>NC_064922.1:834199379-834865093 GCF_023897955.1 Schistocerca gregaria
ATCTACCAAGTACAATAGCTGATACCTGGTTCAACATAACAGATAAGACAGGTTAAATGAACTGTAGCTGAGCTTGTGTTGACTACAAAAAAAGGTGTAGTGTCCCAAAAATGTACAAACACTTTGAGTGAATATAAAAACTTTATTTGTGAACATAGAGATAAGTTTAAAGGCTTGAATTACAGAAGAAAGTTGTACTTAAAGGAATCGTGTTATCAAATATTTAAACTGATGACTGTCATTGTCTAGACAAAGGTGATAACGCTAACCAACGGATTCGGAAAACGTAACGACACAGTTCTTTTGGAATTTCGCGACATTGCCATTCAATTTCCAAATTCAGTGCATCAGTTGTTCTGGATTTTCTGTGACAAACTCTGTCCTTGAGGTACTCGATAAAAAAAGTCTATTGGCCTGAGATGTGTGGAACGCGCATTGAATTCAATGCTACCCCTTTCGTTCAATCCATGTCTTTGGAAAAGCTCTTACATTGCGCTTGCTGAAAGTAAATCTCATCAACATCAAACCTCAATGTGTGGACCGACGAACTCCTGCGGCAACGTTAGGTACCTGTCACCACTGACTCTTACGTAAAAACTTTTTTTTTAATTGCCCTCTGATGCGCAATGACGATATCCCACACTACACTGGTACCCCTGGTACGTTTAAAAGTTGTTCAACTGCAACATGTAGTGGGTTATGCCAATTAATTGTGCGATTTAATTTAAAGGTGGCCCACCACTCCAGGCAATTTTGTGAAGACACCGTGCATCTCCTGCACATTTTTCCAGCTACCATCCGGTCTGCGACGTTTCATTGATACCCTGGATTAGTGTTGAGATGTAGCATTTCCAGAGCAAGCGCTTCAAGATACGATGAACGCTGTCTTTTGAGATGTGTGTCTCCCAAGCCATTTGTTGTAGAGATTTCTTTGAGGATCTAATGAGTGTTTCCTGCATCTGCTCTTCTTTTCTAGGGCTCATGGATGCCTGAGACCGTCAAGAGCGATTCTTGTTGACCTTACGAACGGTTCTGCCTGCTTCAAAATTTATCTCTGATGCGAGCATTGGTCCGGTGCGTTGGTGGCGGTTTAACGAACTCCCTTCTGAACCGTCTTTGCATTACCGTGGCATTTTCGGTTTTCAAGTGACATTTAAGGATGAACTTTCTCACTTCAAAGCTACGTTGTTCCAAGAGTTTGTAACCTCAACCTCACTTACCGACCTTAATGACAGTGAAAAATTAAACCGCGTGTACCTAATGGAAATCTGCTGTCGGGGAAGAACAACAACTACGCCTTCCGTACAGGCAAGTACAAAGAATGCCGACAGCGGCACAAGAGCCAACAGCGTCACAAGAGCCGACAGCGGCTCCGCCTCGCCAGTATTGTTGCATCCGCCTGTGCGGCACACTTGATCTCACTAGCCCTATGTAACAGCATTTCCAGAACGTCCGTTTCACTGAATTCTTTCGGAACAACTCACTCCCGAGTAATCTGAAGGAGTCCATTAACACTATCACAGTGGATCACTCGACACTGTCCATCATCACACCCATGTACTAGCCTGAAACATAAAACAACGTCTAAGTACATCGGCAGTGACTAGTAAAACACATATTCATGAAATCTTACAGTTAGTTGTTGTTGTTGTTGTTACTAGTAAAACACATATTCATGAAATCTTACAGTTAGTTGTTGTTGTTGTTGTTTGTCTTCAGTCCTGAGACTGGTTTGATGCAGCTCTCCATGCTACTCTATCCTGTGCAAGCTTCTTTATCTCCCAGTACCTACTGCAACCTACAACCTTCTGAATATGCTTAGTGTATTCATCTCTTGGTCTCCGTCTACGATTTTTACCCTCCACGCTGCCCTCTAATGCTAAATTTGTGATCCCTTGATGCCTCAAAACCTATTCTACCAACCGATCCCTTCTTTTAGTCAAGTTGTGCCACAAACTTCTCTTCTCCCCAATCCTATTCAATACCTCCTCATTAGTTACGTTACGTTATCTTCAGCATTCTCCTGTAGGACCACATTTCGAAAGCTTCTATTCTCTTCTTGTCCAAACTAGTTATCGTCCATGTTTCACTTCCATACATGGCTACACTCCAAACAAATACTTTCAGAAACGACTTCCTGATACATAAATCTATATTCGATGTTAACAACTTTCTCTTCTTCAGAAACGCTTTCCTTGCCATTGCCAGTCTACATTTTATATCCCCTCTGCTTCGACCGTCATCAGTTATTTTACTTCCTAAAGAGCAAAACTCCTTTACTACTTTAAGTGTCTCATTTCCTAATCTAATTCCCTCAGCATCACCCGATTTAATTTGACTACATACCATTATCCTCGTTTTGCTTTTGTTGATGTTCATCTTATATCCTCCTTTCAAGACACTGTCCATTACGTTCAACTGATCTTCCAAGTCCTTTGCCGTCTCTGACAGAATTACAATGTCATCGGCGAACCTCAAAGTTTTTACTTCTTCTCCATGAATTTTAATACCTACTCCAAATTTTTCTTTTGTTTCCTTTACTGCTTGCTCAATATACAGATTGAATAACATCGGGGAGAGGCTAAAACCCTGTCTCACTCCTTTCCCAACCACTGCTTCGCTTTCATGCCCCTCGACTCTTATGACTGCCACCTGGTTTCTGTACAAATTGTAAATAGCCTTTCTCTCCCTGTATTTTACCCCTGCCACCTTCAGAATTTGAAAGAGAGTATTCCAGTCAACATTGTCAAAAGCTTTCTCTAAGTCTACAAATGCTAGAAACGTAGGTTTGCCTTTTCTTAATCTTTCTTCTAAGATAAATCGTAAGGTCAGTATTGTCTCAGGTGTTCCAACATTTCTACGGAATCCAAACTGATCCTCCCCGAGGTCGGCTTCTACCAGTTTTTCCATTCGTCTGTAAAGAATTCACGTTAGTATTTTGCATCCGTGACTTACTAAACTGATTTTCACGCATGTCATCACCTGCTCCTTTGGGATTGGAATTATTATATTCTTCTTGAAGTCTGAGGGTATTTCGCATGTCTCATACATCTTGCTCACCAGCTGGTAGAGTTTTGTCAGGAGTGGCTCTCCCAAGGCCGTCAGTAGTTCTAATGGAATGTTGTCTACTCCCGGGGCCTTGTTTCGACTCAGGTCTTTCAGTGCTCTGTCAAACTCTTCACGCAGTATCTTATCTCCCATTTCGTCTTCATCTACATCCTCTTCCATTTCCATAATATTGTCCTCAAGTACATCGCCCCTGTGTAAACCTTCTATATACTCCTTCCACCTTTCTGCCTTCCCTTCTTTGCTTAGAACTGGGTTGCCATCTGAGCTCTTGATATTCATATACGTGGTTCTCCTTTCTCCAAAGGTCTCTTTAATTTTCCTGTAGGCAGTATCTATCTTACCCCTAGTGAGATAAGCTTCTACATCCTTACATTTGTCCTCTAGTCATCCCTTCTTACAAAATGATATTTACATTGCTTAATCTACTGTGACTCAGGTGAAAACTTAAACTAGTAGCTTGGATTTCTCAATTGATAAATAATCACTCTCTCTTAAATCATTTAGTAAAAATTAATTACTTATTAATGACAACATCTTTAATGTCCTCTAGGTCAGGCAAAATCATGGCAATCTAGCAATTCGTTTACATCATGTACTCTATATTTACGTACTGTACAAATTACCCATTCTGTGGTATTAATCAATCCTAGGTTGGTACAATTTCAAGTCTACAATGTTCCGTATACCTAATAGTTTTCCAGAGCTTGGATACTCAAAGAAATTAGCATTTTTGTGAGTTATACCAATGACTTTATATGGTCCATTATAAACAAACTTAAATTTAGAGATTTCGTTGTCCATCTCGCTCGATTTCTCATGAGCTTTTACAAGTACTAAGTCTCCGATTGCAAACTTAGCAAAACGCGCTTTTAGCTTCATTACTTCTCGTTTCTCGCCAACGATCTTTTTTCACACCAATACTAATGTCAATCCGTGGAGGGAATTTGATTATCTCTTCCAATGAACTTTTACTTCTGCGGCCGGTTAACAATGTGTATACGCTGCTATTGCCTATGCACACCATCTCCTGCCTCGTCAAAACTAACTACTATTGTTTTATCTTGTGACGTACATGTCAAAGTTTTGCTTTCACAATTAATCACTGCACGGTACTTTAATAGCCAATCTAACCCGATAATTACTTCCGCAGTTAAGTCTGGCACGACCACAAATTCTTGTTCAAATCGTGCCCCACATATGTCGAAATTGACAAAAATCTTTTTTGTGACCGGTTTACTGGCCTTCCCAGTAGCACCGATAATTTTCACTCCTGTTACTGGCATAACTACGATGCCAGGTCTGTCTTTCAGTAACTCAAATATTTTCCCAGATACAGCACTCAATTCTGCACCGGTGTCAATCAACACGTTTAGTTGTAGGTCGTTCATATTAACAGACACTACTATCTGTCTACACTTGTCCTCGACTGTTTCTTTATTTTCCCACAGTACATCCTCGTCTATATCCAGGTCATTCCAGAAAAACCCATCCGGCTTTGATCCTAAATCCGGCTTATCTAGCAGCCTTTTCAGCCTCTGTTCACATACAGTTTTAATTTCAACACGTTTGTCCTGAGGCTTAGTCTGTAGCTTCGCCTCCAATACCGAAACCTTTTCCTGTAACTCGTCAACTAGTGAGTGGTGCTTTGCTATCAATTCACTAATTGTCACCTTCGTTGATTCCTCTTTGGTCAGATTGATCTCATCTGCCAATTTACCTGGAGTAATGTGCCCAGTAGTATCTGCAATTACTTCCTCTGGATCTGCGCAACCCACACTGCTACCGTCTGACCGTATAACGTCAGCTCTAACCTCATACACGCTGCAATCTACGTGCTTTTCTACCAGTCGTGTCCGGCTATCATTAAAATTTTCGTTATCTTTTTCCTTAATAACCTCGCAATGTTTAAACTGGAGGTTTGCGTCGGATGGGTCGGCTACTTCTACCACTATAACTGTCGGTAAAGTCTGCCGGTTAGGGCCAGAACTTTCTATCACTTCACAAACACTATCTTCCTGCGGGACGAGACGCGGCAAATCCTGCCCGCGCTCCCCATTATCACTTCTCCCGTACAGGCCCCTATAATCTCTTAGTTCGTCGTATAAGCGACCGAACTGCCTTAACCAGACCTCATCCCTCTCTGCATCCCCTCGCTCGATGACGGACGTGTTATCCGACATCTGATCGTCTCTCAACAATTGCGAATCATTCTTAGACTCAATCTCCAGTTCCTCTGTGGGTGGTACAGCTGCCACTTTATAATCGATTTCCGGAACACTACTTAAATTGTTCTCACCGACAGTGAATGTATTTTGTGGTGCCGTGTCTACAGCTGATCTACTACTTGTGGGCGCACTTCTTTCTCCTAACAGTGGCACACTCTCCCGCCGTTGAATATTCCATACGGAATTTTCGTAACGACGAGACCTGGGTTTTCTACTGTTATTGGACCGCCAAAATTTCTCCACGCCCGGTCGGCCCCTCACCGGCGCGGCTAATGGTTTCCCTGTCTCGTCCCAGCAGATCCGCTCCCCGGATGCTGATGAGGCGGCTGACCACACACTCTGGCGTTATTACTATTCTGCGAAGCCCGTATCACGCTAGTATGATACAGGTTTCCGTCATTCCTGTTATTATTTGCATTGTACCGATTGTCGTTACGGGCCGAACCACTATTGTTATTGCTGCCAATATTTCGGTATGCATTATTCCCAAAGTTATCATTGTTGTGGTTGCTGTATTACCCGTTGTTGTTACCACGGCCTCTACCAATGTCGCGATTATTGCGCCAATTGTCCTCGTCCTCAACTCTTTCCAGGATATCATTGATTGTCCTGTAATTGCTTCCTACGTGGTGTTTAGTATCATCTGGAAGCTTCTTGTAGAGTTCCCAGACTATTTAGGATTCCGTGCGGCGATCACGCAAATATTCCAACTTGCGGGTCTAGCTCTCACAAAACTCCTTTATCGAGCCACGCGAATTCGCATCGAAAGGCCTCGAGACGACAAATTCGCGCCAGACACTTTGTTGTTTTTGCTCTGACCAGTATTCAGCCAGAAACAAATGTTTAAACTTGTCAAAAGTCAGGTTCGTGATGTTGAGGTTTAAGCCCCAACGCTTGGCATCACCAGCCAACACGTCAATAACCGCATTAATTTTTCTCTCTTTAGTCCATGATTTCGGTAGAACTCTTTCACAATTTTTAATGAAATCCGTCGGGTGGACACCACCGTTTTTCAAGGGGTCGAACCGCTCCTCTTTCGTCAACAGTTCCGAACTACCTGCACAGATTGGCACATAACTCCGTTTTTCGTCAAGTTTCTTTTCTAATTCCGACACTCTCGTAAATACTTGGCAAGTGGTTGTCGCAAGCGTTTCTACTTCCCTTTTTTTCTCTTCGCAGGTATTAGCGTGGTTCGTCACTTTGGTATCTACTTCGGATACTAAAGCCTTTAACGTTTCCACCTTCTTTTGATCCTCGTTTTTCGCTAATTGAATTTGTTCCGTCACCTTATTCTCGATGATCGGGGCAACTGCTTCTCCTACACTTTTCTCGAATCTGATAATTTCGGAATAAAAACGAATATTTTATGCTCGCAATTTCCGCCTGAACGCCTATCATTTACTGTTTAAGATTACCGATTTCGGTATTAATCACAACAATATCTTCTTTGATTTAATCAACTTTTGAGTTAACAACTCCAAAATTATTCTTAACAACATTAATAGCTTTGTTCTGATTGTCTAGCTTCCGTTCAATTTAGTCAGACTTTGCATCTTGCTTGGCAACCTGAGCTTCTTGCTTGGCAGCCTGAGCTTTAATTTCTGCCGATTGACTCTTGATTTCGTTAACCAAAACTTTCAATAAATCAGTTAAATTCCCGGAAACTACCGGTTTTACTTCCGTAGCGGCTTCCTCTTTAATTGTCCCCCCATATTCGTCATCAAGGGGTTCAGATTTGATTTTCACCTCCGATTCCTTAACATTTTCTAAAGTTTGGAATTCCATTTCTGCTCTTTGTTGCGTTTCGGCGGTCGCGTCTTTCATGCTAGCCGCCTGCCCCTAAACAATGGGTAACGCGGTGCGCGTTTCCCACTGTTCGAGCGATTGTTCCATATCCAAGTCTACCAAATTTTGGTAATGGTTGCCCTCATTCATTTTAGTAATTTTCAATATAAATGCCAAATCTCAAATATAATTAGGATTACTCCCACTACTTATTCTCGCTGACGTAACGGCTTGTTCGTAACCTGTACTTTGTTACGAGATTTGCACAATGCAAAATTCGTGTCCAGAACAACTTCAAACTTGAAGATTGTCCTGGCACGAGGTCGCCACGTGTAACCTAATGCAAAATTTGGGAAAACCAATCGTCACCGAAGATAATCTGTCGGTAAAGAGGGAGGAAAGGGTTACATCTAAATAAAAGGAAAAATGCAAATGAAACTGGTGGAAATTAATATTGAAAAGGGGTAAAGTTAACATAGAAAGTAAATGTGCGGCCGTTACGTTAACAATTAACTAGTGGTAATTAGATATTTGAGATGTGGGGGAAATTACGGTCGCCAGTCCTATGGACAATTACTATAGTAACTGAAAAAGAAAGGTTATTACACATATAATTAACGCTAGAAGCGTGGCAACTGAAACTTGACACGTGTAGTCTGAAATGTTTGTCAGAAGTAATAAGTTTCGCTACACTCTGACTTAATTTAGCAAAAGAATTAATAAAACCGGAAATTTGAAAGTTAATTTACTGACTGAAATTAATAGTGAGCTTTGTTTCTGAAGCACATCGAAATTAAGTTAAATACGGTTAGTCTTGGACTACCTCACAATCATTTCAAAAGCTACTTGAATCTACACAATTTAGAAATAAGAGATTTAACTTTGAACTTGAATTAAATGATTCTGAACAACTGACAATAGTAAAATTTAGTACATACCAAGCTGAGCTGTAGTCACAGGTAAGCTAAAATATGGTAACAAAACTCGCACTCATAATTTGTGCTTGTGTAATCTAAATAATGTAGCCAGCTATGAATACTTTAACTGAACTTTCAAATTAAACCAGTGAAATGGAATAATATTACATTAGTGCTGGTGTTTGAATTTCAACGACACTCGGGTTCATTCCGGAAATGGAAGGGACCCTGCTTGGTAATGCAATTGGGACAATGAGCAACAAATGTTCATGCTAAGTTGCAGTAATTATAGTTACGAAAATGGAACAGTTTGAAAAGCTGAGGTCTGCCATACAGTTCTAAAACTTTACGTGCTTCCAGTCTTCCTTGTTGGTTGATTGAAGGTTTGAAGCCGTCGATCGAGCAGGTGACGACGGTCACTCATTGTCGGCCGCCGCTGTTGCAGAAGCTGGATGTTGGCGCGCCTTCTTCTCGACACGGTCTCCAGCCGAAACGGGCTCTTGGTGTGCACCAGCTAATGCTTCCCGTCCGCGACACTGTGTCAGAAACGATCATAGCAATTCGAGCGCAATTACATGCTGCCAAACCCCGAAAGCGCGCAACTCGCGGGAGCGTCACACAACACACCTGCTTCTCTGCACTACTCCAGCCAGACTCCCTCCGACCGCGCTCCACGCGGCAGAATTAACACTACCAAAGATCCTAAACACTTTGGTTCTCCACACGAGCTATCGATGTAGTCGTGCGATAGCATAGTTTTCCCTAGGGCACACATAGCGTATAAATACAAATAATATTCATAAAACAAACCAGTTATACATCGACATAAATGCATATATATACAAATAGTAATACAATTACAATATACAAAGGCACAGAAAAGTCATATATTCGGGTAACAAAATAAGGAAAAAAATTTATAGTACAGTAGATGGAAATAGGAGGATATGCATTTCCGGCGTTACAAGTTCCATGAGATACATCTGGAAAAACAAAAAATTCAGTATGTTATGGACAGCCAAAGTGTTTGTAAATTTTTTGACACTTCTTGTAGAATTGTCAAACACGCAGGACTATAGTATTTAGCATGATAGTGCATGAACATTACTGGAGATTCCAGGAGTCACATTTCTTACTAGCTGTACACGTGATCAGGGAATGTTACAGGCACATAATAAACACATCAGTCTTATACCAGGAAAGACAAAAACCATCATCTGATTCTGAATGATCTGTTACAGCTGAGCACAAATTCCCCTGCTAAGCATCAAATGCTTGAAAACATCCTGACACACACACACACACACACACACACACACACACACACACACACACCCTGACCTCAACCACTATGGATCATGTTTCTCACCACATACTACAAATTTGTAATGAAACATTAGTGACGTTTGTACCTTACTTTGTATGAATTACAGTCCTCTGTCTTACAACTTTCTGTGCCCGTAGCTCGTGGTCTAGTGGCTATCGTTACTGCCTCTGGATCACAGGGTCCCGTGTTCGATTCCCGGCCGAGTTGGGAATTTTCTCTGCATGGGGACTGGGTGTTTGTGTTGTCCTCGTCATTCGTGACAGTTGCTAGACTGAATTGAGTAAAAATTGGACTGTGTAAAATTTGGGACTTGGTAGGGGCGCCGACAACCACGCGTTTGAACGACCCACAAACCATCATACAGCTTCATGTCTATTGCAGTCTTTCTCTTATTGTAATGCCATATATACTTTTCTAAGCTTTAATTTTAGTACATTGTGTGCGGATTGTTCTAATTATGATTTGAAATGCGAGTATTATGTTCATCGTAACAAAATCTCCGCCTTCTCTTTTATTTTCCCTGCTACAGTGTCAACACTTCCCTTCTACGTAGCCCAATGCTACCTAATTGTGTGTGTTCGTTCTGTGTTGTTTTGGTATCATACAATTTAACACTCTTGTAAAACCATACTACCGCAAATATTCCAAACACACAAATGCTAATAGACCATATTCGCAATGTCTCCAAGCTATAGAGCAGCGAATATACAAGACTTACTTACACTTCTATTATATTACTATAATCCTGCCAAATATATATATATCAATTTATAAAGGGCTACGGTTGTGGTTTCATTTAGCTTTAGCTAATAGCCTCAGTATGCGAAAAAACTTCACGTCTACGTACCTTAGTAGCCATCACCGCTGAAAAATAGTGATCGTCCAAGTAAAGTTCAGACAGTCTTAAAAAGTTTGTTCAGGAATGAGGATCGGATTATATTTCCTGTTTGCTCTACAGTTCAACACGTATGGATATACAACTTAATTTAATGAATACGTGAATATATTCATTTCATTGGTTAATCTGACAGCACAGATCACTACTTAGTCTTTACGAACAGTTTAGAATTTCGCTTAGTTACGTCATATATTGCTTAAAAATTTCGTGAGTCACTTATTAGAAATATTTTCTTATTAAATTAGCCAGGTTTTTTTATGACTTTGATGTACGATAGCAGAATAACTTCAACAACGTAATTAATGCTGCCTTTCAGCTAAAATAGGAAACTATTTGCGTGTCGTGTTCTATGATTAAATGAAGAGCACCTTGTGAAATGATTCTGGATAACGCACGACGTAAACACACTTGTAATAACTGACAGACTGCTTCAAACGGTATCGCTGTGGTTGGAACATAAAGATAGAAAATGAAATTAATGATCTGATAATCCAACATTGACGTCTTTAAAACGGACTGACCTAGAAGAAAACAATAACTGTTATGGATCGTTTACGGACAGAAGCATGAAGTTTAAATTATGACTTAAGTAGTCTCAAATTATTTTCTTTGGTGCATTTGTGTACAAAATCTTCGTGGTGTTCGAGCCAAGTCACATTTGAATGAAAAACAAGTTTCAAAGATTTGGATCATCGTCCTCGTCAGGAGACAATTGTCTGCTGGCTAGGAAACCAGTTACTTTCCTGGATCTACTTGAAATCCAGAGTCGTGGTGAAGGCTTAAGCCAGTCATGTTTTTTTTCCATCAGTCCACAAATTTGGGTTCTATGCCTTGGAACTATATCAGGAAGCTGTCGTCTCTTCATATTGTTTCTTTCTTGTCTCTTAACGACTACTGGGTTGAATGTGTGCCTCTTTCTTAGTAGCTTCTTCGCCTACTGTTGAATGCGGACATGATAAGCATGCGAAACGAAGGATAACAACAAAGAATGATGTTGGTCTTTTGTCTTTCTTCCCTTACCGATTCCTCGAGTAGTAAACCGAATGGAACGATACTGACTAGATATATTAGTTGATCTGAATGTACTAAATCCCTTAGTATTTTCTATTTTCATTATTATTTTTCTTTTCCTATCCGTAGAAGAAGTACAAGCACTGAAGAGTCAGACTTTTCAGCCACATACTTGGCGAACTGGTAGAGAGACAGATGGAAACCGAAATGGGAATATTTGCTTTACACCCAAAGGAGACCTACAGAAGGATAAAACTAGTCGATGGAAACTATTTTTAATTTGCCAGTGAAGTGATATATCCCATACAAGAGAAAAAGAAATGTAAATTTGTATTTTGTTCACATGTGTGGTTAGTAATGTGCAGGACATGCTGGAAAAGTAAAGTCTAGCTGATGTGCAAATTAAGCTGTGAAGAACTTAAGTTATTCCCTACGTGAAGCAACACGCAGGGCTTAATTTCTGCCGGAACACGCCGGAACCTCACAGAGAAATTTTTTTCTTCTCACTGGAACAATTCGGGACCCGAGATGGAAATGGTACTTTTGTGCCTTCTAACGACTCCTCTGGTCTTTGACCAGACCTAGTAGCATGACGACATATCCTGTTACGTGTGTCAATCGGAAGTAAATAACATAATGAGTGTTTGAAATGAGCGTCTGTATAATGTGCTGACACTGAATCGTGTTCCTTCCATGACGTAATTTATGTCATTAGCTGCTGAGCATTGCCTTCCACTTTAAAATTAATGCGAGCCCCGTTCGTTTTACGTCTTGTATCCACATGACTAAGTAATTTTGGGACTCGCAACAAGAAAATGTAGATATGCAGTGGTTAAATTACAAAAAGAGTAGTAAAATGTGAGATACACTATTATTGGATTGGTTACATTTTATATTTAGAAGTTTATTTTTTAATTACCTATGTACATAAGACTTGTGACTTGTTTTCACCCACTAATACGAAAGTTACGAGCAACAGAACCCGACTGAAAAATATTACGTACAGTCTGACCCCAAAGCAGTGTCACATGAGATGAGTAGGAGGACGAGAGGAAGGAGGAGGAAGATCATAAGTCCCATAGTGCTCAGATGCATTTGAGCCATTTGAATTAACTTTTCGAAAAGAGGAGTTGTAGGGACGTTCGTGGTCAAATTTTCTTCTTATTTGTGGCACTGAATATGAACATAAACCAATCCAGCTGGAAAACAATTCAGTTAGTAGAAGCCAGTTTAACATATAACTCTGGTCTCATGTCACGCCGTGTTTTCTTTTTCGTATCTCTTTGTGAAGTCGGAACTGTACGTGACTCCGATGGGCCAGGAATATCTTCGCAATCAATTGCTAAAGGTCCTATTAATTAATACAGGACAAATATCCATCGATCAGGTACAATGCAACTATTTAAATATTGCGGCAGGCAGCAACTGAAAACATGACGTCATAATCACAAAAGCTACCGATTTCTGACGACATTTGTCGAGCAGAACTAGGGAGCAAAGTGACACAGCTACAGGGACAAGCAGGAAGGCCTGTCGTTAATATTATATCTTGTAGTATGTTATCGTTTCGACTGCAAGAAATTATGGTTTTAAAACTTGAATTTCCGAACAGTATTTTGTAAGTTTTATCACAAGTTTCAGAAATCGTAACTTGTGATTTTTATGGCTGTGGGAAGGGAGGATGGGCAGTAGGGTTGAAAAAGTGCGTTGTAACACTTAAAATATTAGAAATTTAGTACTGGGTACATGTGGAGGTCTACAATGGGTGAACTGCAAGAGTAAATCCTATCAGTGTGCACTCGATGGTTCACTGATTGTTGGAAGAGAGGCCTGCTAACCTCGTATCTTCTAAATGTGTCTAGTTACCCGTTTTGGAATCCTCGGCAGACCACTGTTTGAAACGTGCCTATTTTTGACAATGCAACTAAGGATCGGCGTTGATAGGATGACCAGATGCAGACGTCTAAAGAAAGAGGACAAAGAGCTCTATAAAGAAGGACAAAGTTAGAAAAAAGAGGACATACGGAAACATATGTTCAGACATACATACATTCCTTAACTTTCACTGGTACTTCTCTGAAGATCCAGTTTTCAATAGTAGCATACAGTTGCAAAGATATACAAGAAATTCTTTTAAATTATACTGGACTATCAACATACGTTTAACAGATTCAAGTTTCAACGTAATCTTGTTATCAGTCCACTGTGTTGTAATGAACGAAAATACTGTTTCTTCATTTACATTAACCCCTGATATGCTGAAAAAGTATTCGCCAAGCTTTAAAAATCCTGAATGACAATCAACAGACTTACCGTCACAAAGATATTTGACCCATTTTTTACCAAAGGATAATTCACTAAATTCAGAATCATTATTGTTCTGTTTCAGAAATTGCCTAAAATTACAGAATTTTTCAAAACATTTTACATCTTTCAATTCTCGAAAGATATACATTTATTATGTAAATACAAAAGCAGTTTTTCAACATCACTGTAGTTCAGGTTACCCTCTGTTCAGAGGCTGTTGCACGTAGCGACTGTTACATTGATTTGCAAATAATAGACTTCAGCTATCAGTCGTCCTGGACGACTGATAGCTTAAATCTATTATTTAAAAATCACTGTAGTTAATATCTTTTATAAGAGACATCCATTTGACGCAGAAAAAGTCGTCAGACATAAAGCAATCGGTTTAAATATTCGTGGGTCGATAGCTTCCGCCATAGAAAGTCCTCATCTATTTCAACTTCTGGTTAACCTTTATGCAAATGAGTTATTGATTTAATCGCCCCTCTAGCACCTTATGTTCAGAATATAAAATTTCAATTGATTGAAACAGGCAGTTCTCCTCGTCTTCCAGTGCAGAATATTTCAGCTGAAAGCAGACATCAAGAATCCAAATGCCCTAAATAGGGTTCTCCTAATCTACTCTCAAAAAATTGAAACAAAATCTTTGGTGGCTTGCTTTCAGACTGAAAGTAAAATTTCAGACGAGGATACTTTTCCAATAGCTGGGAAAAGAGACAGCCACCTATTTTTCACATTATACTCCCAAAGTTTTTCTTAGCATTATCGCCGGTAAATAATTCACAGCTATTAGCAATACAGAAATGCTGTAGTATTTCTGTTATATCCTGTGCAATAACAGTTTCAGATGTTTAATTTGGAGTAGATTTTGGATCAGTTACTTTTGTTTCTGAACTACGAGATTTGTAGTCAAAATATCCAGTAAGACTGTGGAACATTTTTATATTTCAATGGTTACTTGCAACGGTCGAGACACCATAACAACATATACCAGACAAAGCTTCCACGATTGCATTCAAAGGCACGAGGAGCAATTACATTGTTTACAAAACTTTGAGTTTTTGTTCTGGCTGAGGAGATCCTTTTAGCAACATCTGAATCAAAATAAATGGCTTCATTTAATTTTAGCGTAGAATCCCTTGACCTATGGCTAAAATGATGATTAACATTATGGAATGCTAGCACTTCTTCCCTAGGAAGAACTCGGTAACTTAAGGCAAAAGAAAAGAGTTTGACAACATATTAAAATTCATAGGAAAGATAGGAAATGCCTTAGCTATTCAAAAATCATCAAAATTCCTAACAGTATCAAGAAATGGAATACTATTCGCAAAATTAATCAGAGTACATGGTCATAAAAACAGGTAGATCAAAATACGCAAATTAATAATTAATTACATAGAATACACAATTTTATGTAACCTTTTCATAATTAATATTCTCGCCATGCGAGTCCACTTAACGCTAAACAAATAAATAATATTCAGCAGATCGAAAAAAACATAAATATTGACAGCTGAATTCTTTCACATCTGCTGTCCGGGAAGAACAACTACTTCGCCTTCCGTACACGCAAGTACAAAGAATGCTGACAGCGGCACTAGAGCCGACAGCGTCACAAGAGCCGACAGCAGCTCCGCCTCGCCAGTATTAGTGCATCCGCCTGTGCGGCACACTTGATCTCACTCGCCCTATGTAACGGCATTTCCAGAACGTCCGTTTCACTGAATTCTTTCGGAACAACTCACTCCCGAGTAATCTCAAGGAGTCCATTAACACTATCACAGTGGATCACTCGACACTGTCCATCATCACACCCATGTACTAGCCTGAAACATAAAACAACGTCTAAGTACATCGGCAGTGACTAGTAAAACACATATTCATGAAATCTTACAGTTAGTTGTTGTTGTTGTTGTTGTTGTCTTCAGTCCTGAGACTGGTTTGATACAGCTCTCCGCGCTACTCTATCCTGTGCAACCTTCTTCATCTCCCAGTACCTACTGCAACCTACATCCTTCTGAATATGCTTAGGGTATTCATCTCTTGGTCTCCCTCTACGATTTTTACCCTCCACGCTGCCCTTCAATGCTAAATTTGTGATCCCTTGATGCCTCAAAACCTGTTCTACCAACCGATCCCTTCTTCTAGTCAAGTTGTGCCACAAACTTCTCTTCTCCCCAATCCTAGTCAATACCTCCTCATTAGTTACATTACGTTATCTTCAGCATTCTTCTGTAGGACCACATTTCGAAAGCTTCTATTCTCTTCTTGTCCAAACTAGTTATCGTCCATGTTTCACTTCCATACATGGCTACACTCCAAACAAATACTTTCAGAAACGACTTCCTGATACATAAATCTATATTCGATGTTAACAACTTTCTTTTCTTCAGAAACGCTTTCCTTGCCATTGCCAGTCTACATTTTATATCCTCTCTACTTCGACCATCATCAGTTATTTTACTTCCTAAAGAGCAAAACTCCTTTACTACTTTAAGTGTCTCATTTCCTAATCTAATTCCCTCAGCATCACCCGATTTAATTTGACTACATTCCATTATCCTCGTTTTGCTTTTGTTGATGCTCATCTTATATCCTCCTTTCAAGACACTGTCCATTACGTTCAACTGATCTTCCAAGTCCTTTGCCGTCTCTGACAGAATTACAATGTCATCGTCGAACCTCAAAGTTTTTACTTCTTCTCCTTGAATTTTAATACCTACTCCAAATTTTTCTTTTGTTTCCTTTACTGCTTGCTCAATATACAGATTGAATAACATCGGGGAGAGGCTACAACCCTGTCTCACTCCTTTCCCAACCACTACTTCGCTTTCATGCCCCTCGACTCTTATGACTGCCACCTGGTTTCTGTACAAATTGTAAATAGCCTTTCTCTCCCTGTATTTTACCCCTGACACCTTCAGAATTTGAAAGAGAGTATTCCAGTCAACATTGTCAAAAGCTTTCTCTAAGTCTACAAATGCTAGAAACGTAAGTTTGCCTTTTCTTAATCTTTCTTCTAAGATAAGTCGTAAGGTCAGTATTGCCTCACGTGTTCCAACATTTCTACGGAATCCAAACTGATCCTCCCCGAGGTCCGCATCTACCAGTCTTTCCATTCGTCTGTAAAGAATTCGCGTTAGTATTTTGCAGCTGTGACTTATTAAACTGATAGTTCGGTAATTTTCGCATCTGTCAGCACCTGCTTTCTTTGGGATTGGAATTATTATATTCTTCTTGAAGTCTGAGGGTATATCGCCTGTCTCATATATCTTGCTCACCAGCTGGTAGAGTTTTGTCATGACTGGCTCTCCCAAGGCCGTCAGTTGTTCTAATAGAATTTTGTCTACTCCGGGGGCCTTGTTTCGACTCAGGTCTTTCAGTGCTCTGTCAAACTCTTCACGCAGTATCTTATCTCCCATTTCGTCTTCATCTACATCCTCTTCCATTTCCATAATATTGTCCTCAAGTACATCGCCCTTGTGTAAACCTTCTATATACTCCTTCCACCTTTCTGTCTTCCCTTCTTTGCTTAGAACTGGGTTGCCATCTGAGCTCTTGATATTCATATACTTGGTTCTCTTCTCTCCAAAGGTCTCTAATTTTTCTGTAGGCAGTATCTATCTTACCCCTAGTGAGATAAGCTTCTACATCCTTACATTTGTCCTCTAGTCATCCCTGTTTACAAAATGATATTTACATTGCTTAATCTACTGTGACTCAGCTGAAAACTTAAACTAGCAGCTTGGATTTCTCAATTGATAAATAATCACTCTCTCTTAAATCATTTAGTAAAAATTAATTACTTATTAATGACAACATCTTTAATGTCCTCTAGGTCAGGCAAAATCATGGCAATCTAGCAATTCGTTTAAATCATACACTCTATATTTACAAACTGTACAAATTACTCATGCTGTGGTATTAATCAATCCTAGGTTGGTACAATTTCAAGTCTACAATGTTCCGTATACCTAATAGTTTTCCAGAGCTTGGATACTCAAAGAAATAAGCATTGTTGTGAGTTATACCAATGACTTTATATGGTCCATTATAAACAAACTTAAATTTAGAGATTTCGTTGTCCATCTCGCTCGATTTCTCATGAGCTTTTACAAGTACTAAGTCTCCGATTGCAAACTTAGCAAAACGCGCTTTTGCGTCATGACGACGTATGCGAACATCGGCTTTTAGCTTCATTACTTCTCGCCAACGATCTTTTTTCACACCAATTCTAATGTCAATCCGTGGAGGGAATCTGATTATCTCTTCCAATGAACTTTTACTTCTGCGGCCGGTTAACAATGTGTATACGCTGGTATTGCCTATGCACACCATCTCCTGCCTCGTCAAAACTAACTACTATTGTTTTATCTTGTGACGTACATGTCAAAGTTTTGCTTTCACAATTAATCACTGCACGGTACTTTAATAGCCAATCTAACCCGATAATTACTTCCGCAGTTAAGTCTGGCACGACCACAAATTCTTGTTCAAATCGTGCCCCACATATGTCGAAATTGACAAAAATCTTTTTTGTGACCGGTTTACTGGCCTTCCCAGTAGCACCGATAATTTTCACTCCTGTTACTGGCATAACTACGATGCCAGGTCTGTCTTTCAGTAACTCTAATATTTTCCCAGCACTCAATTCTGCACCGGTGTCAATCAACACGTTTAGTTGTAGGTCGTGCATATTAACAGACACTACTATCTGTCTACACTTGTCCTCGACTGTTTCTTTATTTTCCCACAGTACATCCTCGTCTATATCCAGGTCATTCCAGAAAAAATCATCCGGCTTTGATCTTAAATCCGGCTTATCTGGGAGCCTTTTCAGCCTCTGTTCACATACAGTTTTAATTTCAACACATTTGTCCTGAGGCTTAGTCTGTAGCTTCGCCTCCAATACCGAAACCTTTTCCTGTAACTCGTCAACTAGTGAGTGGTGCTTTGCTATCAATTCACTAATTGTCACCTTCGTTGATTCCTCTTTGGTCAGATTGATCTCATCTGCCAATTTACCTGGAGGAATGTGCCCAGTAGTATCTGCAATTACTTCCTCTGGATCTGCGCAACCCACACTGCTACCGTCTGACCGTATAACGTCAGCTCTAACCTCATACACGCTGCAATCTACGTGCTTTTCTACCAGTCGTGTCCGGCTATCATTAAAATTTTCGTTATCTTTTTCCTTAATAACCTCGCAATGTTTAAACTGGAGGTTTGCGTCGGATGGGTCGGCTACTTCTACCACTATAACTGTCGGTAAAGTCTGCCGGTTAGGGCCAGAACTTTCTATCACTTCACAAACACTATCTTCCTGCGGGACGAGACTCGGCAAATCCTGCCCGCGCTCCCCATTATCACTTCTCCCGTACAGGCCCCTATAATCTCTTAGTTCGTCGTATAAGCGACCGAACTGCCTTAACCAGACCTCATCCCTCTCTGCATCCCCTCGCTCGATGACAGACGTGTTATACGACATCTGATCGTCTCTCAACAATTGCGAATCATTCTTAGACTCAATCTCCAGTTCCGCTGTGGGTGGTACAGCTGCCACTTTATAATCGATTTCCGGAACACTATTTAAATTGTTCTCACCGACAGTGAATGTATTTTGTGGTGCCGTGTCTACAGCTGATCTACTACTTGTGGGCGCACTTCTTTCTCCTAACACTGGCACACTCTCCCGCCGTTGAATATTCCATACGGAATTTTCGTAACGACGAGACCTGGGTTTTCTACTGTTATTGGGCCGCCACAATTTCTCCACGCCCGGTCGGACCCTCACCGGCGCGGCTAATGGTTTCCCTGTCTCGTCCCAGCAGATCCGCTCCCCGGATGCTGCTGAGGCGGCTGACCACACCCTCTGGCGTTATTACTATTCTGCGAAGCTCGTATCACGCTAGTATGATACAGGTTTCCGTCATTCCTGTTATTATTTGCATTGTACCAATTGTCACTACGGCCCGAACCACTATTGTTATTGCTGCCAATATTTCGGTATGCATTATTCCCAAAGCTATCATTGTTGTGCTTGCTGTATTACCCG
This sequence comes from Schistocerca gregaria, assembly GCF_023897955.1. NCBI lineage: Eukaryota > Metazoa > Arthropoda > Insecta > Orthoptera > Acrididae > Schistocerca > Schistocerca gregaria. Next base: position 834,218,977 of record NC_064922.1, read on the forward strand.
TTGTTGTTACCACGGCCTCTACCAATGTCGCGATTATTGCGCCAATTGTCCTCGTCCTCAACTCTTTCCAGGAAATCATTGATTGTCCTGTAATTGCTTCCTACGTGGTGTTTAGTATCATCTGGAAGCTTCTTGTAGAGTTCCCAGACTATTTAGGATTCCGTGCGGCGATCACGCAAATATTCCAACTTGCGGACCTAGCTCTCACAAAACTCCTTTATCGAGCCACGCGAATTCGCAACGAAAGGCCTCGAGACGTCAAATTCGCGCCAGACACTTTGTTGTTTCTGCTCTGACCAGTATTCAGCCAGAAACAAATGTTTAAACTGGTCAAAAGTCAGGTTCGTGATGTTGAGGTTTAAGCCCCAACGCTTGGCATCACCAGCCAACACGTCAATAACCGCATTAATTTTTCTCTCTTTAGTCCATGATCTCGGTAGAACTCTTTCACAATTTTTAATGAAATCCGTCGGGTGTATACCGCCTTTTTTCAAGGGGTCGAATCGCTCCTCTTTCGTCAACAGTTCCGAACTACGTGCACAGATTGGCACATAACTCCGTTTTTCATCAAGTTTCTTTTCTAATTCCGACACTCTCGTAAATACTTGGCAAGTGGTTGTCGCAAGCGTTTCTACTTCCCTTTTTTTCTCTTCGCAGGTATTAGCCTAGTTCATCACTTTGGTATCTACTTCGGATACTAAAGCCTTTAAAGTTTCCACCTTCTTTTGATCCTCGTTTTTCGCTAATTGAATTTGTTCCGTCACCTTATTCTCGATGATCGGGGCAACTGCTCCTCCTACACTTTTCTCGATTCTACTAATTTCGGAATAAAAACGAATATTTTATGCTCGCAATTTCCGCCTGAACGCCTATCATTTCCTGTTTAAGATTACCGATTTCGGTATTAATCACAACAATATCTTCTTTGATTTCATCAACTTTTGAGGTAACAACTCCAAAATTATTGTTAACAACATTAATAGCTTTGTTCTGATTGTCTAGCTTCCGTTCAATTTAGGCAGACTTTGCATCTTGCTTGGCAACCTGAGCTTCTTGCTTGGCAGCCTGAGCTTTAATTTCTGCCAATTGACTCTTGATTTCGTTAACCAAAACTTTCAATAAATCAGTTAAATTCCTGGAAACTATTGGTTTTACTTCCGTAGCGACTTCCTTTAATTGTCCCCCCATATTCGTCATCAAGGGGTTCAGATTTGATTTTCACCTCCGATTCCGAAACATTTTCTAAAGTTTGGAATTCCATTTCTGCTCTTTGCTGCGTTTCGGCGGTCGCGTCTTTCATGCTAGCCGCCTGCCCCTAAACAATGGGTAACGCGGTGCGCGTTTCCCACTGTTCGAGCGATTGTTCCGTATCCAAGTCTACCAAATTTTGGTAATGGTTGCCCTCACTCATTTTATTAATTTTCAATATAAATGCCAAATCTCAAATATAATTAGGATTACTCCCACTACTTATTCTCGCTGACGTAACGGCTTGTTCGTAACCTGTACTTTGTTACGAGATTTGCACAATGCAAAATTCGTGTCCAGAGCAACTTCAAACTGGAAGATTGTCCTGCCACGAGGTCGCCACGTGTAACCTCCAACACATTTATCGACCTTAATGACAGTGAAAAGTTAAACCACGTGTACCTAATGGAAATTTGGGAAAACCAATCGTCACCGAATATAATCTGTTGGTAAAGAGGGACGAAAGGGTTACATCTAATTAAAAGGAAAAATGCAAATGAAACTGGAGGAAATTAATATTGAAAACGGGTAAAGTTAACATAGAAAGTAAATGTGCGGCCGTTACGTTAACAATTAACTAGCGGTAATTAGATATTTGAGATGTGGGGGAAATTACGGTCGCCAGTCCTATGGACAATTACTATAGTAACTGAAAAAGAAAGATTATTACACATATAATTAACGCTAGAAGCGTGGCAACTGAAGCTTGACACGTGTAGTCTGAAAAGTTTGTCAGAAGTAATAAATTTCGCTACACTCTGACTTAATTTAGCAAAAGAATTAATAAAACCGGAAATTTGAAAGTTAATTTAGTGACTGAAATTAATAGTGAGCTTTGTTTCTGAAGCACATCGAAATTAAGTTAAATACGGTTAGTCTTGCACTACCTCAACAATCATTTCAAAAGCTACTTGAATCTACGCAATTTAGAAATAAGAGATTTAACTTTGAACTTGAATTAAATGATTCTGAACAATTGACAATAGCAAAATTTAGTACATACCAAGCTGAGCTGTAGTCACAGGTAAGCTAAAATATGGTAACAAAACTCGCACTCATAATTTGTGCTTGTGTAATCTAAATAATGTAGCCAGCTATGAATACTTTAACTGAACTTTCAAATTAAACCAGTGAAATGGAATAATATTACATTACTGCTGGTGTTTGAATTTCAACGACACTCGGGTTCATTCCGGAAATGGAAGGGACCCTGCTTGGTAATGCAATTGGGACAATGAGCAACAAATGTTCATGCTAAGTTGCAGTAATTATAGTTACGAAAATGGAACAGTTTGAAAAGCTGGGGTCTGCCATACAGTTCTAAAACTTTAAGTGCTTCCAGTCTCCTTGTTGGTTGATTGAAGGTTTGAAGCCGTCGATCGAGCAGGTGACGACAGTCACTCATTGTCGACCGCAGCTGTTGCAAAAGCTGGATGTAGGCGCGCCTTCTTCTCGACACGGTCACCACGCGAAACGGGCTCTTGGTGTGCACCAGCTAATGCTTCCCGTCCGCGACACCGTGTCAGAAACTATCATAGCAATTCGAGCGCAATTACATGCTGCCATACCCCGAAAGCGCGGCAACTCGCGGGAGCGTCACACAACACACCTGCTCCACTGCACTACTCCAGCCAGACTCCCCTCTGACCGCGCTCCACGCGGCAGAGTTAACACTACCAAAGATCCTAAACACTTTGGTTCTCCACACGAGCTATCGATGTAGTCGTTCGATAGCATAGCTTTCCCTAGGCTACACCTAGCGTATAAATACAAATAATATTCACAAAACAAACCATTTATACATCGACATGAATGCATATATATATATATACAAATAGTGATACAATTACAATATACAAAGACACAGAAAAGTCATATATTCAGGTAACAAAATAAGGAAAAAAAATTATAGTACAATAGATGGAAATAGGAGGATATGCATTTCCTGCGTTACAAGTTCCATGAGATACATCTGGAAAAACAAAAAATTCAGTTTGTTATGGACAGCCAAAGTGTTAGTAAATTTTTTGACACATCCTGTATAATTCAATGGTTCAAATGGCTCTGAGTACTATGGGACTCAACTGCTGTGGTCATTAGTCCCCTAGAACTTAGAACTACTTAAACCTAACTAACCTAAGGACATCACACACATCCATGCCCGAGGCAGGATTCGAACCTGCGACCGTAGCAGTCGCACGGTTCCGGACTGCGCGCCTAGAACCGCGAGACCACCGCGGACGGCTCCTGTATAATTGTCAAACACGCAGGACTATAGTATTTAGCATGATAGTGCATGAACATTACTGGAGATTCCAGTAGTCACATTTCTTATTAGCTGTACACGTGATCAGGAAATGTTACAGGCACATAGTAAACACATCAGTCTTATACCAGGGAAGACAAAAACCATCATCTGATTCTGAATGATCTGTTACAGCTGAGCACAAATTCCGCTGCTAAGCTTCAAATGCTTGAAAACAACCTGACACACACACACACACACACACACACACACACACACACACACACACACCCTGACCTCAACCACTATGGATCATGTTTCTCACCACATACTACAAATTTGTAATGAAACATGAGTGACTTTTGTACCTTACTTTGTATGAATTACAGTCCTCAGTCTTACAACTTTCTGTGCCCGTAGCTCGTGGTCTAGTGGCTATCGTTACTGCCTCTGGATAACAGGGTCCCATTTTCGATTCCCGGCCGAGTTGGGAATTTTCTCTGCATGGGGACTGGGTGTTTGTGTTGTCCTCGTCATTTAACCATCATCATCGTCATTCGTGACAGTTGCTAGACTGAATTGAGTAAAAATTGGACTGTGTAAAATTTGGGACTTGGTAGGGGCGCTGACAACCACGCGTTTGAACGACCCACAAACCATCATACAGCTTCGTGTCTATTGCAGTCTTTCTCTTAATGTAATATACTTTTCTAAGCTTTAATTTTAGTACATTGTGAGCGGATTGTTCTAATTATGATTTGAAATGCGTGTATTATGTTCATCGTAACAAAATCTCCGCCTTCTCTTTTATTTTCCCTGCTACAGTGCCAACACTTCCCTTCTACGTAGCCCAATGCTATCCAATTGTGTGTGTTCGTTCTGTGTTGTTTTGGTATCATACAATTTAACACTCTTGTAAAACCATACTATCGCAAATATTCCAAACACACAAATGCTAATAGACCATATTCGCAATGTCTCAAAGCTATAGAGCAGCGAATATACAAGACTTACTTACACTTCTATTATATTACTATAATCCTGCCAAATATATCACTTTATAAAGGGCTACGGTTGTGGTTTCATTTAGCTTTAGCTAATAGCCTCAGTATGCGAAAAAACTTCACATCTACGTACCTTAGTAGCCATCATCGCTCAAAAATAGTGATCGTCCACGTAAAGTTCAGACAGTCTTAAGAAGTTTGTTCAGGAATGAGGATCGGTAATATTTCCTGTTTGCTCTACAGTTCGACACGTATGGATATACAACTTAATTTAATGAATACATGAATATATTCATTTCACTGGTTAATTTGACAGCACAGATCACTACTTAGTCTTTACGAACAGTTTAGAATTTCGCTTAGTTACGTCATATATTGCTTAAAAATTCCGTGAGTCACTTATTAGAAATATTTTCTTATTAAATTAGCCAGGTTTTTTTATGACTTTGATGTACGATAGCAGATTAACTTCAACAACGTATTTAATGCTTCCTTTCAGCTAAAATAGGAAACTATTTGCGTGTTGTGTTCTATGATTAAATGAAGAGCACCTTGTAAAATGATTCTGGATAACGCACGACGTAAACACACTTGTAATAACTGACAGACTGTTTCAAACGGTATCGCTGTGGTTGGAACATAAAGATAGAAAATGAAATTAATGATCTGATAACCCAACATTGACGTCTTTAAAACGGACTGACCTAGAAGAAAACAATAACTGTTATGGATCGTTTACTGACAGAAGCATGAAGTTTAAATTATGACTTAAGTAGTCTCAAATTATTTTCTTAGGTGCATTTGTGTACAAAATGTTCGTGGTGTTCGAGCCAAGTCACATCTGAATGAAAAACAAGTTTCAAAGATTTGGATCATCGTCCTCGTCAGGAGACAATTGACTGCTGCCTAGGAAACCAGTTACTTTCCTGGATCTAATTGAAATCCAGAGTCGTGGCGAAGGCTTAAGCCAGTCATGTCTTTTTTTTTCCATCAGTCCACAAATTTGGGTTCTATGCCTTGGAACTTTATCAGGAAGCTGTCGTCTCTTCATATTGTTTCTTTCTTGTCTCTTAACGACTACTGGGTTGAATGTGTGCCTCTTGCTTAGTAGCTACTTCGCCTACTGTCGAATGGGGACATGATAAGCATGCGAAAACGAAGGATAACAACAAAGAATGATGTTGGTCTTTTGTCTTTCTTCCCTTACCGATTCCTCGAGTTGTAAACCGAATGGAACGATACTGACTAGATATATTAGTTGATCTGAATGCACTAAATCCCTTAGTATATTCTATTTTCATTATTATTTTTCTTTTCCTATCCGTAGAAGAAGTACAAGCACTGAAGAGTCAGACTTTTCAGCCACATACGAGGCGAACTGGTAGAGCGACAGATGGAAACCGAAATGGGAATATTTGCTTTACACCCAAAGGAGACCTACAGAAGGATAAAACTAGGCGGTGGAAACTATTTTTAATTTGCCAGTGAAGTGATATATCCCTTACAAGAGAAAAAGAAATGTAAATTTGTATTTTGTTCACATGTGTAGTTAGTAAAGTGCAGGACATGCTGGAAATGTAAAGTCTAACTGATGTGCAAATTAAGGTGTGAAGAACTTAAGTTACTCCCTACGTGAAGCAACACGCAGGGCTTAATTTCTGCCGGAACACGTCGGAACGGCGTTCCGGAACCTCCCAGAGAAATTTTTTTCATCTCACTGGAACAATTCAGGACCCGAGATGGAAGTGGTACTTTTGTGGCTTCTAACGACTCCTCTGGTCTTTGACCAGACCTAGTAGCATGACGACATATCCTGTTACGTGTGTTAATCAGAAGTAAATAACATAATGAGTGTTTGAAATGAGCGTCTGTTAAATGTGCTGACACGGAATCGTGTTCCTTCCATGAAGTAATTTATGTCATTAGCTACTGAGCATTGCCTTCCACTTTAAAATTAATGCGAGCCCCGTTCGTTTTACGTCTTGTATCCACATGACTAAGTAATTTTGGGACTCGCAACAAGCAAATGTAGATATGCAGTGGTTAAATTACAAAAAGAGTAGTAAAATGTGAGATACACTATTATTGGATTGGTTACATTTTATATTTAGAAGTTTATTTTTTTAATTACCTGTGTACATAAGACTTGTGACTTGTTTTCACCCACTAATACGAAAGTTACGAGCAACAGAACCCGACTGAAAAATATTACGTACAGTCTGACCCCAAAGCAGTGTCACATGAGATGAGTAGGTGGAGGAGAGGGAGGAGGAGGAAGATCATAAGTCCCATAGTGCTCAGATGTATTTGAGCCGTTTGAATTAACTTTTCGAAAAGAGGAGTTGTAGGGACGTTTGTGTTCAAATTTTCTTCTTATTTGTGGCACTGAATATGAACATAAACCAATCCAGCTGGAAAACAATTCAGTTAGTAGAAGACATTTTAACATATAAATCTGGTCTCATGTCACGCCGTGTTTTCTTTTTCGTATCTCTTTGTGAAGTCGGAACTGTACGTGACTCCGATGGGCCAGGAATATCTTCGCTATCAATTGCTAAAGGTCCTATTAATTAATACAGGACAAACGTCCATCGATCAGGTACAATGCAACTATTTAAATATTGCGGCAGGCAGCAACTGAAAACATGACGTCATAATCACAAAAGCTACCGATTTCTGACGACATTTGTCGAGCAGAACTAGAGAGCAAAGTGACACAGCTACAGGGACAAGCAGGAAGGCCTGTCGTTAATATTATATCTTGTAGTATGTTATCGTTTCGACTGCAAGAAATTATGGTTTTAAAACTTGAATTTCCGAATAGTATTTTGTAAGTTTTATCACAAGTTTCAGAAATCGTAAGTTGTGATTTTTATGGCTGTGGGAAGGGAGGATGGGCAGTAGGGTTGAAAAAGTGCGTTGTAACACTTAAAATATTAGAAATTTAGTACTGGGTACATGTGGAGGTCTACAATGGGTGAACTGCAAGAGTAAATCCTATCAGTGTGCACTCGATGGTTCACTGATTGTTGGAAGAGAGGCCTGCTAACCTCGTATCTTCTAAATGTGTCTAGTTACCCGTTTTGGAATCCTCGGCAGACCACTGTTTGAAACGTGCCTATTTTTGACAATGCAACTAAGGATCGGCGTTGATAGGATGACCAGATGCAGACGTCTAAAGAAAGAGGACAAAGAGCTCTATAAAGAAGGACAAAGTTAGAAAAAAGAGGACATACGGAAACATATGTTCAGACATACATACATTCCTTAACTTTCACTGGTACTTCTCTGAAGATCCAGTTTTCAATAGTAGCATACAGTTGCAAAGGTATAGAAGAAATTCTTTTAAATTATACTCGACCATCAACATACGTTTAACAGATTCAAGTTTCAACCTAATCTTGTCATCAGTCCACTGTGTTGTAATGAACGAAAATACTGTTTCTTCATTTACATTAACCCCTGATATGCTGAAAAAGTATTCGGCAAGCTTTAAAAATCCTGAATGACAATCAACAGACTTACCGTCACAAAGATATTTGACCCATTTTTTACTTATGCTTCTGAGTGGTAATATGACGCTCGAGATCTTCACCACCTAGAGCAACATTCAGTTTTCTGAATATAAGTAAACTGAATGACTAAGAAACCGTGAAATAAAACGACCACAATAAAACAATGCATAGAGGTATTTCTTATCTCTCGTGGCCGCTGAGTCATAAGTTCCAGCTCCACATATGGTAAGCTCAGTGCCACGCGAGAACCAGTAATAATCCAGAAGTCAATGTTAATTTAAGTTCTCGATGTCTGATCACAATATCGAGTACCATAACAGTAATACATAATACAACTGTATTTTTCTGAGAATCATTAAGATCACATCATACAGTGCCCAGGACACTCTTCCATTTCTCTTTCAGTTGCAAAAGTGTAACTTGTTCGTCTGAGAACGAGTTATGCGTTAACATCACAGAGTATCGAGCTAGATTGTTTAACGACCGCATCTAAACATTCTAACTTTTTTTCCTTTAATTGCAGTCCATGATAACAAAAACTGGCGTCAGACTATCTATTTCGGTTTGTAAAACAAAACAGGTATAGCTATTTTCGGACAGAACTATTGATATAGTGCGAGCTAGGCAGTAGTGCAGGCAGAGTCATAATGAGAACTGCGCACTAGTGACAGAAACTACCCGGTATATTTGTCCGCGGAGAGCACATTTCGTCAGACATCGTCTCCGCCGACATTATTCACATAAAGATATTCACTTATTTATCTTGCGAATTTTCCTTTTATTAAATAGCATTACAAATATGAAATGTCAGCATGAATATGGATTCCTGTCTCGTCAGCTTGTGTTATAGCTAAGTTATTTATTAATTATTATCATCTGAAGTTACTCATACTGTGCGCAGTTTCGTTTGGGAGTTCCTACGCCTGCCGTAGCTCAGGGACAAAATCACCTACCGACTGAAACTTTCCACTGCTCCAAGTTCGGGTGCATACTGACCATATGTCACAGTAGAGTGGGTAACCTGCGCATATCTTCTAACGCACAGCCATAGCAGTGAATGTAGCTATGTACTAAAATTAATGTATGACCGGCATATTACCGAGGATATCAACATCCTATACCACTATTCATTTTATTAGTAAAACAAATGGCAAAATTACACATTTTCACCGGTATACACATTATACAAGCAGTTATTTGGAGTGTCATTGATTGACAAAGCTGTTGAATTTCTTCCTAACGGATATAAAGCCAAATTCTGTCCAATTGGCACGTTAGATTGTCAAAATCAGGAGCTGGTTGGAGAGCAGTGACCTAAACGCTCCACACATTCTCAATTGGAGAGAGATGCGGCGACCCTACTGGCCAACGTATGGCTTGGCAAGGAAGAAGATAACCAGTAGAAACTCCCACCGCGTGCAAAAGTGCATTCATTATCTTGCCGAAATATAAGCCGAGGACGGCTTCCCATGGAAGGTAACAAAGCTGGACGTTGAATATCGTCTGCGGACCACCGTGTTGTTAAGACCGTCACGAATGACAACCAAAGGTGTTGTGCTATGAAATGAAATGGGATCCCAGACCATGAACCCTGGCTGTCGGGCAGAACGGCGGGTGCCAGGCAGTTGATATTCCACATCTGTCCGGGTGGTCTCTAGACATGTCTCCGCTGGTCATAGGTGACTGGAATCTCATTGAACAGGATACAGTTGTCTTCATTGATGAGACTCGCTTCGAACTGAGCCCCAGTGATCAGTGAAGACGTGCCCAGAGACTCTCTCAACAGCGAAGTGATACCAGCATGATGGTGGCCCGACGACCAGGACGGGTGGTCTGGGGTGCCATTTTATTTCATATTAGACCCTTTTGGGTGTCATCCGAAGACCATCACAGCACAGCGGTTCCTCGACGGTACTTCACGTCGCGTTTTCTTGCCCTTCATAGCAAGACATCCTGGACTTACATCGCCACACATGACGAGAATTTCTAATGCTTTCCTTCGTACTTGCAAAACACTGCCTTGGCCAGCGAGGTCGCCGGATTTCTTTCCAACTGGAACATTATAGGCCGGGTTCTCCAACCAGCCCCGGATTTTGACGACGATCTAACGTGCCAGTTCCACATAATTTGGCACGATATCACTTAGGAGGAAATCCAACAGCGCTATCAGTCAATGCCGCAACGAATAACTGGTTGCATTAAGGCCAGGGGTAGACGAAAGCGTCACTGTCTTGCTGTATCTGTGAAGCTCTTTCTCCTGAGTAAAGCATCCATTTTTTCTGAAATTGTAATCATTTATTAGTCTGTACATGTACGTAAGATCTATCGATTTCGATCCCGTTTATCTTAGAGTGTATTTGCGATAGCTTTAACCTTAGCGCAGCTTTAGGACCAACGCAGTACACAACAGTTCATAAAGAAGAACAACTAAAATATTTATGTTAGAGAGGAACGTAGATATAGGGCGACTCACATAAACAAATTACCGAGTGGGACGTCGTTGTTGCCCTCCCTTCATTTCTGGCTTGCTGCATTTACTGATGCGACGTCCGTTTACTGGGTAACGTCATTCCACATCTAGAAAGTCAGATCGTCTCTACATAAGGCTCACAAATCTGTCCTGGCAGTCTTGTCATCTCATAGCTATGAATATGACACGACTCTTGGAAACTTCGTGGATCGGCTGGAACAAATAGAGAGAGTTTTAGTTTCTTCTTTTTTAGTCAGTTACGTGTCCCATGGGCCACTTGCACAGTAAATAAGTGACAGCAATGGAACAATTTATTACTGCAGTCCATTACACACGTTATTTTAAGGGGTGACAGCTACTAAACTATGTGAAAAAAACGTAAATTGATTAAAAACTACGGCGTGATCACACTTTGTTGAACATGTAAACGTCACTACAGATGTTCGGTTTTAGGTTATGATATGTGCGATATGTCTGCCATCTTTGGCGGTGATGTGGCACAGACGAATAGCGAAATTCTGCATGACCCGCTGAAGTGTCGGAACATCGAAGCTGTTGATGACGTCCTGGATTGCTGTTCTCAGCCCAGCAATTGTTTAGGGGTTGCTGCTGTGCACCTTGTCTTTAAAGTAGCGCCATAAAAAGGAATCGCGTGTGTTCAGATCCAGATAATATGGCGCCAGGCCAGAACGCGGTCCCCAAAGTGCTCCTCCAAGACACCAAACACTCTCCTACTTCGATGAGGTCGAGCTTGGTCTTGCATGTACCACATCTTGTCGAAATCAGTGTGACTTTGGATAATGGGGATAAAATCATCTTCCAAAACATTCGCGTAGCGTTCGGTAATCACCGTGCCATAGAGGAGTATCGCCGCAATTATTCCGTGGGTGGACATTGCACCCATTGAGGATGAAGAGACTTCTCGATCTCAAAATATGGATTCTCAGTCCCCCAAACGCATCTATTTTGCTTACTGAGGAACCCATCCAATTGAAAGTGGTCTTCGTGGCTAAACCATACAGGCATCCGCATGCTAATTCCTATCATGTCCCGCGACCAACTGTGCAAGCTTGAACATCCTAACGCAAACCGTTCAGAATTTACGACGATTTTATTTCATATAGTTCAATAATTGTCACCCTGTACTCCTCTGGAACACCTGCGGCAGACTGTTTGTGGAAAAACTTGTACAGTTTATCAATGGCTCTAATCAAAATGTAACCTCGGAGAAACGGTTTACGACTGTTGCGCATTTCAAGAAGCTGGTCCAAATTTAAACGGCTCTGAGCACTGTGGGACTTAACAGCTGAGGTCATCAGTCCCCTAGAACTTAGAACAACTTAAACTTAACTAACCGAAGGACATCACACACATCCATGTTCGAGGCAGGATTCGAGCCTGCGACCGTAGCGGTCACGCGGTTCCAGACTGATCAAGAAGCTGAACTCTGACTATAAGCTCACCGCTCTGGAGCCAATTCAGCTGAATACGAGAAGACTTCCCGTTGAACTCGTGGCAATACATTTTGGAAACCAGCGTACAGGTACATCCATGTTCAATTACGATCACGGTCTGACGGCGGTTTCCTACGAGCCAAAGCAGGATAAGCTCGTTTGTACCTTACCATCCTCTGATTATGATGGCCGCATCCGTCTGCACAACCATAAACCGCACCATATTCTTCAGTACGATGAGGCGATGTCTGGCGTTGATACATTTGACCTGATATGCCACTCCGCAAATGCCTCCAGAAAATCCAAGAGATGGCCACTCTGTTATTTTTGCCGCGCTGAGTGGCCGCGGGATTTGAGGCGCCATGCGGTGTTGCGCGGCCCCTCCCGCCGGAGGTTCGACTCCTCCCACGAGCATGGCTGTGCGTCTTGTTCTTAGTGCAAGTTCACTTAAGTTAGTTTAAGCAGTGGTTAAGTCTAGGAACCGATGACCTCAACAGTTTGGTCCCATAGGAATTCACACACATTTGGACATCTTTTTGTTATTTTCGTAATATGATAAACATCGCCACGATAAACGCCTACATCATTTATATGCACAATTTCGACAAAGCTCATGCATGATATGGAATGGGGCAAACGGAATCTGCCTCAGCTGGATTTCATGATCTCCCTTGCACATGCTTCGTTGAGGGAGTGGCTCGTTGCTAGAAAAGATATTGTAGAGCGTCACTGGCGCGTGAAGCAGAGAATAAAACACGTGTTGAAGTGAAAATTGAAGTACAAACATAGAAACATCTTTGAACGGTGCCCGAAACACGAGGAAGAGGAACTCCACCCGTCCTCCAGCAATTCAAAATGCTGATCAAGGAGTCGCACACGACACCCAGCCCACTCAGCCAAAAAATCGCCGCATTTTCAGAGAGTGCAGCTATAATCTGAGGAAAATGACGAAATGGAACTGTGTAACTTTGAAGCACCTGTGTGTTTGGCGAACATCGCAAGATGGTGTGCAACACGTGCCATCAAACAATGCTCAGGAAACCTGAAGGAATTTAGATTGTGGGGATGTGTTACCTTTCTCCCAGAGCGTGTTTACTTCCAAGTCGGTTTCGTAAGTTCCTCAACGCAACATTTATAGTCAAGAGGCCATTTGCGATATGTAGCCATATTCTTTAATGAACGGCACCTTTGATTTACTTTTTGTATCTTTTTCGAATGTTGTAATCGTTTTTATGTCAGCTTTTCTGATTATTTCGTTAGGTATACATGTTTTCTGCGTTTCCACTTTTTTTGTCAAGTTACTTTTGTTTAATTAGATAAACTGATATAATATTTTCTTCTTCTGTCGTTTGTATTCAATACTCGTCGCACGCGATCACTCAGATTATCGTGTGGGTAATGAATCATTTTTCTTTTGGGTACTTGCGCCACACTGTTCTCGGTGGGTGAAAAATATATATCAACGCCTTTTTCTACATCTACATCTACATCTACATGATTACTCTGCAATTCACATTTACGTGCTTGGCAGAAGGTTCATCGAACCACAATCATACTATCTCTCTAGCATTCCACTCCCGAACAGCGCGCGGGAAAAAGAACACCTAAACCTTTCTGTTCGAGCTCTGATTTCTCTCATTTTATTTTGATTATCATTCCTACCTATGTAGGTTGGGCTCAACAAAATATTTTCGCATTCGTAAGAGAAAGTTGGTGACTGAAATTTCGTAAATAGATCCCGTCTTGACGAAAAACGTCTTTGCTTTGATGACTTCCATCCCAACTCTCGTATCATATCTGCCACACTCTCTCCCCTATTACGTGATAATACAAAACGAGCTGCCCTTTTTTGCGCCCTTTCGTTGTCCTCTGTCTATCCCACCTGGTAAGAATCCCACACTGCGCAGCAAAATTCTAACAGATGACGAACGAGTGTAGCGTAAGCTGTCTCTTTAGTGGACTTGTTGCATCTTCTAAGTGTCCTGCCAATAAAACGCAACCTTTGGCTCGCCTTCCACACAATATTATCTATGTGGCCTTTCCAACTGAAGTTGTTCGTAATTTTAACACCCAGGTACTTAGTTGAATTGATAGCCTTGAGAATTGTACTATTTATCGAGTAATCGAATTACAATGGATTTCTTTTGGAACTCATGTGGATCACCTCACACTTTTCGTTACTTAGAGTTAACTGCCACCTGCCACACCATACAGCAATCTTTCTAAATCGCTTTGCAACGGTAAATTACAGCATCATCTGCGAACAACCTAAGAAAACTGCTCAGATTGTTACCCAGGTAATTTATATAGATGAGGAACAGCAGAGGTCCCAGGACGCTTCCCTGGGGAACACCTGATATCACTTCAGTTTTACTCGATGATTTGCCGTCTGTTACTACGACAGTGATAACCTGTACTGTGAGAGTTTTTATTGCAATGGAAAGACCGTGTAAACGGAGAGATGTAGTTTCCTTTAACTTCCCTATAAGATAGGGCATATAATTCTACCGACGTATCGCTTTTAATCATTTTTCTGGCCAAACCTAAGGGTGGTAGTAGAATCGGCGAAGCTATAGGTATGGAAGAGTTTGAAATGGTTGTATTCTAGGGTTATGACAGGATACACCATGTGTCTTGTGATGAAGCCATATTTACCAATCGCGGCCGGGTAAGCTGCTAAACCGTGCACTATTGCTCTGTTGCATTCCCAGATGGTTTCATCAGGTGGAACATTAGCGTCCATGTAGTGTAAACGTGTGGTGTGGGATAGTGAACCACCAGTTCATAGGCCCGTTTTTCGTAAATACAACACTGAACGCAAATAAGTATCGAATCCTCCTAAGAGACAATCTTCCACGGATGCTAGAAGACGTTTCTCTGCAGACTGGGTGGAATCTGTTGTACAACATGATAGCTGCCCAGACCAAAGTGCTCTATGTACTACAGCATGTCTTCACGAATTGCTTCCTAGTCGTTGGATTGGACGCAGAGATCCCGTGGCTTGGATGGTCCGTTCCCCGGATTTGACGCCAGTAGAGTTTTTTCTATGGGAAAGCTGAAAATTCTGTGTCAAGGATATACCAACTACACCCAGTGATGTGCAATGACATATTTCTGCAGCCTGCTCGGACATCTCCGCTGAAATGCTAGTATGTTTGCAGCAGTTGTTCCATACCAGACTGGAAGTGTGTTTTGCCTGTGGTCATTTGAACAAAACCTATGATGGTCAATTGTCTTATTACTACTAAGAACTCACATAACTGTTGCATACACTGGTGTTGGACTGTAGTGTGTGCTACTACAGATATTTTACAAGTACCAGTGTGGGAACTTATCAAAATATGATATCTCGTAAACGACTCACCCTGCATAACCTGCTTCACATAGGATGGCAGTTCTGTGCACAAAGGCGGAACAATGGGGAAGCAGGGATGAGGTTTCTCATGCTGGCAAACTGTGTTGCTGCTGATAACGACGAGGTTCGTTTGCCTTCGGTAGATGGCTTTACACGTTCAATTCTAAGAGGAAGAGTTTTCGATCAATCGTCTACAAGAAAGAAATCTTCACTTCTGGACGACGTTGCGTCCACTGCTCCATATCAATAGTCCACGTGAGATCGGAAGGCAAGAGCAGCTGATGCAGGTTCTTGCAGACGTCGAGTACAATTTTTATCAAATGATGGTTGTTTAATGAGAAGGGATTCGAAACTGGTGCAATAACAGTCATTTATTGCTATTTGGACTGTATTGTAAGCACAAATGTAATACCCAACAGCATTAACTTCAGACACAAACTAAAACAATTACATTTGCATGACAACTGCTTCTGCTTCATAGAGCCTTTTGGAAAGTGTATAATGCATGTATGTGTCTGAGTTGGCCTGTAGTTGAATCTAAATTACAATGCATAAAAAGTGTTACTGGTAAGAAAGACTAATGCAAAAGACTATCGTGTGAATGGTCAGTATGTTGTCGTAGTTTTCGCTGTGAACGGCCATTATGAGTGTAAACTAACTCATTCAACACGACTGTGAGAGCATTTATGAACAACTGAACAAGCAAGCAGGTAATCATCTTTAGTGAAAAACTCGAGGAAATGCTTACTGATAACGTAAAAAACGGCCGATATCTCGACAGAAACCCTCCCTGTCATTTTAAGGCATTCTCCAATTCGTGCCTTGGCAAGGGTTTGCTTGTCGAAATATTGGAGTTTTTGGCGAATTTTATGCAGCCGCATTCTCACGAGTATGTAGAGCATACAGTACGATGGGAAAAAATTAACTTCTGCTTGGACAATACGTTGACGCTTATAATCTGCACACTTAATAGGAAACATATTGCTAATCAACAAAGGCTAGGAAGTTCCGTATGCAAGTGATATGTCGATAAAAACATTTACTAAGCTATATAAGTCCTTAAAACCAAAGTGAACAACGTAATACCATCGTCACTGCTGTCTGAGTATGTGTCCTCCGAAACATCTGTCTGTAAATTTACGGTTATAGGTTCAAGGCTTATATCCATCTTCATCTCCTATCAAAGTTTTTATCCTGAAGTTTCTCAAAGTGCCGAGCACAATATATTCACGCTGAAGGGGGGATGTTGTCTATTGCTTTATGTACAAGCGTTTCACCGTCTGTTATGTTCAGTTTCTTTTCCTCATACGCAGGTTTTAACCTGTGACTAAATTAATTCTATGGGGTTGTACGGACAGTGATATGTGGCTACAAGCAAAATTGTGTGAGCACAAAGAAAGTTACGCTTGCCCGTTTTGTCACGTGATTTGTAGTAGTTCGGCATGACTCTGGTTTATACTGTGCGGAATATTTTTAAATCAGATCACAATATACACTTTCCTAGTTTTTGCACTTGTTGTTTTCTCTGTAACAACTGAATGATAACTGGCATGGTACATTATAACGACCGACTTTTAAATAAGAATTGTTCAATGAGCCACTACTTGAAACAAACAGCGTTCATTTCCGAATGGTAGACAGTGTTTTTTTTTACATTTAAATATTTCACTCTTAGGAAAAAAACCTTAAGAAGTGCCAGCATGCAAATAATTACCGGAGAACCTTTTGCTATGGGAACTTTCAAACCGCCAATACCAACACACGTTTTTACCAGCTATTCCTGGAACGATTCTCATTTACCCATGTTTCATCAAGGTAATATACTGTTGAACTACCTCCCTCTCTGGTTCGTGCTCCACGTGTGCCACTTGTTTCAATTAAAAACCCTCATCTCAACATATCTGAACAAAATATCTTTTGAAATTCTTTCCGTTGACGAAAGGCTACCTTTGAAGCCAGTTTTCGCGTGCATAACTGAACCAAGTTTTTGTAACGTCGGGTGTTCACCACTTATATACATTTCAAACACTGTGGACTTTAAAACATCGCTCTCGAAACCATTCATTTGTTTTCCAGGTTTCTTCCGATTTCGATGCTTTGCAGGCGACACGAAACCAACATTCCCTTAAGTATCTACAGCTCTGACATTTCTGTTTATTGTTCTTGCTACCGTTCTCTTGCCGACTCCACGGGTTTCTGGAGGCCGTTTTTGTGCCTTCAGATGTAAGCAGTAAGAGACATGCTTTCAAATTCACTTCCGAAAAAAGTTATTATTACGGTAAACAATCCCACCCATGCTTGTGAAGTACTTTACGTTTATTGCCGTCACCTGACGTTTTTATTTGGAAATGGCACTAACAAATTTACAGATACGCATTCACAATTATATTGCTACAAGAAAATAATTTCGAAAATTGGATGAATAATTCGATTCAAGCAGAGTACGACAGCAGCACAGCATTCAGAAAGAGAATTAATCTTGCTGACTGCTGGTGGTTAATGGAGGAGCAGAATGGCTGAAAATTGGTCTGCCTTCCTTCATGACATGGACTTCAGAATCCTGCAACAGACACAGTTGACATTCTAATTTTCCATTCTCTTAGTTTGTTAATATCAGTAGGTGCTGATCCATTTGAAAAAAGTGTACATTTTCACAAAAGCACTTGTTAAGTATTATTGCAATCTACCTCTATATGGATACTCTGTCGATAAAATTTAAATGCCTGACAGAGGGTAAGCTGTTGATTGTCTGACAAAATGAGCCACTGACTACCAATCCATTGTGTGAAAACCGCACTTCAATAGCACGTTCCATTTCCGCAGTATTTGCGGTACAAGTTTTAGGTGATTCAACCTGTATACGCTGGGTGATTATAATTAAAGTTCCAGTTACAAAACCCTGTAAAAGACAAAACACTGCTCAGAATGACGTCAAATTTAAACGGAATTTCTCGAAGAACGGAGAACTTTAACGCAATCTTTCCCACTAGATTGCACTGTAAGAGTCAAAAGACTAATGGTTTCGGCTGCAAATGACAGATAATTCGCAATACGGCGGCTATGGTGTGATTTGCGCATTAAACCAACTGCATTGTGCAATGTGCATGGCCCCACAAATTTGGCACTCAACAGTCGTAGCACTATTAGGTAGGTAACGCCACCCACCACGACATGGTCGTACCATATCGGATGAGAAAAATCTGGATTTGATTGCCCTATTGGAAAAATGGATCAAATGGCTCTAAGCGCTATGCGACTTAACATCTGAGGTCACCAGCCCCCTAGTACTTAGAACTACTTAAACTAACTAACCTAAAGATATCACACACATCCATGCCCGAGACAGGATTCGAACCTGCGACCATAGCAACAGAGCAGTCCTGGGCCGGAGCGCCTAGAACCGCTCGGTCACATCGACCGGCTCCTAATGGAAAAAACCGCTTAAAAAGCAACAACGACACGGCCTCGAATAGTCACGAGGCAAAACTAACAAACAGCCATGCACCCGGCATCTTTTATTCTTTTGTTACCAACACGTTTCCCACTTCTTCGCTAATAATCCGTTCAAACATGACGTCATCTTGAGTAGTGACAACATTTTACAGCGTTTTGAAGCTGGAACTTAAATTATAATCATCCTGTATATCGCTTCGTTGTGACCTTGAAGATGTAATCGTACTAACAACACCTCTTGCAAAGGCATACAAGCAACCATTCGTATCATGCTTATTTCAAAAAGGTATGAAGCTAAAATTTATTAGATGATTGAATAAAAATAGCCTCTTATGTACACTTTATAGCTGCTCATTTGGTTTGGACGGAAACGTAGATTTTTTACTACATTTGAGAGGTTCCAGCGCCATCTTCCATTTCGCGTGGAATCGTCTCATTTTTATTTTGTAGCGTACTTCATATATCTCAGAAAGTGATCAGGTGATGAGTTAGATACCGCTGTCTAGAGGAACTAGCTACAACAGCTGTAGCCAACAGCGCTATGTAGCAAAGTAGGAACTTGCGCATTACGGCGAACATTGTCTCGCTCCCCTCTGATGCGCAGTCGATAGCGACCGCAAGCTTCAAGAACTGTCCGACAGGCGTTAATGCGATTGTACGCAACTCTCGAGGTCGCATACGGAACTCTGTTGCCGCTAAACAGGATTTCCTACGGTCTGTTGCGCGGACAACAGCCAAGACACGAACTGAATTACGCCGTTCTGCAATCTCCTCTGAAATTCCCTCCTCCAGTAAGCGTGATGTGCCTACGCCGAGGAATATGTAACATGCTTGTGTTTATCGGGGCACAGCCTAAAGTAGGGCTACGTGTGAAGTTTGCAGTCTGACGGTGTCAGCTAGAAGTGGACTAACAATATTCACAGCCACTTTAGAGCACATATCATATTTTCGTAGAAAATAACTCGTCTTATTTACTAGTTATTAGATGAAGATTGAAGAAATTATTGAGATTTATTCAGGTGTACGAGTATAGAATGCGCATTTTTTGTCTGAAGACATGTTAAATTCAGAAGAATGATAAATAGTGCTTTATTCAAAATATGTTCCATCGTTTGTTATAATTCCCATATTTCGGGCAATTTTTGAATACCACGCCAGTAAAAATTTTCCCCTTCTGTTGCGAACCATTCATCGAACCATTTTTTCACGTCTTCGTACGAACAAAAGTCACTCAGCAAGTGCGTGACCCACAGATGCAAAAAGTGGCAACCGGAAGGAGCCAAGACCGGTAAGTCGCATGGGGTAAAACTTTCCAGGCGAGTGTTTCCAACGTGTCGCGAACTGGTTTTGCCGTCTGTAGAGGAGCATTCTGATGAATAAAAACGCCTTTGTGTTGCCTCTTTCGGTATTGTGGCCTTTTTCAAGTAACAAACGGTTCAAATCGGTTAACTGTTGGTAACATTTAGTATTGACCGTTTCCCCATGTTTCAACAGCACCTAGTAGACCACACTCTTCCGGTCCCTCCAAAACTCCATGGTTTCTTGCGCTTGGGATTCTGAAAAGAATCCACTTTTCATTCCCTGTATACGATGCAAACACGACTTCCTTTTATATCGTTCGAGCAAACTCTCGCATGAGTTTTTACGCTTTTCCATTTGCATGTCGTTCAACTCGTGTGGTACCCACCTACAGATCTGAATCTTTTCCATCTCTCGTAGCCGATTGGGAACAGCTTGCTGACTAACGCCCGATTGCTCGGTGAGTTGTTTTTGTGTTTGCGGATCATCTTCGGCCAACAATGCTTCCAATTCCAAATCTTCGTTTTTTTTCTGACGGTTTTCCACGTCCGTTGCCTGCAATATCGAAATCGCCATTTTTGAAACGCCGAAACCATCGTACACACGTATCTTGCGATGGAGCACTTTCACCATAAGCTTTTCGAAGTAATCGGTATGATTCAGCAGCAATTTTCTTCAAATGAAAACAAAACATAAATGTTGTCCGTGTATGCTCTTTGTACGGTATATATTTCGGCGTGCTGACATAACATCACAAAACTATGCACGCACTTTTCCAATTTACCACTCGTGCGCGTGTGACCTTGTTGATGGCACAAAAAAATGGGTCAGTGTCAAATCTTCATAGCACAAATTGCATTGATGCGACATTTATTGTCTGAAATCGGCATTTAATACATGTACCCTTGTGCATACACACTGTGAACATCCGAACAGAAGTAACCGGCAGACCAAGGATCACTTGACCCGATTTCACGCTTCATGGTGTGTTTAATAGATAACAATATCCTACCGAATGAGAAATACACTGCCGGAAATATTGTGACACTCTCAAGGACAAGGTCACTCTGTGAACGAGTGATGTGAGAGGTAGTTCATCACAGCAGGAATGAATGATAATAAATTCAGACCAGATGAGGCACACAGGTTACAGATAAGGGTACCCAAACAGTCGCATCAGTGCACAGTGTAGCCCTCTCTGATGACAGTGGAGGTGTGTATTCTCTCAGGCAAAGGACCATAAACATGCCCTATCGCATTCTGCGATAGATAGTCCCAAGCAGATTGCACCTTTTGTTGCCTTTCAGCAATGGTTCATGCAGGCCCTGGAGAAAGAGTAATTCCGAATTCATTATATCTGACACGTGTTCAACTGGAGAGGGATCTGACGAGTTTGCTGTCTGGCCAGTTGTTGTAGACCAAGTTGCTGTGCCAGAACAGCCATATGTAGAAGTACATTGTGCTGCAGGGAAAGCATATCATCATCCTGTCGAAGAAATGGTGGTAGCACGAGGATGAAATCCCGGTCGGAAATGGTTATTTACACTGCGGAAACACCAAATGTGATCTCGATTAGCAACTTAGGCTCCCCGCCCCCTCTCCTTAAACACCACAAAGCGTGGCATGGGACCTGCGTGTCGTGTGCGAATGGACTCAGGAACAGAAATCTGACCAGGCTTACGTCATACTCATCCACGCCCATCACTCGCATAAAGACAGGACTTACTCTCAGCACTGAAGACACGAAAGCACGACTACACTCTCCAGTCAACTCCTTCAAAAAAAAAAAAAAAAAAATGGTTCAAATGGCTCTGAGCACTATGGGACAAAACTTCTAAGGTCATCAGTCCCCTAGAACTTAGAACTACTTAAACCTAACTAACCTAAGGACAGCACACATATCCATGCCCAAGGCAGGATTCGAACCTGCTAGCGTAGTGGTCGCGCGGTTCCAGACTGTAGCGTCTAGAACCGCTCGGCCACCCTGGCCAGCTAACTCTTTCACTACACGAGAGTATTCCTGAGTGGCGAAGTTCTGTTGTCAGTAGCAGGCTGGCCAGAGGCACATGTGATTTTAATCCGTAGCTGTCGGACGATTGCCGGGTCTCCCTGATGACACAAGAGGTGCCACATGTGCCCCGGTTTCATCCCTGGTTGGCATCGGTCGACCCCCACTGGTCGCACAGTGCGTCGATATAGAGCATTGTTCCGTAGACAACCGTGGAAAGCAGCAACGCACAGGTGTACTGTGCCCACCATGTGCAGCAATCCATTGATACACCACTCGAGCTTCCCGAAATCCCACAATGCGACCCTGTTCAGATGGATGAAGCTGTACAGCAGAAGTGCGTACCCTTGGGGGGGGGGGGGGGCGGGGGGTCATGGTTGTATCCTAGAATGAATGTTTTCAACACTGTTCATCTCTAGACTTAGCACAGTTACTGCCTGCAGAGCCAAAACAGGGGGTCAAAAGACAGTCTTCTTGAGCGCCATCTGATCGTCCGATGAGTTGTGACGAATGAACAACTAACACTCCGGTACCCCAGTGCCACTGAACACTGTCCTTGAGGATGTTACATCTTTTCCGTCAGTGTATTTCCTATACGGTAGGATACTAACAGTTATCTCTCAAAACTGGATCTGGGAAACATATAGACACGTGTGCAATCTCCTCCTGTCCAAACTGAGGCTGCAAGGTTAGAGTGGCACTGTGGAATACGATAAACGGCTTAGTATATGACAGTATTTAACTTTTTACCGCATTCTAAATTCATTTTCATTTTTATGTTGTGGGATCTTTCCACTCGTTTCTTGTAGGGTGCCTAAAGGATGCTGCCTTCTTGGAATGCTATACAACAATTCAAGCACATAACATTAGTAGTTTTATTTCCATAAAGCTATTGACAATACTTTGGAGGTACATCGTCGTCGCAAGTAACATGCACACTGTAGTAGTCATTGCTATAGGCAAAGTTCAGACAAGTAGCTAATAAGGATCACAACTAGTTGTTCTTGTAGCACGCTCTGCAAATACGTTCCACTAATGTCAATTCACTGAGCCCATCTGAGCGGCCGAGGCTGGAAGGAGCACCGCTTGTATTCACTATTTACAGGTGTCGCCCTTGGCGCGGCGCGGTCCAATTCTGCACACCACTGGCCGAGGTTTCCTCTCCGCCCACCGCCTTCTGTGGTCTTGCGTTCTCTATCTTCGTTCAGACGCTTGTGGTTACGCCAGTATATACTTCCCCCCCCCCTTTCCCCCAAAGAAGCGGACCGTCATCGTGTAGGGAGTGCGACCCTGGTGGGGGATGCAAGAGTGTTGGCTCAACGCCGGGCCGGAAGCTGTGGACATCAAGCTGGGATATCAAGCTTCCGGCCGTACCCCGCCATCCAGCCTTTGGTCTGCCGGAACCGTCACCAAAACGACCAGAAGGGTACACGTCCACCTCCTGATGCCATGAACCAGATGAAGAAGATGGCAACTGATGCGATGTGGACGGGTCCAGCTTCATCAGTAGTACGAGAGGAGGCGGAGGAGGCGAAGGTTCCGCCTCCATGGGGTCGTCTCGCGGAGTCGTGATGACACCCTCTGGGGGCTGCTGCTGCCGCGGCGTTCTCTGGATCCGTGAATCTGGGGGAGGAGACACAGAAGGATCACCGTGCACATGACAGTGACAAATTTGATTGTGAGGACGGTGCTGCAGTCAGTCGGGGCCTGAAATGAGACACATCCGTGTGCCAAGTCGACGAAGGATCTCGCCTCGCGTCCACCATCTGCTCCCGTAAAAATCCTATAAAAGACAAGATCATACAGCGCGGAGCGATACTTGCGGCCTTCCTTCGGGGCCGAGTGCTGACGAGGGTGGAGCAGGTGGAACCGTGTCCGAGGGTGGCGGCCGTTAAGCATTTTCGCCTGTGATGGTCCATCTCATGAGGCGAGAAACAGTTGCAGTGCTTGATCTCTGGGGTGTTCAGAGCGAAGTTTGGCCATATGATACTTGAAGGTTCTGACAGAACGTTCCGCTTTTCCGTTTGACTGGGAAGGGAATGGTGCCCTAGTTAAACACTGTATGACAATGCGTTCACAAAATGTTTCAAATTCATTTGACATGAACTGAGGTCCGTTGTCTGACACTATTACTGCAGGTAAAGCTTCTAGGCAAAGAAATCGATGACAACACCTGAATTGTGCTAGTAACGTTGTCGAGTTCATTGGCACAGAAAAAGAAAACCTGTTGTATGAGTAAACCGCTTTCAACCAAAAAGGTCCCTCAGAGTCTATGTACACACGTAGCAGTGGCGATTGCGACTTAGGCCAAGCAGAGAATTCTTGTGGCAAAGAGGACTGATTTTCCGCATATGCGTGATACTGTGACGTCATCTGTCCTACTGGGGATGCGGTGGTACAATCGGTCACCACCGGCACCGTTACTGCCGCCGAATCTGCCATTCCCCGTTCTTCTGGGTCCCCTCGGCGGCGGACTGTGCCTTGGTGGACGCCTGAGATCGCTGAAGCGCTTAAAGATCGCCGGCGGGCGCTCCAGCGTCACAAGCGACATCCTTGCATTGAACACCTCATCACCTTCAAACGGCTACGTGCGCGAGCCCGCCGCCTTATCCGCCAAAGCAAGCAGGAGTGCTGGGAGCCGTATGTGTCCACCATTAGCGTCCATGTCTCTCCATAGCAGGTCTAGGTCAAGATCCGACGCCTAAATGGCTATCGGACCCCAGTCAGCATCCCTGCGTTCTCACTGAATGGAGCAGTTTGTAAGGACTCCGACGAAATTGCCGACAGCTTGGCAGAGCATTTTGCTATGAGTTCCGCTTATTACCCCCTGGCCTTCCGCTCCATTAAAGAGCGGATGGAACGTCGGAGCCTTTCGTTTCGCACCCACCATCCAGAGTCGTACAATGTTCCATTCAGCGAGTGGGAATTTCGCAGTGCCCTAGCCGCTTACCCTGATACCGTTCCTGGGCCAGATGGCATCCACTGTCAGATGCTAAAACGCCTTTCAGTGGACTGCCAGCGACGGCTTCTCGACCTTTACAACCGTATTTGGGTCGAGGTTGAGTTTCCGTCGCAATGGCGGAAAAGTATTGTTATCCCAATTCTGAAACCGGGCAAGAACCCTTTGGAGGTGGACAGCTACCATCCCATTAGCCTCACCAACGTTCTTTGCAAGTTGCTTGAACGGATGGTGAGCCGGCGCTTGAATTGGGTACTTGAGTCTCGGGGCCATCTGGCTCCGTCTCAGGGTGGGTTCCGTAAAGGCCGCTCCGCCGCCGACAATCTGATGAGCCTGGAGTCAGCCGTACGTACTGCCTTTGCCCGCCGTCAGCACCCGGTCGCTGTCTTTTTGGAAATGCGGAAGGCGTACGATACGACATGGCGTCATCACGTCCTTTCTACTCTTGATGGATGGGGTGTTCGTGGTCCACTGCCGACTTTTATCCCAAACTTTCTGTCGCATCGAACCTTCCGCGTGCAAGTCGGGGCTGCCACAGGGTTCTGTTTTATGTGTCTGTCTGTTTTTAATAGCCATTAACGGGCTTTCTGCAGCGGTGGGAACGTCTGTCTCAGCGTCCTTGTATGCTGACGACTTCTGCCATTACTACAGCTCTATTGGCATTGCAGCTGCTGAATGTCAGCTACAGGGCGATATCCGTAAGGCGCAGTCTTGGGCTGTAGCTGATGGGTTCCAGTTTTCGGCAGCCAATACCTGCGTTATGCATTTCTGCCGGCGACGCACTGTCCACCCAGAGCAGCGGCTTTATCTTGATGGCGTGCCTCTTGCTGTGGTTGAGACACACAGGTTTTGGGGTGCAGTTTTTGATGCCCGGTTGACTTGGCTGCCTCATATTCGACAGCTTAAACAGATGTGTTGGCGGGATCTAAATGCTCTGCGACGCCTGAACCACACCAGGTGGGGCGCCGACCGATCTACTCTCCTACGGCTCTACCAGGCCTTAATCCAGTCTCGTCTGGATTATGGGAGCCTGGCTTATGGCTCAGCATCCCCATCTGCGCTGCGGCTACTGGATCCAATCCTACACAGCGGCATACGCCTTGCCACTGGTGCTTTTCGGACCAGCCCGGTGGACAGCATACTTGCTAAGGCAGGTGTTCCTCCATTGCGGTTAAGGTGCCAAAGTTTACTGGCCGCTTATACTGCCCATGTTTTTAGCTTGCCCAGGCATCCAAACTATCGTCTCCTGTTCCCGCAATCGGTCGTCCATCTGCCAGAACGTCGGCCCCGGTCAGGTTGTACGATCGCGGTCCGTGTCAGAGAGCTTCTCTCTGGGCTTAGGGTTTCCACTGCTCTTATCGGGCCACTTAGCGTACACCCCCTTGTTTTGTGCCTCGCCCTTGCCTTCGGCTCGACTTGGCAGAGGGGCCGAAGGACTCAGTCCCTCCAGAGGCCTTCCGCCGCCGCTTTTATTCCATCCTGGCCACGTATCAGGGCTCTGGTATTGTTTACACTGACGGTTCGATGGTTGCCGGTCGTGTCGGTTATGCACTAACTCTAGGGGACCATTCCAAACAACGTTCATTGCTGGCTGGCTGCAGCGTTTACATTGCTGAGCTGGTCGCCATCTTACGTATCCTAGAGTATATTCGCTCCTGTCAGGTGAGTCCTTCGTGATCTGTAGCGATTCCCTGAGCTGTTTACGAGCTCTCGACCAGTGTTTCCCTCGTTCTCGTCTTGTGATGGCTATCCAGGGGTCCCTGCATACTCTTGCCCGTTGCGGTCGCTCTGTGGTCTTTGTTTGGACCCCTGTCCATGTTGGGATACCTGGCAATGAGAATGTTGACCGCCTGGCGAAAGAGGCCGCCAGTACACCATCTCTGGACATTGGCCTCCCGGAGACAGATTTGCGAGCGTTCCTACGCAGCAAAATTTTGGACCTTTGGGACCCTCACTGGCGCGCCCTGCCTTCACGAAACAAATTTCGGGCCATCAAGGAGGCTAGCGGTGTGTGGCGCTCCTCCTTGCGGGCCTCTCTCTGCGATACTGTCCTCTGCTTGTTGTCCTCTGCCGGGTGCGCATTGGGCACACATGGATGACGCACGGCCACCTATTGCGACGTTAGGACCCACCTTTATGTCGCTGCGGCCCCGTTTTGACAGTGGTCCATATTTTACTGGATTGTCCACTTTTAGCTGTGCTCAGGCAGTCGTTCGCACTGCCTGATACGCTCCCTGCCCTTTTAACAGATGACTCTGCTATGGCTGACTTAGTTTTACGTTTTATTCGCGCAGGTTTTTTTATCATTTAATCTGAGTGTTTCTGTTTTATTTTATTGTTTTGTGTTGATTCTGGCCTTTAGCCTACGATTTTAAACTGAGTTTTTAATGTGTTCTCGGCGGTTGGCTTTTCCTTTTCTATCGCTATGGTCGGCCAACCACTGCCACACTCTGTGTGGTTGTACTTTGTTTTGTCTGTTTTTTGTCTGAGTATTTCTTGTCCCGTGTCGCCTGCCGTCTTTCCTGGTGTTCGTTTTTCTTCTCTTTGGGTGGTTTTAGTTTTTTGGAAAAAGAGACGGATAACCACAGCAGTCTGGTCCCTTTAATCCCCCAAATCAACCAACCAACCTGTTCTATTGGGGTATCCATACCCTGCCAAGTACAGTGTCGACCCGATAATTGTTTCGTATGAACAATTTCCCAGTGTCCGTGGTGAAGTAACTGCAACACTTCTTTCTGAAAAGCTTTAGGGATCAATACATGTGGCTGTACACTGTCATTCTCAACAAGAATCACACCTTTCTGTACAGCGAGGCTATGCCGACGTGCAAACTATCGGTAAACGACAGACTTCTTTCTGTTCAAGGAATGAGACCAAGATGTGCGAATATAACTAAGCAAAATGTTCATATCTGAATCAGCTTCCACGGCCTGCGCTATTTCTTATAGTTCAGCGCAAAAGATTGAAGCAGTTCAGAATCATGATGCAGCAGAAGCGTTAAAGTCTGTACCTGGGGTAATCGGAAGACGTGAGAGCGCGTACACATTACCATGTAGAGCTGTCGGAGGATACACAATCCCCTACTGGTATTGAGACAACAAGAAAGCCCATTTGTGAAATTTTTGGGCAGTTCGTACAGGACCCGATTTGGTCCAACGAAACAACTGCAGAGGCTTGTGATCCGTTACTAAGTAGAATTTTCTTCCATTTTCTGGTGGAATTCGGTAACAGTATACACAATAGCCAATGCTACTTTTTCAATTTGTTAAAAGGTACACTGTGTCTTTGACAACAATTTAGATCCAAGAGCAATAGGTCTGTCGTTATCACCAATTCTGTGCGGAAACACTGCACCGATTCCGTAAGAGGAAGCGTCAACTTGCAAAACAACTGAATTGTCAGGATCAAAGTGAACTAAGCATCGATCACCGAGCAATGTATCTTTAAGTTTTTGAAAAGCTACTTGGATCGCACCTGTCGAAACAAAGGGCACATAATTGCGATGCAAGCGCGCAATGGAGCTGCGATTTGTGCAGCATTCGGTATAAACCGAACGTAATAGTTCATTTTACCTGAAATTCACTGACATTGTGTGGCACTGCGCGGAACTGGCAAATCGCGTATGGTTATAAAATGCTACTGCAGAGGGTGTACACCTTGACTGTTTATGACATGACCAAGATACTCCAATTCAGGTTTTAAAAAATCACACTTGTCCTGTCTACATTTTAGTCCTGCCTCGGATAACACGAAACAAATCACGTAAATTTTCAGTATGTTCGTCAGGTGTACGGCCTGCTACTACAATATCGTCCAAATGGTTTGAACAGTTTGGTACTTGTGCAGTCAGCTTTTCCCAATACTGTTGAAAAATGGCGGGTGCGGAATTAGTGCCGAAAGGCAAACGCAAATGTTTAAACAAGCCCGAGTGAGTATTCACTACACACACATTTTCAGATCCTTCATCGAGCGGTATCTGAAGATAGTCGTCGCGCAAATCAATTTTTGAAAGACAGCGTCCAGCACCTAATTTGTCCATGAGATCCTCTGGGCGTGGCAATTAATAAGTATCAACGAGAGTTTGTGGGGTGACTGTAGACTTGCAACCGCACCAATAAGTATTGGCTGACGTGCATACTTATCGCAAACGCCGCACCTTCCGGTACACAAGACATGTACGTGCTGCCCCATATATTGGACATTACAATTCTGCCTACAGTGCCTACCATTAACAAAGAAATGCAGTGTTAAGGGCAAACATGTATCTCCTCTGCAGACAAAAAGTATTGGCACAGTGCGTGGCTTCTCGGTATATTGCCGGGTTTTCAGGTACCGGAACGCCATCTGCTGACGCAATAGACACTACGTGTTGTTGACGGCCCAGTCACTAGTATGTTGCTGTATTGCGCAATAGTGGTCAGCATGGGGCCGAAGAAGAAAGAACATTCAGTGGCGCTGCGTGAGAGAGTGGTATTGCTCCATACACAAGGGAGAAGCTATCGACAAATCGGAGCAGAGGTGGCTGTTAGCTACACCACGGTACGAGCCATCATTCACAAATAAAGTGACTGGAACAACAGTGAATGAGTGTCGTCCTGGACGGTCAAAAGTGCTTACAACCCGAGAGCGTTGCAGTATCATCGCACTTGCTCGGAATGAACCCGCTACAAGTGCAGCAACTATTGCTGAAGTTATTCAGACAACGCCCGACAAGACGGTTAGTGTTCAAACTATACGAAATGTGTTGAATGAGGCTGACATGCGAGGACGTTCCCCCAGGAAAAAAGCCATACATATCGGAAATTAACCGGCAGAGACGCCTGCAGTTTTCGAAGGACTACATCAGCAAGCCGATGGAGTTTTGGAACAGTGTGATATTTAGCGACGAATCGAAGTTCAATGTGTTCGGATTTGATGCAAGAAAGAAAGTCTGACGCAAGCCGAATAAGAACCTCGACATCAAACACATGCATCCCACAGTCAATCACGGTGGGGGTGGTATCATGGTCTGGGGCTGTATGGCTGCGTCCGGAGTTGGAAATAAAGCTGTAATCCACGGTACAGTGGATCATATGAGATACATCGACGTGTTGCGAGGTAATTTACACGCTAGTGCACAGACATTTGGCCTTACTGGGATGTTTCATTTCTATCAAGACAACGAGCCAAAAGACACCGCCATGAAAACCTGGGAGTGGTTGCTGTACAATGCCCACATAAGGGTTCTAACACCACCTAAGAGCCCTGATTTGAACCCCACTGAGAACCTGTGGGCTCATCTTGACACACAAGTGAGAAAAAGGCGTCCGGTCAATGAAAACGACTTGGAGAAAGTGCTCCTAGAGGAGTGGTGGAAAATTACCCCTGATATCACCGGAAATTTAATACAAAACATTCCTAAGCGTTTACGTGCTGTTATAGATGCTAAAGAGATGCACACTAGCTATTAGAAGGTGAACACCAGTGAAGAAAACGAACGCACTGTCTGATTCATACGCGTGTGCCAATACTTTTTTGTATGCAGAAGAGCGTAGTTTATTTTCATACCACTGTATGTTACGTTACGGACAGGTGATTTGTAACCTATGTAATGTAAGGTGGCACGTGTCTGGGTTCTGTTCTGAAATATATGTTTCGTTTAACCTACAACCACTAAAATGTAACTGTGCCAATACTTTTTGGTGCGATTGTAAGTCAAAACAGAGGCAAATGCGACCTGAAGGTTTGGGGAGCGAAACCAGTGGACTTAACCGCTGACTGTCTGATATGAGCGCCATAACTCCGTTATTTCGCAATTCTTTAAGTTCAGTCGCGACTTTTTCCCATAATGCAATGGCAACAGTTCTGGTCCGGAAAAATTTCGGCTGAGCACTGTCTTTAAGCGCAATATGTGTAACAAACTTGTTGGCGTCGCTTAAACCTTCAGAAAAGAGTTCTGGAAATTCTTTTAAAAAGCCAGCTACACTATCTTTGGCATTGAATGCAGACACTGACACCACACTGTCCTGAATATTCGATCCAAACAAATCAATAGTGTCAAGTCCAAATTTGTTCTCACACTCGCGTGATTTTAGCATTGTAAAAGTCACTGTTTGCGTATGTGAGCGATACATAGCAGGCAAAGTATATGTTCTGAGATCGGGTATGTCTTGTCCATTATAAGCCGCTAGTTTCGTGCAGGTTTTAGACAGGCGTGGGGTGCCTAATACTTTTTAAGTGCGAAGATTGAGCAATGTGACAGAGGCACCCGTGTCCAACTAAAATTTCCCACTTTTCCCACAAATAAGTAAATGAACAAAAGGTTTGTTTAACTGGGGTATCACAGGTGAAACTGCACGTATTCTGGTAGCCCTGCGCCTGCTATACGGACGTTTAAGTCACAGCTCCCGTGAAAGATAAGAAATTTTAGTAGTGATAAACTGTTTCTCACACTTTAAACTAATTTATTACGTTAATCATAGTGCTCTTCCAGCGTACCATAGGAAGTTTTTGTCTTACTTGCGTATTTTCACAGTAATCAGGCAAAGTTCGTTTTGTTTACATATCACGGCCAGGCCGAACTTTTGAGCTTTCAGATTAAACTTCATACCGCAATTTTAAGTTCATTTACTGATAGTTTAGTGTGCTAAATACGTTTGCTGCCCCTTTATATCTGTAGAGTATCGTCATCTATAAGTAATTTCCAGTAATAAACTTCTGAACCGTTGTTTACATTGTCGCGAGTAGGCCTAATTTTTCGTACACGTATTTTCATTGTCTTCCGGTAACTTAATTGTCTTTCTGTCACTAAAATCGATTTGTACCATGAGTGTAATGTACTTGACATGCCGTAGAATCGTTAGCTCCGGGGTCTGGTGTGATGCATGTAGTAACTTTTTTCATTGGGGCGATTGTAGTTGCGTGGGAATTGAGAAAATGAGCGAGACCCATCTGTAGGTCTGTAGGCTATGCAGTAGAGATAGAAAGATTGTGGAACAGGAGGGGAAAATTGCTGCCCTTCAGGCTGAGTTAGATGAGGCTAGGCGAGAACTGGGCAGGTTAAGGGGGGAGAAGGGTAAACAGGGGTGGGAAGTGGTAACAGGCATGAGGAACAGGCCAAGAAATTCTTCTGACAGCTTTGTTATTAATGTACAAAATAGGTTTGACCTGTTGCATCAGTCAGAAACTGATGAGCCTCTCACAGAAGTAGATGTAGACAGGGCTCAACAAGCTTTCAGCAGCAAATTGAATAAGAAGGTAGGGAAGTCTGCAAAGAGAAAGAAAGTGTTGTTGCTAGGTAGTTCGCATGCTAGGGGTGTGGGCCAACTTCTGCAGGGTGAATTAGGGTCAGAATACCAGGTCACAAGGTTTTTCAAACCTAGTGCTGGACTGGGGCAGGTTACAGAGGATTTAGGTTCACTATGTAGAGGCTTTACTAATGAAGATACCGTGGTTATCGTGAGTGGGCCGGGCAACAGTATTGACAGAGATCTGGGGTACAGCATAGAGTGTGACTTGGCAAATATTGCATCAGCATCGAGTCATACCAGTGTTGGGTTTCTGTCGGTTCTGGAGCCCCACGACCAGCCTCATTTGAGCTCTTCTGTCAGGAGAGTTAATTTGGAGTTGGAACGGCTACTTGGATCTGATGCAGGGTCACACATTGGTGTGGTTCCTGTTGATTCACTCTATAGGTGGGACTGTACTAGACATGGCCCACACCTCAACAAGAAGGGTAGGGTAAACTGGCTGGGCTGATAGCAGGAAATTTAAAGGGGGCAGGAACTACATCTCATGGTGGTAACTCTTTTTTAGTGTAAGATCAGCGTCCAGTGGGAAACTCAGCCAGGCAAGTACTAAAGATGTTAAAAAAGTTCAAGATACTCACAAAAGTAAAATGAAAAATAATGTTAGTATATTTCATCAAAATATTAGGGGATTGAAGAATAAAAATGATAAGCTTCTGCTTTTTTTAGAAGATATGGAAACTGAGAATGTAATAGATGTACTATGCCTGTCTGAGCATCACATTGACACTGATATGCAAAAGGTTAGCATCAATGGGTGCAAATTAGCTGAACATGTAAGTAGAGATAATATGATGAGAGGAGGGGTTGCCATATATGTCAAAAGCTTCCACAGCGCAAAAACTTTAGAAACTACTAAATTTTGTGTAGAGCAACATATGGAAGCATGTGCCACTGAACTAAAACTAAATGATGGCACTTTCGTAATTGTAACAGTGTATAGGTCCTCCTCAGGGAATTTCCAGCTATTTCTAGAAAACTTGAATGCTTTGTTGTGCTATCTGTCAGACAGGGGGAAGCCAATTATCATTTGTAGGGATTTCAATGTTGATTCCCTGAAAGAGTGTAATAGGAAGAATGACCCTGTAGTATTACTCAATTCTTTCAATTTGAGCTCTGTCATTGATCTTCCTACTTGTATAACAAAGAACAGCAGGACATTGATAGATAACTTTTTTATAGACCAAGATAAGTTTAAGGACATAAATGCTTATCCTGTTGAGAATGGACTTTCAGATCATGGTGCACAGCTAGTTACAGTAAATGACATAGCTCCATGCAGTATATCAAATCAGAATTTCAAAGCAGTGCGTTCAATTAACAATATAAATACTGCAAACTTTAGGGAAAGCCTACAGCAGCTAGACTGGTATGAAGTGTATTTGGAACCCGATGCAAACTACAAATATAACTTATTTCACGATTCATTTTTAAGGATATTTGATAATTGTTTTCCCAAGAAAATAGTAAAACATAATTCCAAGAAAACGTATAAAAAACCTTGGCTAACTAAAGGAATAAGAATATCTTGCAACTGTAAAACAGAACTGTATCTAACAGCAAGATGGAGTACTGACCCCGAAATTGTTCAATATTATAAAAACTATTGTGTGGTACTAAGAAAAGTTATTAAAAAGTCCAGAAGCATTTGTATTATTTCTGAGATCAGTAACTCTAAAAATTAAAATTATAGCAATTTGGAATATTATTGAAAGGGAAACAGGGCAACCAAGAGCACAGGAAGCCTTTAGTGCCATAAAAGTGAATGACGAGTGTACTAACAAACAATCAGAAATTGGAAATATTTTCAATAAACATTTTTTTAAATGTTGTGGAGAAAATAGGATCTTGATCTTCACTAGAAGAGGCAAGGCTTCTAACAAAAGAGGCCATACCTGTGCAGTTTGAAACAACTGTATTTCCACCAACCTCTCCCTCTGAAATCAGTAAAATAATAAACTCACTGGAAAGTAAAAGCTCTTACGGAATTGATGGCATTTCCAACAAGATACTTAAAGCTTGTTCCCCACAGATAAGTAGGATACTCAGCGATGTATGTAATAGCTCTTGGAGCAGGGTGTTTTCCCCGATAGACTGAAATATGCCATTGTAAAACCATAGCATAAAAAAGGGAATACATCGGATGTCAACAACTATCGCCCAATCTCTCTTCTGACAGCTCTATAAAAATTTTTTGAGAAAGTAGTGTATTCAAGAGTAGCCTCCCATATTTGTAAAAATAAAGTACTAACAATATGTCAGTTTGGTTTTCAGAAAGGCTTTTCAACAGAAAATGGTATATGCGCTTTTACTGATCAAATATTAAATGCTTTGAATAACCGGACACCACCCATTGGTATTTTTTGTGATCTCTCAAAGGCCTTTGATTGTGTAAATCATGGAATTCCTTTAGATAAGCTAAGTCATTATGGTTTGAGGGGACAGTGCACAAATGGTTTAATTCATACTTAACTGGAAGATTGCAGAAAGTTGAAATAAGTGGTTCATGTAATGTTAAAACAACAGCTGATTCCTCAAACTGGGGGGCTATCAAGTACGGGGTCCCACAGGGTTCAGTCTTAGTCCCTTTACTGTTCTTGATATACATTAATGACTTACCATTCCATATTGATGAAGATGCAAAGTTAGTTCTTTTTGCTGATGATACAAGTATGGTAATAACATCCAAAAACCAAGAACTAAGTGATGTAATTTTAAATGATGTTTTTTACAAAATTATTAAGTGGTTCTCAGCAAACGGATTCTTTAAATTTTTATAAAACACAGTATATACAGTTCTGTACAGTAAATGGCACAACTCCAGTAATAAAGATAGACTTTGAACAGAAGTGTGTCGCTAAGGTAGAGTTTTCAAAATTATTATGTGTGTCCATTGATGAGAGGTTAAACTGGAAGCAACACATTGATGGTCTGCTGAAAGGTCTGAGTTCAACTACGTATGCTATTGGGGTTATTGCAAATTTTGGTGATAAGAATCTCAGTATATTAGCTTACTATGCCTACTTTCATTCACTGCTTTCGTATTGCATCATATTCTGGGTAATTCATCGTTGAGTAGAAAAGTATTCATTGCTCAAAAACGTGTAATCAGAATAATTGCTCGAGCCCACCCACGGTCATCCTGCATAAATCTATTTAGGGATCTAGGGATCCTCACAGTAACCTCACAGTATATATATTCACTTATGAAATTTGTTGTTAATAATCTAACCCAGTTCAAAAGTAATAGCAGTGTGCATAGCTATAACACCAGGAGAAAGGATGATCTTCACTATGCAGGGCTAAATCTGACATTGGCACAGAAAGGGGTAAATTATGCTGCCACAAAAGTCTTTGGTCACCTACCAAACAGTATCAAAAGCCTGACAGATAGTCAACCAACATTATCAGAATTTCTAACGGAATGTTGCTTACTCCCAGGCATTCTTTTGACTTTGATCTTTCAGTGCTCTGTCAAGCTATTCACGCAGTATCATATCCCTCATTTCATCTTGATCTACTTCCTCTTCCTTTTCCATAATATTGTCCTCAAGTACATCTCCTTTGTATAAACCCTTATACATTCCTTCCACCTTTCTGGTTTCCCTTCTTTGCTTAGAATTGGGTTTCCATCTGAGCTCTTGATATTCATACAAGTGGTTCACTTTTCTCCAAAGGTGTCCTTAATTTTCCTGTAGGCAGTATCTGTCTTACCCCTAGTGATATATGCCTCTACAACGTTACATTTGTCCTCTGGCCATCCCTGCTTAGCCATTTTGGACTTCTTGTCGATCATTTACTGAATTTTTATATTTTCTCCTTTCATCAGTTAAACTCAATATATCCTCTGTTACCCAAGGATTCCTGCTAGCCCTCGTATTTTCACATACTTCATCCTTTGCTACATTCGCTATTTCGTCTCTCAAAGCTACCGATTCTTCTTCTACTGCATTTCTTTCCCCGTTCCTCTCAATGTTTCTCTAATACTCTCCTTGAAACTCTCTAAAGCTCTGTTTCTTTCAGATTATCCAGAACACATCTCCTTTAACTGGAATGTTTCATTTCTATGAAGACAACGAGCCAAAAGACACCGCTATGAAAACCTGGAAGTGGTTACTGCCATACTCCATACTCAGTGTCTCCAGGCCTCTTCCACGTATACAACCTTCTTTCATGATTCTTGAACCAAGTGTTAGCTTTGATTAAGTTATGCTCTGTGCAAAATTCTACTAGGCGGCTTCCTCTTTCATTCCTTACCCCATTCCCTATTCACCTCCTACTTTTCCCTCTCTTCCTTTTCCTACTACAGAATTCCTTCACCCATGGCTATTAAATTTTTGCTTCCACTTCACTATATGAATAATTTCTTTTATCTCATTATACATTTCATCAATCTCTTCGTCAACTGCGGAACTAGTTGGCACATAAACTTGTACACCTCTGGTAGGCATGGGCTCGTATATATCTTGTCTACAATAATACGTTCAGTATGCTGTTCGTAGTAGCTTACACGAACTCCTATTTCTTTTGTTCATTATTAAACCTACTCTCGCATTACCCCTATTTGATTTTGTATATAACCCTATATTCACCTGACCAGATGTGCACTTCCTCCTGCCACCGAACTTCACTAATTTCCACTATATCTAACTTTAACCTATCCATTTCCCTTTTTAAATTTTCTAACCTATCTGCCTGATTAATTGATCTGAGATTCCATACTGCGATACGTAGGACGCCGGCCTTCTTTCTCCTGATAATGACGTCGTCCTGAGTAGGCCCCACCTGGTGGTCCGAATGGCTCTGATCACTATCGGACTTAACATCGGAACTCATCAGTCCCC
The DNA here is from genome assembly GCF_023897955.1 of Schistocerca gregaria. Taxonomy (NCBI): domain Eukaryota; kingdom Metazoa; phylum Arthropoda; class Insecta; order Orthoptera; family Acrididae; genus Schistocerca; species Schistocerca gregaria. The sequence goes on from NC_064922.1 coordinate 834,256,117, forward strand.
TAGAATTTAGAACTGCTTAAACCTAACTAACTTAAGGACATCCATGCCCGACGTAGGATCCGAACCTTCGACCGTAGCGGTCGTGCGGTTCCAGACTGAAGCGCCTAGAACCGCTCGGTCACACTGGCCGGCTGGGAGGTCCGAATGGGGAACTATTTCACCTGCGGAATTTATTACCCAAAATTATCATTTAACCATACAGTAAAGCAGCATGCCCTCAGGAAAAATTACGGCTGTAGTTTCCCCTTGCTTTCAGCCGTTCGCAGTACCAGCACAGCAAGGCCGTTTTGGTTCGTGTTACAAGGCCAGATCAGTCAATCATCCAGACTGTCGCCCCTGCAACTACTTAAAAGCCTGCTGCCCCTCTTCACATTTGTCTGACCTCTCAACCGTTGCCCCTTCGTTGTGGTTGCACCGACGCTAGGCACGCAAGCCTGCCCACCAACGGCAAGGTCCATGGTTCATGGGGTGGCCAACGGACTTAACTTGACAAATAGCAGGGTGCTCAAGTTAATGAGCCGATGATGCACCGGATTCGTACTGACCTAATATTTTCACTACCTGCTGAAATGATGCAGCGGACTGTTTCAAAATATGTTCTGATTTTGACATCAGTTACATTGTACTCGATCTCATCACGCAACATAATATCTGAATATAAAGCACCTCAAGCACATTTAAATTTGAATTTCCTTGCCATTCCCTGCAAATCTGTTACCCACTCACGATATGTTTTTTCTGACCGTTTTTTTGGAATTAAAGAATTGATACCTAGTTGGCCTATTATGAATTGCTGGTCATAGTAAATTTTCTAGGGCCTGTATCACCTGATCGTAGTCAAGTGAATCCAGTGTGGCGTTAGGAAAAAGTTTTCGAATAAGCTGGAACACTCCACTTCCTACCGTTGTTAAGGGGACCACACCAGGTCTATCTAACCCATGTTAATTTAGGCAAGTATCTGACCCATTTCTGAAAAAAACTATTTGATGCAGGACCTCATGATACTAATAGAGTCAACTGTACTAAAATCTACTTCATCCATTTTACAGTTTTAAGGAATACTTTTTTTAAATTCATTAACAAAACATTTTAACCTTTTTCTGCAGAAAATATTTTTTGTGAACTTCCTAATGGGGAAATATTAATGAATGTTGTGCCAGAGGTGGCTTTTTACGTTACGCAGAGTCTCTGAAAATTTCATTCATTTATCTATGATAGTTTCTGAAATAATGGGGCATATGTACTGAAAATTTTAGTTTGCGGGAAATTGACTTTAAAGAAAAAACTTTTGAAATTTGTTACTTACAGTTAATTGTAGCTGTCCTGCTGCATGTGATGGCCCTTCTTTGTCCTCTAGCAGGTCTTCCAGCTTCTTTTGCGCTTTTCTGGATGTTTGTCTTGCTTTCTTGGCCATATTAGATGCAGACCTGTCTGCATCAGCTATCCTCATTTTATCGCAATGTTGCTGCCCAGTGATCATACTTTCACCAGGATTAATTCCCAGCTTTTGCACTACCCAACAATTTTCAATGTTACCACAACTGAATGCAATAACAGCATCATTAACTCCTAGTTTCTTTGTATGCATGCCTACAAATACAGTTTAAGAAGGTGGTTGTAATTATGCTGTGGAAACATTCATTTGGGTTCTGTGTCTGCCCATGGAGACATTTCCTTAGAAGGTCAATAAGAGCCAAGTCTCTGGAAATAGTTGTAATTGCTGTAATAACAGCAGCAGGAAGAGAATGCTGGTGGGAATAAGATTCTACAGTTGCCTAAACCCTATTGTATTTGCACCACGAATTTTCTCGTGATGGACACAATCCATGACATGGTTTATCATCAGTAGAGGACTTATGGAAGAATATGGCCCAAACATCTCTCTTCATTGCCTCCAGATTTTCTTTATTTCTCCTAATTGCCTGCCCATAGTATACCTGAAAAGAATTTCCTTATCCATTGCAACTGGTCGGCTGTTTATAATTTTATTAAGTGAAACCGTTGCTGTTGTCCACCTGTGTTTAAAATATTTTCTATTTCTGTTTTAGTTAACCGACCCCGTCTGGTCAACTATTTTCCATCTTCTATTTTTTTTCCTCTCATGTCAACAGTTAGTTTTCTCAGCCTTGTTCCCAAACGCACGCCTCTTGTTTCTACCGAGCGATGAAATATTTGTTGTACTCCATGAACTTCCATACCACCACTTGTTCACACACGTGGTAGGAAAATGCTCTATAAATGCTCGAAAAAGAAATTTTTCAGCAACATCCTTTTCGATGTAATTAAATGAAACCTTAATCTATCGAAATACGATGAAAACCGAAAATCTATTTTTTTTCGACCTGCACTACAGTGTGGTCACCTTAATAGATAGGGAAGTTTCACAGTACCTAGCATGCTGAGGTAGATGATGTGCACCTCAAACTGGGGCAACCTCTTGAGCCATTCATCTCATTGGACACGAAACTGTCGAAAAGGTGGTGTTGCAGCTGTAGTAGGCGGTGCTTGTTCCGGCAGGCGCACAGCGCTGTCATTAGCTGTTTCACCATGTTGAGTAATGTCGATATTTGTTGAGTCTGGAACTAAAACATCTGCATTAACTGTGTTGCATCTAATGCTTGCGGCTGGGGCGCCTTTGCAGGGGGCGGAACAGGATTGGTGGTCATGTTGGAAGACAGAAATGCAAAACATATAGAAAGTTTTTGATAAAATCACAGAAATTTTCTGCAACGCCCACCTGAAAACCTTTATTAGCTATAACGACAAAGAATGTTAAAGCAATATGCGCCCCTTCAAAGCGAAGACATGAGAGAATTAATGCACCAGCACATTAAAAAACTCAGAAGTCCGTAGCCGGCAAGCACTTAGTTTGTTTGTAACACCTCGTCGCCATTTGTGGGATCTTGCCCAATCGTTGTTTATAGGGTGCCTAAAGCATGCTGCGTTTTCGGAATGCTATACAACAATTCAAACAACGTTAGTAGTTTTTTTCTATAAAACATGCCCATTATGATTATGCGGGCTGTTATCCCGTGGTCGGTTGATGAATTTTGTCTCAATTCCCAACGTTTCGTCCCCGTCTGCGAGAGACATCTTCAAGGGGGTCTGTAGCGCGATGGAAGGTCCAACACACCCGCAAGCTCGCTAGTGACTGCCGCTAAATTCCGTGTCCGCGCTCTCCCGCGCCTCGGTGTGACGTCACGTGTTTTGAAAACGTCAGTGCAATTGGCCACTGTCCGCTGCTTTCGATCGCCGTTGCCATCAACCAGTAGTGGACGGGTGGTACACATCCTCTTTAACACCGGCATCCATATACCGTTTAATTTCACGCCCTCCTCCTTTCGACTGAAATTATTTGGGTGTTCAGCGATTTCGATTGCTACATTATGGACTGTGCGGCTGATCCCGGCGGATGTTCGAGTCGTCCCTCGGGTATGGGTGTATGTGTTTGTCCTTAGGTTAATTTCGGTTAAGTAGTGTGTAAGCTTAGGGACTGATGACCTTGGCAGTTAAGTCCCATAAGATTTCACACATATTTGAACATTTTTTGTAGAGCCTTTCGTAAAATCCGCTTGTGGCAGCTAGTTTGGTTCGTTTGTTTGGGGAAGGAGACCAGACAGCGTGGTCATCGGTCTCATCGGATTACGAAGGATAGGGAAGGAAGTCGGCCGTGCCCTTTCAGAGGAACCATCATGATATTTGCCTGGAGTGATTTAGGGAAATCACGGAAAACCTAAATCAGGATGGCCGGACGCGGGATTGAACCATCGTCCTCCCGAATGCGAGTCCAGTGTCTAACCACTGCGCCACCTCGCTCGGTGGCAGCTAGTACTTGCGTCTCCTAGAAACGAATATGGTGGTTCCCTGGCTCGAAAGCATGCTCCGCAACAGCTGGTCGTTCCGTTTCTCCTCTTCTACAATAGCCCTTGTGCTCTTCCAAACGTTTTGAAACGGTTCTTTTACTGGTACCCACATAAACGGCTCCACAGCTGCATGGGATCGTCCCAAGTAACATGCAAAACATTAACAGTCATTGCTACAGGCAAAGTCCACACAAGTAACTGATAAGGATCACAACTGGTTGCTCCAGTAGCACGCTCTGCAAACACGTTCTACTAATGTCAGTACACTGAGGCGATCTGAGCGGCTGGTGAGGATGAAGATGATGTTTGGTTTGTGGGGCGCTCAACTGCGCGGTCATCAGCGCACGTACAAAGTGGCAATTTTACACAGTCCAAATGTATACACAGTCCAACCTGCCCGCTGTCACGATTGATGATCATGAAATGATGAGGAAAACACAAAGCAAGCTCCCAGTTCCTGGTCAGAGATTATCCTCAACCCAGCTGGGAATCGAACCCGAGACCCTGCGATCTAGAGAAAGCAACGCTAGCCACTAGACCACGAACTGCGGACCCGAGCAGCCGTGGCTAGCGGGAGCGGCACTCACATTAATTTTTTCCAGGTGTCGCTCTTGGCGCGGCGCGGTCCAATTCCGCACACCATTGGCCGCGGTTTCCTCACCGCCTTCTCTGGTCTTGCGATCCGCATATTCGTTCCGGCACTTGTGGTTACGCCAGGACATAATTTCCTGTGACTAAGAGTAACAGAAAGAAAATAATGTCCTTCTTGCTATTGAAGCATGATGGCTATAGGCGGGATGAATACTGAGACTGATGTACACTCATTACAGGCAAAATCTTCCTACATAGTTCTGCACAGAGTGATTTACACTGTCTGGCATACTTCGCCAGTAGATCTCGTGAAAGATCATGACTTACGAGTTTGCAAAATCTGTTATTGTCGCTAAACAATTTAAGATTTTCTGTTTTGTCGAAAGAACAACAAAAAACAGTAAAATAGTACTCTGCAAAATATCTGTGAAAATCTGATAATGGTGCAGGACAAAACTCTCAATAAAGAATGATGCCTAAGCGATGTTTAGGATAGTTCGTCATAAGGAAAGGTAATACACACTATCGTGCAGACAAATTTACAAGTGCACCTGATCTGCAGTTGTCATCGAAACAGAACCACGTCGTGAAATCGTCGTAAGAAATGTAACAACGTACGCAAGCAAGGCACGGAATTTTCAGCGTAGACGAGAGATGTAGCATATTTTTATTAACAAGGTACAGTGGTAACAGGCAAATGATGGTGTCCCTCGATCTGAACAGTAAAAAAGGCGTCTTCGGGCTGCTTTGCTCTTTCAGTGCTCTGCGCTGTCACGATGACGATAACGTTGGTTGGCCACCGGTGGGCGTGACGCTAAGCTCTTTAGCTGAAACAGAACGCCGATTTATAAGAAATGCCCCTGGAGGAGGATCGGTCGGGAATATCGCAACTATATCACGCCACGACCGTTTCACAACTGCAGTTACTTCTTTCACTACAAAACTGAGTCGCGGTGCAGGTGATAGCGATGAAGTGTAGCAAACAGCACCCTAGCCATAGACCAGGTAGCAGCAAAGTACCTGACGGTCTTAGCTAACATTGCGGTTGCTTTACATTCAACATTTGTGCTAATCTGTGACGCAGTCAACGAGTAAGACACGCAGCCAGCTCATTTGAGGCGGTGGTTAAGCACTAACTGATAGGTCACTACAGTCCAGAGCAGAGCTAAGAGGACAAGCAAGCTGTACTCATTAACGCTGTTAGTACCGTGATGGGAAATAATTATACTATCCCTAATTAGCTAAGTCCAGTTTTAATTGCTTGTAGTCACCAAGCTGTAGACGGTAAACCAACGATAATCATAGACTAACTCACCCGTGTGTAACGCTGAATTAGCACTAGATGCCAAGAGAGGCGAACGTCCATTAGAAAAGGGGGCGAGGAGGATTGTGTTGTCGGCACAGAACAGCAGCATGGTGTGGCCAGGAAAGCTCAGTGATTTCGAACGTGGACGAGTCATTGGGTGTCACATGGGTAAGAAACTATCAAAAGCGCTTCAACACTTCTATAGCTGTCCAAATCGACTGTCGGCGATGAGAATGTGAAGTAGAAACGCGTTGGAGAAACCTCAGCTAAACCAAGACAGGCAAATATCGTGTACTGCCAGACAGGTACATCGGAGCACTGTGGAGCGTGATTGTAGAAAATAGTATGAAATCAGCTAAAAGAATCACTCGTGAGTTCCAAAGTGCTGCTACCAGTCCAACTGGCAAAATGGCTGTGTGTAGTGAAATAAAAGAAAAGGTTTTACATGATCGAACACCACCTCATAAGCCACACGTATCTGTAGCGAAGTTAGAGGTGGTGTAAAGAACGACTCCAAAGGACAGTGGATGACTGGAAGCGTGCGGTGTGAAGTGATGAATCACACCATACCCTGTAGCAATTCGCTGGGAGGGTTTTTGTTTGACGAATGCCTGGAGAACTTTACCGGCCTTCGTGAGTAGGGTCAACAGAGACGTGCGTAGGAGATGATGTTACAGTGCGAGAGTGTTTTTCGCGATAAGGTTGTGGTTCTCGTTTTGTGCTCAAGGAGAAACCCTAAGTACGTAAGTATATAGATGCAATTAACAGCATTGTGTGCTGCGTGCTGTCTAGGAACAGTTGAGGAACAATGATTGTATCAGCATGGCAATCCACGCTGTCATAAAGCAGCGTCTGTGGGATAATGTTTAGTGGACAATAACATTACTGAAACAGACTGACCCGTCGAGAGTACTAGCCTGAACCTAATGGAACAACTTTGGGATGAGTTGGAACATCGACTTCACCCCAGTTCCTAGCGTCCGACGTCATTACCTTCTTTGGTTTCGGCTCTTGATAAAGAGTGAGTCTGTCATTCCTCCTCATTGAAAATATCCGCTGAGGAGTTCAACCCGTCATAAAGACGAAGGATAGATACACCCCATATTAACGTCAACTAATATGTTTCCGGATACTTGTCATCAGACACGGTATATACAGAATCGGGATAAGATTTGACAGCGGCAGCATCGTGTCCTATCGAGACTAGCGTATTACTCCCTGATAATTCTGTTTGTATTGGTCGGATCTGGCTGGCCAGATGAACAAGCTGTATATCTTCATGGACCCCAGCCACATGGGACCACTGAGATCCAGCATAACATTGAGTATGGCCTTCCTGAAGCAATCAGTTCCATATTCACATATTCGTAGAATCCTCACTGACGTTGAGAAGAATAAAGCGCAGTCTATTTAGGCAACAAACCTGTCGCTGTCGAATTACGACACGGCCCAGTAGTCGTTTCTACTCCTTACACGATCCCCATAAAAACAAACAACATTCAAACCAATTTCTGGACGAGAAACCCTCTTTGTAGTGTTTCCTTCTATGCAGACTGCAAATTTCGTTGCTCGTACATACTTTGTGCTTTTTTACTGGAATGCTAAGCATGTCAAAAGATGTAGCATACTTATTGCCATTTTGAAGTTTGTTACATGCCACCATCATAGTGCTGCAGTTTTACTGGCGAGTTGTGCATGAAGGATGATTCACATCGCCTCGATTGGAAGCAATACATTCCGTTCTGTAGGTCGCATTGACCTCTTGAATGAGATCGTAAGCATATCACGCAGTGGACCACTGACTATTCGACGTTTCAATATCATGCGCTTCCGCTAAACATCGCAGGTCCGTTGTCGAACGATAGTCAGTGGACAAATGTCTGCGCTTGCGTCTCACTACACTACAATGCAGTAATGTAAGATACAGGATATCATCTTGTGTGCAGCCTTTTTCACTGTTCAGTTCTCTACTGTACCATTTGAGACATGAGCTCTACTCCGATGTGAGGAATAGATCTGAAGTACTTGTATTTTTTTAATTTTTTTTATGTTAAGGGTATTGGTTCCCAGCTTAAAACTTGTTTCGTGTAAGTTTACTGGTTCTTCTCTTCGGCTCTCATGGTTAGTTGAAGTTCGTCCAGATGGCTGAAAACTGATGTTTGATACACAATTTGGTCTTTCACGGCCCGTACTGACTTCACATAAAACATCCGGTTTGATAGGCCGTGGTCGATTCATAAAACTTTCCTCTGACGTTTTATTTCCTACTGCAAGAGACATCTTCAGAAATAAAACAGCGAACTGCAGCCAGACCTCAAGGTAACGCCGAATATATAGGCAGTGTACAGGGCACCACACTCTGTCACATTGTAACACCGAAAATGCAGATAAAATACCTTCTGCACCATTCAAAATTTTTCGCCGTTTAATTTCCGTTGATAACTTGCATTGTACTTCTGATTCTGAATATGCAACCTTTAGTACAGAAACTGTACTTAATACGTAATCGATGCAGTAGTGTATTTATTTCTGACTGTATGTAATTGATTTTAAGTATAATGAAAATATTGTATATTCTTCGGCAATAGCCAAGGGAATATTACTTAAGGTGTCTATAGCAACGACGAAATGGCAGTAGCTGTGCCGTTGTTTATCTTTTCGTATGGAGAGTTTCTGTTGCATTGCGAGCAGAGAGGAAGCAGACCAGCTTGAGTCATGAAAGAGTGCGGAAGGATTTGTTGGGTGCTACCGCCGCCGCGGTGTGCAGCTGTGCTCTCGCCAATGTAGAGGCGCCTTATTCCTTAACCCGCGAGTATTGAGAGCACAGCAGGAGTGGACATGGGAGGAAGCTGCAGTTCCAACTGTTACCCGTCACATAATAATCCATGGCTCTTTATACGGTTTTTGAGTTCTCCTCGTGGAACAGTAGCACCAACAACAACAGCAATCTTCGTCGTCCGCTCAGCTACAACATCACAAGGCAGTTAAGTAAAAAATTATAAACTTACATAGGCATTGCCCAGCAACACTTATGTCACAATGTATGAATAACTTGAATAATAACTTGCAATAGTTAAAAATTGTAGGGCACCTGTGTTGTCATTGTCCTCAGACATTATTACCAAGCAGAGTCCCTTTTCCTTTCTATGCAATCACCAGGTGTCCTAAGAATACGAAAATTGATTAAATAGTTACCGCCAGTTGTGTGTGTTTGCTAATGACCAGTCTAAATTTCCTGCCTCAGTAACTGTTCGTTCTTCAATTTCACAACAGAGGCTGCTTAAAGTGAGGTAAAATTTCACTGGAAAAACTAATAAGAAGAGATACAGCATAAAATAAGCGTGAGCAATTTCATATATTCTGTATTTAGCTTAGCGAGTGACTTATGTAGGCTTAGTATGTATTGTATTGTTGTTGTTTCAAAAGTAAAATCATTTGCTCATTTACTTATAGTAAATTCAGTTCATTGTTTCAATTATACAAAGTTATTTGCTCGCAACTTCCTAAATTTTGCATACTTTTTTTTTACATAACAGAGTTTAAGTTAAGTGAGTCAGTTATTTGGCCAGTAGCACCATTTAATTTTACTTTCAAAATTTAGTATTTCATAATAAGTAACTGCAAACTCAGTGCCTTCTGATTCATTTATTTTCTCGTGAACTGTCATGCTGTGGAAAAGTGATCATTTACTTCAATTTCTTTGCCATTACCTTTCTCAATGTGCTGTAGATTCATTGCCCTAACGGGCTGGCTACTGTTTAATTATCCTCTTTTTAGTAAATCAGTGTTTTCTTTGTGTCATCCGTGATTTGTGTAGTAAATATTACGTAGTGCGGTGCTGTTAGCTTATGCCGGCCACACGATCGAAAATTGGTCCTCTAGTTTCTCTACACGGTCTGGGTATTTAGGGGGGCGCAATGCTGCCCCAAGCCAATCTTCTGACGAGCTCTGTTCAAGACACCGACTCCACCCTCAACCCTTCAGTCTCGTTTGGAACTTTCACTATGTATAAACTTTGCTTTAAGGACTTACTGTAAAATGTTTTTAAAATTCTCTTGATCTGGGCACTCGCCATATTCTCTTACATAACGAAATTTTTGAGACTAGCCATCTAACCTGAATGTCATGTGGACTCTTTGTTCTAGCACAGTCGTATGTAAGAGTGAGTTGGTAATGATAGACCATGTGCAGAGTTTAAGAGCGACTGCATTCCACATGATTAAAGAAATGTATTTCGGTTATATTAACCTTTGGAAAAGTGCTCACCTCAATACCAAGTGATGAGATTCGACGTTGGAGTCAGGTAACGAGTTTTCGCCAATACCTCGAGCTAAGTGTTGGCGTGGATAAACTCAAGTAAACATCGAAACCGATAACAAAACAACGAACGTTTCATAGCTTCATTGTTAGTGTAGCTGCTGTGAATGTATTCTTGATGAAATATCGTGTCTGTGTCTGTAGATGTCGAGCTCTTGCTGGATGTATTAAAACCAACTTACATATGATACCATTCGATGTAAATAGAGAGCTTTCTAGTGATTATAGGTTGTCATGTTGTTCGTGACTATGTGAAAAGAAAAATTTGGTACAAATTTTTAAGAATTTTTTAAACTTGTTTTTAAAAATAAATAAAAAAATTCTAAAGTGATATAGAAAAGTATTCGTGAATAAATTATGTTTCACAAACGATGCATGTGATTTTGCAGACGGTTCTTTAAAACTGTAGAACACTGGCTCGGTTTGTATGTTATGATACTAATTTACGCAGATATAATTATATGGAATAGTGGACCTATGCCTTAGTCTAATGTGAGATGATAATATCGATTTTTTCCTACCAGTGCACCATCTGATGTACTAACATATTACCATGACTTTTTATGCTGGGATCTGTCAGTTGTTAAGTGGTGAAGGATGAGAGCACCTGTACTCGCTGCAACAACATGTGTGTACGTAGCTATTGTTTTAAAATTGATGTGCCGACTTCTAGTATAGCTCACGATACCAAGATACACATGCATTGTATACCACCACTTACTGAACAGAAAGATAAGATTGTGTAATGATGTTAACATAGGTATGTTGTTATTCGAACTGCAAATCTTGGATATAATTATTGTGTGCTGCTACATATTAGTTGCTGTATCCTAGTATTCTCGGTCCAATATGTTGCAGTTGCGAAAATGGCGACAATAAATTGTTGAAACCGGTAATCGATATGAATTAACGGTTTTATCGGTCTGGGAGTTGAAAATTTTGGGTGTTCATAGTACTACAGGTCACCCAAACGCTAACGACATGACAAATTTTACAGCATCGACAGTGAAAACGCACACAAAAATAACAGATGATTTGTTGCCTCATTGTGATTTATGACTTATGGACAACTAGGGATGTGTACAACGACATCATTACAGATGATAAAGGATAACAGCCGTTGATATTTCAATGGACTACTTCGGCACTAGCCTCGAAAGATTTACATTCGTCCGAAAGTGTATGGGGTTGACTGTGTCTGTGGAACTAATCACAGGCGAAGGGGATTCAATGAAAATAGCTATATATATTCTGCAAAGTATACAGTCCTCACTTTTACTGAGCTGCACACAGAATGCCCTTATACGTGACTACAAACAGAACGCCTTCGATGGTGACTGCTAGTTTGCACGAAGGTGCGTGCGATAAATTCTCGCCCACGACTTTCGCCGAACATCTTTCAGCGTCGACGGGCACGGAAACATTTAGATTAACGTTTGCAGACGGCGGGCAGTGAGTAATCGAGAAGCGGCGATATCGCAGTGTTCCGGTGGCGCTTCATTCAGCGGGCGCGGTTGTCCGCACTGCGCCCCGGGGGTTCCCCGCGCTGAGCGATGGCCCGCGCCCACGAGAGCGGCCGCCTCATTGGCTGTCGGCGCGCGCGCCGCGCGATCACCGGTTCGCGTGCGCCTTATCCAGGGCTGACTAATAGAGCGCGCTGGCTGCATCGCCAATCTCTCGCGCGCCGCGTGCCAGTTACCAGCGGCCGCGGCGCGGGGCGCTTCCCTCGTGTCGAAGTTGAGCGGTGGCTTTCCCAGGCTTTGCGCACTGGCTATCACTTTCCTTAGAACACCTCTCGGGCGGCAGGGAGGCCGATGACCACATAAATTTCCCAGCAGGCAGACTGACTGCAATGCGGCAGGCCGTTGGTAAAACCGTCTTGTTATTGCCAGTCAGGCAGCGACACCGACTACAACATACAGCATGGTGCAGCTAACAAAGCTCACCCTGTATACTATAACTGATCAAAAGTGTCCCGGTATCGAATAGTGGTTAGTGATGTGAGGTGTGCCCGCATTTCGCCTTCGGCTTTAACTTCACAGTTTCAATGAGTTGCTTGAATGTCTATGGAGGCATGGCAGCACCTTCTCCTCAAGGACCGAAACCAGAGACAGTAGCGATGATGGACGCTAGGCTCTGAGTGAAGTCGACGGTCCGAATCATCCAAAAGGTGTCCCTTTGGGTTCAGATCGAAACTGTGGGCAGGTCATTTGGTTTCAGGAATGTTATTGTCCGTAGACCATTGAGTCGTAGATGCTGCTTTATGACAGGTTGCATTGTCGTGCTTATTGAAATAACCATCGTCCCCACAGTATTCAGTGCTATAACATGCGTTCATATCCTTCTCCATTTAGCGTTCCCTTAAGTGCAGTAACGAGGCTACATCATACTGCAGTGCCTGTGTTGTTAAGAACTACGACCTAGTGTTACTTCGGAGATGCATGCATTTCCCAAGCAACAGGCACTATGGCGACTACTGCCGACATGAATGACATGAAATGTATTCTCAGTTGCGAATACGAGCAACCATCAGCTGTGTAAGGAAATGACGACAGTGAAAATTTATACGGGACGTGGATTCGAACCTGGATTTCCCGCTTTACATGAGCGGTCGCCTTAACCGCTCTGGCTATCCGTGCACGACTCACAGCCACACCCAGACTTCCATGTGCCGTCGGTTCTGCGTCACAACCTGTGTTCGTACACGTATTATATAATTCCAGCAAAGGGGAGGACAATTTAATTTAAAGCTGCTGCCTTGTATCGGTGGATTAACATAGTATTGCAGTTTCTGTGTTGTGAAAAACAAGATGGAATGATCCTTCGGATATGCGTGCATACCTCGTATTTATCCTCTGATCCGGGAAGCGACTTTTGCTTAAAATGTCCTCCCCTGTACGGGAATTGCATAATATGTGTGAGAGTACAGGTTGTGAAGCAGGAACGACATATGGTAGTTGGATCTAGTCATGAGTCGCTCACAGATAGCCAAAGTGGTGAAGGTGACCGCTCGTGTAAAACGGGGAACCTGGTTTCGATTCCCAGTCAAATGGTTCAAATGGCTCTGAGCACTATGGGACTCAACTGCTGTGGTCATAAGTCCCCTAGGACTTAGAACTACTTAAACCTAACTAACCTAAGGACATCACACACATCCATGCCCGAGGCAGGATTCGAACCTGCGACCGTAGCAGTCACGCGGTTCCGGACTGAGCGCCTTAACCGCGAGACCACCGCGGCCGGCGATTCCCAGTCTTGCAGTAACTTTCATTGCCATTATTCCCTTATACAGTTGATGGATATATGCATTCCCAACTGTGAATACATTGCATACAAGGAGAACACACTCTACTCGCGAAAAACACATCAAAATTGTAACGTCCCCTCCGTACTTCACTACTGTCATATACAGGGTGTCCCAGCTATCTTGTGCACCCAAAATATCTCTGGAACAATAACAGCTATTGGAAAACGACTTTCACCCGTATCAATGTAGGGCAGGGGCCCATGAATGTACATATTTGGAAACATCATAAAACGAAAGCATATGTGTTTTTTAACAAAAACTTATGTTTTTTTAAATGGACATTCTATATTTTTTCTTCAGCAATCCATAGCATGACAAAGCACATACATAATGGCGTTGATTGCATCACAATTTTCCCATTACTTCCCGAGGTATTGGGACGCGAAGTTGACGCTTGAAACACCCGACATGCGCTGCTAGCGCACGTTCTGAGGCTCAGGCGTGAACCCCATTATCTGCTTATGAGAGTTGATGGCAGCAGACCGTATTATTCGTTTCGGACCTCTCGACAAGTATTGAGGTGTGATTACACATGTCAATCACATCGCGATTACTGGCAGCATGTGGTTCACGCCTGAGCTTCAGGACGTGCGCTAGCAGCGCATGTCGGGTGTTTCAAGCGTCAACTTCGCGTCTCAGTATCTCATGATGTAATGGGAATATTGCGAAGCAATTAACGCCATTGTTTATGTGCTTTGTCATGCTATGGATTGCTGAAGAACAAATATAGGAGGTCCATTTAAAAAAAACATAAGTTTGTGTTAAAAAAACATATATGCTTTCGTTTTAGAATGTTTCCAAATATGTACATTCATGGGCCCCAGCCCTACATTGATACCGGTGAAAGTCGTTTTCCAATAGCTGTCATTGTTCCAGAGATATTTTGAGTGGACAAAATAGCTGGGACACCCTGTATATACCGTATGATGGTAGGTAACATTGTCCAGGCATTCGTCCAGACCAAACCATTCCGTAGGATTGCCAGTGGGTATGGCGGATTCGTCGCTCCAAATCACTCGTTTCCTGCCATCCACTTGTAGCACACCCGGAAATTAAATATTATCTGTACTTCTCCCTCATTTGAATGCTACATACAATTTGCCAAACATATGAACATGGCGCCCCTAAATCCCAAGCACCTATTTTCCAGCAGAGGTTGTCCCTTTGCTGCTGCTATCACTAACTGAAGTGAGCTCTGCAATGTTTTGGGAGGTTGGGGGAACACTCACAATCACAATCACGAGCGCTGTATCTATCAATTCTGATATTTGGCCAGCACTGTTCACAAGAAATATGACTATATTTAGCATCATTCACTGTAAGTATAATGAAACCTATTGTCGAAGTGTTCAACACTCATTATGACTACTTGGAGCACAAACACGCAAAATCCACTTTTCAGATAGGTTTTTATAAGTTTACATGTGTGGTACAGTTCTTGCAATTAACAGGGGTCCGTCCTAGTGGCGTTACGAATTATTTCCACAAACGTCTATCTGGCCGTTCGCGACGCGGCTGTTTGACGATTTAGCGGTACGATATCCGAACGAAACGTTCGACGCTCGTAGGATTTTGTCCAACACGTCACATGTCTCTCCTTCACTGGGACTGTTCACTCAGATTTTATACAGTCCGCGTTATTTGTCACGCAGCCTTCACAGTGCTGGTGATTGTTGCTGTCATGTCACACCACACACGGGTTAGAAACCATCACGACTTAACCTTCCGATAGGCGAGCGTATGTGTCAGATACTCAGTGACAATGTTCGTTACCTTTTCTTGTAGTGCGGGAGGGAGGAACCCCCCCTCCCCCCCTATGCTCTAGCCTCCTCTTTCGACCCCCCTCTACCTCAGTCCTGGCCGCTGACCGATACAGTAAACAGCAAGCTAGTAACATGTGCTTCGTATCTGAGGAATACATGAGACCCTCCGTGTAAGTTTTTAACTTTTCATTTTACAGTATTTATCGTTAAATTTTTATTGCTCATTAGTAATTTAAAGTAATGTACATGGTGAGTTAACATGTGTCCCAAATCAACAATGAAATTAATGTTATCTATTCAGTTACGTTTCATATCTGGTTCTTAGGCACTGTGGGGGACAAAGAGACGTATAATTTAAATAATCCCTTGGATGCAGAATCTGTGATAAATGCAATTCTGCGTGATACCGACGATGATAATGATAAGGACAAAAGTTTCAAAGAGGACGGTGACACTGATCAGAAAGAGATTCTGATACAATTGATTTTCTACAATACGTTGAATCATTGTGTCAGAGATGAGGCATTTTATGAATCTAGAATATTTGTCACATTTTTCGCAGGTCCGATTACTCTGGGCAGATGAAGTAAAATATTTTGTTTGCCTCGTCTTAGCCTCGATTTTTTTTTCCTTTGAATAGGTTGAAATGTCGATTTGGTTGTGTCGTCTTCGTAGTCTTCTGAGCTGGACCGAGCACTTGCGGCGGCGCGGTTCCTTCCGTCCCTTTACGACCTACCTGTGAACATTGTCTCAGCAGATCATCAGTAGGGAAGCCGAGAGAAACCTACTGTGCATCGATGTGAACCAGGCTGCAATTAACGTCACTAATCTACGTTTCGGGAGAAAGTTTTCATACGAAATGAAAACTTGGCAATTTTGTCCGTAATTAATATATTCTGAAACTTAGGTGAATAAGTATCACTGTCAAGTCTGTGCTTGTCTTAACACAGTAACTCACAATCCCTTTCACTCAAGTTAGCAAGTTTATGGTGATGCATTTCCCGAAAACGTAAAAGCTACAAAAATACGGATTGGTTTTGATTGAGAATGCTCACCAAATATTAAGTCTGTAGGTACAAAATGCAGTCACAGTTTTTAGCCACCGACCTGCCTCATACGCCACGCGGAATTGATGTCTTTTCTTGGCTCAAAATTCACTTAAAAATTCCGAAATTTCTACACACCTATCGGAATGATTACGCCGTCACTTTACAGCACTTTTGATTTATGAAACACTGCTAGATCCGACAACTTATCATTTCCATCCGAACTACTACTATACACGTCCGAACTGTTTCATGGCTAGGCTCCGACTCCTCTCTAGAATACTCTAAGGCTTCTGTACCAGCAGAGAAAGGCGCGCGAAGAATACTGCTTTACCATTGGTCAGTTTACTCAACAGCCAATAGCAAAACAACATTCTCCCGCGTCAATCCGCGCTTTTCATCAATAACCAGTCGCAAAATAGTAAACCTAACGAATGCACTTTTCACCGACGTAATTATCTAATACGCTGAAGTTTTGTTTATGCATAAAGTTATTTACTATTGTTATTTATACCCGGAGTAACTATCCCTTTACCATAAATTTACTTTACAATTCTATTCAACAAAAATCTCCTTTGTCCACATCCATACTTCTTCGAAATGTCCCCAAGCTAAATCCCGCTACATAACTCGTTAAACAATTACCTTCATATTAACCTTAAACCACACTCTCACATCATTCATACTGCTAAAACACATTTATAACATTTTACATACACAAAAAGACATAATAACACTTTATGAAAATACTAGAACAGTTTATGAAAAATGTTACTGATGTTATGCAGCATGTCAAAGTTGCTGGATTTGGACGGGTTACACCTGGAACTGAAATATCAGATCTGAATATGGTTCTGAATGAACCGAAACCGGTCATATGAATAAAAAATTTTGCAATCAAGATGGATTATAAGTAACATTATACAATCACTGATTGCTGCTATCCCATCAGACATTGTGTCTCTTTTTGCAGAGTTTATGAAAAACATTCTATTACTTTAGTGCACTCTAGTGGACACAATCGAAACCAAACCACAGTCCCCTATCCAATACTGTCCTCTATCGGCTGATACACAAACTACGTGCGCATCCAGTCTCGCGTGACCATCTGTCACTATCCAGCTGTGAGACACATCTCCCACTTAACCGTCTCTAAGGCAGGATCGGTATACGGCACTACGCCTCACACTCAGCAGACAGACACAGTGAAAATTAAAGCCTTATTCTAGCTGCTTTACCTATCTGGGGTGTACCACGCGAACCGTCTGAATCTCGACGAATTATGGCGTGTGGATGACTTCCTAACTGTCATGAGTCCAAAAAGGTTTCAGTTTTTAATGCGATCTTTTTGTTTTGATGATTACTGGAAACAAGAGGAGAGCGAAGAAAAACTGACCGCCTAGCACCTATAAGAATTATTTTTGAGGAATTCATTGAGAACTGCGAAAAATGCTATTCACTTGGTGAAAATGTCTCAATCGATCAAAAACTCGAGACTTTTCTAGGTAGATGTGGTTTCATAAAATACATGCAAAAAAACAAGCAAATATCGCATAAAAAATTAGGCCTTGGTTGACTTACAGCTATATTATACATATAATATCGAAATATAAGTTGGAATCCACCGAGAAGATACATTTAGTGTAAGCAATAAACTGTCCCACGTTGTGAAAAAGGTAGCAGCACCCATTCTCTACAGTGGGAGAAATATCACTGCTGAGAGTTGGTTTGCGGATTACGATTTGGTAAAGGAATTGCCAGCAAAAATAAATAAATAAATAAATAAACAAATAAATAAAAAATTATACGTTGGCACGTTACGTAAGAATAAGCCTCAGATTCCTCCCGAATTCACAGCGACCAGAAAGCGAGAGCCCCACTCAAGTCTGTTTGGTTTTCGCAAAGAGGCAACGCTTGTTCCATACGTGCGAAAAAAGTACAGGAACGTTTTGTTAAGACAAACTTTGTGGGTCTTTCAACGTTGCGAGAAACACAAAGCAATGACCTCCGGTAATGTTTTTGTCGATAATGAACGTTGTTTCCAAAATTCATTTATCACCTGGAAAGGAAACACCAGCAATGATCTCAAGAGAAGAAAATATCTCAGATATCTTTCGAACGACCTTGTTCAGGAACATGTGGAAAGTAGAAGTACTAAAGTAACTGGAGACCTCCGTACAAAAGTTTTAAATGCGTCGCACACAGGAGATGAACACTAGCAGCAACAAGGAAGAGGAGAAGAGATCCACCCAGGAGCCTATGAATAAAAGATGTAGGCCATGTTAAGTTAGTAAGGAAACGAGAATCACCCGCTTCGAATGTGAAACATGTGGACAGTTCATTTGTTTACAGCATCCAAGAAATGTTTGCAATGATTTTATTTCAGCTTCTAAATAATCACCCGTTTCAAATGTGAGACATATAGACTGTATGTTTCGTTTACATCATTCAAAAAATGTTTCCATTGCTTGTATTTCAACTTCTAAGTAACTGTAATATTTTGAAAAACCAAAATTTCAAGTACATCCTTTATAAAATTTACATTCGTACATGGAAAGTAAGTTTCAATACCCCGAGAAGCTGTGGGAACAAAATGTGTGTTTCAAAACATAACTTTAGTTTTAAGTAATTTTTTTACCTTACTTTTGTTTGTATAACCCATGAATAACACCTCATATTACTTTTATGATAATAATTTAATGTTTAAAACGACAAAGTTTATTAACAACTAGTGGTATTTGCGAGATAATACGATAGCCCTTGTCCGAATACAAGTCGCGCCTATCGGAAGGTTAAATAAATCGCCAATATCAAACCCTCAACACTGGTGTAAACTCACAACTTTCGTGGTAAAAACGTTAATCAGTTCATCAAAGTACCGCAATCTGCATTCAGTAAGAGCGACGTCGACACTGCACGATACAGTGTGCACGGAAGGTGAATCACCAGTCTAGGCAACCGACGTCTGCGCTCTCTGTGGAAGATGCTATCGATAATTTCGTGGGACAGGCAGCAGCATAGCAGTACGCTTACATAACACAGTCCAGAGGAGTCACACTTTAGCGTCGCGTCGCATAGCACTAACTGCAGATATAAATCTCTTTCATAGTGATGCGACAAAAGTTATGTGATGCCTATTAATTCTCCTCGGACCTCCTTTTGCACAGCGTAGCTCAGTCGGTCGTGCTGGCATGTACTCAACAAGTCGCTGGAAGTCTTCTGGAGAAATACTGAGCCATGCTGCCTCTGTAGTCGTTCATAATTGCGGAAGTGTTGCCGGTGCAAGATGTTGTGCAGGAACTGACCTCTCGATTATGTCCCACAAAAGTTCGATGAGATTCATGTTGGGCTATGTGGGCAGCCAAAGGAGTCGCCAGAACTCTCAAGAATGTTCTTCAAACCAATTGCGGACAATTCTGACCGGGCGACATGGCGCATTGTCATCCCTTAAGAATTCTATCATGGTTTTGGATCGTGAATGGCTGCAAATGGTCTCCAAGTAGCCGTATATAATCATTCAAAGTGAATGATCGGTTCTGTTAGACCAGAGGATCCAGTCCATACGATTGTAACACAGCCCTCACACCATTATGGATCCAACACCAGCTTGCACAGTGCATTGTTGACAACTTGGGCCACTTGTGGCCTGAAGACGGACTGCTTAATGCAATGTATGTGTGCAAATGCATGCAGCCTTGTAGGAGAGACAGGTGAAACTGAACAAGGTGCAATTTATCTGAACGCAAAATCTCGAGCATACATTACTGCAGCCCGTCTCCTGAAGTTCACTGTGACCTCCACTCATGTTATTTCACTGAAAATTCTACATAAAATCGGAAAATAAATATAACTGCGTGAGCATCTAGAAGTATTAATTCTGCTGAAAGCACTTCATTTCAACTATCTGGCACTCTTAGATGGAGCTTGAAAGAAGAAACCTTCAATGAACACGTGTGCAAATGAACATTAAAGATTATAGGATTGTAAAACGACTTCGTGAGTAAACAGTGCCATCATTTCGACACTTCTAAAGCTGCCCAAGACGACAGTTGGTTGATGTGATTGTAAAGTGGAAACGCGAGGGAACAACTACAACTAAACCAAGATCAGGCAAACATGTATTGGCGGCAAGGACTATCGAGCATTTCGGAATGTGGTGTCAAAAAAATTACATTAAATCAGCGGAAGGAATCACTCCTTAGTTCAAAAGAGGTACCTGCGGCAGTTCACCCAGTACAGTTACTGTACGTACGGAGCTGAGGGGAATGACGTACAATGGTGGAGTTGCCCCAGTAACTGAGTGAAAGTCATGGAACAGCGTTATGCACGTGTGCCGACCGCCGTGTCATCCTCAGTTGAGGATGCCGATAGGAGGGGCGTGTGGTCAGCACACCGCTGTCCCGGTAGTTATGATGGTTTTCTTTGACCGGAGCCGCTACTGTTCGGTCAAGTAGCTCCTCAATTGGCATCACGAGGCTGAGTGCACACCGAAAAGTGGCAACAGCGCATGGCGACCCCGACGGTCACCCATCCAAGTGCTGGCCACGCCCGACAGAGCTTAACTTCGGTGATCTGCCTGGAACCAATGTTTCCGCTGAGGCAAGACCGTTGCCACATTGTGTACAATCTATTTTCATTTGCTTTATCTTAAAGGCTCCATCATTGTTCCATTGTGCTATGACAGTTTGCTCAGTACGCTATATTTCACTAAACAGTAGTCAGACTGCCTTTTGTTGGTCTATGGGTCACATTTCTTACAAAGACGTGTATTCCCACGGCATTAACACTGGAGTAATAACTTGCTATGCACTAACAGCTAGAATTGCGCTCTACCAAATCTACCGTCCCGTAGTTTTCGTACAATACGTAAATGATGTAGTATGTGGTAGTATTGGTAGCATTGGTAAAGAAAGAAACATAAATGTATGTATGAGAGGGAAACTTGGAGCCGACGACTTCTCTCTGTTTGTTTTGCACATTATTAAAACAGCACACCATTCAGAGGTAGTGGATTACGTATTTTATATCCCTACAAAATATAAATCACATTCTGTAAGCAAAAAAATTAGCCGATCATGTATTTTCTGCGGTATTATTTTACCAAAGTAATTACTTCACACATGCACAATTTATATGCACAATCAATAGAATCTCGATGATTATTATTGTTATTTTGAGCTCCATGGAACTTTCTTTATCGTGATCAAATCCGAGAGTTTCCTGCTATTATTGGTAAGTGCGAAGGTTGTTTACGAATATCATGTGTATGTTTTGTATAAACTGGCTGAAGTATTGAAGTGATATTATACCTTTTTTGTTGTTGAGGAAATTGCGATTCCTAGCGCTACATGATAAATTTTTATGGTTTTCTTTATTTTCACTAGAACATCCCTCTGTTTCACGTTACAAATGATCAATTTTCGCACATACTCTGAATTAAACCTAGACAATTTCAGTTTTGCTATAATTGCTATTTGTTTTTATATATATTTTTATAATATGTGTGAGTGTGGGAGGCTAACTATGTGGAGCAGAAATATTCCGTAGGTTACTCAGCCATTTATATATCTAACTCAGTTTATAGACTGTCACCACTTCTGCTTATTAGGTGAATCTAGTAAGACACTGATCGCATACCCAAAGAAAGCAATCGAAATGAGGTCACACCTGATAGGTACGCAACACACATGATGTAAAGGTAATGATGTTACGATCTTGACTGACCAAGGCTACCAGTAAACTTACATATAGAGGTCTACAGAAGCCTATGGTAGATTTACAACACTAGGTAAAACTTATAAGGTAGCGGCAACTTTCAGAATTTATTTATAGGTGCACTCACAACTAAAAATGGTTCAAATGGCTCTGAGCACTATGGGACTTGACATCGGAGGTCATCAGTCCCCTAGAACTTAGAACTACTTAAACCTAACTAACCTAAGGGCATCACACACATCCATGCCCGAGGCAAGATTCGAACATGCGACCGTAGCAGTCACGCGGTTCCGGAGTGAAGCGCCTACAACCACTAGGCCACCGCGGCCGGCTCACGACAACAAACATCAGCAGAGATGAAGTGGAAGAGGTGAGGTGCCACAAGCCAACGGTGTGCTGACCAGTGTGTGGGAACTACGAGCTGGGGACAAATTATACCAGTGTCGAGTAAACCGTGCGTACGACTCCCACCTCCAGTAACTCCAACTAGGCAGCATTACCAGCTGTCGTTACTGCTATCCAACGTCGCCGTGGCGAACGCTCGGAGAGGAGGCTGAATAGTGCACCACACGCAGGTGGTGCTCATTTGGAAGCGGGCAGATGACAATGAGCAGCGCGGACCGAACTGCGCGGCATGTGTGGCGCACGCAGCCCTAGAGGGGCGTGGAGACCTCCGCGGTGCCACCTGCTAATGAAACAGCGGCCTGCTGGCAAATTAGCGACTTTGCGCGGGTTTGTCGCGTACTTTGTGGCGCCGGATGTGCCCTAATGAGTCGGCAGCGGCCATTCAGCGCGCCGTCGGCCGCGCTGCCGCCGCATTCAGCGCTGAGAGGGCGCTGCACGCGCTTCGCGGCCGGGGCCAGGCGCGGCTGCGTGGAACCCGTCCCAACTTCCCATACAGCTCTCCGTTAGGATTACTGCGTCATTGGACGAAATCATTCCAAAGTGCTGCCAGCTGCAGTTTAAATACGTTCACTCGTGTGGGAATTTTAACGGAAAGAATGGCCCTTACAAATGGTACTTCAGGAGCAAATCACTCAAGTCTCATGCAAAGTGAAATTAAGTTAAACTACTAGCAGTGACCGCGATACATTCAGTAAACTTATTACATATAAAGCGATAACTGTAATTTAAATGTTTGTCTGTTGATACAAAATGCCCAGTTATCTATCTCTAAAATGTCCACCAGCTACATTTAAAAGTAGTTTTATACATGCTATGAGAGAGTCTTAGACATTTTGCAACGTCCCCTTAGAAAAATTATTGAATGACTGTGTAGATAAATCTATTTCAATATTTTCTTTTCAAACAGCTGAGCAGAACTGAACGTATTCAGACATTTCTCACTTTACTTATTCTGATCATCACTAAATTGACACACAATATTTTTAGCTCAACGCAATCTGACTTTTAATCATCCCTACAAAAGAATGTCCCTGACAGACAATAACGTATACCTTTCGTCAATCACTTACCTCACAAAAATCTTCGTTACCCGAACTACTGCAATACAGCGAGCGCCAATACTGCCAGCTAAATAAAAGATTCTAACTACTGAAGTCACTAACTACTGATAGGCACAGTTAGCAAATGAAAGATTTTGATAAAGAACAAATATATATATATATATATATATATATATATATATATATATATCAGTTCACGACATCCAGTCTTACAAATTTACCGTCTTTGTCCAGATCATCCGCTCTCAAAACTCCGCCATCTCGTTCCCCACATCCACCACTGCTGGCGGCTCACATCCAACTGCGTATGTAACGCTGTGCGCTGTTAACAGCCAACTGCCCAACACTACAATAGCAAACAACAATGCAAACTAGCCACAGACTGTACACAGCACAGCCAGTGATTTTCATACCAATAAGAAAACCTAAACAGCCTAATTACAGTTTATAATATCCTAATAATAAATGTTATTCTGTTTCTAGCATAAACTGAGAGGAAAGTTAAAGGACACAACCTACACATACGGTTCTACATTTACGCGCATTATTGTGGGAGCCACACATGTACTAGTGTACCACCATTCTCTGATCTGACACATGCGGAAGCACTATTTAGTACTGTTAGTCAACAGTGGTACAAAAAACTCCGATTGTCCTGTGTCTGTCCGTTAATGGTAACTCTTACTAATACTCACTTTATAACTATTAATAATTACTGCTAACTTATTTTCACTTAAATTGTTATTCAAATTGTAATTTGAAAGAAAATGAAAATGAAAATGTTCTGGAATGCTATTCATTATTACAAGCACTACCAAAAAAATAATAAAAAGACCCCCCCCCGCCCCAAGAAATAGAAAATTTGAAATAAATGGCATCCTTCTATTATGTATGCCACAAAAAAAAAATTGCAGCTTAACTTCGCAACTTCATATTTGGATGTACACCCTCGGCTCACAATGACGAACCTATATTGTTACTTTAGATATTTATTTATCGTTGCTGCTAATAAAATATTAATATTGCTCTCAGCTAGGGAAATCACCCACGGCGAGTATTACATCTATGCTTGTCGCCATTTATGACACAAGTAATTACTATTCATTGTAGATTCAGTTAAAATGGTTGACCTCTCATTTAAGATTCGGAAGCTGAAGCTGTATTCTCTGTTGAAATCATGAACCAAGAATGTCAGATCTTTTATTAGGACAAGGATGAGTGGTCTCTGTTAGTTGTTAAAGTAATGAATCCATTTACTTGTTTTGTGAGGGTGTTTTAAAGTATATATGCTTTTGAAAATTTGCTAATACCTCTGACAGGTCATTGCTTTCCAGTTATTACAGTGCTGCGCTGTGCTGATTGCATCTTGAGTTTATAATAGTAACAAGCGTCACAGAAGACGCTGGTAATTGCTCCATGCTATTTTCTACTCCACCCCCAACGAACCTCCAGCTCTTTTCGGCTTGTGACGTTACAAGCAATAAACGTAACTCCATCTTTATATACTGGGACTAGTCGATGAATTGTAAAAATAATATTCCAATAGTTTTTACAGATTTAACCAATCAAAAGTATACTGTGTACTATTAGCATAACATAGTCTATATTACTAAGATTTGAAGAAGAGTTATAGCTAAAGTACATCATATAGTTGCTATTCGTCAGAAAACATAAACTGTAGTAAATAATTATCTTAAAAGAAACTAGTCCACCACTGATGTCATACACAGAATGGTGAGCGGGGCTTGTGATAT
This sequence comes from Schistocerca gregaria, assembly GCF_023897955.1. Lineage (NCBI taxonomy): Eukaryota > Metazoa > Arthropoda > Insecta > Orthoptera > Acrididae > Schistocerca > Schistocerca gregaria. Next base: position 834,281,245 of record NC_064922.1, read on the forward strand.
TTGAGACCTCTCCCTGCCTATCCATTTAGCTATCAGTTCAGCGTCGTGGGTCGGCACAGCTTGCTCCATGGAAGTCCATCTGCCGTGCTGGGTATACGTAGTTTGTAATTGTATTTCACTGTATATACGATACTATAAGAATCCCTGTATCTGTACGTATGTTATTTCAGAGTCTGAAGATGATCCGCAAGGATTCAAACCGGTCACTCCGATTAAAAGAAATTTGCGATCAAGACTGAGTTTTTTTAATTATAATAAAACGAAAGGCTGAGTTCAGTATCATGTTTCTTGCAAATTGCAGCGTGGCGGTTAAACCCGGTCATCGAGGTACTGCTGCGAAACGTGCTATGTGATATGGCGTAAGCGCAGCCAGCCGTGCTCTTGCTTCTCAGAATTCCCATGTCGTTAAATGCTAGCTTGCAAGCAACTCGGTAAAACGACGAGAATTTGACTGTACCAATATATTATGTCTCAAATATTCACCAAAAATAATAAGATTTTATCCACACAGACCAGAACATAAGTCAATACTGCTTTCAAGTCCAAATGAAGAGATGATTTCAATCAAATTATAATCACACCTGTACAACCAATAGTAGTAAAGTTATTAACGTTTATTTAAAAAATAATTTATAGCAAAACTAACAAAAACTACACACACACACACACACACACACACACACACACACACACACATACACACACACACACACACACATACACACACACACATATAAACATACACATTACACAGGAATGTGTTAAGCCAGCTGAAAGGTCATGACATCAGCTATAAAATAAACACATTCAAAATACCAACGTACAAACAAACGTTTTGTTACAAATAAATTGTTGTATCATTGATTATTAACAACCAAAACAAAGACTTCTCCACAGGTACACGAAAGTTAAGACTTAGCATGAACTATTTATACTAGTGTTTCTAATTGGTTATGTTTATTGAACATGGAATTTGTGAATCAAAGTGTAAAAATCATCGATTTGACTAACGTAGTGCGAAACTGGTAAGAAAGAATAAAGATGGACAGTTATCTGGCAAATCACTGTTCCTGTTCGTGGAGAATATAAAATGTCGTTTGTTGTCAGTAATTTAATAACGTGTAACTAAAATAAAATGATATTCAATTACTACTCTTCCAACATATATATTGTACATATCTGCAGTATTTAAAAACCTGTATAGAATTATATTTCCGTTCTGTCTATACACCAGTCAAGTCATTTGGTGACTTGTACTGCTGCGAGTGTGTTGGATAGTAACTCACTAAAATTGTATGTTGGCTGGAATAGGTCATGCTACTGGATAACGTCGTATTTTATTCATTATTTTATGTAAGTCAGTTGCGATTCTATAAATTGCTTATAGTATGTATGCCTGAAATCTGGATATGTAAGTATTATAAAAAACCAGTCTGATTGCGACTCATTGCTTGGTTCCTAACCTTCCCTAATTGACCTATAGTCGCTGCATACAAAGGTTCCTTATGGAATAAAAGTTTGTTACTTATGTATGTGTTATTTCGTTCCGTTTTAAGAGAACGGTCCTTTAATTTCATCACCCTCAAATCACAGCGACAGTGACTCCCGTTGACGTTGGTGGAAACTGTCAGTGCGGATAACGGATGTACTTTTCAAGAGTGTATATGGGAAAACAATGAAAAGTGTAGAACGGTAGAAGAAGCGGACACCATGGCAGGTGATTCTGGTGAGCGTAGGAGGGGCTACACATAGTTTTAATCTGCGAAGAAATTTCAGATCGTCGTACACACCACTGGATAGTGAAAATTCATTTCGGTATCAAAATGCATTGTTTTTTGAATCTCCTTTAAATCCCTAGTAACCTGTTAGCAATACACCCATTAGACGATTCAGTGAAAATCGCAATCTGTCTGTCGGCATTGTTGAATGACTGATTAAAACTGGTCCCAGTTTCACGATTTAAGCCGTAGTTTAGAAAAAAAAATGCTCGAATCTACACACTGGACACTGTCTCAACCACATTCACGATATCAGAGACGTTTTGTCACTCTAGATACCTACAATCGCTTTCACAATTTCACATGCTATTTTTCAACAGACGCTGATAAATTTCGATCAGAGAACGACTCCTACCTCTGCTACCGTGGATGGAAGATCGCATGACATACCTTCTGAAGAAGATTCTGCTCGTCGACAATTTGTTCGCTATGTTCCTGTAGCATACACTGCGCGTGGAGAAGTATACTAGCATAGGCTCTGTTTCATCCCATGGCACGAGATCTAGAGGAACTGCCCTTAGAATATGATGTCTTACTGAATCCTGTGATATCTCACTGAATTCTCAAATTGTGATATAATTTACAGCTCCGATTTCCTATTCATTTGCGTATTCCAATATACGTAATGTATGGTACAAATCGTACATTGATGCATTTGCAAATGCCAACACTTATAATTTAATATAACTGTATTTTAAACGCATGAGTCATAACACAATGCATACAACATATGCTAACGGTATCGTGATAAAAACAAATACCATCAACCAAAACCTCACTAAAACGTCACTATTACTAGTTAACTTAATTTTATTTATTATCGTACGTGTACATAATAGTAAGATCATCCTATTTCTCTGGGTGCATTTAGATTTATCATTTTCTACATTATCTTTAGGTGCTCACGAAATTTTTATTCAGAGTAGCGTTCTATGGAAAATATGAGAACCGAGTACTGCTACTGTACGTATGAAAATGGGAATAATTCAAGCCTTTTTTTCCAATCACTAGGAACGTTTCGCTTCTCCAGCGACCTGCAGTACACTGGTGTTAGAAGAGGAGGTAGATCTTTCGCATAGTCTGCATAGAATCATAATGGTATACGTTAACTTTCAATGGCCTTTCTTGTCTTTAGCTACTTCAGCTGCTTTTCTGTCCCATAGTCAGATATTTTGATATTTGTCATTTCGGCGGCTCTGCTATGGTTTAAGTTCTTACTACAGTGCGACCTGGAAAAAACAAGCAGTTGATTTGTGTAGGGGTAGTAGCACCAATACCTGCATGAACGCAGAGCTGAAGTTACCGTGCGAGAAGCACCTGCTATTAAATGCGTTGACCTCTTGCGACTTGCCCATCATGCGTTGCTATTTCACACCGATAGCCAGTAACATCCGTACGTCCGTCATACATACATTCGTCCAACAACGGGAGGATTCTTTCTCTCCAACAGAGCAGCCTCTCTCAATGAGTTTCTCGTCATTTTCTTCCACATAGATGCAATTCTTTCAATTAAAAGTACATTAAAATATGATCCCAATAAATATTATAATTACTGCAAACCAACGTACGGAATACGTGGTCTAGGAGCCAGCTTTGCTGTGTATGGATCACGGGGTCCCGGGTTCAACTGCCGGTGTGGTCGCGGATTTTCTCCGACTGGGGACTGGGTATTTGTGTTGTCCTAAGCATTTCGTCATCATTCGTAGAAGTGGAGAAGCTCAACAGTGAAACGATTGAGAATTTCTACGGGCACCGATAACCGCGCCATTGAGCACCCCGTGAATCACATATCATTATATCATCATCATCATCATCATCACCATCATCTACAGACCAATGTTGGTAATCATTAAGAAGTTACAAGCAAGTAGGTTCAGTATTTTAAGTGTTTGCCCTGGCTTTTCCTTTGTGAATTTCCGTCGCCTTTATTCACTGATAACTTGTCACAGTATTGATGACATTGTACTTCGTCATCAAGTTTACCTTCTTATTGAAACATTGTATTATTTACTATCAAACGTATTACAATATATGCAGTGGCCTTTACTAAGAGTAATCTGCTGGTATTATTGTGCTCTTATGAATTAATGTGATAATTGCCATATTATTATTTTAAGGTTTCCTTGCCTCTTCAGAGTTATGTTGTCTTGAGTTGTATCTTATTGAGCTTTTTTGTACTGAGCTGCATTGTTTTGAGGTATATGGTAAACATATCATCTTTTCTATCGTAAGGGGATAATAAATCGAAAGGCTGTAGTCTGACTTAATTTTCTAGGTTTTGAGAAACTTCCTTACGAAACTGAATGACTGTCGTTTGGTAGGTTACTCTATTATTTACAATGCTTTCACATAAATGCAGTGCCTCCTTTTAGTCCTCTTAAACTCGGACCTTTTATTCCAACTGTTGACGAGTTACATGTTGGCATTAAATATTACGTGTCAGCGTGTAGTGTCGAAAAGAGCTACCTCCATTCATTCACGACTGTAACGAGCCAGAAACTGTCGAAACGATAAACTCTAGCCTTCACGATGTAAATAATCTCACTTTTTTTCCAGCCACTTCACATTTGAGTAGGAACTCTATGGAGATGAATGAAAGCCAGGATACATACGTGCTTCTTTCCTAGGAGCAAAACTTTGTGTAGCATCGTTTCATCGTTTGCACCCACCTGAAATAGCGATGAATGCGTCGCTACTGTGAAGATCACATAATGAGTTTGCAAACGAAATAGATGACGCCAGTACTGGTAGAGTATTATTTAAGGGGTGAACCTTTAGAGTCACAGAATACTGTCTGCATCGAGCTTACGAGATAAGAATATAGTTCTAGTATGCCCCAGGACGCAGAATTGAGACCATATCGCTATGCAGCCAAAAGCTAAGCAAGTGGATTTCACCATAGAGATGTTTCCATATGAGTGGGTTTAATGACGCCACCACATGTGTTTAATACAGAAGTATGTTCGGACTCAAAAAAAGCTAGTTTCACTGTTTCGCTGTCTTTCCAACATCTCATGTAAAACTACACAGCGTGTTTCGTTACCATATTGTAACATCCTGTAGACAGATATTTTAGCAGAAAATCTACTGCCACAGCCGAGCTCCTGGCTCACTGTTTACATAGTTTCTTAACAACACAGGTTCTTTGAAAGTATTGTTAAACAAAAATCACATTAATTAAGTTACAATTGAAATCGGTTGTTTCGTAAGAGATTACAGCTATAATTTTGAAGATAATAAATGACTGATTATAAAATGTTATTTCCAAATTGCCTTTCAAATTTAGTAACGAAATTCTGCTTCATAAATGTGAGTAACAATACTTGGTGCTAAATAGCTAATGTCTCGTTAATTACAAAAATAATTTCGATGCTAGCATATTTGGGAGTACTTTACATAATGCAGAAATAAATTGTGAAATTCAAATTTTACATGACAATATCGTTTTGACGAAATGATCGAAATAATAGTTTGTTTACAATAAGAAGTTCTTGAACTCGTAGTTACAGAATTAATTATGATGAATTTCAGATTTTACGTTTTATAGAAACATAATATCTTCAGAATGAACTTAGGTTTCAGTACATCAGTTAGCCAGAAATCTACACAAAACATTAATTTTCATGTTTATGAAACAAATCCTCCCCCCCATGAACCATGGACCTTGCCGTTGGTAGGCAGGCTTGCGTGTCTCAGCGATACAGATAGCCGTACCGTAGGTGCAACCACAACGGAGGGGTATCTGTAGAGAGGCCAGACAAACGTGTGTTCCTGAAGAGGGGCAGCAGCCTTTTCAGTAGTTGCAGGGGCAACAGTCTGGATGATTGGCTGATCTGGCCTTGTAACAATAACCAAAACGGCCTTGCTGTGCTGGTACTGCAAACGGCTGAAAGCAAGGGGAAACTACGCCCGTAATCTTTCCCGAGGGCATGCAGCTTTACTGTATGATTAAATAATGATGGCGTCCTCTTGGGTAAAATATTCCGGAGGTAAAATAGTCCCCCATTCGGATCTCCGGGCGGGGACTACTCAAGAGGATGTCGTTATCAGGAAAAGAAAACTGGAGTTCTACAGATCGGAGTGTGGAATGTCAGATCCCTTAATCGGGCAGGTAGGTTAGAAAATTTAAAAAGGGAAATGGATAGGTTAAAGTTAGATATAGTGGGAATTAGTGAAGTTCGGTGGAAGGAGGAACAAGACTTTTGGTCAGGTGACTACAGGGTTATATACACAAAATCAAATAGGGGTAAGGCAGGAGTAGGTTTAATAATGAATAGGAAAATAGGAATGCGGGTAAGCTACTACAAACAGCATAGTGAACGCATTATTGTGGCCAAGATAGATATGTAGCCCACACCTACTACAGTAATACAAGCTTATATGCCAACTAGCTCTGCAGATGACGAAGAAATTGAAGAAATGAATAATCAAATAAAAGAAATTATTCAGATAGTGAAGGGAGACGAAAATTTAATAGACATGGGTGACTGGAATTCGGTAGTAGGAAAAGGGAGAGAAGGAAACGTAGTAGGTGAATATGGACTGGGGCAACGAAATGAAAGAGGAACCCACCTGGTAGAATTTTGCACAGAGCACAACTTAATCATAGCTAACACTCGGTTCAAGAACCATAAAAGAAGGCTGTATACATGGAAGAAGCCTGGAGATACTGACAGGTTTCAGATAGATTATATAATGATAAGACAGAGATTTAGGAACCAGGTTTTAAATTGTAAGACATTTCCAGAGGCAGATGTGGACTCTGACCACAATCTATTGGTTATGACCTGTAGGTTAAAACTGAAGAAACTGCAAAATGGTGGGAATTTAAGGACATGGGATCTGGATAAGCTGAAAGAACCAGAGATTGTACAGCGTTTCAACGAGAGCATAAGGGAACAATTGACAGGAATGGGGGAAAGAAATACGGTAGATGAAGAATGGGTAGCTTTGAGGAATGAAGTAGTGAAGGCAGCAGAGGATCAAGTAGGTAAAAAGATGAAGGCTAGTAGAAATCCTTGGGTAACACAAGAAATATTAAATTTAATTAATGAAAGGAGAAAATATAAAAATGCAGTAAATGAAGCAGGCAAAAAGGAATACAGACGTCTCAAAAATGAGGTCGACAGGAAGTGCAAAATGGCTAAGCAGGGATGGCTAGAGGACAAATGTAAGGATGTAGAGGCTTATCTCACTAAGGGTAAGATAGATACTGCCTACAGGAAAATTAAAGAGACCTTTGGAGACAAGAGAACCACTTGTATGAACATTAAGAGCTCAGATGGGAACCTAGTTCTAAGCAAAGATGGGAAAGCAGAAAGGTGAAAGGAGTATATAGAGGGTCTATACAAGGGCGATGTACTTGAGGATAATATTATGGAAATGGAAGAGGATGTAGGTGAAGATGAAATGGGAGATACGATACTGCGTGAAGAGTTTGACAGAGCACTGAAAGACCTGAGTTGAAACAAGGCCCCCGGAGTAGACAACATTCCATTGGAACTACTGACGGCCTTGGGAGAGCCAGTCCTGACAAAACTCTACCATCTGGTGAGCAAGATGTATGAGACAGGCGAAATACCCTCAGACTTCAAGAAGAATATAATAATTCCAATCCCAAAGAAAGCAGGTGTTGACAGATGTGAAAATTACCGAACTATCAGTTTAATAAGTCACAGCTGCAAAATACTAAAATGAATTCTTTACAGACGAATGGAAAAACTAGTAGAAGCCGACCTCGGGGTAGTTCAGTTTGGAATCCGTGGAAATGTTGGAACACGTGAGGCAATACTGTCCCTACGACTTATCTTAGAAGCTACATTAAGAAAGGGCATTCCTACGTTTCTAGCATTTGTAGACTTAGAGAAAGCTTTTGACAATGTTGATTGGAAGACTCTCTTTCAAATTCTGAAGGTAGCAGGGATAAAATACAGGGAGCGAAAGGCTATTTACAATTTGTACAGCAACCAGACGAGTTGAGGGTCATGAAAGGGAAGCAGTGGTTGGGAAGGGAGTGAGACAAGGTTGCAGTCTCTCCCCGATATTATTCAATCTGTATATTGAGCAAGCAGTGAAGGAAACAAAAGAAAAATTCAAAGTAGGTATTAAAATCTATGGAGAAGAAATAAAAATGAATGTTGAGGTTCGCCGATGACATCGTAATTCTGTCAGAGACAGCAAAGGACTTGGAAGAGCAGTTGAACGGAATGGATAGTGTCTAGAAAGGAGGATATAAGACGAACATCAACAAAAGCAAAACGAAAATAATGGAATGTAGTCGAATAAAGTCGGGTGATGCTGAGGGAATTAGATTAGGAAATGAGACAATTAAAGTAGTAAAGGAATTTTGCTATTTGGGGAGGAAAATAACTGATGATGGTCGAAGTAGAGAGTATATAAAATGTAGACTGGCAATGGCAAGGAAAGTGTTTCTGAAGAAGAGAAGTTTGCTAACATCGAGTATAGATTTATGTCTCAGGAAGTCATTTCTGAAAGTATTTGTATGGAGTGTAGCCATGTATGGAAGTGAAACATGGACGATAACTAGTTTGGACAAGAAGAGAATAGAAGGTTTCGAAATGTGGTGATACAGAAGAATGCTGAAGATTAGATGGTTAGATCACATAACTAATGAGGAAGTATTCAATAGGACTGGAGAGAAGAGAAGTTTGTGGCACAACTTGACCAGAAGAAGGAATCGGTTGGTAGGATATGTTCTGAGGCATCAAGGGATCACCGGTTTAGTATTAGAGGGCAGCGTGGAGGGCAAAAATCGCAGAGGGAGACCAAGAGATGACTACACTAAGAAGATTCAGAAGGATGTAGGTTGCAGTAGGTATTGGTAGATGAAGAAGCTTGCACAAGATAGAGTAACATGGAGAGCTGCATCAAACCAGTCTCAGGACTGAAGACCACAACAACATGAAGCAAATGAATTTTGTTAATTTATTTCCCATTTCAAGACTGAACTGATTTTGACACTAACATTACTATGTTATTATTGTCTAATAGGTACACAAATGAAATAATTAGATTTTTGTGCATTTGGTAAAATTGATGGTTGTAATACGACAGTTTTCCACTAATTGAAGATTCCTGTAAATTGTATGTAAGTGAAGTGTAGTCGACGAATTGAGTGTGTTACATTTCGTATATCTCGTGTACAATGCTGCTTGACACAATACAGAGCAACAAAAGTTGTATTTTAACATTTCCTGTACTTTGAAATGGATATTGCATAATAAGCTTGGTATCGTATACTTCACATAAGGGTGCATGTAGTATGTCCCATCACACAACCCCATCATCATTCTACCGTGCGAGGTGGCGCAGTGGTTAGACACCGGACTCACATTCAGGAGGACAACGGTTCAATCCCGCATCCAGCCATCCTGATTTAGGTTTTCCATGATTTCCTTAAATCACTCCAGGCAAATGCCGGGATGGTTCCTTTCAAAGGGCACGGCCGACTTCCTTCCCCATCCTTCCCTAATCCGATGAGATCGACGACCTCGCCGTCTGGTCTCCTTCCCCAAACCAACCAACCAACCATCATCATTTTCATGTAGGCCGTGGAAGAGATGATGTCTGTACATATTCTGATGATTCAGAAAAAGTGTTACATAATCTAATATTTCACGAAATTCATTATGGAATTTTCCATTAATGAATGTGGTTTTTGGTATCTTTAAAAATCTATGTACAAAAAAGAACTACAAAACTTTCGAATGAAATTTTTTGGAATCTGATTTTGTCTAAGATATTAATTGATTTTACAGTACCCTTTAAAACTTTTTTTTGTTTTAATTCTTCAGTATTAATGTTCAAATGTCATGTACCTTAGTGTCTTCTTTCTTATTAATTGCCGGCCGCGGTGGTCTAGCGGTTCTAGGCGCTCAGTCCAGAGCCGCTCGACTGCTACAGTCGCAGGTTCGAATCCTGTCTCGGGCATGGATGTGTGTGACGTCCTTAGCTTAGTTAGGTTTAAGTAGTTCTAAGTTATAGGGGACTTGTGACCTCAGCAGTTGAGTCCCATAGTGCTCAGAGCCCTTTGAACCATTTTTTCTTATTAATTGGCTGCAACGTCTGGTATTACAACAGCATTGCAGTCTCTAACTGTGTCACTTATGGGTGTCAGAACTTTTCCATCATTAAAACGGCTGGTAGCTCACCAGGACTGCAGTCGCTATCTGTCCAACTCATGGTTGTCAATAGTTTTCTCATCTTTGAAACCATCGCTGCAATGGCACTGTCGGCTATGAACGTAAAATATGCATGACTGTATCTGAACTAATTAAAATATACACGGTCGCAGATTATGTATGCACATGTGTGGGTCATGAGTAATGGTGTCGAAAATATAGATTGTAAAGTCTAAGATAAATCCGGAATGGCATCAATAATCAATCTGACATAATAATGTTACTTAATTGGGAGATCTGTCTATGTTACAATAAGTAATCTTTTGGTAAACTTCTTTAATTACATCATTGTCATATGTATCAATCATTATGTACTTTGGCTTCATCTATTATATGCATAAATTTCAAATATTTAATAACTTATTATCTTGAAGAGTACTGTTTTTCATAGAAATAATGGTAATTGATTTCAGTTACACACAGGAAAGTTACAGAACAAAATTGATTATAAAAATAATTAATAAAGTCCTCTTATTCGTTTGCTTCTTGATCTGACTACCTAATGTAAGGAGAAAGTATAGCATATGACAGCAGAATATAATTGTTTTTGACAGATGCACAAGATGAAAGAAAGATGTATCACTTGCTAACAGAAAATCAGGGAGTAAAGTGCTACATAACTAGGAGACCTAGTACTCTCCACACACTTAGAATTCAAAGATTGTAATGTCCTCCAGAGGCACACATCACAAAAGAGATGTACATAAAGAACTATACAAAATATAATACAAGGATATGCACATACGAACATATAACATACAGTTTACAGAATATTATCTCTTTCTTGTCATCACTGATCATGATTATTATTCTGTTTCTCTATAGGGTTTCAATTCGACCACATTCTGTAGGTCAAAGTTTCCAGATCTTGATTACACAAGTTGTTACGTGTATGGATGAGTCTTGTCTTGTACTGTGAAAGGCTCTATATAAATATAAAAAAGAAATTTCAAATCTCCACTTATAGATTTCGAATTTTTATGGGTTTTCACTAGTGCTAAATCATCTATTTTTAAGTGGTTTGGTTTAGACTTCTGTCATGTCACTGTTTCCTTATTTTCCCTTGAGCTTCCATACTTTTCCTCAGAATACCCTCAGTCATCTACAAAACTCATTCCTCTAATCTGGATTCTAGTATCAGCAAAGATTTGTAGAGGCAAGGTTGTCACTGAATTAATTCCTGATTTTGTGTCTGTGAATCTTAATTTCTTACTTGTCCAGTCAAAGCTTGCGCTGGTCTTTAGAGTCCAATTCATTCATATCAATATATTTTCATTTAAATCACACAGCAAAACAACCTTCTGTCAAGCGAATAACATTTATCTCGAAATATAGATGTATCTGTCTATTAATAATTTTACTTAGCATGCCAGTGACCCCTCCAATTTTGATCCCTACAACTGGTATTCGACAAATTCTTCACTCTGTTTGATTTTATCTCTAAACTTGCTGTAATTAGCACATACAAGGCCCCTTGTGTGGAATAGACTGTACCCTTCCCAATTTTTAGTTTTAATGTGTGTATATGAAATCCCATAGCGCTCAGTTTCCCTATCATCCTTATCTTCATATAGTAAGTCTACTACTATTTCTTCAAAACTAATTTTTTGTTACATTCTGCCTTTTAGATTTTATTTCCCTTAAAGACATACCAGATTCCTCTACATTAAGGCAGTTCTCATAATTACTCTTTCTAGATGACAAGTTCACCTGTTGGTTTGAATTTACCGACTTAGAAGGATAAAACTGCTCACAAATTCTTTTAACTTTAATTTAATCTCATTACTGTCACTATAATCTTTGTATCTATTTCCTAATATCGTTTCAGATATGTTGCCTTTATTGCTAACCCTACTGTCTGCTGATGAATTACTAACTCCTCTGCCAACTGATGCATTACTAAGCTATACTCACACAATCTGATCTTCATCCTGCAGAGTTTCATATTTTCTAACCCTGCCACCTAATTCACACTCATTAATTACATCTTCTGTAATTTCATCAAATATCATTTCATCCAATTATTTTTCAAATTCGTTTACAATATGATCACCATCATTATCGTTACCATCATCAACATCGTCACTATCAGAACTACCTTCAGTAAAACATTATCACAATCGTCTGCATCAGTACTACAGTTAGGGACCACTTCAACACCACCAATACTTGACAGTAAATTATCATCATCTGCTTCCAGAAGATCTTCAGATTTGCCAGCAACAACATCAGGATTAACAATAAGATTTTCAATAGTATCCTTACTCTATGTATTTCAAATTCATTGTAATCTTTATCCACACTATTTTCCCCATTGTAATCAGATTTATCACCCTCTTCATACAAAACTGTAGTTGTTTCATCCTCTAAAGCCACTTCTTCAACAGATTTGTGTCTATGAATACAGTTTTACTCTGTGCTACTTCTAATTACATCCCAGAATTGTCTGTTGAAATGAATCTTTATACCTGATATGCTCTGTGTTGACTACTATAAACATTTGATTTTACATTATTTTTGTCTGTTATACACAGGTCTCTGCTTGATATTGTGTCGAGTCTGGTTACTACTAACCTGATTTTGGTACCATGATTTCGCTCTAAACCTTTATGCTCTCAATGGGACATCTATGCGCTTGAATGCCTATTTCTTTCGTCACATGAACCATGATTGTCATTCGGTCTGTTTTCATTCCATGATCCATTTCTGTTCTCATGATCTCGAGTCCAGTTTCTATTCCTATCATTACCAGTAATTGCCAGTTTTACCCCTCTGCAATCCATGTGTATTATTGCCAAAATAATTTCTAGCCTAGATCTTTCTGTTACAGCTTTAATTTTACCCCCCCCCCCCTCCACCCATGTGGTGGATCTCTGACGGTTCTCCGATTAAAAGCTAGTCCCCCATTGTGTTCGATGCCACATCCAACTTGTCAATAACATATTTAAGGAACTGTGCCACTGACTCATCTGGCCCATAGACCAAACCCCATTGAACCACTTATGGTAATCTGAGCTCCAATGTATCAATCTCCGTTAAACCATCAAAGAGTTTGTTTAAATTTATTAATTTACGAATTTAAAGCATGGACCATTAAGAAATTCGCTTTTTATTCGCATCTGCCCTGTTTCAGACCAAAATTTATTCAAGAAACTTTTCTGGAAATTTTAAATATCATATCAGAACTGCTGTTCTGGTTGGCCCATAAAAATGCTTCGTCATGTAACAGTATTTTTTTTTTACAAACTTTGTTCAAAAATGTCGGTCATATCGAAGGTGAAATTCTCTGTACTGTATTGGATGAAATCAGTTGGATGCAGTTTTCCATGTCCAGGAAAGCTCTTTATGGGCAAATTTCCCCATATGCCACCAACACTGCTAACATCAAAAGTTTTCTGAAACACAGCCATCTGCAGTTGTCATCTGTTGCTGATGTTATTTACACTGCTTTTACTGTTGACTGTGCTGTCATTTACATTCTTTTCTATGTCACAAACACAACTGACAATGTATCTGCGTCCCTTTTGTAAGTATCCACTTTTTCATGGAAAAATTCGAGGCGCAGGCTCTAGAAACTGCCAACAAAAAACCGAATATGTGGTTCCGCTACGTAGATGATACGTTTGTGTTGTGGAGGCATGGCAGAGAGGAACTGGGCCGTTTTCACAAACATCTAAACGGTATTAATCCGAAGATTCAGTTTACCATGGAGGAGGAGGCAGAAGGGAGACTAAATTTTCTGGATGTGCTAGTTTACAAGAAACAGGATGGTAGCTTAGGCCATACAGTTTACCGGAAAACCCACGCACACGGATCGTTGTCTACAGCGGGATTCGAACCACCACCCACAACAAAAGCGAGGCATAATAAAAACGTTGGCGGATAGAGCGAGGAACATCTGTGAACCTGGGCTACTGGATACGGAACTGGAACACCTCACTGATGCATTACTCAGGAATGGTTACTCGGCTGCTGAGATAAAAAGAGCGTTAAGACCGCCGCGTGAAAATCATAGCAATGCACAAGCGCTTGCAAAATCGAAAGTTTTCCTGCCTTTTATTAAGGACTTCACTGACCGCATAGGGAAAATATTGAAAAAACGGAATATCGCGGTGATTTACAAACCTACCCGGAAGATACAAGAACACCTGAGATTGGCTAAGGATGCTCGTAAACCGCTGGAAAAAGCAGGAATTTACAGGATCCGGTGTAGTTGTGGGGAGGTATATGTGGGTACCAGAAAAAGAACGGTCAAAAAACGACTAGAAGAGCACAAGGGCAATTGTAGAAGGGGAGAGATTGATAGATCAGCTGTTGCGGAACACGCTTTGCAGTCAGGAGACCACCACATTTATTTTGATAGAACTCAAGTACTGGCAGCCACAAGCGGATATCATGAAAGGCTTTACAGAGAGGCTATAGAGATTATGAAACACCCCAGGAATTTTAATAGGAAGGAGGAGGGCGTGAAATTGAATGACATCTGGATGCCGGTGCTGAAGAAGATGTGTACCAGTCTTCCGCCATGGGATGATAGCAACAGCGGACGGCGGCAACCGACAACGGCCAATTGCGCTCGCGTATTCAAAACATGTGACGTCACGCCTATGCGCGGGAGCACGCGAAAACAAAAATTTGCTGCAGTCAGTAGTGAGACAGTGTGTGTTTCGGAAGTTAACAGAAGCCACGAACCCCCTTGAAGATGTCCTCCGCAGATGGGGACGAAACGTTGGGTTACAATGCGAAATCCATCAGACCACGGCATAATAGCCCGGAAAAGAATTTTATTAATCATGACAGTTCCGGCCGTGAAAGTTTACATTTTACAATTCCCTATATGATATTCTACAGTTTCCACACAAGTACTCAGCTGTTTTTGCCCAGAACCAACCGTGGTTTTGAATGTGTTGAATTCCTGTCTCATTTCTACGATCTGAGTAGTGTTTGGTGACACTTGGCTTTTAAGTTCGGATACTATTTTTCCCATGTCTTCTTTCAGTTCTTTTTTATGGTGTAGAGTTCTGTTTTCAGCTGCGATCCTACTTGATTTCCTAATTAGAACTGCCAACTTTCGATTCAGTGTTCACTTGCTGTCCTAATTGCGATAGCAAGGTTTCGATTTTGGTATTCACTTGCCGTCCTCACTGCAACTGCAAACTTTAGTTTTTGGTATTAACTTCCTGTAGATTTTCGAGTTTATTTCGCCAAACATTTGACTCAAAATAGCGAGCTTGTTTCCACCTGATTCTGCTTGTGAACTATCAATTATTACGCTTGATCTTGCTACTGATGTATCAGTCTCAACTTCTGCATTCAGTGCTGGATCGCCGACATCTACACTAGACATGTCTCCACTAAAACTCATATCAGTGACAATTTAGGAATTCGCTACTGTATTACTGACTTTCTCGTCATACTTGCCTCCACTAAAGCTCTGAGTAAGACCCGATTCTACACTATCAGACTGATGTCCCTGTACATTCATCATTGTGTTTCATACCCAGAGCCGGCCGGAGTGGCCGAGTGGTTCTAGGCGCTACAGTCTGGAACCGCGCACCCACTATGGTCGCAAGTTCGAATCCTGCCTCGGGCATGGTTGTGTGTGATGTTCTTACGTTAGTTAGGTTCAAGTAGTTCTAAGTTCTAGGGGACTGATGACCTCAGCAGTTAAGTCCCATAGTTCACACAGCCATTTGAACCATTTCATACGCAGTTTACAAAAACACCTATTCACTGTCACTGGTAATAAAATGAAAGAAAACAGAGCACTTATCATGCAGTTGTAGGCGTCGTCAGTCCAGTCCATCCCAAAAATGTACTTTTATAATTTCTTTGTGTATTATCTTTCAGTGCAGACCCAAGCTAATTTAATTAATATTGTCGATTCATCCTGAGACCACACTGTGACATTCAGTTCACGTTTTGTGACATGAAATACCTTCTCTTTTGGTACCTGCAGCAGACTTTGTTAAACACATATCAATGTCGCAGCTCCTCCTCCGCTTTCTAACACACTCTTTTTACCAGGTTCTAGTTAAAAATGTTCATATAACTTAGGCGTAGAGTACGAGTCTGCGTTAAGCACAATGAAATACTTGGAGTATGTACGTATCTTCTTGGTTTCGACAACTTTTCCCCATCAATTCAGGGTGTTGATTGGGGTGCATAGTATTAATTGCTTCACTCCATAATCCCAAGACTCACTGTGAAAAGTCGATGATATTAAATTATTTACACCAACACAGAGGTTTTATTTTTTGTGTTAATGTTTGTATTGTTTAAGAACTATCGTAAAAGCACATCTCAAAAAAACTGTCTCTAGAGATCGCGTACTCGAATTATCTGAAAACAACTGCCACTCCACTGTCACTGACGAGCTCTTAGGCTCACTGCTTGTATAGTTTCTTAAAAAAATAAGTTCTTTGAAAGTATTGTTCACGAGAGTCACATTAATTGAGTTACAGTTGAAATCGGTTGTTTCGAAAGAAATATAACTAACAATAAGTGATAGAAAATATTTAATACCTCGTTCATTACAAGAAGAATTTTGTTACTAACATACTTTTGAGTACTTTATATAATGCAGAAATAGATTTTGAACTTCAAATTTAACATAATAATCTCCTTTTTACCAAAGTATCCAAATAATTCTTTATGATAGAAAGTTCTAGAACTCGTAATTAAAGAATTGATTACAATAACTCTGATTTGAGTTTTTATAGGAACATAATCTATTGAGAGCGACTATATCTTTCAGTGTATCAGTTGACAAGAAATCTACGCAAAACTTTAGGTTCAGCATTTTATGATATAACCGAATTTTGACAATTAGTTCCTCATTTAATGACTGATCTGTTTTAAAATAACATTTCTACATCTTTACTGTCTGATAGTTACACAAATAAAATAATTAGTTTTTCTGGAAATTTCGTGAAATTGATGATTGCAGTAAGATACTTTTCCACTAATTAAAGATTGTTGTTAATTGTATTTAAATATACTGTACTTGATGCAATGGGTTCGTTACATTGTATACATCTCGTGTACAATGTTTCTTGACACAGTAAAGAGCACCAAAAGTTGTATTTTAACATTTGATGTACTGTAAAAAGTTCATCCTGTAATACGTAAAGGCATTGTACCAAATACTTCATATAAGGCTCCCAATACTATGTCCAATCGCAAGTGGTATATGTGAATATTGTCTGCGAAATGTGTTAGTAGCAGAGAGGTAATAAATTTAAAACTCATCCATGATGCTGCTGTGTTTTCACGCATCTCCTTGTTTATAACATCTTAAGCTATGTGTCATACAACGATATAATTTTGTAGGTACATTGAGTGGTAAATGTCAAAACTGTCAACAAAATCTATAGCGAATGCAGTTAGCAGTAACAAAATTAATCAAACACCATGCTTCATGTGGCAGTGTTCTGCATGAACAGTAATAATGTAATTGATAAGCTACTTTCCATCATCATTTTATGGGGACTTCAGCGAGAAAAAGTTTCATATGACTCTGATATTATGTGCAAATTTTCCTGAAAGTACTAAATGCTCTCATTCCCAAATACTGGATGGTATTCTTGTATCGGCACTACATTTTCACTCACGCGCCCACACTCACCCCTTTGTTAAGCAGGTGTTTCTTATCCTCACAGCGATATTTTCCAGGTAGTAAGTGATACGTGTTCGAAGTTTGATTGATATCTGTCTTGTGGTTTAGAAGGAGATGTGGAATATATACATACATACATATATATAATTCTTTGGTCATCAGTCATCTGACTGGTCTGATATAGCCTACCACGAATTCCTCTCCTGTGCTAATCTCTACATCTCAGAGTAGCACTTTCAACATACGTCCTCAATTATTTGCTGGATGCATTCCAACCTCTGTCTTCCTCTACAGTTTTTGCCCTCTACAGCTCCCTCTAGTACCATGGAAGTCATTCGCTCATGTCTTAGCAGATGTCCTATCATCCTGTCCCTTCTCCTTATCAGTGTTTTCCACATATTCCTTTCCTCTTCTATTCTCCGCAGAACCTCCACATTCCTTGCCTTATCAGTCCACCTAATTTTCAACATTCGTCTGTAGCTACACATCTGAAACACTTCAATTCTTTTCTGTTCCTGTTTTCTCACAGTCCACGTTTCACTATCACACAATGCTGTACTCCAGACGTACATTCTCAGAAATTTCTTTCCCAAATTAAGGCCGATATTTGATATTAGTCGACTTCTCTTGGCCAGGAAAGCCCTTTGTGCCATTGCTAGACTGCTTTTGGTGTCCTCCTTGCTCCGTCTGTCATTGGTCATTTTACTCCCTAGGTAGCAGAATTCCTTAACTTCTTCTACTTCGTGGCCATCAAACCTGATGTTAAGTTTCTCGCTGTTCTCATTTCTATTACTTTTCATTACCTTTCTCTTTCTTCGATTTCTCTCAGTCCATACTCTGTACTCATTGGACTGTGCATTCCGTTCAGCAGATCATGTCATTTTTCTTCACTTTCACTCAGGATAGCAATGTCATAAGCGAATCGTATCGTTGATATCCTTTCACCTTGAATTTTAATTCCGCCACTGAACCTTTCTTTTATTTCCATCATTGCTTCCTCGATGTACAGATTGAAGAGTAGGGGCTAAAGGCTACAGCCTTGTCTTACACCCTTCTTAATACGAGCACTTCGTTCTTGATCGTCCGCTCTTATTATTCCCTCTTGGTTCTTTTCATATTGTATATGACCCGTCTCTCCCTATAGCATACCCATACTTTTCTCAGAATTTCGAACATCTTGCACCATTTTACATCGTCGAACGCTATTTCCAGGTCGACAAATCCTATGAAAGTGTCTTGTTGTTTTTTTAGTCTTGCTTCCATTAAAAACCGCAACGTCAGAATTGCCTCTCTCGTGCCGCTACCTTTCCTAAAGCCAAACTGATCGTCATCTACATATGTACGTCAATTTCTGTTGTGTTTATGGGTATGTGACACATGTTATTAACTTCGTTTCTTATATCTTACTGGAATTTTCAAATATCCTTTTGCTGAAACTTGTTCTCTATCCATTACGTTGTACAACAGATACCGGAAAATCTCTCGGACCTAAACTGGTCATACAATTAAAAATAATTTATTCGGTAGCTTCACGTTTTACACAATGTCATTTCTACGATTGATCAATGCTGTGGAACAGATACAACGAAACTGTTTTGTCAGCACTATGTTGGGAGTTTATACAGCAGAGAGGTTTTCAATAGTTCATCATTGACTGGAGTAACAAGCAATTCACTATTCGGGACATAAATTATAGTGCATGTACTGCACGCTGTGGGTATTTCAAAATGTTTCCAAATGGCATATTTCTTGGCGATACAGTTTGCTCACATATTCACATGTTACTACTACCAGCCATTGTTGGTATTTGTTTTCACTGACCACCCTGTTAAGAGAATGAAATGCCTTAGCGACTATTCGTGTGCTGCGATAACAAAGGTTAATTCATTATGCTCTGTCGTTAAAATACTGTGGGAGACATCACCGTAACTTGGGCATACGTTAACTATGTCACGCTACACCTTATGAATAACAGCAGATGAACATGCTTCCTGTACGAGTTGTTTGAGGAAGGTGTTGGCATATCGCCAGTATACAGACAGCAGAAGAATTGGACATTGTTTTGCCATACTTATGCACTCTGTACAGTTCTGTGATCATACAGCAACGCCAAACGTTTTGGGAAAAAATACTGAAAATTAATATGTTCACGTATCAGAAAGTCTGTGTAACCTTGAACATAAAAATATCGTTCAACTCGAAATTATGAAGCGAACTTTACTTTCATGATGTTGATACCTGCTGTTCATATGCATAACTAGAGAATTTCCCTTTGTATTGAATTTGTAGCTGTTTGTCTTCCTTCGTCAATCATTTTATGAAAGCATATATTTCTTCTATATGTTCCAGCATAGCTCCATACTACTCCCATACTAATGTATTTCATTAACTGACTTTTAAACGCAACAGCAATGATCACACTCAAATCTGAAGAATTTCCTTTTTCAGATTGAACATAAAATTGACAGATGCGTGACGTAAGGTACTTTAGAGCAATTTAAGAACTAAAATAGGATGTATTCATAGTGTGTGTGTGTGTGTGTGTGTGTGTGTGTGTGTGTGTGTGTGTGTGTGTGTGTGTGCTGCCTTACCGACTATATTACCAAACACTGGAATAATATTGAACTCTTGAGCAGCACTGTTACAATTTATAATGCTTGCTGGTTTGCTGAATAGTTTCATTTCCTTACATTTATAAGGAAATTCATGGTCATTTAGTGCTAGCTAAGTCCTTTCAAGAGGAAATGATTTTAAAACGCTAGAAATGTTTTAGGTTGTTATCAAATTTTTAGTGTAAGTCTTCGAAGATTAAAGATGTAAACACCTGAACTGTCATTCACATCCCTTAAACTGTTGTATTGCTCCACATTTCCTCGAGCTCCTTTATTTACGTGACATAATAATAAGTTTCACATAGATATATAAGATGGCACAGTCAATATTTCCCGGAACAGATCTACAGTTCGCCATTTCTTCTGATACCTGACGGAAGCGCATGCTGCATTGGGGAAATTCGTTTGATCTCAGGAACTGAGCCCCAAAGCCAGAAATGGGTCAGTAAATCTTCCACAACGTAAGTTTTATGACCGAGAGGGTGCTTCTCGGCGTTATTGGACAACATGAGTTACTGGAAAATAAATAATCATTAAAAAGGAAAAATCACATAATTCCTTATATATATATATATATATATATATATATATATATATATATATATATATATATATATATATATATAATGTCGTAATAATGTCGAAGCTCTAACAACATCAGAAATTCACAATATTGCTCTCCGTAAGACCGCATTTTTACAATTGCATAAATAAAATGTATGGAAATACGACGTTAGCAGTGAGTAAATTTTTTACTCTCACCGTTTACATGATCATATTGAAACACTGGTTTACTGCACAACGGGTTGTCAAATTTAAAATTCTAGTGTGTTAAAACAAAAACTGGCATAATGAAATGATTTAATTCATAAAGAAACTATTACGAAGTTGTGGGGTATAATATTCTCATAGACCTATGTGTACCATCTTTAGTACTTGACCAGCTTAGTGGAGTAGACAGGATTTAAACTTTACATTTTGCAGCTTCTCACAAATGATTAGCGGTTAGATGAAATTCCCAATGACATCTGAAAGGAATTCATCTACAGGCGACTGTGTCCCTCAATTCATTTTGACAACACCGGAACGACGGGATGAAGGTCTGTTTCGCCTATGGTAGATGTTACCTACAGGCTGCTTTAGGTGAACCAATGGATGCACTGTAGGTGCAGGTTCTGGCTCATGGGCTCTGCTACCAATTGTTGCTCTGACGATAACTCTCTCGGCATCTTTCTCAACTTCTTCATACATTACTCGCCTGTCGATGAGACTGGACTCGCGTGCTCGTGTAGCCCTCAAGATGAACGTCTTCGTGCAATCATCATAAGCTCCACCCTTGCGTCCCACATACTATCTCCTACCGGCTGCAACAGACTCCTCACCGTTATTATTGCGTCTGAAAACTGCATCCGTGCTTGAACTGGCTCTAAAATCCCAGTTCAGAGTGCTTGCTGATGCTCTGGCTTAATCCATTACCTATCCAGTTGGTTGTTTAAGAAAGCATAAGTTGTACAACACGCCGCTCTCTAAACTTACAATCTGCAGGGAACACCACGCTACAGCCGCTCTGTTCTCCTCTGCCAATTCTGTCGCTGCTTCTCTTGTTCTGTTAGGCTCGCTTATGCCGTATGCATTCAGTGTCCCGAATATTGCTTTGAGTATCAAGACTCCTGCATCTGTTCACCATCTTTTTACCCTGTGTGACGCGTGCAGCATTACTCCTACTACTTCTTGCGACTCCTCCTTCCATCGTGCATTCACCATGAGCAACTTCTTGCGTTCTTTCGACACCTTCTTGAGTACCCTATTACTACTTACTAACTGTTGCAAACTCGAAAATACCTCTTTCAGGCTCCTCATATCGTTTCCCAGTTGTCATATATTGAATACCAATCTTAACTACCATTTGCGACTAGACAATACAACATCCTACTGCCTGAACAACAAAACTCATCCGTCCAGGTGACGACCTTACAGTGCTGCCACTCCACGCGATTCAAAGATACATAGCACCCCTAAAACTAGTGAAATATTGGCATTTTGTTTTAAAATTCAGAAATCTGGAAGTGTATCCCAAGACTAAAATACCATCTAGTCACAACCTGAAGTGGTCAGTTCATACAAATACCTGGATGTAACTATTTTTTGGGTATAAAATGGAACGAGTGCATAGACTCAGTCGTAGGTAAGGCAAGTGACATATTTAGTTTCGTTGGCAGTACACTAAGAAACAGCTGTCGCTATACAAAAGTGATTGCTTACAAAATGCTCGTGCGATCCTTCCAAGAATATTTCCCAAGTATGTGGGACCTGTGTGAATAGAACTAAAGATACTGAACGTGTTCAAAGAACAGCAACATTAGTAGTCATAGGTTTTTTTTAACCTACGGGAGACACTGAAAAAACTGAACTGACAGGCGCTTGAAGATAAACTATCCCGTGAAAGCCTACTTACAAAGTTTGAAGAGCTAACTGAGGAATGCATTGCAACCCATGCAACCTCCTACCTTTCGTTACCCTAGGGCTCGCGAGTATTAGATTACACCAATCACAACACAGTCAGAGGCGCTTAAAGAAACATTGTTACCGAACGTTATAAGTGAATGCAACGGTAAGAAACAAGAGTATCTGGTGCAGTGGGGAGTATGGTTTTCTATGCACTTAAGAGATGTTCTCATTATCTTCCTAGATTTCATATCGAAAATGAGGAAGTAGTTTGCGCATCAGATAACTACAACGAGAATAGTTCATTACAGTTGTTGAGTGTCCCAAAATAATACAATTTAACTCATCATTAGATTCAAACGAATTAACTCTAAAAAATAGAATAGAACTTACTTTTGTCGATTCAACCTTTCACATTCTACGTCTGTAATGACTACATTGATTTTATTGACGATAAAATAATGAATATCTTCTGATATTAAATTTCGTGGTGAGATCACCCTATATGTTCGTAGATTTATGCATCCACTGCGACAAAATGTAACTTTTAAAATGGGAGGCAAACACATTATGTCTTTTTCCATGTAGTTTAATACTTCTACGTTATATTGTATACTTGTCACGAGTATTAGCAATTGAAGACTAGAAATTCAAAAGAGGCAATGTATCAAAATGGATATTTCGAAATATTGAAATAAAACTTTATTCCGTGTAGAATGCCTTGATACAAACAAGTCATTAAATAAGTCAGACTGTAGGCCACTGTCACCTGGTGCGTAACTCAGAGACTGGACAACTAGTATGCCTGTAGTATCACAAAGAAAATGACCGTTTGGAAAAGGGCTAAGTCCATTGTTCTTGTGTTCTCTTTCGATGATTAAAATAGCAAGGGGATCCTGAATAAGGGTACTAAGTACCATCTTGTGACATTTTACACATATTGAACCACAAATGTCCTGGTAAACCTTCGTATGTTTTTCGGGTATATGTGGTCTTATACTCGCCAGGTCCTCCTTTTCTCGCAGTAAGCACTGGCGGTTGTCAACTTGCTTTAGTTTCATATTTTGGAAATCGGAGAGTGATTCGCCCTTCTTCGAGACACTGAACGGTGTCCACTTTTCCAGTTCGTGAAGGGTTCTTCGTCCTTTGTCCTCTCCAGGGCAGTTATTCGAATCCACGATGCCGTTGATATCGAGAGTTTGTTGCTGGTGATCAAGTTGTCTGATGCTGTGGAATGTGAAGAAAGTATTGCATTTCCAGAACTTCGAATGGCTTTTCGTGAGGTGATGAAGTCACTAATTTCGTAAGGTCATCCGGTACAAAACATTTCAGTATCTTATTCTTCTTTTCAATGCTTGGAAAATCTTGATCACATTAAAGAAAGCTACATCAAGAAATGAAATATACAGGGTGTCCCAGCTATCTTGTCCACCCAAAATATCGCTGGAACAATAACAGCTATTGGAAAACGACTTTCACCGGTATCAATGTAGGGCTGAGGCCCATGAATGTACATATTTGGAAACATTTCAAACGAAAGCATATGTGTTTTTTTAACACAAACTTATGTTGTTTTTTTTTTAAATGGACCTCCTGTATTTTTTCTTCAGCAATCCATAGCATGACAAAGCACATACACAATGGCGTTGACTGCATCACAATATTCCCATTACATCCCGAGATATTGAGGCGCGAAGTTGACGCTTGAAACACCCGACATGCGCTGCTAGCGCACGTCCTGAGGTTCAGGCGTGAAACCCATGCTGCCCGTAATCCCGATGTGATTGACATGTGTAATCACACCTCCATACTTATAAAGAGGTCCGAAACGAATAATACGGTCTGCTGCCATCAACCCTCATAAGCACATAATGGTTTCCCTCTTGCATGTTTTACGTATCTAGGTACACAATATGAACCAGTACCGATCGGTGTACACATGTCAGGTTGTCTTATTTACCCTGCACACGCAAAATAAGGTTTATCTAATGCGTTATATGATCCATTGTGCCTGTCACGCAGGGCCTGGCTCTACCTAGTCAAGTGTACAACGTAGTTCACACTACTGCCACAGTTACCACTCGCGACCCATGCAAACTGCTGTACTCCACCACCCTCTGAGCATCCCATTTGTTGTTGCTTTGGCGTGCAGTACACCGCTTGCCAGTGTAGTCGTGCATCAGAGTAATCTAGTGAGGGCACGGACGTAGTACACATTGTGAATAAACGTTGTGTTGTGGAACTTATACTGTACAGTATAATGTACACACATGAAGATATGGTAGAAATGCTGCTGATCTATGGAGAATGTACGTTGACGGGAAATACGTTATGAGATTTGCTTTTTTGTTGATAGTACTGTTAGCGAACATTATGATTATTAAGTTAATATGTGTTCTACCCTACTCTACATACCTGTACTGTACCCTGTTGTAGGTGGACGAAATGCTGTTCAGGCAGAACGACTGTGTAGAAGACGATTCCCTGACAAGCCATCGCCTTCGCGCCGAATTTTTGGTCGTCTCACATCTCGTCTACGTGAAACGGGAAGCTTAAATCCAAGACCTCGACAACGTCCTAGAACACGCCCAGATGAACGTGCTGAAGTTGCTGTGCTCGCTACCATAGCTGTGAATCCTCAAATCAGCACACGTCAAATTGAACGTGAAGTTGATGTATCGAAATCAAGTGCACAGATTATTCTTAAATGTCATACATTTCATCCTTACCATGTTCATTTACACCAGGATCTTCATGGAAATGACTTCCGCAATAGGGTGACATTTTGTTGGTGGGCTGAGCAAAAACTTCTGAATAATCCAAATTTTTTGCAGATGTTCTCTTTACCGACGAGGCATCATTCTCCAACACAGGAATTGTCAATATGAGGAATATGCATTATTGGTCCGCAGACAATCCAAAATGGCTCCGTAGAGCATCAACGTCTGTGGAAAGTTAATGTTTGATGTGGGATTATTGGAGATACAGTTATCGGATCTTTCTTTAAAAATGGCATCCAAAATGGCAGACAATACTCCAGATTTATACGACACAATCTTCCTGTTCTCTTGGACACCGTACCTCTGAACCGGAGGATGGTCATGTGGTATCAGTATGACGGATGCCCTGCACATAACGCCTTACGAGCACGACGACTTCTGAACCGTAAGTTCCCTGGTAAGTGGATTGGACGAGGTGGCCCAGTTAGGTGGCCTGCCCGATCTCCGGACCTTACACCGCTGGATTATTTTCTTTGGGGAGCAGTGAAGGATGCTGTTTACCAACATGAACCCACAACACCAGAGGACAAGAAACAACGCAGTATTGATGCTTGTACAGCCATAAAAGAGGAAACAGTAGCATGAAGTAGGGTATCCTTCATCCGCAGAGTGACCCTATGTATGCAAGCCAATGGGCATCACTTTGAGCATGAGATGCGAACGCTATGTTTAGTATATTGTACTGGTATCACAGTGGAAGTTTCTACAAAGGGCCATTTTACCCAGTGATGTTAAGAAACATTTGTTTTGGAACAATTTGTCATTTAACGCATTAGATAAACATACACTCCTGGATATGGAAAAAAGAACACATTGACACCGGTGTGTCAGACCCACCATACTTGCTCCGGACACTGCGAGAGGGCTGTACAAGCAATGATCACACGCACTGCACAGCGGACACACCAGGAACCGCGGTGTTGGCCGTCGAATGGCGCTAGCTGCGCAGCATTTGTGCACCGCCGCCGTCAGTGTCAGCCAGTTTGCCGTGGCATACGGAGCTCCATCGCAGTCCTTAACACTGGTAGCATGCCGCGACAGCGTGGACGTGAACCGTATGTGCAGTTGACGGACTTTGAGCGAGGGCGTATAGTGGGCATGCGGGAGGCCGGGTGGACATACCGCCGAATTGCTCAACACGTGGGGCGTGAGGTCTCCACACTACATCGGTGTTGTCGCCAGTGGTCGGCGGAAGGTGCACGTGCCCGTCGACCTGGGACCGGACCGCAGCGACTCACGGATGCACGCCAAGACCGTAGGATCCTACGCAGTGCCGTAGGGGACCGCACCGCCACTTCCCAGCAAATTAGGGACACTGTTGCTCCTGGGGTATCGGCGAGGACCATTCGCAACCATCTCCAGGAAGCTGGGCTACGGTCCCGCACACCGTTAGGCCGTCTTCCGCTCACGCCCCAACATCGTGCAGCCCGCCTCCAGTAGTGTCGCGACAGGCGTGAATGGAGGGACGAATGGAGACGTGTCGTCTTCAGCGATGAGAGTCACTTCTGCCTCGGTGCCAATGATGGTCGTATGCGTGTTTAGCGCCGTGCAGGTGAGCGCCAGAATCAGGACTGCATACGACCGAGGCACACAGGGCCAACACCCGGCATCATGGTGTGGGGAGCGATCTCCTACACTGGCCGTACACCTCTGGTGATCGTCGAGGGGACACTGAATAGTGCACGGTACATCCAAACCGTCATCGAACCCATCGTTGTACCATTCCTAGACCGGCAAGGGAACTTGCTGTTCCAACAGGACAATGCACGTCCGCATGTATCCCGTGCCACCCAACGTGCTCTAGAAGGTGTAAGTCAACTACCCTGGCCAGCAAGATCTCTGGATCTGTCCCCAATTGAGCATGTTTGGGACTGGATGAAGCGTCGTCTCACGCGGTGTGCACGTCCAGCACGAACACTGGTCCAACTGAGGGGCCAGGTGGAAATGGCATGGCAAGCCTTTCCACAGGACTACATCCAGCATCTCTACGATCGTCTCCATGGGAGAATAGCAGCCTGCATTGCTGCGAAAGGTGGATATACACTGTACTAGTGCCGACATTGTGCATGCTCTGTTGCCTGTGTCTATGTGCCTGTGGTTCTGTATGTGTGATCATGTGATGTATCTGACCCCAGGAATGTGTCAATAAAGTTTCCCCTTCCTGGGACAATGAATTCACGGTGTTCTTATTTCAATTTCCAGGAGTGTAACATTGATAATTATGTGATAATAAAACTAATTGATTAAACATGTTTACATTCAGTTACCTGAACTTCCCAAATAACAACATTTTTACCTAAACAACGGTAAAACTTTTAGTCCAGTTGCTCGCTTCTCTAAAACCATCAACATGTATTTTACTATTACGAGTGAATGATTGTCACTTGCGCTAGATCTACAGTAAAGTAAAGTTTTAACGTTGAACGGCATTAGCTTTTTAGTAACGGATTAATGATAAGCGAAGTTAACTTTGTGACTAACGTTGCGGTACACAGATATGTTACAGAACCGCATCACCCCTAGCCTATGGGATAAACACCTGCTGGAGTGTACGACGTTAATGCAGGATGGCAGCAGACCGTATTATGCGTTTCGGACCTCTTGATAAGTATGGAAGTGTGATTACGCATGTCAATCCCATCGCGATTACTGGCAGCATGGGGTTCACGCCTGAGCCTCAGGACTTGTGCTAGCAGCGCATATCGGGTGTTTCAAGCGTCAACTTCGCGTCTTAATGTCTCGGGATGTAATGAGAATATTGCGATGCAATAAACGCCATTGTGTGTGTGCTTCGTCATGCTATCGATTGCTGAAGAAGAAATATAGGAGGTCCATTTAAAAAAACATAAGTTTGTGTTAAAAAACGCTTATGCTTTCGTTTTAGAATGTTTCCAAGTATGTACATTCATGGGCCCCACCCCTACATTGATACCGGTGAAAGTCGTTTTCCAATTGCTGTTATTATTCCAGAGATATTTTGGGTGCACAAGATAGCTGGGACATCCTGTATATGGTCAACATATTGAAACATGTCATAAGACACTAGAAACATGTACCTGGATAAAAGAATTTAGTTTTTATTTCACGCGCAGCAGTTTTCACTCCACACATAGTTTTTTCTTCATTGTGGTGCGAGATACTTGGTTGAGAAATGCAAATAAACAGGATGCGACTTCATTGGTTCCCCTGCCACCTTCCGTCTCGCTCCACATACAAATTGTTGTTTTACCAGCGTCACGCAAAGGCACACCGAAATTCTAACATGAGAGTTGCCTCAGACAGAACACAAATGAATGTGTAAGGAAAGGTACGAACGTAGCCTCTAGGATATCTTTGGATAGCGTGCAAGTATCACTGTTTGGTAACATTGCAACAAGCGCATCAGTTCTTAACTGTTTTGTGACCCTTTCGGCTTTGAGATGGTGCAATTATAGTTCGTGGTGAGCTTTGTCAGTATCTCGGTGCCTTGCCTTACATTCTAGAACTAATCGGTCACGTGTTCGGTATGTATCCAATCGTGACGTTCTGAAAGATACGTGCCGAAAATGCGTAAGGAAAACTTTTCTGTAAAATTTATAGGTCACTGTACCGTTGAGTTATTTTACTTTGAACGCATATTGAGACCTGGGCTTAAGTACTCCTTCGGTGAGTGTGACTCACATCTCTAGGCAATATGTGAACGTGGGACCGAAAAATCTGTCGATCTTCACCTGTGAATTTTCTATTAATGCCGCACCGGTCTTTTCCTTCTGTGCCATTATCACAATTTTTTTCTTTGAAATAATGAGGAAAACATCTGTAAAGGTCTTCTGACATACCTGTTCGTGTGCACCTTCACTTTCGGGAATCACGAAAATCAATGAACACTGTACACTGCAGGCAACTTCCCGTTGGATCGACCATTTCGCCGGCGTTGTACTGGAATAACGTCCATGAGCCCCGTTAAGATGTACGTTCTATTTGCTAATTTGCTGGTAGAGCGTAGCAAACAAGTTCGTCTTATGTTCCGCTGACAAGGAGTGACGATAATACCCACATTTTCAATTAACCTGAAACCAAATATTGCGACACATTTTAATATTGCAACACTATTTGTTTTTAGTTATAAGTCTTACTCTGATATTCTTATTGCGGAGCACTAAGGTTTGATGTACTGACCTCATACCTGTGAGCTTGGCTTTTGCTTGGGAGGTCTCTCTTTTCCTTTCCCTGTCTTGGATGATAAATCAGACACTCTTCTTTTCTTCTCCACTACTCTCTTACTTACACTTTAACATTGTCTCTAGACTGCTTACGGACCACCAAAGTGTTCACATCCACAACGCATCACTAACTCAGCCATCTTCATTAAAAAATGTCAACTGACGAACAGTGGTACAACGTGTACTTAGCTCATATCAACGTTACTAATGGGTTGAGCCCAATTTACGAGCGGCCATAGAAAACGAACGGGGCCACGTACCGACAAAGCATCTCTCCCGCCAGGTGACCTTGATATGTACCTCCTATCGACATCAAAATCTCATTTTTCACTGAAGTGCTACTTATCCCTTTTTTAATTTCTAGTCATTACTAAGTGTCTCAGGATAATAAATGGAATGAGCGTCCAACTACGCGATGTATTTTGTCTCGTGCAGAAAGAGAAGGATGTAGTGCGTAGCAACCACACCCCTACTTCTTTACGCAGATCCGTCTTGCACAGTCTGAGATGCAAACAGTGGCACCTACCAAGCAGGGACAGAGATAAAAACCAGCAGTAACTAATTTAGAATCTTATGAAGCAAAGGCTTGTAAATAAACCATTACGTAAAAGTTATCGAATTCTGTAGGTTCCTTCGCCTTGTTCATACTTAGTTTCTGTTTTGATATTTCGTGCCTTTGATAGTTCTCTTCATTTCTGACTATAACTTTCTTTCGGGATGTACGTCTGGTCTTCAGAAATTTTTAATGCAGACTGATAATACTGCCGGCCAGAATGGCCGAGAGGTTCTAGACGCTACAGTCTGGAACCGCGCGACCGCGACGGTCGCAGGTTCGAATCCTGCCTCGGGCATGGATGTGTGTGATGTCCTTAGTTTAGTTAGGTTTAAGTAGTTCTAAGTTCTAGGGGACTGATGACCTCAGCAGTTAAGTCCCATCGTGCTCAGAGCCATTTTGAACTGATAATACCGTCTGCGCCAAATTGTGGAGAACGGTTCTATGCAACAATGTAAATCAGCATGGAATCTATCGCTATGTAGCATACATTCACCACGACTTTCACTTACTTCAAATACCGACATGTCATTGTATATTCGGTTAGCATTCTAGATCGTTTTCTTAAAGTAACTTTATCTTTCTGCCTCTAATTTACTTCACAGCTTGTTATTGTTTCTTATGGAAGAGGGAGAGTTTTGGTGCATAACATACTCCAACGTTGAGGTCTCTAGATAAGGAGCACTAAATAGGATTATATCAGGATAGGTGACCATTCTGGCCCCACTGTACTGACTATAGCATCGTAGGTCCTCTCTGACGTGTTTAGGTGGTAGAATTTAAAAAATGTTACTTCTCGTTTAACACGAGCACTTTGTTCCACTTTGATCAGTCTTACTGCATTATTCCATGTAAAGGACTGGCTTCACTTTTAATATAACAGAGTCATCTATGCTTCTGTCTTCTGTTTTGTGCTCTATTTATTTATTCTGTGTAGTTAAAACTTATTGTTTTTTTCCTTACTTAATTTCATGTTTCCGCAATTAAAGCGTTGGCCACTGAAGTGGTATAATGTTACAAAGCGCTCTTCGCTGTAATGGTTCCTCGAATTGATTAAAGTAAGCTATCACCCTGTGTCCGCTCTTTGTATGAGCTCATAAAGCTGTAATTAAGACATTTTACAAATTTCTTTGTCCAGAACCTATAAGTGCGAACAAAGCGGGATGCTAGTTAGCAAACGGTCCAGCAATAAGGATATTTTCACTTACGAGGTTCAATTTATCCAACGTTCTATTTGCATCCTCCCCAACGCAGTAATTTAGTGTCTGTGATATTGTATTGCTTCCTTTTCGGATGTGTTGGTTACCTAAATTACCAGAAGTGAGATCGTAGTTCATCAGAGTACTCGGAAAGTTTATTAGCTGCTACCACTTTTCTTCTTCTTCAGTTTTCTGACTGATCTGATGCGGCCCAGCACGAACTGCTCTCCTGTACTAATCTCTTTATCTCACCTCTGCAATCCTTACGTTACCTGCCTACCAAATTTTGACGTCCTGCTGTAGCACTTCATGTCAAATGCTTCGATTCTATTCTAGTACGGTTTCCCCACAGTCCGTGATTCGCTGCCATACGATATTGTGCTGCAAAGGTACATTCGCAGAAATTACTTCCTAAAATTACGGCCTATGTTTATACTAGTAAACTTAGCTAAGAACGCACTTTTTGCCTGTGGTAGGCTGCTTTTTGCATCGTCTTTGCTTCGTCCGTCATGGGTTTTTTTGCTTCAAAGGTAACAGAATTCCTTTCATCTACTTCGTGATTACCAAATCTGCAAGTTTCTCGAAATTCTCCTACTTCTAATTACTTTCATCTTTCTTCGGTTTACCCTCAGTCCCTATTCTGTACTCAGTAAAGTGGTCATTCCAGCCAACAGATGCCGTAATTCTTCTTCACCTTTACTGAGAACAGCAATATCAAAAATGAATCTTATCATTTGTATCCTTCCACTCGAAATTTTAACCCCACTCTTGAACCTTTCTTTTATTTTCGTACTTGCTTCTTCTATGTGTAGATTGGACAGTAGGAGCGATAAACTGCGTCCGTGTTTTATATACTTTTAAATCCGAGGACTTTGTTCTTGGTCTTCCAATCTTATTGTTCCCCATTGATTCTTGTACGTATTGGATATTTCCCATCTTTCCCTATAGCCTATTAGGAGACTTATAAACAGGTTAAATTTGTCTTAATCCTCCATCACCAGTCTCTCAGAAGCCAATTTCTGCTGCGCTGAAGTAGGAAAATAAGTCGCACTCCGGAAGACATGATGAAAATGTTTAAATCCAAAAGGTTCTCACAGCATTGTACCAATATGAAGCACAAGCACATCGAAATAATCCAGATTCTGCAGCTGACAACCTTTCCATCAAGGCTGACCTCTAAAAACTGCCACATGCATCTAGATATTCTCCCATGTCCAGCTGGCAGCTCATGCACTGTTCGGCGTTGCAACCAGAAACGTCGGAGACGTCTAGCGTCTGGTGAATCCATAGTCGCCCTAGCTCTGCCATTTGGGAATCTGCAGTCATACATTTTCATACTACAGAGTCTCATCACCACAACAACCGGTTTCTCAATTATACATCCGTAACACAATCTGAGGAGGCGTCACTGTCATAGCTGACAGTTTTTGAATACCTTCTTGTCCAGTACGTGGAACATGTGGACAAGCAGCAGCTGCATTTTTATGTTCGATCCGCACGACTGGTATCTCTGTGGCGCTGGTGTTGTGTAGAGTAGGCGCCGTCTAGCTGATGGCAGTGTCGACAGAGGTAACCAATGTAGGTAACCAATGTTTGTTGTTGTGGTCTTCAGTCCTGAGACTGGTTTGATGCAGCTCTCAATGCTATTCTATCCTGTGCAAGCTTCTTCATCTCCCACTACCTACTGCAGCCCACATGCTTCTGAATCTGCTTAGTGTATTCATCTCTACGATTTATACCCTCCACGCTGCCCTCCAATACTAAATTGGTGATCCCTTGATGCCTCAGAACATGTCCTACCAACCGATCCCTTCTTCTGGTCAAGTTGTGCCACAAACTTCTCTTCTCCCCAATCCTATTCAATACTTCCTCATTAGTTATGCGATTTACCCATCTAATCTTCAGCATTCTTCTGTAGCACCACATTTCGAAAGCTTCTATTCTCTTCTTGTCCAAACTATTTATCGTCCATGATTCACTTCCATACATGGCTACACTCCATACAAATACTTTCAGAAACGACTTCCTGACATTTAAATCAATACTCGATGTAACAAATTTTGTATTCTCCAG
Organism: Schistocerca gregaria; assembly: GCF_023897955.1. Classification (NCBI taxonomy): domain Eukaryota; kingdom Metazoa; phylum Arthropoda; class Insecta; order Orthoptera; family Acrididae; genus Schistocerca; species Schistocerca gregaria. Next base: position 834,314,706 of record NC_064922.1, read on the forward strand.
AAACGCTTTCCTTGCCATTGCCAGTCTACATTTTATATCCTCTCTACTTCAACCATCATCAGTTATTTTCCTCCCCAAATAGCAAAACTCCTTTACTACTTTAATTGTCTCATTTCCTAATCTAATTCCCTCAGCATCACCCGACTCTATTCGACTACATTCCATTATCCTAGTTTTGCTTTTGTTGATGTTCATCTTATATCCTCCTTTCTAGACACTGTACATTCAGTTCAACTGCTCTTCCAAGTCCTTTGCTGTCTCTGACAGTATTACAATGTCATTGGCAAACCTTAAAGTTTTTATTTCTTCTCCATGGATTTTAATACCTATTCCGATTTTTTCTTTTGTTTCCTTTAGTGCTTGCTCAATATACAGATTGAATAACATTGGGGGGAGGCTACAACCCTGTCTCAATCCCTTCCCAACCACTGCTTCCCTTTCATGTTCCTCGACTCTTATGACTGCCATCTGGTTTCTGTAAAAATTACAAATAGCCTTTCGCTCCCTGTATTCTACCCCTGCCACCTTCAGAATTTGTAAGAGAGTAGTCCAGTCAACATTGTCAAAAGCTTTCTCTAAGTCTACAAATGCTAGAAACGTAGGTTTGTCTTTTCCTAATCTAGCTTCAAAAATAAGTCGTAGGTCAGTATTGTCTCACGTGTTCCCATATCTCTACGGAATCCAAACTGATTTTCCCAGATGTCGGCTTCTACCAGTTTTTACATTCGTCTGTAAAGAATTCGCGTTAGTATTTTGCAGCCGTGACTTATTAAACTGATAGTTTGGTAATATTCACATCTGTCAACGCCTGCTTTCTTTGGGATTGGAATTGTTATATTCTTCTTGAAGTCTGAGGCTATTTCGCCTGTCCCATACATTTTGCTCACCAGATGGTAGAATTTTGTGAGCACTGGCACTCGCAAGGCTGTCAGTAGTTTTAATGGATTGTTGTCTACTCCCAGGGCCTTCTTTCAACTTAGGCCTTTCAGTGCTCTAGCGAACTCTTCACGCAGTATCATATCTCCCATTTCATCTTCATCTACATCCTCTTCCATTTCTATAACGTTGCCCTCAAGTACATCGTCCTTGTATAGACCCTCTATATACTCCTTCCACCTTTCTGCTTTCCTTTCTTTGCTTAGAGCTAGGGTTCCATCTGAGCTCTTGATATTCATACAGGTGGTTCTCTTTTCTCCAAATGTCTTTTTAATTTTCCCGTAGGCAGTATCTATCTTACCCCCAATGAGATAAGCCACTACATCCTTACATTTGTCCTCCAGCCATCCCTGCTTAGCCATTTTGCACTTCCTGTCGATCTCATTTTTGAGACGTTTGTAGTCCTTTTTGCCTGCTTCATTTACTGCATTTTTTATATTTTCCCCTTTCGTCAATTAAATTCAATATTCCTTCTTTCACCCAAGGATTTCTACTAGCACTCGTCTTTTTACCTACTCGATCCTCTCCTGACTTCACTACTTCATCCCTCAAAGCTACCCATTCTTCTTCTACTGTATTTCTTTCCTCTATTCTTGTCAATCGTTCCTTTATGCTCTCCCTGAAACTCTGTACAACCTCTGGATTAGTCAGTTTATCCAGGTCCCATCTCCTTAAATTCCCACCTTTTTTCAGTTTCTTCAGTTTTAATCTACAGGTGATAACCAATAGATTGTGGTCAGAGTCCACATCTGCCCCTGGAAATGTCTGACATTTTAAAACCTAATTCCTAAATCCCTGTCTTACCATTACATAATCTATCTGAAATTTGTCAGTATCTCCAGGCTTCTTCAATGTATACAATCTTTTTGAACGAAACGTTAGCTATGATTAAGTTTTGCTTTGTGCAAAATTCCACCAGGTGGAATTCTCTTTCATTTCTTCCCCCTATCCACATTAACCTACTACGTTTCCTTCTCTTCCTTTTCGTACTAACGAATTCCAGTCACCAATGACTATTAAATTTTCGTCTCCCTTCACTCTCTGAATAATTTCTGTTGGCTCATCATACTTTTCTTCAGTTTCTTCGTCATCTGCAGAGCTAGTTGGCATATAGACTTGTACTACTGTCGTAGGCGTGGGTTTCGTGTCTATCTTGGCCACAACAATGCGTTCTCTGCGCTGTTAGTAGTAGCTTACCCGCATTCCTACTGTTTTATTCATTATTAAATCTACTCCTACATTACCCCTATTTTATTTTGTATTTAAACCCTGTATTCATCTGACGAAAAATTTTGTTCCTCCTGCCACCGAACTTCACTCCCCCACTATATCTAACTTTAATCCATTCATTTCTCTTCATAAATTTTGTGACTTACCCTCCCGACTAAGGGATCTGACATTCCACGCTGTGATGCGCAGAATGCCAGTTTTCTCTCTCCTGATAATGATGTCCTCCTGAGTAGTCCCCACCCGGAGGTCCAAATGGGGGACTGTTTAACCTCTGGAATATTTTACCCAAGAGGACGCTATGGTCACTTATCCGTACAGTAAAGATGCATGCCCTTGGGAAAAATTACAGCTGTTGTTTCCCCTTGCATTCAGCCGTTCGCAGTACCAGCACAGCAAGGCCGTTTTGGTTCGTGTTACAAGGCCAGATCAGTCGTTCATCCGGACTGTTGCCACTGCAACTACTGAAAAGGCTGCTGCCCCTCTTCAGGAACCACACGTTTGTCTGGCCTCTCAACAGATACCCCTCCATTGTGGTTGCACGTATGGTACTGCTATCTGTATCACTGAAGCACGCAAGCCTTCCCACCAACGGCAATGCTGCACACACTCAAGCTGATAATTAACAACAAATCATTAAGAATGGTAATTAAGAAAAGAAAGTAGTTGGAAAAACTGTTAAAAGGTACAGGATGTTATCAAAATAAGAAGAGTGAAAACAGCATAACGACAGGCTTATACAGAGTGGAGATGTACAAGTTTCATATAGAGAGCCTATGGGAATTACTGAGAGGCAGTTGGAGCGTGGGTAGGCTAGATAGCGCGCTCGGGGACAGGTGAAGGAGGTGGCCCCCAATATCGCCAGTCAGTATGGTGGGGAAGCCAACAGGACATGGAAAATGTAGGAGCAGCAACATGGCATAAAGAGATAAAGGACCCAACGTAAAAGTGAAGACTCAGGTTTCGGGGGAGGACACCTCTTCGTTTCAGTCCCTGTGGGCGAGTCCATCAGTGGCTACAGCTGAAAGCAAACGTATTCCACCACACATCTTACTGTGATGGACAATAGAGATGCAACTGCCACTTAAAACAGTGAGCATTGGGGAGACATGCCATTGTGAGAAGAGGTGCAGCTCAGCAGTTGAATGGTGCAGAGATGCGGTCTGTGGCGCTCCCTCACAATGCCACAATACGTTTTTTGGGATGTAATCTGCACTATAACACCATCTAAGTAAAGTCGAGCATGCAGTGAAAATTAATAATGTATTTGAAGTGTGTTTTTGCTGGTGACTTACTGCTTAGATGTAGAGCGGAATAGTTCAGTTAATGAACAAAGCTTTGGTGTGTGTGTGATGCAGCACCCCCGTGTGTGAAGGGAGGAGAGTACATCATACTGGCAAGTTGTTAGCTACACAAGTGGTTTTATTGTCATCGCTTAGAATCCTCCAGTTGGGACTTGCAATTTGTGAGATTTGTTGAGTTAGAAGGCATTATGTTATTTATTTACAAATTTCCTAATAACTCTTATAAGGTCTGAGAAGTCTCAGCGGTAAAAGTCATTTATTGTGTCTTTCCAGCACAGATCAGTGATTATGTCCAACAGTACATTGTCGAGTAGCATTTGTCTATCCATATTGTCTCAGAATTGGACGATGTAACTTTTTGTTTTCAGCGCCAACACAGCTGTCAGATTCAAGGTGTAAATTAATCTGACAATTAGAAGATATCAAAATGCTTCAGTCATTTGTGGTGATCAGAAGTAAAAGGGAAACTGGTGCTGTCATTTGATTCCAGGTATGATGTTTGGCTTCTTAAAATCAATAAATTATCACAGTGACCAAAGTATTTGTTTTACAACAATCCAATTTGACGCAGTATTTTACAACAAGTACAAAAATTAATAACTGTTAACTTGCTACATATAAGAATGTGGCACTGAAGAACATAATTTTTGCAAAATTGACAAGTTGTGTTTTGGAAAATACCCACAATCAATGGTTGAAAAAAATCATTGTCACTCTAGATTTCATGTATTTGTCCAATGTTATGACCAGTTTCTGTTTCATCAAAGCACTTTTGGATCCGTAGAGACGATAAAAATGAAAGAGCTAGTCATCATATGAACGAAGATAACAACACTGCCATACCATCATACCTAAACATAAATGTACCATAATAAACCTTGCAATGGAACAGCATTGCGTTTACATATAAGTAGTGTATTTTCAATATCTGATCTGATTTGTTAGTGGTTAATCATAAATGGTTACCTGGAGAGAGATATTATGAAACCATTATAAATTATATTGTGATTAATAGTTTCAAACAGTCATATCTGTGAGGTCTGAGCCCTTCCTGACGATGCTATACTTTAATATTACGAAAAGAATAGTATTCTGCCAAAGAAATGAGGAAGGCATTAGTCTACAGTGCGACGTAGATATTCCCTTTGTCGTTCTGTTTTGTGAACGCTTCTGCGAAGACAAATGAGCAGTAGAGTGAATCAGTGAACACCACTGTGTTAGGGGTGGCAGGTTTGCCCTGTCGTTTCTGTTTTCTGAACTTGAAACGATAAATATCACCGACGGACTGATCTGTAAAAAAATAGCCAGCTAGCAGTTGTTGAGTGAGGTCATGTGTTGGTGCACTCGTCAGGATATTAAATATTTTGTGCTAGCCTTGGTACATTTTATGGAAGAAGGCTATATCAGGCACTTCTGCAAAAATAAGTCGCCCACCAGTTGACGCATAATTTTTCCAGGCCAAAATATGGTTCTACAAGAATTGCGTAAGCTTACTTGAAGAACGCTTCTGAATGTTAGAAGTATGGTGCCTTTGTTCTACCTAATTAATAAGAAGAATCTGTGGAAGTATTTGTTCACCACATTCTGAGCTGCACTGCTTCTGACAATGCAAGGTACAGACCAATTTATTGATTACTGTGACTTTTCCGACGGATCTGTTGGAAATAAACCTCTCAGGTTTGCTGACGAATCGTATTGTGTAAATCTCACAATATTTCATCGATGCAGCTGCTCGACAGCTTCAGTTGGTGGTAAATGCCTCTGTCAGTGCTGCAAGTTGTGAGTAATGATAACCGCGCGCCGGCATAGAAAGTTATCTCGCCAGGATAAGGCAGTATGTATGCACGGGAAGATGTTCGCAGTTAGAGAAAGGCGGCCGCTATTAGAATTTAACGACGGGCAAGTGCAGCCCTAGTATAAGAGAGGGGACGTAATACACTCCGGGAACTGCACCAGGTGTCCATGAAACTGCTGTCACTACTTTTCAAGATGTCTTAGAAAGTCTCAGCTGTATCCTGGAATTGGGTAGATGGCGCCACCTGGACGCTAGCTGACTGATGGAAACAACAAGCTAAGGTTCGCCAAATGTCAAAGTACATTCTTCTGGAGGTCTACCCGCAAGAAGGAAATGCATCACTTTGACGCACCGTGTTTAATCTCATGGATGGAATTCTGGAACAAGCAACCGTTTCAGTGGTCGAGAAACGCTTGAACTGTTCACCCGCATCACGGATAGCTCCAATCCGAGATGTCATAGCTACCATAGAACAGGCAACATTGAAACATCTCAGTGACGTTGCAGAAAAGTTCAAGAGGGACACCCGCCGAAGTGGCCAAGAAACTTTAACACCAGCTCACCAGGAAGGAAGGCTCAGCGGAACTTTAAAGAGGAAAAATAACTGATCATTTCACTTGCTGACAAGGTGACCGCCACCGTCCTGGATAGCGAGATGGAGGTGTTGCTCGACGATCCTGCTTATCGTAAGGAAAGAAAGGATCGGACTGGATAGACCCTAAGAAAAGCATTAGATCTTCTCAAGAGGAGTTCTGTTCCATCTAAAGTCATTAAGAGCATACGCCAACAGGCTGCAGTTCCTCCAAGGCTGTACGGCCTACGTAATTTACAAAAGGTTGTGTCTCTTCCCAACAGTGACCAAAGTTGGATCTCCTACCTGTTTTCTGACCAAACATCTTACAACGCTGTTGGGACCTCTCATAAGCAAGTGTGACCACAATATCCTAAATTCAGAAGACTTCACAGGACGGTTGTAGACACTTAAGCTACAATCATCGGATCTTTAGATTAACAACGAGGATGTATCTTTATTACGAAATTGGCTCTGCAGGACTTTTTAGAGTTTATAATCAGCCAGTTTGAGAAAGAGACTGAGGTATTAGTTAAACATGTGCATGGTTCAACTTATTTCTTATTCAGTGACGATTATTTTGGACAAATGAAGGGTGTCGCCATGTTATGTCCCTTGTCTCTCATGGTGGCCAACTATTTTATGGAAGACTTTGAGGAAAAAGCACTGCAGTCGGCAAATCTCAAACCTTCTTGCTTCCGGAACCGTGTAGACGATGTATCTGTGGTGTGACCTCACGGAGAGCAAACATTATCTGCGTTTCTCCGCCATCTGAACGCGCTCCATCCGATTAAACAGTTCACAATGGAAGTTGGATGTCGTGGTCAGAAGAAAAGCCAGTGGTATACTGAGACATAGTGTCTATTTCAAACCAACACACACAGAGCTATATTTGCAGGCCACAAGTTCTCATCACCCTGCATGATGTGGTAGTGTCTTACGCTCTTAATGCATTTAGCACATGTGGTCTCAGATGGCGATAGTCTACCTCGTGAGTTACAACACGTAAGAATGGTATTCGAACAGAACGGCGATTCTGATAGGTAGATACATCATGCATTCCATTATGAGCAAATTCAAAGCTGGGATGTAAATGAAGATGTGAAGCCACCCTTTGCAGTGGCGTTCCTGCCCTATTTTGGCGGCATGTCTTCAAGAAAGAATCCTCAAAAGCACGACATCATGTGTGTTTTTCGGCCACCAACAAAATTGTAATTTATTGTGCTCGCCCAAAGACGACGTCGTCGTCATCATAAACTAAAGGTTATGCCTTACCGATTTAGCCACGTCCCTGTCTCCATTGTCATCCTCTTCAATTCTTCACACTATTTTATACCCATATCTTCATTGATGTTATTAAAATACGTTGCTCTTGGCCTGCCTCTTGGTTTTTTCCCTAAAACTTTTCCTTCAAATACATTCTTTAGGAACTGGTTGTGTCACGTTGTGTGCCCTATCATTTTTTATTTTCTTCTTCCTGTATAATATAGCAGCGTTCTGTTCTTATTCACTTCTCTTGAGACCTGTTCATTAGTCTTTCTATCTACGCAGCTGGTTTTCGTCATTCTTGTTCTCCATATACACATTTCCATTGTTTCCAGTCTCTTTTTCTCTGCCTTTCCCGGAGTCTGCGCTTCACATACGTATGTTAAGACACTCCAGACAAAAGTCTTGGCAAACTTTTTCCTACTTTCTAGGCTTATATGTTTGTCTGTTGGCAAATTCCTTTTATTATGGAAAGCTTCCTTTGCCAAGGCTATTCTTCTTTTTATATCTGTGATACATTTATTTTCGTCAGTGATTGTGCTTCCCAAATAACAGAAATTCTCAACCTGCTCTAGAACATTATCTTCTAGTTTAATATTAACTTCATCATTTTCTTCTGTCTTCCCTGCTACCATAGTATTTGTTTTCTTCTTATTTAGTTTTAGATTAAATTCTCTTAGGATTTTGGCAAATTTTAGCAACATAAACTCCATTTCCTTTACTGAGTCAGCAAGTACTACTATATCATCTGCAAAACGAATACAGTGTATTCGTACCCTGTTAATTTTAATTCCTTTGGTTATTCTTTTCAATTTTTCAATGTTTTTCCAACAAATACACTCCTGGAAATTGAAATAAGAACACCGTGAATTCATTGTCCCAGGAAGGGGAAACTTTATTGACACATTCCTGGGGTCAGATACATCACATGATCACACTGACAGAACCACAGGCACATAGACACAGGCAACAGTGCATGCACAATGTCGGCACTAGTACAGTGTATATCCACCTTTCGTAGCAATGCAGACTCCTATTCTCCCATGGAGACGATCGCAGAGATGCTCGATGTAGTCCTGTGGAACGGCTTGCCATGCCATTTCCACCTGGCGCCTCAGTTGGACCAGCGTTCGTGCTGGACTTGCAGACCGCGTGAGACGATGCTTCATCCAGTCCCAAACATGCTCAATGGGGGACAGATCCGGAGATCTTGCTGGCCAGGGTAGTTGACTTACACCTTCTAGAGCACGTTGGGTGGCACGGGATACATGCGGACGTGCATTGTCCTGTTGGAACAGCAAGTTCCCTTGCCGGTCTAGGAATGGTAGAACGATGGGTTCGATGACGGTTTGGATGTACCTTGCACTATTCACTGTCCCCTCGACGATCACCAAAGGTGTACGGCCAGTGTAGGAGATCGCTCCCCACACCATGATGCCGGGTGTTGGCCCTGTGTGCCTCGGTCGTATGCAGTCCTGATTGTGGCGCTCACCTGCACGGCGCCAAACACGCATACGACCATCACTGGCACCGAGGCAGAAGCGACTCTCATCGCTGAAGACGACACGTCTCCATTCGTCCCTCCATTCACGCCTGTCGCGACACCACTGGAGGCGGGCTGCACGATGTTGGGGCGTGAGCGGAAGACGGCCTAACGGTGTGCGGGACCGTAGCCCAGCTTCATGTAGACGGTTGCGAATGGTCCTCGCCGATACCCCAGGAGCAACAGTGTCCCTAATTTGCTGGGAAGTGGCGGTGCGGTCCCCTACGGCACTGCGTAGGATCCTACGGTCTTGGCGTGCATCCGTGCGTCGCTGCGGTCCGGTCCCAGGTCGACGGTCACGTGCACCTTCCGCCTACCAGTGGCGACAACATCGATGTACTGTGGAGACCTCACGCCCCACGTGTTGAGCAATTCGGCGGTACGTCCACCCGGCCTCCCGCATGCCCACTATACGCCCTCGCTCAAAGTCCGTCAACTGCACATACGGTTCACGTCCACGCTGTCGCGGCATGCTACCAGTGTTAAAGACTGCGATGGAGCTCCGTATGCCCCGGCAAACTGGCTGACACTGACGGCGGCGGTGCACAAATGCTGCGCAGCTAGCGCCATTCGACGGCCAACACCGCGGTTCCTGGTGTGTCCGCTGTGCCGTGCGTGTGATCATTGCTTGTACAGCCCTCTCGCAGTGTCCGGAGCAAGTATGGTGGGTCTGACACACCGGTGTCAATGTGTTCTTTTTTCCATTTCCAGGAGTGTAAGCTGAACAAATATGGTGATAATGGGCATCTTTGCCTTACTCCCCTCCTTATTTTTGCTTTCTTCTTCACACCATTCACTTCCATCTCTGTTTCCTGCCTTTTATACAGGTTCCAGACTAATATTCTGTCCCTCCGATCAAGATTCATTTCCTTCATTGTTCGGAACAACAATTTGCAATTAACCATGTCAAATGCTTTTTGTAAATCTATAAAGGTCAAGTAGGTTTTCCTATTAACTGCAATTCGTCTTTCTAATACCATCCTCAGAGCTAGTATTGCCTCTCCAGTTCCTTTTCTAGATCTGCAACCAAATTGGTCTTTTGCTAGGTTTGCCTCAATTTTCTTTTCATTCGATTTTTTATTATGTATAACATAAGTTGGAAGTGTGAGATAGTAAGAAGATAGTTATGTAGTTCTCACAGTCCAGAGTATTTCCTTTTTTTGGGTTCATTACTGTTTTGCTGTTAATCAAATCTGTAGGGGGTTCTTTTCCATCTTCATAGTACTCTTTATTAAGTTTATGTAAGTACTCGTTTGTTGATTCTCCAATCTCCTTTAGTGTTTCTGACGGGATGTTAATTGTGCCTGTCGCTTTGCCATTACTTATATCATTCAAGGCACTGTTGAATTCCTCTTTAGATATATGTGGTCCTATCATGTCGATATCCATACTGCTCTCTTCCTCCAGAATTTCCCCCTCATTAGCAATATCTTCTCCTTAATATAGTTCCTCAATATACTCTTTCCATCTTTTGTATACACCCTGTAATTAGAAAAGTAGGTCATCGTTTTTATTCTTAACCATATTTGTTATTGTTCTTGGCTTTCTCTGAATTCAGTAGGCTCTATCAATTTGAGTTCGATTTAGACCTTGTTGAATTTCCTTATGTTTGCCGTGCATCCTCTTTTCTTTTTCAAACCTACATTTCTGTGTAATAGCATATTTTACTCTTTTGTACTTATCGAACTCTTCTTCCTCAGCCTGTTTCGTTCTTCGATAAGATCTAGTATTTCCTTGCTCATCCATGGTTTCCTCGGTTTTAGTTTCCTTAATCCTACTAGTTCTTCAGCAGCTACTTCCACGGTCTCTTTGAATCTTCCCATCATTCCCTGTTACCTATCAGGTAATCGGTCAATTCTTTCATGTCTGCAGCTACTTGCTTTTCCTTAAGCTTTTCTACAAACCATCTGTGTTGGTTAGTTCTTTTATATTTCTTAAATCTACTACTATAGTCTGCTATCACTAGAACATGGCCACTGTCTATATCATATCCAGGGTATGAGTGATTAGACTTTACTTGATTCATAAATTTCTTTCTGACTAGGATATAATCTATCTCATACCTTTCGCCATCTGCTGGACTTTTCCATGTATATATTCTTCTCTTGGGCATTTCAAAACACGTGTTGGTGACTATGATCTCATACTGCTCACAGAAATCTAGCAACATTCCTCCTCTAGCATACATTTTTCCTAGTCCGAACTTGCCATTCCATAATCCTTTGTTATCTTCACCAATCGATGCACTGAAATCACCAATTATGATAAGATTGTCCTTTTCTTTAACCAGTTTCATTAAGTCATCAATTTGCTCATATACAGCTTCTACTTCCTCATCCTTACTATTCGTTGTTGTTAAGTAAACTACAATTACACATAAAGACGACCTCGGTGTTAGGAAACGTAGCGTACATAAGATACCATGCCAGTGTGGAATCTCTTATATTGGGCAGAATAGTGGAAGAACGTCGCGTCGAACATAGTCGTCCTACACTCCTGGGGCGACCTGATAAACAGCGGCAGCGGAGCACTGCCTGGACTCGGGCAATCTCGTATTCTACGGAAAGAATGAAGTTTTATCCTCAGCGTCATCTTTTGGACTGTGTCGTTAATGAGGCCATATATATCTATACGGTGGACAATCTTATCAAGAGGGAGGCAGGTATTCAAGCGCAGTTTTCTTTGTTTTTTAGGATTCCTGAACTACTCTTTAAAAAGTAGGTTATTTAAGATCTCGTTGGTTTCAGCGTGGTACAAAAAGCAATAATTACGTTATTTCAAAAATAAATTTATTTGCTGATATAAGTTTAGTGAAAGGCCTACTCTCAAAATTCGCCACTTCCAGATGCTATACCTGGTAATAGCAAGGGAAATTATTAATTTTGCGTACGAAGGTTATCAATAGAATTCATGGAATTATCATCTGATCGCTTCAACTATCTTCCTGTTGATACTGGTTTAAAGTTAATATACATCAAGAGGTCGCGCGATTCGCCTGCGCGAACGAAATATTTATTCCTTAACTTAGCATTGCTCTATGGCGAGCGAAGAAAGTAAGAAAATGGGAATGTGACGGGACTTTGTTACGAGACAGGATATCGAAAGGACGTGTAGGAAGTGTGTGCAATGAAACAGTCATTGTTAGACGCCACAATGTATAATTTTTGTTTTGTGGAGTTTAGTAACTGTCATAATACAGTAGTTGCTTTTCAAAGGTAACTGACGTATTTAATTTTGATCAAAGGATTCTGCGATACACTATTATGTACGACAAGCTTGTATAGGACTTCGAAAATCTGGTGGTCAGTGCTTGCTGTTGAGCCTGCTTCAATAACACGTTCAAAAGAATAGAAAAAGCTTTCGTTGCTAAAAAGAACTGATTTCACTCACAGACAATCATCGACTGACCAAATGCGAGTGGCAGTGTTCCAATTCGAGAAGATCATATAGAAGTTTCCGTTCTCTGACATTTCAAGAATTTTGCAGGCAACCGTCGGAGTCGGCAGCTGCATATCCATCACGACAGTAACTTGTCTTTTCTATACTAAATTACGTACGCTGTGGGAGACGTCGACGTCGTTTGGGATATTGTCCTAGACGGAGATACAAACAGAGACACTACACACACTATTTCAATAACAACGAGTTTAATATTACCGTCTTGAAAAACATTAATTTCTTCTTTTGAGCAGTAATATTATAAAAATGACTAAAACCTAACAGGGCCTACAAGGAGTGAAACATAGACACTGTTAACTATTTCATGGCCAAAAAAAATTAATACGTGATCATTCAGTTATATATATATATATATATATATATATATATATATATATATATATATATATATATATATATATATATATATATATATGGAATAACCGCAAACCTGCAAACGTCTGACTTCGGGATGAAGAAGAATTTTGGGTCATTGAATTGATGACCAAGGAATTTTGCAGGACAGTGCCAAGGCAAGCGCCATCAAGAATTTTGCTACACCTATGGATAGGAAACAACTTAAGGCATTTTTGGATTTAGCCTCATTTTTTGGCGGTTCATAGAGGACCAAATTATAGATGCAGAGCCATTAGTAAATTTGTTAAGAAAGAATTTTTGCTGGCTGGACAAATGACTATATACATCTACGTCTACATCCATACTCCGCAAGCCACCTGACGGTGTGTGGCATTTGAGAAAATCAAATACTCTCTGGTAAATGCAAAATTGTTGCATCATCCAGATATGGACTTGGGTTTTTGCTTGATGACAGAGTCTTCAAATGTTGGATTAGGATCTTGTCTTTTCCAAATTAAGATAATTAACGGGCCACCTACGTTCTGCCCTATGGCTTTTGCAAGTAGAGTGTTGTCGAATTGTGAAAGGGCATATACTACGATTGAGCTGGAAGCATCAGCTATACTTTGGCCTTTCAAGGTGTTCTATTATTATTTATATGGGCACAAACAATAGTCATTGTGATCATCAAGCCGTCAGCTTCTTGCCGCTGTGCAAGGTGCTCACACTGAGATTATTACGGTGGTCAATGGCGTTAAGGGAGTGTCGATTTCACATCGTATACACTAAAGGAAAGATCAGTCAAACTGCAGACGCCGTATATAGGCTGCCAGAAGGATTAGATCAGGAAGAACAACTAGGTGATCGCAGAGAAGAATTTACTATCATGTTAATGACAGAACCAACGGCAAGAAGGTATTATTTGGAATTGTACCAGGGGATGAAGAAGTTATAGAAAAAGGATATAAGCTGGTATGATGCCCAACAGAAATTGGAACAACCTGAGTATGCCAACCTGAAAGACTATTTTAAGGTGATAAATGCAGATTTATTCCATCGGGGGAATACAAAAGGAGATAATTGAAGTGTATGTATTCCAGAAAGCCATGAATTCAAGTTGATACAATATACACATCTGGCATGAGGCCACTTTGGAGTGATTAAGTGTGCAGATAAGCTACGAAAATATTGCTGCTTTCCTAATTTGCGACGGAAAGTTCAGAAGGCCATTCGCATGTGTGCAGTATGTCAAAAAACAGAACCTAAAAATAACGGTAGCAAGGGTTTCCTCCAGTCAATATTACTGGAGAAACGACTAGCTTTGGTATCCACACATTACCTGGAGCTCGAGGATAATGTAGGTACATTGTAGGCTTCTTGGATGTATTAAAAAAACATGTGCAGTTATATCCAATGAAAACTGCAACGAATAAAACCATCATAAGAATATTATTGCTGGAATATATACCGCAAGTAGGGAAACAACAAGCTATTATATCAAATAATGGCAGTAATATTACCTCATACGCCCGAAGGAACGCATTGGAGCAAAATGGAACTAAACACATACTAACGTCAAGATATAATCCACAAACGAGCCCGATTGAGTGGGTTTCTCGTGAACTAAATCGATTTATGAGGACATATTGTCCGAATAGTCAAATACCGTGGATAGAATATATGCAAGAGTTTGAAGACGTTATAAATAATTTACCACATACCTCAACAGGTTTCACACCAGAGGAATTGATGTTTCAATAGGAAGAAAGGAATGAATGGGTGAACAGTCTACCAACGATGCCACATGCTACACGCACTTGGGAAGAAAAGATTCAGTTGGCTTTAGTGGACACGGCTGGAAAGGCCAGAAAGAGAAAGGTAAAATATGACAATGAGTTAAAGAAAGTACAAACTTTTGTTGTAGGGGATGGAGTGTTGTTGCGTACTCATCCACAGGCATCTTTATTGAAGAAGAGGAACAAGAAACGGCAATTATTATATATTGGACCGTTTGAAACAATAAGGCTTCTGCATCCTGGAGCATATCTATTGGAATACCCAGTGACAGGAAATGTAAATGGACACTATCCTTACCACGATATTAAAGAGTACTATGTGAAGTGTAAACTAGAATTAGTACAGATTGGGATTTTGTCCTTCACAGAGATACAAACGCAGACACTACACATACGAGTTCAACAACAGCGAGTTCAATATTACCAGCTTGAAAAACATCATTTTCTTCTTTTAACAGTAATATCATAAGGTTCTCAAAGTGAGTTAGTATTGGTTCGTGGCTCAGTGGTAAATGCTAACACTGTCATATTATGGGAAACATTAATTATCAGCTCAGTAACTAAAAGTAGGAAGTTAAGTCTATAATTTGTTTCTGGATACAACTACCCCATACTTTGTTCACCAAATTCTCTGGGAGCAGAAAGATTTCCATTTTAATATTCAGCCGGTTACATACATTGTTACATTAGTTAGAGAGTTGAGTTTATTTTAAAATGGTGTTCAAAGCTTTAATACTATTGCTTAACGAGCCCGAAGTTAGAAGTTACAAAAGACAGACAAGGTTATAGCAGGATCACACAGCTACACAGACATTACCAGACACTCATAATAAAAGATGATACGAAAACATTATTTTTACTAAGACAGAAGACGGTGTAGGGTCTTTAGAATTTAAGAGCGTTTGCTAAAGGAATAACATATCAGGAATAACAAATCATAAATGTTTGCAGTTTACTCTGATACTGGATTTGTTGAGAAACCTTTTCTTACAAGTAAGACTTATAAAAAACAATTAGTATCGAGTGCTTCAGAATATTTCGATATTTGGGTGTGATGGATTTGAAACTGCCGATCCCTAACATTCTACGCTATGTCGTAATCTGCAATAACTGTTTACTCTTTCACGAACTTTTTAGTTCCCCAAGACTTCGTTGTGTTGTAGGAAGTAATCAAGCTTTGTAGGCAGACTGAAGATCGGAGTTCCATTGCATCGCACCAGCTACCAGACCTTGGTATGAATTGGCAAACAACATTGTACAGAACTCACCAATCTCCAGCATAGCTGTCAATAATACAAATATTAAGCAGTAATACAGAGCCTATAACACAGCCGGTCCAGCACAGCAGCACGTCGTCAGCAGCGGAAGGCCAGCAAGTGCTGTTACGTCATGGGGCAGCTGTCGACCCATGCATTCTGCCAGCCTCCAGCTCTAGTATCGATAACTAGAGAGCACTCGCTGACGTCGATGACTTGCACGCAGACGTCAGGTTCCAGGTCAGCTTGAAGTACTGACTGGCTGACAGGAGTCGACTCTCAACCCCCATTTAGTAGACAGGAGCCGGCAGCATTGGTGTCGGCCGCACGAACAGGATGAGCAAAACCAGTGACGGACAGTAAAAGGGTCATGCAGGTCAAGACACCACCAGACATGATGGTGGCCTCTGAGTAGCATCAGTGTTGCCAGAAGGTAGCCGCCACTGCAGCTGGGAGCAGCAGCTTCCTTCCAGCTAGATCATGGCTCCACAGACGATTGAAAACAGCTAGGTGTACCGAATGCCGAACTACACAGCACCCTCCCTTCAGACTGGATAGCCGCTATCAGCACTCTAAATCTGTAATTTGTTAAGAAGGGCGGGTTATTTATGTAACCACAACTCTTTTCTAATGGTTCGGCATGTGAATCCGTATTGTTGAACTGTACCTAGCATTTTTTAGGACACTCAGTTTTGTCAATAGTATAACGGTATCACTTGACTTGCAGATATCGCTATGCTTCCCTTGCAGACTTGGGTGCTCCGTCGTTCCGATGTGGTGCAATAGCTTCTTTGCCGCAACTCCCTCAGTATTTCCTCCTAGCTGGCAGTCGAACCTCATCCTACATTTTCTGCAGGAGAGTTTCTGCAAAGTTTGGAAGGTAGGAGACGAGGTACTGGCAGAAGTAAGGCTGTGAGGAGGGGGCATGAGTCGTGCTTGGGTAGCTCAGAGTCTCGGTCCGGCACACACTTTTAATCTGCCAGAATGTTTCATATCAGCGCACACTCCGGTGCAGAGCATTTGTTAAGAAGAGTTGGGTATTTATGTTGACACAACTTCGGCTTTCAGAGACTCATTTCTACTGGTTCAGCATGTGTATCCTTATTGTTGCATTGAACCTAGCCTTCCTTTCACACTCTGCGCTGTCACTAAAATCGCAGTATCACTAGGTCTGCATGACGTCATTATGCGTAGCTTGCTGACTTGGGCACTTGGTTGTTTCCCTAGGATGCAATAGCTCCAGTACTGACTGCCACTAGCTCAGCATTTCCCCATAGCTGGTAGCTGGTTAGGCTTCTGGCAGCTGCTGAGGTACAATTTGGACGAAGTTTCAGTGTCCGCCAGGGATACAACAGTGCAGCATAACACAATGGACACACACACACACACACACACACACACACACACACACACATACACACAGACATAAACAAACATACGCTACGTGATCAAAAATATCCAGACACTTGGCTCAAAATGACTTACAAGTTCGTGGTGCCGACAATCGCTGGAATTCAGTACGGTGTTGGTCCACTCTTAGCTTTGGTGACAGCTTCCACTCTTTCAGGCATACGTTCAATCAAGTGCTGGAACGTTTCTTTGGGAATGGTAGTCCATTCTTCACGGAGTGCTGCACTGAGGAGTGGTATCGATGTCGGTCGGTGAGGCCTGGTACGAGGTCGGCGTTCCAAAACATGCCAAAGGTGTTCTATAGGATTCAGGTCAGGACTCTGTGTAGGCCAGTCCATTACAGGTATGTTACTGTCGTGTAAACATTCCGCCGCAGGCCGTGCATTATGAACAGGTGCTCGATCGTGTTGAAAGATGCAAACGCCATCCCCGAATTGCTCTTCAACAGCGGGAAGCAAGAAGATGCTTAAAACATTAATGCAGGCCTGTGCGTGGGTAGTGCTACACAAAACAACAAGGTGTGCAATGAAAGCCCCCTACATGCAAAACACGACCACGCCATAACACCACCGCCTCCGTGTTTTACTGCTGGCACTACACAAGCTGGTAGATGACGTTCACCGGGCATTCGCCATTCCCACACCCTGATATCGGATCGCCTTATTGTGCACTGTGATTAGTCACTCCACACAACCATGAAATCCAAGTTTTCTCTCGTCCCGCCTAACTTTCATGATATTTGGAGTGGATCATGATGCAGTTTGCAATTCCTGTGTGATGGTCTGGATAGATGTCTGCATATTACACATTACGAGCCTCTTCAACTGTTAGTGGTCTCTGTCAGTCAACAGACGCGGCCGGTCTTTACGCTTTTGTGCTGTACGTGTTCCTTCACGTTTTCACTTTACTATCACATCGGAAACAGTGGACCTAGGGATGTTTAGGAGTGAGGAAAACTCGCGTACAGACGTATGACACAAGTGACACCCAATCACCTGACCATGTTCGAAGTCCGTGATTTTCACAAAGCACCCTGTTCTGCTTTCTCACGATATCTAATGACAACTGATGTCGCTGATTTGGAGTAGGTGGCAGTAGGTGGCAGCACTGTGTATCTGTTATGCAAAAACTATGTTTTTGGGGGTGTCCGGTTACTTTCGATCACCTCTCAACATCTGTTGACCATCTTATTACAAATTTTTACGATAGTTTAATAAATGTTCACACAGCTATGTGCAGTTTAAACAAAAGTGTATAGGTTTTCTGTTAAAATCATCAGTGAGAATCAGTGAGAAAGAAAATGCTGTTCTATCAGAATGTGTGGTTTAGTTCTCTTTTTCGCAGTTAACTTTAACTACCATAGAATGGCAGTTACACGTTGAACAGATTTTCCCCCCATGTATATTGTTTATCCTCATATATGATTTTAAGCAAAAATTGTGTAGAGCACAATGTACTATTTGGTTTTCTTCCTTTCAATCTGTCTTAACAGGAAACCTTTACTTGTGGCTTATTATTATGCGAGGTGCCGGGGTGGAGAATAGTTTGTATCTCTTTAATTCAGACGAATTTTGCAAGAGAAGCGGACATGCACTCGACCCCCTCCTTACATACCGCCCAATTGATTATGTGCGCAATGGTAACGGAAGGAAATGAAGGTGGACCCTGCTAGTTGGTAAACTACACAGAAAAAAGAGAACTTTATCATAATCAACAACATGAAATGGGATTGTCTATATCTACGAAATCATATGCGGATTAAATATTACAATGAGATCAGAACACAAATGCACATGATTGTCAACACACATAGTAGGTTAAAGGACAGGGTATACTGAAATATTATGAGAATAAGAGCTGGCTCGAGAACAAGGGGCTCCTACTCTCTTTGATACAATAGATTGACGATAATTACTGGAGGTCCCAATGAATCGAATATTAATCTGCCGACTATATAGCAGTATCGCAATTAGTAGTGAAGCTCAAATGGGATCAAGTGGAGAAAGAAGGAAGGTGGATTTGTAGCAAGGCGAGCGCGCATGCTGCTGAGGGATTCAGTATAAAATTGATAAGGTCATACAATGCCGGAGTAGCAAAATACTGTAACAGTACTGAAATCTGCAGTACGTCGTCAGTAGGCAGCGTCCTGATGATGTAGGCGCAGATTTCTGCCATGCAGCAGCCCTGTGTCAACCCCTGTCTGCAAGGGCTGTCCGAGAATTCTAAGTTCTTCCGAAAACGAGCGACCAAGTCGCAAGACCGTCCGACTCCGAAGAAGATCAGATCCCCAATCCCTTGCCCGTGTAATGCAAGAATGAAGCCAATATTGCTCTCCTCCCTACTCTCCTCGAAACACCGCGGAATCAGCATTCAGTACTGATTCCTAAATTCCCCCACACTGTCTCAGATCATCATTCACGCCAATAGCGACCGTTCCCTCCAATTTAGAGCAGGGCTTTATGACGTCAACCAGCCTCAGTTTAAGTTGACCAATCATGCCTCTGCTACTTAGCTGAGGGCACAGAACTTGCGGTTCGACCAGCTACGAAAACAACCTGCCTACACTACCGGCAATCGGGCGCCAGACAGTCGCACCCGGCAGGGCACAGTCCTCAAGTATTCTCAGAATCAATAGGACAATGCAGTCAGTTGGTGCCAGGAATCTTCGTTCCGGACGCGCCGGAATGGTAAACACATAAACTGCGGCGACACTCAGACGTCTCACAGGTCGTTTCGCCCTGCATACAACAGGCGAAACTCGACCGACGTCACTCGTTCTGCCAGGTACTTAAGCCTGTTGTACGAACCCCACCGAATTCAGGGAAGTGCAGCCCCCATCCGGAAATGCAGATTGCCGCGTCCTCCGATGCTCGCCTCGCACAGGCCAACCAAGGAAGTAAAACAACATGTTTAGGAATCAAGTGAAAAGTATTTTTTGAGCTCTCAGTACAAATACTCTCATCACAGTAACCTTCCTTGGGCTGTTACTACCATGCAATGACATAGAACATTAATAAAATTGATAAAAATAAGAGGAGACATGCAAAAGAGAGCATGGAACCTCTCAATTAGAATGCTACTACAGAATCTGAATCGTGCAAAACATTGTAATCCATTCTGTTTGCTGAATTAAACAACGCGATGTATTGTCACTGAAGCTGCTGTACTCACAGATCCAGCTGCAGGACAAATCTCGCATATCCCATGTACCAATGGCCCCAACCAATTTACCCTTTCATTTCAAACGGCTTTAATTCTCATCGAGACTTCGTTGACAACAACAATCAACAAAGCTCAAGATCAAATAGAAGGCGAAGGAGCAGATCGACAGAGAGGGAGTACACGGAGTGGACATAGGGAGGGGAAAGGAAGAAAGGGGAGAAGAAAGAACAAAAGGGGAGATGGAGATGGAGAGAGATAGGGCGAGGAGGACATGGGCAGAGATGAGGAAGGAGATGAACAGAGAGGGAGAGAGAGAAGGACGTTAGTAAGTGTGTCTGATTGCCTTACGAAGCATTTCCTGGTTTGCTAGTGCTTTTATAATCCTATTCCTACAGCAGGCTACATTTCTTTACATAGCGTTTCCTTCTTCTAACCACAGTTCGTAAGGCACACGAACTTGAAATGCAACATGCGCGGGAGAACAGCTGTGATAAGTATCTGAATGTACGTAGTAAACAATATTCTGAAAATTTGGAAATTTGTGGCAAGGTCTTATGGGACCAAACTGCTGAGGTCATCGGTCCCTAAGCTTACACACTACTTACTGTAACTTAAACTAACTTACACCGAGGACAATACACACAATTATGCCTGAGGGAGGACTCGAACCTCCGACGGGGGAAGCCGCGTGGACCGTGGCAAGACGCTCTAGACCACGCGGCTACCCCCGCGGCATTTCGAAATTCTCCAGTTCTTTATATTCTAGTCACAAAAAAGGACTGTGACAAGACGCCTCAGACTGCGTGGCTACCTGGCGTGACATTCTCTAATTCTCCATTTCTTTATTTTCTAATCACAAAAAATGTATCAAAAACTATCTGGACTAATGTTTCTCAAGTGTCATTACAAACAATGAAATTAATGTAAGTGCTATGCAGCCATTAGTTGTTGCTCATTGAAATAAATACCCATGAAACTATATAATTTCTTCCTCACAGTGGAACCAAACATCGACAGTAAATTTTCTAATATATATGCACATTCTCTGAAGCAGACATTGCATGTACCAACGGCAAATTTTATTTTTAATCATACAATCCCTGAAGAGAGTGGAGAAATTCTAAAATCTCTAGGAAGTGCTAAAGAGACTGACTACAGCAATGTTTCTGACAGACGACAATTATTTTGTGCTTACTTTGCATAAATTCTCTCCCGCTTTGAATTCTATTTCTGTTGTCAAAGAAACAAAGTATGTTTCGCAGGCTTACAAATGTAGAGGTAACATCAATCAGTGTGAACCCACAAATCAAATGCTTTAAGGGCACCAGAAGACATAATATCAGTTTTGTCATTTTCCTAAGGCTTTTATTTTCGTGGACCAAACATTAAACATAGAAAATCACAGTTTTAGGTTTTGACGGTATCCCTCACGCATGCTTATTTTTAAGATTCATAATGGAAATAAAAAGATGTCATTGGCAATTTGTCCCTAATGGTAAAAGCATCAGTCTATAAGGTTGTTTATTTGTAAATACCCCCACCTCCCTGGTAACTACGCAGGCCAGCACGCAGATCCCGGATTTTACGAAGGTCGGCGTGTCAGCCAAACTGGATATGGTTTTAAGCGCTTTCCCACATTTGAATAACTTAATACTGTTAATACCTGACTGGCACCCACGTTTTACTCATTTGCACAAATTCACAATCTTTTCCAAAACGTTATCTCACTTCCAAATAGAATAACACTAGACGCAGACAGACAGGAAGGGCATCAAGGTAGCCTCTACCACTGACATTGCCGACCTCATGAAGACACGGGATAAGTCCTGAAACAGAAGAAGTTATTTATTGATAAGTAACCGTTCAGTCATCAAGAAGGAGGTAGGAGATAAACAGCAAGTGATTATCAGAATGAATATCTCACTTTGTAGCACAGAGTGTGTGATTTTGGCACTCCCTGGAATATTGCAATTGTTTCCAGAACGAGGATTCAATCCCAGTACCTCAGCTTTCGTGGGAAATGCTCCTGCTATGAGAGCCATAAATGCAAGTCAGGCAATTTTTTTTTAACAACCCAACATATATGAAAAAAAAAAAAAATAGATCCTACAGATGTGATCCCCAAAGTGAGATGTAATTGATTTGTTCTACGTTGCTAAGAACTTTCCATTATGCTGTATCTACTGAGCTCGGTGAATCAATGAATGAATTAATTAATCGCCCTTCTCTAAGATCCTCGACCTCAATTATCAGACTAATGGGTATAATAGCCGTAGTTAGAATTCCGAGCGCGAAGAATTCTCAAATACTCCTCATTGCCCGTTCTACTTGTGGTTAAATTACAGTTTACCAGAGCTCTGAGAAGGATACAAAAGTACATCACTTACTTTTAGAACAATTAAAATACTGCAGCTTATACTTTTCACATATTTGTTTCTTACTATCTGAAAGTGAGTGGCAATCGCTTACTACGCACAAACTACATTCTTATTACGTAGGCTACAATTCTGAATACGTAAAAGGAATACAAGTATGACGTTTACCTGCTTCCTATGTTTATCGAGAATTACTGAAGTTCATACTAGACGATAGCCTTTTTAACGCCACACGTGATACTGAAGCAAGCTTTCCATGAGAACGCTTCACCGTCAGATTTTACTGTCAGACTTATTAATGGTTAAAATGGCTCTGAGCACTATGGGACTTCAGGTTAATACACCGAAGACAACTTAATAAGGCAAGAGTCGTTGGATTATATAGGATTATGAAACAAACTGATCAAAAATTGGTTCTTATATCCACACAGAAAACGATTCCAGCATATTTTTGTACATAGCATTAGCCTGAAAACTATTTTCGTACTATGAAATAGGCTATTTGACGGACCTCTTTATTTAATTCCACAGAAGGGTTGTCCAGCGAGCCCATTAATAAGGCTCTAGATATTATCTCCAAACTCTTGAGTACAAGCTACTCAATCTGGTGATGTAAGGAGTTTATAGGAAAGATGCAAGTCCACGCTGTTGTATCTGTCATCTTCCGACGAGACTACATCAAAAGATAATACTTGTGGCACCTGTGGAAGCGTTACGAAATTTCATTGCTGCAATCTGCCTAGAATCTCTAGAACTTTCCAGATTACTTTTAAGCGCGGTGTGTTACTAAACACAGAAAAGTGGATCGTCCTTCAAATGCAGTAATAAATTAATTAAAATTTTGTGTCCTACTTTTCTGTCATTTGCGTCATCGACTGAACCTACTTTCTCCTCCATTTCTTTAGGTTTTCACTTAGCGGAAGCTGTCAAAGTGACCACGATCATTTCATAATATCTAGAATTCCATGATCGGGCTCTTAGATATACAGTTTACCATTAGGTATATTTGACAATCTGTCACACGTTGAGGACTACCTCAGATTCGTAAGCTGATTGACACGCAGTGAGATAATCCACACTAAAAGAAGATTTTCGCCCAAAACAAAGAGGCACCTTAAAGCAAGTGTGATGAGTAACGGTCTACTTCTTACCTGAAAAAATGATTACTTTCTCATAATAAGTTTCTGAACTGCTCGTCATGGTATAGCTGTTTCTTCTTTTTTTTTTAATGGATCTCATTCCCCCTCTTCAGCCAATCCACGCAATTGCCATATTTGCCTTCGCGGTCTGGCTTCAATGTCATTTGTTTTCATGTTTAATCAATTTACATTATGTAATCTTTATATTTTTTGTTTTTATTTTTGTTTGATTTTTAATTTATCTTTTTTTAGTTCCTATGAGATGACAGACATTCCATGTTTGGGATCAGTCACAGCTTACTGACAGCTTTAAATTTAGCTTCTCAGAGATTTGGTTTTCGGTTTATTTCTCAGTCGTTTCCTGATTATTCCTGTGTGCAGGTTTCCTGATCTTTGCTTTCGATTCCATTTCAACTTCTCATAACTTGGAGTACAACAAAGTTATGCACTTCCATCTTTCCAGAATGAGATTTTCACTCTGCAGCGGAGTGTGCGCTGATATGAAATTTCCTGGCAGATTAAAACTGTGTGCCGGACCGAGACACGGACTCGGGACCTTTGCCTTTCGCGGGCAAGTGCTCCACCAACTGAGCTACCCAAGCACGACTCACGCCCCGTCCTCACAGCTTCACTTCTGCCAGTACCTCGTCTCCTACCTTCCAGAGTTCGACTCTCGGTCCGGCACACAGTTTTAATCTGCCAGGAAGTTTCACTTCTATCTTGGTTGCTCCGGATGACGATGAGGATACACTCAAGTTTTTCCATTTAATTTAATTTATTTATTATTATTTTAGCGAATGTTCCATTGAATACTGAAATAAAATCAAATGGCAATACGGCAATTAAACAGAAATGGGTACAGGCATTCCGGTTTCCTGAGAACTGTAATGTGTCCATATATTCCTCAGAAAATAAAACACCTTCTTAGGGAACTCAAAGAGTGTTATGCACCAGTGAATAAATATTCGGATGATTTAAACATAGTCTTCATGCAGAAGTAAAATAATACCGAGAAAAGAAATCTTTCTTTAAGAAAAGAGTGCGTGTATAAATTCAAATATATTCTGTAGTGCTAGACACAAATAAGATAATACAATATATAAAAACAGCGCTCTTTTTATTGCCACTTTAAGTGAAGAACTGCAGGTAAACCGCCGCCCATCATTGTTTTCCATTTTCTGTGTTAAAATTTTTTTTCGCACACTTGTGTGATGCCATTCTGAAATCCCAGTAGAGACCTGCTCTGCCTGCAAAACCAGAATTCAATAAACTTACCCATAACCAATTGGGTGACAGTCGTTTCTGCTTTGGATAAGGCCATCTCGTCGGAGATAACAGTTCCTCAGAAGTTATTTTGTTTTCAGAGGTGAATTGCGGCCAATGGAAGCTACACCACGTACTAATATGAGTGTTTCACCATGGGTCGATACCTTCTGCCGTGGAACCACTTCTCCTACTGATCTGTAAGTGTAAACATTTCATACAGCCGATCTGCACTGTGGCAACAATAAAACTTGAGTGAATTGGAAACTTCTAAAAGGGTGTGCTAATTTTTTCCAACAGTGTATTACTTATTTACTGCCAACTCTATTCGCAACAGATTTTGCTGACATTGTTATTCATACAACCTTGAATGTATCTGTAAATGTACGTCATTGTACGACACGTAGTTTGGCAGGTATTCCGACAAAAGCTAGCTTTTGATTGACGTTCGATTCTTTGAATGATCGAGGGTGGGAGGCGAGTGGGTTGTTGGTAGATACGTCGAGACTAGAACGAAGAGATGGAATGACCCTAGTTTTCGGCCTGTCGACTGCGACACCACTTCTGTCGGCAGGGGTGCGAGGCTCAGTGGGTAGCCACAGCGGCCACCCCGTGAAGTGGTCAGCAGGGGTGTCCGCCGCCGCTGTATCAGCACTGCATCCCCCAATTAGCGCAGCATGCATACTGCACACGCACCTTGAGTGGCCGCCATGATGACAGCTGCGCGCCGGCTGACGGCCACCCCGCGACACACACAAAGGGCACCGCGGAAATGCGTGCGACGCGGCGCGGCTGGCCGTGTTTCCCAGTAGGACAGGTCGCACTGCAAGTAAAAGGAAGCAACGTTGGGGCTTAACGTTCTATCGACGACGAGCTCATCAGAGACAGGGAACAAGCCTGGATTAGTGTCAGTCGCTCGTCGACCATTCTGATGCGCCAATGAAAGACAGCAAAAAGAAAGCGAAAGCTTTAAATTTCGCACTTGAAAAAAATTCACGCAGCACTGCCTTCAAGATATACCACCATTTGACCGACACGTAGTCTTCTATAAGGAAGATATAGGAACAGGTTTCTCTCGCATTGCGAAGCAACTGAAAGAATTTCAAACAAATACGTCGCCAAGGTTGGATGGAATCCCAGTTCGGTTTTACATAGAGTACTCTTCCACATTGTTCGATGACTTACGTTTGTCGCGAATCTGTCACCCACCGACAATTCCCAAGTGACCAGGAAAAAGCGCAGGTGACTTCTGCATGTAAGAGATTTAAAAGGACGGACCTGCAAACTTAGAAAAATGGTTCAAATGGTTCAAATGGACTCAACTTCTGAGGTCATCAGCCCCCTAGAACTTAGAACTGCTTAAACCTAACTAACCTAAGGCCATTACATACATCCATACCCGAGGCAGGATTCGAACCTGCGACCGTATCGATCGCGCGGTTCCAGACTGTAGCGCCTAGAACCGCTCAGCCATTCCGGCCGGCTGCAAACTTACAAGTCAATGTCCTTAACACCGGCTTATGGCAGAATTCTTGGACATGATCTCAGTTCGAAAATATATATTTTCTTGAGGTGGAAAAACTTGTGTTAACAAATTAGCACGGATTTACTGGAGTGCAACTTGTGCGAAACGCAGCTTACCCCTCCTCACATGTTATCCTGCAAAGAATGAATGCTAGGAAACAGGCAGATTTCTAGATTTCCGAAAAGCATTTGACACCTTGCGCCACGGCAGACCTGTCAGCATACGGAATAGGATCTCAGATATGTGAGTGGCTCTAAGCCTTCTTAAGAAACAGACGGCGAGTGTTCATCAGACACTATGGTATCGTTATGGGTGCCACATGGAAGTGGTATGGGACCATTCTTATCCTTATACACCATCTAACAGATACGATTAGCAGCAACCTGCCACTCTCTGGTGCCGACAGTGTAACTGCGCGAGTAAGTGCTGTAGCCGTGTGTCTGTAGTGTGATACAGGTCGACAGAAACCAAATTTGTTTGGTGTGATGAATGGGAGCTATCTCTAACGGTACAAAAATGTAATTCACATGACTACGAAAAGCAACCCTGTAACATTCGAAGACATCATTGCTGGTGTGTTGCTCGGTGGAGCTACGAAAGTTAAATGTCTAGACGTAACATAGCGAAGGGATATGAAATGGAACGAACACGCAAGGACAGTAACGGTGAAAGCGAATCACAGTCTTTGGTTTATTTGGAGAATTTGTGAAAGTGTAACTCTTCTGAGAAGGAGATTACGTATAGAACTGCTCCACACCAGTCCGGATTAATGAAGACATCGAAGCAATCCAGAGGCGGCGAGCTCTAGAATAGTTACTGGCAGGTTACATAAACACACGAGTATTATGGAGATGGATTGTCAACTCAAATTTCTTTCTTTTCACGAAACAGTATTGACCACATCTAGAGAACAGTCTATTCTGGCTCCCTGCAGTAAGATTCTACTGTCGCCGACATACATTTCGCCCAGGGACCGCGAAGACAAGATAAAAGAAATTGTGGCGCGTGTGGAGGAATAGAGGTTGTCGTTTTTCCCTCTCTCAATTTGCCTGTTGAATGGAAAAGGAAATGACTAGAAATAGTACGTCTTGCCCTTCACCATACACCATACTTTGGCTTGCGGAGTACATACGTAGACGTCAACGTAGATTAGAAAACCTGCCATGCACTTTCGAAGTAACCACAGCAGCATTTTCCATGAGGGCTTTAAAGTAATCACAGAAAAACTAAATCTTCATTGCCGGACGTGGCCTTTTACCGTCAGTCTCCCGAATGTGAGTCCAGTAAGTTAATCACTGCACCATTTCGCTCGTAGTTGCACTGGAGGCGTTGACTTCGAAAGACATGTGCTGTGTTTCCCATCACGTCACCAGTACTCTTTTTCCACCCCGAAATTTTTAATCTCGGTGCGAAGAATTGCAAGGATCCAAATTAAAACGCTCTGTATTCTACAAAATTCCAGTTAGATATTTGCCTTCCCACAAACGTGTGTCACCACTGTTGTGGTATCCTGAGTGAAATCGCCTGAAAACAGCAAGGTATAAATTCTATAAGTTGTAACATTTGGAGGAGATCGCATGTAAATAGTAGCAAAAATCAGGTCCACATATCACAAATGCACAGATGTCCTACCATTATGTTTTCGCTTATATTGGTAGAAACCGATCTGAGGACCGATCAGTTCGGGTTCTGGATAAATGTAGGATCACGCGAGGCAATGCTGACTCTAGTCTTAAGCGGCATGGGATCATCCTTTGTCGGGAATCTATTGTCTTTCATCAGTGAGCTCCATAGTACTACTTCGTGCAAAGTATAATGTGGTTCAAACTGAAAAGGCGTTTTAAAGACAGGCAACACTTCACGCATCACCAGAGCGGATAAAACGTACTGAAGCGTGACTGAAAAGAAGATTAATTATATTGACTCTGACGGAAGCTACGAAAAAACAACGAGTACCTCGCTCAAATGTATGTGCTGTGTTATCAATGTAGCAATATACTTGCTGCTACCAAGTCCGCCCTAAAACACAACTTGTAAGTAGGCTGTTTAGGTTTTCTTATTGGTAACGCCGCTTAGCGCTCGGTATGAAAAATCACTGGCTGTGCTGTGCGCAGTCTGTGTTTAGTTTGCATTGTTGTCTGCCATTGTAGTGTTGAGCAGCGGCAGCTGGATGCTAACAGCGCGTAGCGTTGCGCAGTTGGAGGTGAGCTGCCAGTAGTGGTGGACGTGGGGAGAGAGATGGCGGAGTTTTGAAATTTGAAGGAATTGGTGTCATGAAGTGCTATATATATTATGACTAGTGAGGTAAATACATTGTTTGTTCTCTATTAAAATCTTTCATTTGCTAACAATGGCTATCAGTAGTTAGTGCCTTCAGTAGTCTGAATCTTTCATTTAGCTGGCAGTAGTGGCGCTCGCTGTATTGCAGTAGCTTGAGTAACGAAGATTTTTGTGAGGTAAGTGATTTGTGAAACGTATAGGTTAATGTTAGTCAGAGCCATTCTTTCGTAGTGATTTTTGGAAGTCAGATTGCGTTGCGCCCAAAATATTGTGTTTCAGTTTAAGCACAGTCGTGTATAAATTTTTCTAAGGGGACGTTTCATATGTCGACTCTTAGCCGAGGATACCTCACTGGAATCTTCAGATTTTTTCTTGTAGTTTGTGTAATAAGTGTAGATTTTGTTTATTGCTTGCTCGTAATTGTAGAGGGAATCTCCTTTGTAGTTGTAGTCTTTCATTGTTGTACAGTAAAACACTTGTGGCATGCATGTAGATTTGCACCAAGTATTTCGCAGCTGCGCTTGCAATTAACTAGATATTATTTGCTATGTTAATGTATGCGCTTATTTTTGCTCTTCAAATTGTGTTTTTCTGTGTTGTCGTGTGAAATATTGTGACAAAAATGGCGTGTGAAAAACGTAATACTAGGCTCCAAAGTAAACTGAGAAATGACAGTGAAGACGAAAGCAGTATGTTAGCGCCACCATGTAATGAATTAACTAATGTTCAAAGTAGTAATTTGGTAATAGTGCATAGGGAAATGGAGCGGGCTGCAAATAATGGTAAATAATGGTGTAGACAGTGAAACAATTAGTGAACAGGGAAGCATTATCGATCGATCGGTCGGCAACAGCTCGCGTCAGGAATCCTTAACGACAGGACACAATCTAGGAAATACTGTACATTCAGGTTTTGCGTCCTCACCGTTTTCTCAAATAAGTCAAGACACATTTTCTGCTTGTCAAAATGTGAATGTTGCCGGTGCAAATGCACTGCCGAAAAGCATAGAGGAACAGATTCCAGACACTAATACATTATTATTGCAATTAATGCACCAAATAAAACAAAATCAGAGACCAAAATAGCAACAGTTAGACACAATGGAACAAAATCTTTAAAAGTTAGACACAATGGAACAAAATCAGAGACAAACACAGCAAAAGCTTCAAATGTTAGACACAATGGAACAAAATCTTCAAAAGTTAGACACAATGGAACAAAAGCTTCAAAAGTTAGACACCACACTTGAACAAACACGTGAAAATTTAACTAATGATTACGTAACATCGAATCGAAATGTCAAAAAGTCTGTAATGACGTAAAAACACAAATTTGTGAGCATTTCCAACCTATTTTTTCGCGGCATGAAAATGCATTACAGAATCACAAAGCTGCCATAAAAGAACTGCAAACTATTGTTCATGAAAATCATGAGACCTTGCAAGATAAAATTGACTCAGTTGCTTCTACCGATTCGGTTACACAACTTGCAAAAACTCAAGCGAACTTAAAGGACACAGTAGATACTCTGAAAATTGGTTCAGAAAGACACACAGAGGAAATAATTTCACTATCGGATAAAGTAGCCGAACTTTCAGATCAGTTCACTAACTTATCTACAAAGGTAGATGATGATCTGAATGACACAAACCCTGTAGCCTTCACTGAGACTGAAGAGTATGAACAAATTAGAAAATTCAAACAGAATCAAAATCAAATCAACACACAGTACAAAAGAGAAATGCGGGAAGTACAGGATCAGTTGGCTTAAGTAATACAAGAATTACATATTTCAGAGGACACTCGCGCCCCAGTACTGGAAGAGGGACATAGCAATACAGAACAACCACAAAATAATAACACAGGGCATTTCGGAAATCATGAAGGAAATTGGCAAGGTACACTGAATTTTGAGATGGAACCGCCGAAACGATGTAACAATGACCGACATGCGACTCGCCGACATGATGATTTTGACTATAAGCTGTCTATTACTACACGTAAATTCAAAACATTTAAGAATTCTGGCAACGACATTCATCCACAAGCGTGGTGGCTTCATCAATTCTGTCATTGTTTTCCTCCCACCTGATCATTAGAACACAGATTAGAATTTATGTGTGGCTACTTGGAGGATGAACCAGCTGTAAGAATGCGATCGGTCATTCACGATTGCCACAAGTAAAGGAGAATTTTATCATGCCTTCCTCTCATCATATTTGTCTCAAGCTACACAAGACCGAGTAAAACATGGCATCAAAATGATGAAACATTTCGAACAATCTGAATTTTCCAGTCTTGTGAAATATTTTGAAAACATGTTGCACAAGAATCAGTACCTGTCAAACACATACAGCCCCTCAGAACTCATCCACATTTGCTTAATCAAATTACCGGTACATTTACGGCATATTAGTTTGGTAGGCCGTTGCAAAGACGACATTGAAGCTTTTCAGCGACTCTTACAAGAACTGGAAATTGACACTGACAATCGCGGAACGGTAAAACAGAAGCACAACAATTACAGATCATATCCGTCGCAATTCCGCGATGAAAGACATAACTGGACACGACAAGGGTATTCTTACAACGCAAATCGTGAACGAAACAGACACCACCCGTATGACAACCGTTGGCAGAGTAGTAATTATTACAGGGAAAGGTCGTCTCTCCGCGGTAATGACTATCACAGAGACAATCAGAGCCACAGACAATATGTGAACCAAAATGATTATTATCAAGGGAGACAGAATAACTTTAGACGCAACTGTCCAGCGCGCAGTTACGATTCAGGGAGAAATTCACCACCACGTGACCGACAAGAAAAAAACTATGGAATCTACCGACATGATGACAGACGATATGATAGTAACGACAGACCTGAATTGCATCAGAACTGGCGGGATTCAAACAGGGCGGGGCCCTCTCGACAAGGTGAATTTGTAGAAGTTAGGTCTCCTAATCCCAATAACGACCCACGTCAACAAAGAGGCAGGCAATGACTCGCACCACAGGCAGCCGCGTGCACCGGCTGGCTCAGAGAAAAATAACAGAGACGCTAACCTTGAGAAAAATTCCAGTATTCTTTGCCGACGTATGATAATTGCGTTCAAGTTAACTCTGAGGACTAGGAAGAGTAAAGGATTGTACTACATTTCACATGTAAAACCGTTTATTGAAAGATAATCTACTTTTTAACTTTGTCTTTGCCATAAAACATTTCACTTCACATTTCTAGAACGCTTTGTCACACTGAGAAACTGTTAACATGCAACAATATTTTGAAGTTAAATATCCAGTCTATAACCTAGGGAACATTTTTAAACAGAAATTACGAATGCATTGTTATAGTGAACAGACGACACAGTGTCGTTATTTGTACATTCTTGCTTGTTAGTTGCACGATTACGTAACGACTATAAGGCTTACATACTTAGAACATATACTGTTAATGAGGTTTTAATGCAACATTTTGGTTAAGTTGAAAAGACATTCTTTATTTGAAGAACTTTCTGTGAGATTAAAGATGACTTAGCGTTTGGTTTCTTTGATAGCTACATGATTATATCACGGCGCTACTAATATGTGACACAATTTACATTGTGCTTTTGCGGTGTATCTGTTTTATATCTGCACAGTTTTTCTGAATTCTTCTGGAAAGGAAAACATGTTTTAGTTGTAACTTTGTGGTAT
The DNA here is from genome assembly GCF_023897955.1 of Schistocerca gregaria. Taxonomy (NCBI): domain Eukaryota; kingdom Metazoa; phylum Arthropoda; class Insecta; order Orthoptera; family Acrididae; genus Schistocerca; species Schistocerca gregaria. The sequence continues at coordinate 834,347,042 of NC_064922.1, forward strand.
AGCTACAATGAGACAGCCTTTTCTGTAGCACAACAATACGTTATAGTACAGTACTTACTTCATCACAGCAATAAGCGTAGTAACTACGATATCTATACGCAAAGCACTTCACTTTTGTTTATCATGAGGTAAGTACATTGACTTCTGCAGAACTTAGCTTTCGGAGGACGATAACTACGACACTTCCACAGCACAGAGATTATCTTACAACAAGAGACACAGTTTAGCGCTACAGTACACATATTTAAGTGAGTAATTTTGCACTTAAAACATTTATTTTTAAAGATATTTGAAGTACAATGATACAAAGGTTTTCGGTGATACATTTCATTCCATTGCTGTAATCTGTAACACCTGAGGATATAATTACATTAATCCTCAGGGGGGGTACACGCCTACTTTGTGTACCCTGTGTTTGGCAAGCACAACGAGCCCTAGCTAATATGGTATTTGCTTATACAACTTTACACATCAGTACCATATTTCTCTAACACATAAATTACACAGCTATCTGGTTATTTAACTGAAAGAGACAAACATTTATTTTACTACATCAGTGACAGATGTTTAGGTAATTGCACCATTGGATAACTTCACACTTATGAAATTGTATTTTGTCTGTACTTTGTGAACATTTCATATTTTTTCGGAACCATTGTGATTTTGTGAGATCTTTGAATGATGTATTTGGTATGGGATCATGATTTTTAAAGTACATTTGAGGTAGATAACACTTTTGACATGAGCAGAGAATTTTTTTAGGTTTTGAAATTAGTGGAGGAAGCTACGACGATTTTGAGAATTTGACTGAGGTGTCATGATGTTGTTATTACGATGACTATGTGTATAATGCTGTTGCGGTATGTTTATGATCAATAAGCTGATGCTATATGAGTTATTTGATTATGCTCCGTATCTGTTATGATGAAATATTGAAGAAGTGTCGACGAATAAGGTAAGGAATAATGAATAGTGGTTAGGGACTCTGGTTTCTGAAAGAGGTTGTTGAAAACCAAGAATCGTACTTTAAGAGTTATGAAATGTATGTAAATGCTTGAATGTATTACAATGCCGACGAAAACTTTTTATATTAATAGAATTTTGTTTCTACAGATGCGTAACGCAAATTCTTGACCTGTGAAATTTCTTATATGAGACTGCCACTGTAGCGGAAACTGGTGTCGTAAATATTTCGGTAAGACAGTTAAGTGACCACCTGCACGTAATACGTCGTGGACACCCAGCTGCGCGACAGCCACCTGACAAAAGAAAGCCATTAGGTAAAAAAAAAGAGGCCATTATCCTCGCTATTGACAGTCCTTTGTAGAAAGCATCGCAAATACAACACGCTCATTACTTGGAAAGATACTTACATCTGCACACTGATTATGACAAGCGTCTTTCTACGAGAGTTAAGAGAATTTCTACTAACTTATGAAATGTCACCTGACTATTGAATGATATTTTTGTGCTTTGCTTTTCATGGTTGCTTATTTCATTTAATATCTGCTTTCCAGCTGTGTTGCATAATTGATTTTATAAAATAAAATTAAATGCATTTGCTAATGTGAACACTTTCTGCCAACAGATCTATTAAATAATAATTTTATGATCCATATTCTTGGAAAAAGGAGCACTTTGAATAGAAAGAACAATAAGAAGGGATTAATAACAGTAACTGAATACATAATTTTCTTTTCAAGTACATGGTAATATCTTTTTACAATAAGTTTTTGTGGTGCACCATTTTAATTACATAGACATTAAGATGTGAATAGACATTGTCCTTATCTGCATTGTTGTCTTTAGAGTAATATTTTTTCTGCTTGAGCTTTGTCATGTTTAGATATAAGTTATAGCATTTGCTGCTGCTGTTTGCCATGCATAGTACTACTGAATGTCACTTTGTATTACTCGGTTTATTTTTCTTGTTTGCTGCGCATTGCCTTATATTAGTTGTAATATTGCTGCCTTTTTTGCCAATTTCCATTTTTTTATCATTGCTGTTTGTGTTAATTGTTTTGTGCTGCTGCATTGCCTCGTCCCTTAGTTTAGCATCTGAGCTCAGTAGATTTAAGTTTGCTTAAGAGGGGGTAGCCTATATAAAAGAATGAGTTGCGATGAATTGGAAGAAATGCACTGAGAGATTATATGAAAAATGTACAGAAAGCAGGTATAGGTAGGATTCTCTTAGAAATAAATGATGAGGTAAGATACTGGAAAATAAATGATGAGGTAAGAAATATGTGAATATATAAATACAGAAATCATGCTTGGATAGGATTTTTTTGCTGGAAACAAATGTTGAAATAAGACGAAAGATCTATGGAATGAAGTTTTGGGTTGGACTGCAGTACCAAATGTTACACTGAAAACAAACCCTGCCCTTTCCTCTTGTGTTATCCCACTATGTGTTTGTGTACCCTTGTGTATTTGTTTTCTTCCTGTCTCTGTGTACTGTTTCATAGAATTTTTTCTCTTCTAATACTTAGCTACATTCCATGTGATGACGAATACTGTTATCCTCAAATATAATTTGCATTAATAACATGTTATTTACTTAGTAAAGATGTTTACACATTATTTATTCTGCTTTGTTCTAATGCTCATGTGTGAAGTTGGTGTTTCAAAAGTTATTCTGATCTTTATGTATGTACTTATGTCATAATTTTTGTAACACTGATGTATTTGTTATTTCGATTGTTTTGTAAAGCCCCTATTACTACAAATGTTATCTGTATTGTTATGTTCTTTAATGATGTATTTTGTACCTTTGTTATTGTATTCTCATGTTATAAAATTGTAATTGACTCCAGTTCATCAAATTAAGTAACTTGTAAGTTACATTTCACTGCACACATTTCTGTTGGTCATAGTCAATATGTGAGAAGTAGGGACTGATAGTGTTTGCAAGTGCGTTGATAATTCAGCAAGGGACTGGTTAACAGCATTGCTGGTTCTAAGGACAATTCCAAAAACTTTGTAAGTGGACAAGTGGTGGGTTATGGACTTGCTATATTATCCGCAAGACTCTTCAATGGTGATTGTGCGCCTGCACAGTCAAACAGATGGCTGCTGGCCATCTCTACAAGAACTACAGTGGGTCTACACCTTTGATGAGTCACCAATACCATTATTTCTACAAGGACTGCAGTGGGTCTGCACCTCTGGTGGCCCACCAATACCGTAATCTCTACCAGGACTACAATGGGTCTACTCTGTGTTGACCTACCCACCAATATTCTTCAAAACTTCGACTGACTCGTCTGTGGGTTTGCTCTGTTGTGGCCCATTACCTGTCTGCATGTCAAGAGTCAGCACTGTCTTTCGTTGGAAGGACAACACTACTTCTTCAAGACTGCTTAGAAATCCACTACTTCCAAGTGCAATTTCTTTTATTGCTCAGACTTTGAAAAAAAAAACCTGCAATTTTACTACGATAAACGATCAGGACTGTCTTTATGGACTGTGAGAGAATTTTAGCTTCTGACCAACATTGTATCAATAAGTGTGTGCATTTGATATCTTTGTTATAGTAATTATGAAAAATTTTATCAAAGTAGGCTGTTTAGGTTTTCTTATTGGTAACGCTGCTTAGCGCTCGGTATGAAAAATCACTGGCTGTGCTGTGCGCAGTCTGTGTTTAGTTTGCATTGTTGTCTGCCGTTGTAGTGTTGAGCAGCGGCAGCTGGATGCTAACAGCGCGTAGCGTTGCGCAGTTGGAGGTGAGCCGCCAGCAGTGGTGGACGTGGGGAGAGAGATGGCGGAGTTTTGAAATTTGTAAGAATTGGTGTCATGAACTGCTATATATATTATGACTAGTGAGGTAAATACATTGTTTGTTCTGTATTAAAATCTTTCATTTGCTAACTATGCCTATCAGTAGTTAGTGACTTCAGTAGTTTGAATTTTTTATTTAGCTGGCAGTAGTGGCGCTTGCTGTATTGCAGTAGCTTGAGTAACGAAGATTTTTGTGAGGTAAGTGATTTGTGAAACGTATAGGTTAATGTTAGTCAGGGTCCATTCTTTCGTAGGGATTTTTGGAAGTCAGATCGCGTTGCGCCAAAAATATTGTGTTTCAGTTTAAGCACAGTCGTGTATAAATTTTTCAAAGGGGGCGTTTCAAACTGAAGACTTAAAAGCACACACATGCTCGTAGTTTTACTACTCCGTTCAATAGCGCGGCATTCTCTTTCACTAGCAGCGAGCATTAGCTCAAAACCCGCATCTTACTGTCCAAAGAACCGCAACTCCAATCCAAAATAGTTTTAAGTGCCCCAGATACTCATCAGCTTTCTGTTGCTGTACAATACTACAAAATTCATTAATATTTATCACTCTGAAATTGTAGAAATACGACTTCACAGTACGTTTCACAGATTTGTATTAGCCCAGCGGACGAAACAAACATAGAGAACTGTCGGAAACGTCATTTACAACTGACCTCATTAGTTCCAGACTACTCACCTCCTCAACAAAAGCAATGTAAAATGTTTTAACAAAATTACTAAAGCAGAAGTATGTCTTCGCGTTACTACTCGTACAACTGAAGTACGATACCTTGAGGCGAGGGCGCACGACTCTCTAGCCATAAGTACGCGCGATCTTTCTTCCTCTGATCAAATGGTACACACTATACCCAATCAACTTCATAGCTTTTCTTTGACTCAGTATTATTTTCCTCCATGAGCAGTACTCAACTCTGAATTTTTTATTTAACTATGTACCTAACTTCGCATATTACGAATTTCTTGTAAAAAATTCTTTATCAACTTCTCCTTCTAAATCAAACTTGGTACACCTTGGTACACGTATCACTTGCTGTCTAGAAAGAAACACTGTGTGAGTAAGAACAACGTACCTATCAAATAGATTCGGGTGAGGATGAAAATGAAAGGTAAAGCACCACTTGCAAATACCCAAATTATATTCAACACTATTTGAGAATGAGAGCATTTAGTGACTTACTACAACTTTTAGACAAATTCCAAACCTTCCCGAAACTTTTTCTTGCTCACAACCTGGATTAAATGATGAAAGGAAAACTGATTATCTCTTGCCACGTTGTCGATGTTCATGCGATAAAATTGACACATCAGGCACGACGTTTTAATTTACAACTTCTTTTACCACTTATTGCATTTGCAATAGATTTTGCACAGAGTGTCAGATTTGTCACAGAATGTATATACACAACTATATCATTTTATGACACATAGCTCAGAACATATGACTCCACAAACACTGAGATGAATGAAACACTACATTTTCTTAAAATATGGTGTAAACTGTCCATATTGCACTTATGCAGTATTTGGTGATGAGAGAATCTTAAACGTAATTACTAAACCTTTGCTTTGGTTTCCCATGCTTTAGAGAAAAATAGAAAGAAGGTATGGACAGAGTGAATGGGGAGGAGGGAATGAAGAGAAATGGAGAAAGAGGAGATGGATAGAGAGAGGGAAGGGAGAATGAGATGAAGAGAAATGGGGGGAGGAGATGGATAAGTGGGTATGGACAAAGAGGTGCACAGGAGGAGAAGATACATGAGGACAGTAAGAAGAGTTGGATGACAGATGGGGGAAGTAGATGCAGACAGAGGGAGAGAGAGGAGGAGATGGACAGAGAGAGAAGGAGGAAGAAATAGTCAGAGGAAGGAGTAGGAGATGGAGCTGGGGAGGAGGAGGTGGACAACAGGAAGGAGAAGAGGAGTTGAACAGAGTGAGTGAGGAGGAACAGTTGGACAAAGAGAGAGGGAGTAGCAGAAGGACGAGAGAAGGAGGAGTAGGACATGGATAGAAAAGAGGGAGAAGGTGATGGAAAGGAACAAGGAAGGGAGTAGGAGTAACACAGACGTTGGAAGGCTGGATGGAGAGTGAGGAGGAGACTGACAGAGAGAGGAGGGAGGAGGAGATGGATGAGAGAGAGGAGAGGAGATGGAGAAAGATGAAGGGGAAGGATAAGAACAAAAGAATAGAGACAGGGGGATGGATAGAGAGACAGAGGAGAGGAGGAAAATGGACAGAGAGAGTGGCAAGGGGGAGATGGACAGAGAGAGGGAGAGAACGACGTAATGAACCAGAGAATGTGGAGGAGATGGACAGAAAGAGGAGTCAAGAGGAGCTCCACGACCAGAAGGGAGGAAGAGTGGGACAGGGAGAGGGAGGAGAAGGAGATGGACAGGAAGAGCAGGTAGGAGGAAGTGGTCAGATGGGGAGTGGAAGACAGAAACAAAGAGAGTGGGGAGAAGGAGATCGACAGAGAGGGGGAGGGGACACACAAATGATTTAGGAATAAATCAATGGAGGGAGAGGAGAAGATAGACAGGGAGAGGTGGAAGGGGGCAATGGTCACAGAGAGACGGAGGATTAGATGGTCATGGAGAGGAGGGTAAAGAAGATAGATTAGGAGCAGATTGGAATAACTAAATACACGATAAAAATTTGTTTACTCGGCAAGTAACAAATGAAACCAGAACAACTCAATATTTAATTGTTTTAATGAGAGAAGTAAAGATTACCTTTCTAAAGTACCTAAAGCGTCAACTTTACAATTAGTATGTCATGCCATATGACTGATTCTCTGCACGATTACACAACATTTTCAAACGCTTATTTGTCATTAATTATTAACAAATTCCAGGATTCATGCGTCACATACATACACATTCACTCCTCACAATTCCTCCGGTATAATAAATGAAAAAAATAATGTGAACCAACTGAAAATAATCATTACAGTTTATAAACAAAGAGCTTACCTAAAATATATATTTTTACGAACAATATACTGCTTAATTAAGTAATTACCAACGAAGTTTGAAATTCAAGTTCTCCTTTCGCATATTCACATGTCAGAAAGATTCTTGTAATGAAATTTTATAAAATTTAGGTTATATGTGATTTTGAATATCTCAGGAATTACTTGAAGTATACAAGAGACAGTCAAATGAAAACGAGAGAGATAGGAGAACGTAAGCAAACTGTCCATTATTATTTTTACCCCACCACGAGACCAAATAGTTAGTGCTCGATCTACAGAAGCATCATTTTACCCAGGCACGTTCGGATGTAGTTGAAATAACAGGCACGCAAGCTCCGTGAAAGTAATGATGACCTTTTCATTTGACTGCAATGGACCGTTGCTCATTTACTTTCTGTAGCATGGCGCCAAAATTAACGAACAGCAGTTCGTGAACACTTTACAAAATTTTTAGCACGCCTTCAAGTCCAATAGCCCAGGAATTATGACGGAAGGCATCATTCTGTCGCACGGTAATGCCCGCCTACATGTTGTCAAGGTTGTTTCTTCTACGGTGCAGAAGTTTCGTTGGATTCCCTTACACATACTCCATACAGTCCCGATTTCCCTATTTTTGGAGCCCTGAAGAAAGACATTCGTGGCCGTCGATTTACATCCGCCGAATACGTGGATGCCACATAAAATCATACAACCGCAAACACTTTCCATGACAGCATTGACTATCTTGCCTCACATTGGCATAAATGCAGTAACTGTTACGGCGATTACTTGTTAAACAATGAACTGTTTACTTACCTTTTCCTTCTGTCTCGTTTTGATTTGAGCACTCCTTACAGAACTGAACCACGTACAACAGATAGGATCTCTTGTCCGGAAAGACTACATAATGTTTCACAGTAATTAGTATATGAGAAGTGAGTTTATTTGAATTTTACGGTATGCAAAATGTATACGAACATGAATAGGCCTGCAGCAAGTGAGCACAGAGCAACAGATAGCAAGTTCACGTGGTAGGAATGCGTATTTAGGACTCATGGTTAGCGAGACAGCAAAAAGAATGCTACAGCTCCCCAGTCATCAATACATATCAATACGCCACATACATACCTTAGTGGATAGATTGAAGGAAGACAAACATTTACAGCATTTGCAGATATGGAGAAAGCTATTGAAAGTATTATCTGTGATACAACTCGAAATTCTGGAAGAAACAGTGAGAAAATATGGGGGGAAAAAGGGTTTTTCTGCGACTTATTCTGAAGCCAGATGGCAGTAGTAAGAGTCGAAGGACATGAAGGGGGAGTCGTAGTTGAGAAGGGAGTGACACATGGCTGTAGTCTATTCCCAATGTTATTCACACTGCAAAGAACCTGAAATATGAGTTGAAACAACAAACAGGGACTTGGAAAGATTTATGAGACAAATATAAACAAAATTACAACGAGGGTAATGGAATGTGATCAACTAAATCAGGCGATGCTGAGAGAACTGTATCAGGGTACAACACACTAAATGTGCACGATGGGTACTGCTACTTGTTCAAGAAAATAAGTGAAGAGGGCAGAAGCAGAAGAATTTAAAATGCTTACTGACAAATGCAAGAAAAGCATTTCTGAAGGAAAGGACTTCGTTAACATAGAATATAAATCTAAATTTGGGGGAGTCTTTTCCCAAGGTATTTGTCTGGAGAGGTGAGGATAAAAGGTCTTTGTGACACAACTCGTCTAGAAGAAGGGAATGGTTGATGATGCATAACCTAAAGTGTCAGGGTATCGTCAGTTTAATAACGAAGAGAAGTATCGGGACTCATCAGACTACCGTGAACGTGTCGCATTTTGACTGATCCGCTAAATCACAGGGTCACAGCCCCATTGAAAAAGACTGAGAATATTGGGAAAGCAAAGAAGGGAAAGCAGAAAGGTTGAAGGAGTATATAGAGGGACTATACAAGGGCGATGTTCTTGAGGACAATATTATGGAAACGAAAGAGGATGTAGATGAAGATGAAATGGGAGATATGATACTGCGTGAAGAATTTGACAGAGCACTGAAAGACCTAAGTCGAAACAAGGCCCCGGGAGTAGACGACATTCCATTAGAACTACTGATAGCCTTGGGAGAGCCAGTCTTGACAAAACTCTACCGTCTGGTGAGCAAAATGTATGAGACAGGAGAAATACCCTCAGACTTCAAGAAGAATATAATAATTCCAATGCCAAAGAAAGCAGGCATTGACAGATGTGCAAATTACCGAACTGTCAGTTTAATAAGTCACGGCTGCAAAATACTAACGCGAATTCTGTACAGACGAATGGAAAAACTGGTAGAGGCCGACCTCGGGGAAGATCAGTTTGGATTCCGTAGAAATATGGGAACACGTGAGGCAATACTGACCCTACGACTTATCTTAGAAGCTAGATTAAGAAAAGGCAAACCTACGTTTCTAGCATTTGTAGACTTGGAGAAAGCTTTTGACAATGTTGGCTGGAATAATCTTTTTCAAATTCTGAAGGTGGCAGGGGTAAAAAACAGGGAGCGAAAGGCTATTTACAATTTGTACAGAAACCAGATGGTAGTTATAAGAGTCAAGAGACACGAAAGGGAAGCAGTGGTTGGGAAGGGAGTGAGACAGGGTTGTAGCCTCTCCTCGATGTTATTCAATCTGTATATTGAGCAAGCAATAAAGGAAGCAAAAGAAAAGTTCGGAGTATGTATTTAAATCCATGGAGAAGAAATAAAAACTTTGAGGTTCGCCGATGACATTGTAATTCTGTCAGAGTCAGCAAAGGACTTGGAAGATCAGTTGAACGTAATGGACAGTGTCTTGAAGGGAGGATATAAGATGAACATCAACAAAAGCAAAAAGAGAATAATGGAATGTAGTTGATGCTGAGGGAATTAGATTAGGAAATGAGACACTTATAGTAAAGGAGGTTTGCTACTTGGGGAACAAAGTACCTGATGATGGTCGAAGTAGAGAGGATATAAAATGCAGACAGGCTATGGCAAGGAAAGCGTTTCTGAAGAAGAGAAATTTGTTAACATCGAGTATAGATTTAAATGTCAGGATGTCGTTTCTGAAAGTATGCGTATGGAGTGTAGCCATGTATGGAAGCGAAACATGGACGATAAATAGTTTGGACAAGAAGAGAATAGAAGCCTTTGAAATGTGGTGCTGCAGAAGAATGCTAAATATTAGATGGGTAGATCGCGTAACTAATGAGGAAGTATTGAATAAGATTGGGGAGAAGAGGAGTTTGTGGCACAACTTGACTAGAAGAAGGGATCGGTTGGTAGGACATGTTCTGAGGCATCAAGAAATCACCAATTTAGTATTGGAGAGCAGCGTGTAGGGTAAAAATCGTAGAGGGAGACCAAGAGATGAATATACCAAGCAGATCCAGAAGGATGCAGTACATATTGGGAGATGAAGAAGCTTGCACAGGACAGAGTAGCATGGAAAGCTGCATCAAACCAATCTCAGTACTGAAGACCACAACAACAACAACATTTGGAACAGCAAGTGAAAGGAAGTGATTAGCATCACCACAGTTGGTAGCTCTACGGGATGTGTAGGAGACCGGGTGGCTTCATCTGGTTGTTGCACACCTAAAGAAACTTATGAGCTCTGTTCGTTGCCCAACTGAGGCCGTTGTCCAGTTTACAGGATCCGTTAGACAGTACTGGAGATGTCTCTCGGGAGTGTTTACGGCAGACGTTCTGCAATGCACACGAATAATGGTTGCACTACAGGCTGCTCCTACCACTCGCCATGGTGTACCGATTCCTTGACGTTTGGCTTCTCCGACAATCAGTTGTAGTATTTACCGCTAGTAAAAATGTTTTAGACAAGCTGCAGTAGCAGCAGCACCAAAATATGTAAACAGTTGGCTGTGGGGCTGGTATACAAAGAACCTACTGAAGTTCTGACATGTATTCGCGTGCTTCAGGCCAATGCTAATTTGGTCTTAGCAGTAACTGACAATTGATCAAGTACCAGTAGATTGACGTTATTTGTGACGGTTATGAAGTCACCAATCCACTGTATAGCACAATTTACTTTATTCGTTTTGTTACCTCGTATAAAAGTTTAAGACCGACAGCATTTAAAATTGAATTTATTTAAGTTCTTTGTTTGCAGGTGTATAAACGTACTCATGATTCACGAAATCGTCATTACAACTTATAACTTGCGGTTGACGAAGTAAGCCGGAAGACTGTGATCAATACGACGATATCTTAACAACGCACTAGCGAGTGCTGATAAGTGATGCCTCTGAATTTTTTATACGAAAACTCTTAGAGCCTTAAGTTAGTTAGGTTTAATTAGTTCTAAGTTCTAGGGGACTGATGACCTCAGATGTTAAGTCCTATAGTGCTCAGTGCCATTTGAACCATTTGAAAAGAATAACCAAGTAATGTTCTCAGAATTCGGCAGAGTCGTTAAGGCATCTGAAATCTAAGAGAAATTAGTAATAGTTGTTAACTCCATAGGTAGTGAAGTCTGTTGTAAGTGTAGGACTTAGCGTGTTATCTGAGTTGGCGACAAATATCTGTGAAAATAAAAATCGTTCAAATGGCTCTGAGCACCATGGGACTTAACTTCTAAGGTTATCAGTCCCCTAGAACTTAACTACTTAAACCTAACTAACCTAAGGCATCACACACATCCATGCCCGAGGCAGGATTCGAACCTGCGACAGTAGCGGTCGCGCGGCTCCAGACTGAAGCGCCTAGAACCGCCCGCCCACCCGGCCGGAAAATATCTGTGAAACAGGTGACTTATCTCATACGAGTGCTATTCGGAAAGTAAGCATCGATCGGTCGCGAAATGGAAATCAGAGTGAAAATCAAAAATGTTTTGTTTTCAACAGTTAGCTATACCTTCTAACCACTGCTCTACATAGTCACCGCTCCCACTTAGACTTCTGTCGTGGCGTTGTACCAGCTCACTAATACCCCAGTCATAGAAGACAGCCGCCTGCGGTTTCCGCCCTGTCTCTACGTTGACGTCCGCAACTCGTTGTCTCGCGGTCGCGTTCTCGCTTCCCGAGCACGGGGTCATCGGTTCGATTCCCGGCAAGGTCAGGGATTTTCACTCGCCTCGAGATGACTGGGTATTCGTGCTGTCCTCATCATTTCATCATCATTCCTTAAAGTTGCGAGATTAGTCTGTGCCATGGTTGGGAATTTCTACGGGCGCTGATAACCGCGCAATTGAGCGCCCCCCAACCCAAACATCATCTTCATCATCATCTACGTTGACCTAGAGCTCGTTGTTTGTGCCCAAACGTTGTCTTCATAGTCAGCGGGTCATGCGAGCAGAGATGAAACTCAGTGAGAGCCAATTACGGGCTGTATTGTGGGTGACCAAACACTTGCCATCGAAAACGCTGCAGGAGCATCGTCATTGCCCCTGCAGAATGCGGCCGAGAATGGTCAGGAAGAATTAACTGTATGACAGTTATGTTATGTGAGCTGAATGACATCAGGCGAAATATCTCACCAGGCCGTCATACTTGGCAAGAGACACTATTCTCTAGGCATCTTTACATGCTCACAGTTCGTTTAGAACTGAAAAGAGCGGCAAGACGCGTTGTGGAGATGCTGCCCAACACATCTGTACAAAGTATCATTGGATTTTCACAGTTGTCTACATTTCGTGACCTATCGGAAACTGTTTTCCGAATAGCCCTCATCTCTCAAAATAAGTGTTTCCATCATATTAACAAAGAACAGACTTGTGGATAAATGTGAAAACAGTCAGAGACTAGTATGGCATGGCACCCTTCTAACTTTTGGCGAAAAAGCGCAGAAAGAAAAATTCAAGGCGTATTGGACGACTATCAGTTAACTTTCAGGAAGGGAATTGAAACCACAGACGCAACTATTGAGTCGAACTTTTCTCTGCAATTAGCGACACATCCTGGTTTCTCGTGGGTAGCACTAAGTACCTACCCTTATTTGGAGTAGGGATCATAAATTTCATACACAAACCCTCCTCATGATCCTGTCTGTCTATTAGGGAAAACAATATCTAAATCCGTAAAATAGTTCCTGAAATTTGCCTTAACATACAGACAGTTTGTATAGAAGAAGACGATATGTATATATTCTGTCAATACTAATTTCCTGTACTCAGTAAAGCGGCTTATATCTTTCAATTGAAAGCCACTTCGACGATTTGCGTGTTCCTAACCTAACCCAGTTACACAACCAAGGAAAGGGGGCTCACAGTTCGCTTGGAATCCGAAACATGCGTCGTTTCTGGCGAATCTCCACATCATTGAGAGATAAAAGACAGATTGAAAAATCCGTTCTCCGTGCGACCTTTCGGTTTCCATAGACACGCTTTATTGCCAGATCACCCGGTCCGACGTAGATTCATTTCAAGTTACGCACCACTCTGATGCTATAACGGCTGCTTACTGCTTTTCCCGTCATAACCCTCCTTCTCTGTGGCTACCTAGTTTAAAGCCCCCATCACCACGGCATGCCATTCGAAACCTCAGTTAAATATGGAAATGATAACAATACAAACCGTATGTTACACAAGTAAACGGTGCTGCAGTGATCATAGTAGGATATTAAAACCACACCATCAGGCAATAACTGTAATTTATTTGTTACCTCTTTCGTCACTTAATAGTTAAAGGTATGTCATTTACTAATGTGTAAGTCATTGTCCATTGCATGGATTACTTTTTGAATATGACTCCTGTCAAATGATGCCCCCTCTGTACAACACATTAATCTTGGCGGCGCTGGAAGCTTTCCATAACTCGGCGTAACGTATTCCCTGGGACATTGCCGACGGCAGTTCTGATGCGACCCTTCAACTCAGAAATGTTGCCACAACGTGTTCGGAACACTTCTTGCTTCAGGTAGCCCCAAAGAAAAAAGTCTGCACATGAAAGGTTGGGGGAGCGAGGCGCCCAGGAAATGACACCATAACAGGAAATTACTCTACCGGGAAATGTCTGTCCCAAGAAATCCACGCAAATTCTGGCTGTATGCGAGGTCGCTCCGCCTTGTTGAAACCATAACAGTTCCACATCCACATGGACCATACCTAATTGGGGAAGAACGAATTCTAGCAGCATCTTTAGGTAGCGTTCATTGCTGACAGTTCCAGCCACATCGCTGTCATCCTCAGAGAAGTAATGGTCAATGATCATAAGGGAAGCAACGCCACACCATACTGTGGCACGAGAACTGTGCAAGGGCTTGATTTTTAGTTCATGCGGGCTTACATCACTCCAAAAACGCATATTCTGTTTATTCAATGAACCACATCTGACACCAGGACGGTGTGCAACATTTGTGGATTTTAGCGAAGGAGATCGCGCATGGTTAAACAGAATGTTTCGCGTGAAACCCAATCGCGAGGCCTAGTTTCCTGAACAATCTGCAGCTTATATGGGTGAAAATGGAGATCTTCGTGCAATGATCTCCTGAATGAGCGATCGGGCATACGCACAGTTAACGCATGACGACGAGCAGATCTTTTTGGGCTACGCAGTAGTGCAGCACGAACATTTTCCACGCCTTCTGGAGAAGCTGTTGTTCGAAATACACGTACCAACCTCACAATGGTCCGATCATTTGGAACTTTCCCATGACGTCCTAAGTTGAAACGTTGCCGAAACAGACGCTGGGTGACAATAACGGAGTCACTATTCTTGAAATAACTTTCAACAGCAAAGGCATGATGCTGTGCAGTCCACCACTCCATATCACTGTCACACTCGAAATGGCACTTCATTAGTACACGAATGCGGCACTAGCTGGCGCGCATTCCTGTAGAACGTCATTGTACTACGTACGTCAAATTACGCTACGAACGCTACCGCACCCTGTATGATTACTTACTGGTAGAAGATTATATACACAAACCTTCGTCGTGAACCTGCCGATTTCTTAGTGAAAACCGTACGGAAATTCGTACAACATTCCCTGAGATAATCTTGAGCATACAGATAGAAACCTAGTCAGCGACTTTATTTTTTAAGTCAATGGTTCGCAAAATCTAACGATGAAAGTAACTTTCGCATAATGTGACACTGGAAAGTAACACAGCACGACGGAACGTGGACCATAAACAGAAAGCATAGCTTACGTATCGTACAGAAGGTAATAAATACGCAATGAGACGAACAGAAATGAATTTGATTCAAAGACATGGATTACACTGAAGGTATCGCTATTCGTGATGGTCCCCTGAACGTTACAAAAGATGATGACATTGTTGTTAATAGAGTGCGTGATCACCACAGACGGCAGTGCACGCTCTGCAATGTGCTCCCATGCTGGACACAAGGTTGGTAAGGAGCTCTTGTGGTAGCGGGCTCCATTCCTCCAGCAGCGCGGCAGATAACTGCTGGATGCCAGTTGGTGCATGTCGACGTGCTGGAGTCCGTCTCCCCACGCATCCCACTTGTGCTCGATGGTGTCTCAGTCAGGGAAAGGGGACGGCCCGTCCATTCGTACAATATCCTCAGGTTGCAAGAGTTTCTCCACCTGCGCTGTTTTGGCGGTCCAGGTGTTATGTTGTTGGGAGGCCTACAGTTCCATGGGCATACTGACCTCCAAACCTTTGAAGACGCTACACTCAGCGGTTAATGTTATCGTGAGGCTGTATCCCTTCCACATTTGCGACTTTTCAGGGGTGGATTGGACCATAACATGCGTCACCGCATCGAATAGCGGAAGTGGAGGAGCACTTGATATAAACCGGCTAGTGTGGCCAAGCTGTTCTAGGCACTTCAGTCTGGAACCGCGCGACTGCTGCGGTCGCAAGTTCGAATCCTGCCTCGGGCATGGATGTGTGTGATGTGGTTAGGTTTGTTAGGTTTAGGTAGTTCTAAGTTCCAGGGGCTGATGACCTCAGATGTTAAGTCCCATAGTGCTCAGAGCCATTTGAACCATTTTTGAACTTGGTATGAAAGCATATTCGACGGATGTACTGGCCCACCTGCCATCCTTACTTAAGTCTCATCGAGCGTGTATGGGATGCATTATGGAGATGGAAATGGAAAAAAGAACACATTGACACCGGTGTGTCAGACCCACCATACTTGCTCCGGACACTGCGTGAGGGTTGTACAAGCAATGATCACACGCACGGAACAGCGGACACACCAGGAACCGCGGTGTTGGCCGTCGAATGGCGCTAGCTGTGCAGCATTTATGCAACGCCGCCGTCAGTTTCAGCCAGTTTGCCGTGGCATACGGAGCTCCATCGCAGTCTTTAACACTGGTAGCATCCCGCGACAGCGTGGACGTGAACCGTATGTGCAGTTGACGGACTTTGAGCGAGGGCGTATAGTGGGCATGCGGGAGGCCGGGTGGACGTACCGCCGAATTGCTCAACACGTGGGGCGTGAGGTCTCCACAGTACATCGATGTTGTCGCCAGTGGTCGGAGGAAGGTGCACGTGCCCGTCGACCTGGGACCGGACCGCAGCGACACACGGATGCACCCCAAGACCGTAGGATCCTACGCAGTGCCGTAGGGGACCGCACCGCCACTTCCCAGCAAATTAGGGACACTGTTCCTCCTGGGGTATCGGCGAGGACCATTCGCAACCGTCTCTATGAAGCTGGGCTACGGTCCCGCACACCGTTAGGCCGTCTTCCGCTCACGCCCCAACATTGTGCAGCCCGCCTCCAGTGGTGTCGCGACAGGCGTGAATGGAGGGACGAATGGAGACGTGTCGTCTTCAGCGATGAGAGTCGCTTCTGCCTTGGTGCCAATGATGGTCGTATGCGTGTTTGGCGCCGTTCAGGTGAGCGCCACAATCAGGACTGCATACGACCGAGGCACACAGGGCCAACACCCGGCATCATGGTGTGGGGAGCGATCTCCTACACTGGCCGTACACTTCTGGTGATCGTCGAGGGGACACTGAATAGTGCACGGTACATCCAAACCGTCATCGAACCCATCGTTCTACCATTCCTAGACCGGCAAGGGAAATTGCTGTTCCAACAGGACAATGCACGTCCGCATGTATCCCGTGCCACCCAACGTGCTCTAGAAGGTGTAACTCAACTACCCTGGCCAGCAGTATCTCCGGATCTGTCCCCCATTGAGCATGTTTGGGATTGGATGAAGCGTCGTCTCACGCGGTCTGCACGTCCAGCACGAACGCTGGTCCAACTGAGGCGCCAGGTGGAAATGGCATGGCAAGCCGTTCCACAGGACTACATCCAGCATCTCTACGATCGTCTCCATGGGAGAATAGCAGTGTGCATTGCTGCGAAAGGTGGCTGTACACTGTACTAGTGCCGACATTGTGAATGCTCTGTTGCCTGTGTCTATGTGCCTGTGGTTCTGTCAGTGTGATCATGTGATGTATCTGACCACAGGAATGTGTCAATAAAGTTTCCCCTTCCTGGGACAATGAATTCACGGTGTTCTTATTTCAATTTCCAGGAGTGTATTTCAACCACTCCAAATGCACCAACGCTCTTTCAGCAGCTGTCAATCACGCGGGTGGAGTGGAATGCCCTACCACAAGGACACTATAACAACCTTCCTGCCAGCGTGGGAGCTCATTGCAGAGCAAGCGCTGACGTCCGGTGAACACACATCCTATTTAATAACCATGTCTGGCCCTTTCATTGTCCACGGGAACATCGTGAATAGAGATGGCTTCAATGTAATTAGTGTTTGGGCAAAAATGTTATTTGTGTTTGTTTCATAGCGTATTTCTTTCACCCATCTTCTGTACTACAACGTAGCATTTATTTTTATGTAAGAGCCAAGCTTCGTCGAGCTATATTACTTGACAATGAAACATCATCAGAAAGTTACTTTCGACCTTAAATTCTGCAGACCACTGGATGCAGACAGAAGAAAATTTTCAATATCTACCTAGCTCTTGTGGACCTACAGGAAGCCTAAGATAATACAGTGTAGGATCAGAGTTTCACAATCCTTAGAAGACTGGAGTTAAGGTACATACAAACTTATGACGTATGACACGTACAAAATGTGAATGGCAGTAATTTAGTGGAAGAGCATGGGATGATAATTCAAGTTAAGAAGGGTTGCAGTTTATCATAACTGTTGAGAGCTTGAACGTAGAAGAAGGATCGAGAAAATTTTATGAAAGAAACTGCTAGGTTTAGAGCCGTCATGACCCTGCTTGTTGCATATGTAAAAGATTTAGAGATGTTGAGAGAAATGACCAGCTTACTTAGCAGAGAATTTTGCTAAAGGATGAACAAAGCAAAGACGAAGTTGATGATGAGTAGTGCGATAGACAGTAACAAGCTGCTTTGATTCAAAGTTGGGTGGAACATACTAGTGGAACACGTGAGAGATTTCTTTGGCTATAAGCCGGCCGCGGTGGTCTCGCGGTTCTAGGCGCGCAGTCCGGAACCGTGCGACTGCTACGGTCGCAGGTTCGAATCCTGCCTCGGGCATGGATTTGTGTATGTGCTTAGGTTTGTTAGGTTTAGGTAGTTCTAAGTTCCAGGGGCTGATGACCTCAGATGTTAAGTCCCATAGTGCTCAGAGCCATTTGAACCATTTTTGAACTTGGTATGAAAGCATATTCGACGGATGTACTGGCCCACCTGCCATCCTTACTTAAGTCTCATCGAGCGTGTATGGGATGCATTATGGAGATATATTTCAACCACTCCAAATGCACCAACGCTCTTTCAGCAGCTGTCAATCACGCGGGTGGAGTGGAATGCCCTACCACAAGGACACTATAACAACCTTCCTGCCAGCGTGGGAACTCATTGCAGAGCAAGCGCTGACGTCCGGTGAACACACATCCTATTTAATAACCATGTCTGGCCCTTTCATTGTCCACGGGAATATCGTGAATAGAGATGGCTTCAATGTAATTAGTGTTTGGGCAAAAATGTTATTTGTGTTTGTTTCATAGCGTATTTCTTTCACCCATCTTCTGTACTACAACGTAGCATTTATTTTTATGTAAGAGCCAAGCTTCGTCGAGCTATATTACTTGACAATGAAACATCATCAGAAAGTTACTTTCGACCTTAAATTCTGCAGACCACTGGATGTAGACAGAAGAAAATTTTCAATATCTACCTAGCTCTTGTGGACCTACAGGAAGCCTAAGATAATACAGTGTAGGATCAGAGTTTCACAATCCTTAGAAGACTGGAGTTAAGGTACATACAAACTTATGACGTATGACACGTACAAAATGTGAATGGCAGTAATTTAGTGGAAGAGCATGGGATGATAATTCAAGTTAAGAAGGGTTGCAGTTTATCATAACTGTTGAGAGCTTGAACGTAGAAGAAGGATCGAGAAAATTTTATGAAAGAAACTGCTAGGTTTAGAGCCGTCATGAACCTGCTTGTTGCATATGTAAAAGATTTAGAGGTGTTGAGAGAAATGACCAGCTTACTTAGCAGAGAATTTTGCTAAAGGATGAACAAAGCAAAGACGAAGTTGATGATGAGTAGTGCGATAGACAGTAACAAGCTGCTTTGATTCAAAGTTGGGTGGAACATACTAGTGGAACACGTGAGAGATTTCTTTCGCTATAAGCCGGCCGCGGTGGTCTCGCGGTTCTAGGCGCGCAGTCCGGAACCGTGCGACTGCTACGGTCGCAGGTTCGAATCCTGCCTCGGGCATGGATGTGTGTGATGTCTTTAGGTAAGTTAGGTTTAAGTAGTTCTAAGTTCTAGGGGACTAATGACCACAGCAGTTGAGTCCCATAGTGCTCAGAGCCAGTTGAACCAGTCTTTGGCTATAAGACAGTATTACACGGAAGGACGTCAGAACACGACTGCAAGCGTGAAGAAAGCTTTCTTCAGTAAAATAAGTCTACTGCTGTCAGGTCTAGTATAGAAATGAGGAGACATTCCGGAAAATGCACGACTGAACCACAAAACTCAGTAGACTGTGCTTCTAATGTAAAAGTTAAAACTTAAGTAAACAGATAAATTACGAAATAAAATAGTACTGAAAGGCATTGGGCAGAAAGCAGATATGTTACAAACAGAAGGGCTGTATTAGTGCCACGTCTGGTACGACTTGCAGTGACAGTAAATCTGGCAATGGAATTGAACTCTACAGGGAAAATTGTAGTGAGAGATATAAAAAATGCAAAACGCGCTATAGGGAAGTTTTGATGTACCAACTTTGTAGAGACGAAGAGATTAGCTCAAGAGAGTGAACTTTCAGGACAGCTTGCCCCCCTTCTAACAGCCGTGTACCGCTAGTCTCTAGAGGAACGGAAGGTTCCAAATGATTGGAAAAGAGCAGAGGTAGTCCCAGTCTTCAAGAAGGGTCGTCGAGCAGATGCGCAAAACTACAGACCTATTCCTGTGACATCGATCTGTTGTAAAATTTTAGAACAAGTGTTTTGCTCGCGTATCATATCATTTCTGGAAATCCAGAATCTACTCTATAGGAATCAACATGGATTTCGGAAACAGCGATCGTGTGAGACCCAACTCGTTTTATTTGTTTATGAGACCCAGAAAATATTAGATACAGGTTCACAGGTAGATGCCATTTTCCTTGACTTCCGGAAGGCGTTAAATACAGTTCCGCACTGTCGCCTGATAAACAAAGTAAGCGCCTACGGAGTATCAGGCCAGCTGTGTGGCTGGATTGAAGAGTTTTTAGCAAACAGAACATAGCATGTTGTTTTCAATGGAGAGACGTCTTCAGACGTTTTCACAATATATATAAATGACCAAGTAGATAGTGTCTGAAGTTACATGAGAGTTATCGCGGATGATGCTATAGTATACAGAGATGTTGCGGCATTAGAAAACTGCAGTCAAACGCAGGAAGATCTGCAGCGGATAGGCACTTGGTGCAGCGAGTGGTACTGACCCTTAACACAGACAAATGTAATGTATTGCGAATACATAGAAAGGAGGATCCTTTATTGTATGATTGTATGATAGTGGAACAAACACTGGTAGCAGTTAATTCTGTAAAATATCTGAGAGTAAGCGTGAAGAACGATTTGAAGTGGAATGATCATATAAAATTAATTGTTGGTAAGGCGGGTGCCAGGTTGAGATTCATTGGGAGAGTCTTTAGAAAATGTAGTCCATCAACAAAGGACGTAGCTTACAAAACACTCGTTCGACCTATACTTGAGAATTGCTCATCAGTGTGGGATCCGTACCTGGTTGGGTTGACAGGGGAGATAGAGAAGATCCAAAGAACAGCGGCGCGTTTCGTCACAGGATTATTTGGTAAGCGTGATAGCGTTGCGGAGATGTTTAAACAAACTCAAGTGGCAGACTCTGCAAGAGAGGCGCTCCGCATCGCGGTGTAGCTTGCTCGCCAGGTTTCTAGAGGGTGCGTATATGGATGAGGTATCGAATATATTGCTTCCCCCTACTTATACCTCCCGAGGAGATCACGAATGTAAAATTAGAGAGATTCGATCGCGCATGGAGGCTTTCGGGCAGTCGTTCTTCCCGCGAAACGTACGTGACTGGAACCGGAAAGGGAGATAATGACAGTGGCCCGTAAAGTGCCCTCCGCCACACACCGTTGGGTGGCCTGCGGAGTATAAATGCAGATGCAGATGTAGAAAGCAGTACAGCACAAAAGAAATGTTCAGTTCTGGGGGCAGTTACATAGTGGAGGACGCAACATGCCTGACTGAGCCATGGTAAAAATTGCTGTTGTGAAGAGCTCGCCGCAGGGCGTAATGTAAAGCAGTCGCTTTCCGTTTCTGGCGGTGGCGCCGCTGTGGCAATCGCAACTTTGGTGTCTCTCTCTGGTGGGAAAGGGGAAAAGTTGCCTGTTACGTGCATTTAAGGGGCGCTATGAGCTCCAAAAGGCGATTCGAGGGTTGGATTCCCTCACTTCTTCATCGAGGACTCGCACTGCCTGGGCTACTCTCAGGGTGTATCTTCGACGTGGAAGAGCCACACCATTTCCTTTCCTTGCCGTGTCGTCTGCTCGCCGTCACTACTGCTCGCCGCCGCCGCCGCCGCCGCCGCCGTCTGCCGCCGCCGCCCGCCTTTCTCGCGTCACCACGTCCCAACCCACCACCACTATCATTTTCACCTCTCCCTCCGCTGCTCCAACCACCATCACCTGTAGCTCATCCTCCACCCCCCCCCTTTCCGCCCTTCCTTCTCTCCCTGTCCACCCCACCGCTGCGCCACTTTCGGCTGTAACCACCCCCAACTCCTCCTCCCATATCACTGTCGCCCCATCGACAGCTACTGACTTTACACCGCTCCCTGCACCGCCTCCGACGGGCTCCAAGCAAGCACGGATTTCGACTCGACGTTTCACAGTATCTATGACACCCACGCCCCCTCCCTCTGCGTCATCCACCATCTCCCGCCATCTCCACCTGCAACCCATCCCCCAGCCCCCTCTCTACCTGGTCGTGACCACGAAACCTTCAAAGCGCCCAAATGTTGACCCTTCCCCCAAAATCTCCTCCAAAATATCCCCGATCCCCATGACCCATTCACCCCCATGGACGCGACCCCAACCCCTGCCCCCTCCACGCCTGCCACCCACACCTTTGTCCTCTCCAATCCTGACCCTCAATTCTTTGATGGTCACTCCCTCACCCTCGCCATCAGGAAATATTACCCCAGTGCCCCCATCTCCCTTCTGATTACTCGCAAGGACTCGGTCCTCATTAAAACCCCCAATGCTTCCTTCCACACCAGTCTCCTCTCCCACATCCCCCATATCCAATTTGGCCAACGTGCAACCCTCGCCCCCTACCACATCCCGTCCTCTACCCGTGAGTCTCAACCTCCTCGACATCTGCCGACCTTCACTGCTGTGATCACGAAGCTTAGCCCTGTGATCACAGAGGCTGGGGTGTTGGCGGAACTCAACACCTGGCCCGACATTGAAATCCGCTTGGCCCATCGCATTTTCAATGATGCCGGGCCGACTTTTCTCATGTGGATGTTCACCAAATCCTCCTCCTCCACTGACTGCCTCCTCACTGAGGGAGCCCCCATCTACAATCGCCGTCATAAGGTAGACCCCTCCCATTCCCCAGTCCAATCCTACCACTGCCAACGCTGCCTCACATACAACGACCACGTTACTTCTGCCTGTAAGAACCCCCTACTTGTCCCCACTGCAAAGCTTCACACTTCCTCCACAATTGCCCCAACCTCACCTCTCCCCCTCCTGCAACATTTGTAACAAACCGCATCCTACCTGCTCCTCGAAGTGTAAAGCGAAACCTCCTCCAGTCACCCCTGAGCTCACTGTCCCTGTCTGTCCTGTAGATGACCATATCCACCCCAACAACTTGCTCCATCCTCCACCTGCTGCCGAGGACATCATCCATTTCATCACCATTGTGCTCCAAATCATCCACCCCTTCCAGCGCTCCCACACCCTTTCCCAAATCGCCCTCGCTGCCCGTTCCATCTTCCATCTTACCATCTATGCCACATACTCTCACAACCAGGCCCAATTCACCTTCAGCCCCCTCACCATCCTCATCTAACTCTCCCCTCCCATGGTACAACAACCCTTCCATATCCTGTACCACAACATGCGCTCCCTGCCCACCCACAAACTCCTCTTCCTCCACACCCTCTGTCAGCACCACATGGATGTCTTCGTCCTAAATGAAACCTTCCTCTAACCCCATATCTCCATCTACACGGCTCCTTGCACCCTGCACCGCACCGATAACCCGCACCCTCTGGAGCGTGGCAGAGTTGCTATAGGCCACCTCAAGCACCTCCCTGCCCAGCCCCAACCTCTCGTTAACGATCTTGCCGAGCATCTCACCCTCAGCCTCTTCTTCCCCACCCTTACCTGTGCCACCATTTATATCACCCTCACACCCCCAACCTGTACGATTTTCTGCCCCACATTGACGGCACCTTCTTCACCTACGTGATTGCTGCCGACCTCAATATCCACAGCCGTGATCCTGATGTCCTCCAGCAGTGGCATCACTCACCACCCTCCAAGGAGACCTGGTTCCCCTGCCTCAGCACACCCGACCCAAATCCAACACCACTCCCGATGTGGTCCTTGCCTCTCCCAACCTCCTTGGGCACATCACTGCATATGTCCTTGACCTCATTGGCAGTGACCATGCTCCTGTTCTTTTCACTATCTCTAATGATGGCCATCCCCACAACGCTCCTCGCCCTGACGTCCCTCGTAAACTGGTCCGTGATTACTCCCTTGCCAACTGGGATGCCTACCGGGACTCCATTCACACCCAGGTTGACGGCCACGACCTTACCCTCCAATCTCCTGATGACATCTCGCGCACTGCTGCCTTCCTGCACCAGACCTCTTCTGACGCCGTCGTCACCCATATCCCCACCAAAACCATCCACCCTCACCGAACCGCCCTGCCTCCACAGGCCGTCCTTCTCTTTCAAGAGTCCCGCCGCCTCTACCGCTCTTTTCTCCGCACTCGTGACCATGAGACACTTACCCGCCACCGGCAATTACAACGACACATCCGCAACCTGCTTACTGCGAAGAAGCGCCGTGCCTGGCGCCAGACATGTACACAACTCAACACCACGCTGCCCATAAACTCTTCCAAGTATTGGTCTGCTTTCCACCGCCTTAATGGGAACCGCCCCACCCCCAAGTACCCTCTCCTTCTTAATGACCGTCCCTTTCCTGACAACCTCAGAAAGGCCAACCACTTTGCCTCTCACCTCTCTGATGTTTTTTCCATCCTAGATGATCCCCACTTTGATTATTTCCTCTTCCCTGATGCCATGGACCGTACGAATACCTCAGTTCCTCCCCTTGCTCCTAGCTTCCAGTACTTGGGCCACACACCACCATCTGAACTTAACATTCCCATCACTACACAGGACATCAGCCTCACACTCTGCACTAAACGCAACACTGCCACGACTGCATTACCTACCGCCACCTCAAACACTGCCCTCCCTCCTTCCTTTCAGTCCTTGCCACCCTCTACAATGTCATCCTTGCCGCTGGCTTCTATCTCGACCTGTGGAAAACCCCCCTTATCCTGATGTTCTCCAAACCCAATAAGCCTCCATCTGATGTCTCTTCCTATCGTCCTATCTGTCTCACATCGGTGTTCAGCAAGCTCTTGGAATCCATCCTTTCCCGGTGCCTCCATCACCACCCCCACCAAAACCACCTCCTCCCCAATACCCAATGTGGCTTTCGACCTTCCTTCTCTGCTGACGATCAACTCCTCTGCCTCACTCATCTCCTCTCCCTCCAGCTTAATTCCCGTCTCTCCTCCATTTTTGTCTCCCTTGACCTCGAAAAGGACTACGACCGTGTCTGGCATCCCAGTCTCCTGTTTAAACTCCAAACCTACGCCCTTCCTATCAACTACATCCGTCTGATGGCCTCCTTCCTCTCCCACCATCCCTCCTATGTTACCATCCATAATGCCAGTTCCCACACCTTCTACCCCTCTGCAGGTCTGCCCCAGGGCTCTGTCCTCTCCCCTCTCCACTACCTCCTGTACATGGCAGATATGACTCAACCCCCCTCCAGTACACCTCTTGCAATATGCTGATGACACTGCATTCCTCGCCCTCGCTCCTACCCTCCAACGGTCCCAACGCCTTCTCCAGAATCACCTTGACCTTTTTGCTGCATGGTGTAACCAGTTGCTCCTGAAAATTTGTTCAACCCTACGTGACAATGGCTTAAATGGCGCTTATCTTGTCAAAGCGTTGATCTTTCATGTGAATTCCTGCTCTGTGTCATTTTGTCGTTGCATTGTGTTAATAAGACAACGTCTCAACGCCTGTCTTGATTTCTTACAGAACAGAAGTGTCTGCGTTTTGCATTTAAGTCAAGTCGCGGTAGGTGATTACTCATTGTTATTTTTGTTCGGGAGTCAAAGTGTAAGGGACAAATTCTGTTCAAAACATCGTAGAGGAAGCCTTGAACACTTGATTTAGAGATATTTCTCTATTGCAATTTGTGACAAAAACGATGACAAACCTCGGCCGAATATCCACTATTTAATACTATCTGCTCACAACTAATTGGTCGAATGCACATCTGTTGTTTACAGTTATTAGTTCAAGCTACCACCGAAGTTGCTGTTCAGGCTGGTGTCGGATATACGCTAGGAATAAAATCAGTCTCAGAACTTTTAGGACGGACGGTGTATTTCATATAGAAATTCGGTGAATTAGATGTAGATCTTTATTCACTATCGTATTTATTTTATAACACGTGATAATCCAGATATGTTTCAGTAATAGGTGATTATACGTCAAACGACTTATAGACAGTTAAAGTTTGAGGTATTGGTGAGTATTAACTGTATGGCATGGTCTAACATACAGCACTGTTGGAATTTAAAGATAGTCTACTTTGAATGTGTGTTCTAAGTCACCAAGGCCGAACTATAATGTTAACTTCTTTGGCAGTTACGTGGGTTTCAGTTTAATCTGTCTAACGGAATTCGTTATTTTTCACCACTTTTCTTGACTTATCGTTTCCATCACGAGCAAGTGCGTCCATGTTGTAATTTAAAAACTCGATCCTATGGGGTATCGTATCTATTAAATAGAGCTGCACTTTGGTTCATTTTCCCTCAGGACTTCTTACAGTAAGCGATATTCAAGAGTTCGGTGTTCATACGGTACTCAGAGATCATGCTACGGTGAAGAGGACAAATTTTCAGTTAACAGCTTTCATCAATAAAAGTTACGTCTTCAGCTTATTCAGCGGTGATAGGTGATTAGTAATACACAGACGGAAGGAAAAATCATAACACCAAAAAGGAGTTGTGTAGCGTAAACGCCAGTTAGTAGGCATGCTGCTACATCTGAAACATGATTTCTGTTCAGATTTCGCATAAGAGTCGTGCTAGTATCGCCATTATAAGGGTGCAAATCAGGACTGCTTAAATTACGCCTTTAAAGCGACAAAGACGACGTTATCAGAATCTCAGTGAGCTGCACGAGATCGCGTAATAGGGCTACGAGACGCTGTACGCTCCTTCTGTGATATTACAGAAGGTTCAAATGGCTCTGAGCACTATGGGACCCAACTGTTGTGGTCACTAGTCCCCTAGAACGTAGAACAACTTAAACCTAACTAACCTAAGAACATCACACACATCCATGCTCGAGGCAGGATTCGAACCTGCGACCGTAGCAGTCGCACGGTTCCGGGCTGCGCGCCTAGAACCGTGAGACCACCGCGGCCGGCTATTACAGAGGGACTTGGCAGAAACGTAGCCACTGTACGTGATTCCTGGGCGCAGTGGTCACGGGAATGTACGGTCAGCAGAAGACAAGGCTCCGGATAGCCGCGTGGCACTGCCGAAAGGGAAGACCATCGTGTTCGGTGTATGGCTCTGGCGCATCGTAATGCGTCTGTAGCAGCCATTTGAGCAGCAGTCAGCACCAGAGTGATATAACGAACTGATACAAATAGATTACTTCAAGGAGAGCTCCCAGTCAGACGCCCTGAGGCGTTCATTTCACCGACCCCAAACGTCCTCCACTTGCGATTTCAATGGTGTAAAGAGAGAAAGAGAGAGAGAGAGAAGCTGAGCAGCTGCGTGTGTCTACAGTGGCCACAATGTACACTACTGGCCATTAAAATAGCCTCACCACGAAGATGATGTACTACAGACGCGAAATTTAACCGACTGGATGAAGATGCTGTGATATGCAAATGATTAGCTTCTCAGAGCATTCACCCAAGGTTGGCGCCGGTGGCGACACCTACAGCGTGCTGACACGAGGAACGTTTCCAACCGATTTCTCATACACAAAGAGCAGTTGACCGGCGTTGCCTGGTGAAACGTTGTTGTGATGCCTCGTGTAAGGAAGAGAAATGCGTACCATCACGTTTCCGACTTTGATAAATGACGGATTGTAGCCTATCGCGATTGCGGTTTATCGTATCGCGACATTGCTGCTCGCGTTAGTCGAGATCCAATGACTGTTAGCAGAATATAGGGTCAGAAGGGTAATATGGAACTCTGTGCTGGATCCGAACGGCCTCGTATCACTAGCAGTCGAGATGAGAGGCATCTTATCCGCATGACTGTAATGGATGGTGCAGCCACGTCTGAATCCTTGAGTCAACAGAAAGGGGGCGTTTGCAAGACAACAACCATCTGCACGAACTGTTCGACGACTTCTGCAGCAGCATGGGCTATCAGCTCGGAGACCATGGCTGCGGTTGCCCTTGACGCTGCATCACAGACAGGAGCGCCTGCGATGGTGTACTCAACAACGAACCTGGGTGCACGAATGGCAAAACGTCATTTTTTCGGATGAATCCAGGTTCGGTTTACAGCATCATGATGGTCGCATCCGTGTTTGGCGACATAGCGGTGAACGCACATTGGAAGCGTGTATTCGTCATCGCCATACTGGCGTATCACCCGGCGTGATGGTATGGGGTGCCAATGATTACACGTCTCGGTCACTTCTTGTTCGCATTGACGGTACTGTAATCAGTGAACCTTACATTTCTAATGTGTTAGGACCCGTGGCCCTACCCTTCGTTCAATCCCTGCAAAATCCTACATTTCAGCAGGATAATGCATGACCGCATGTTGCAGGTCCTGTACGGGCTATTCTGGATACAGAAAATGTATGACTGCTGCCCTGACCAGCACATTCTCCAGATATCTCACCAATTGAAAAGTCTGGTCAATGGTGGCCGAGCAACTGGCTTGTCACAATACGCCACTCACTACTCTTAATGAACTGTGGTATCGTGTTGAAGCTCCGTGGGCAGTTGTACGTGTACACGCCATCCAAGCTCTTTTTGACTCAATGCCCAGGCGTATCAAGGCCGTTATTACGGCCAGAGGTGGTTGTTCTGGGTACTGATTTCTCACGATCTATGCTCCCAAATTGTGTGAAAATGTAATCACATATCAGTTCCAGTATAATATATTTGTCAAATGAATACCCGTTTATCATCTGCATTTCTTCTTGGTGTAGCAATTTTAAAGGCCAGTAGTGTATTTGTCCTGAATCTCTATGATATGTTTATATGTGCGTGAATATTACCACTGTAAATCCTTCTCACCCTTCCCTGATTAGTGATAAATCCTGCCTTGGTTTCCAAGACGAAGTTGAAATTTTAATTCCGTAATTCAGCTGAGAGCGTTATGAAGAACAGTAACCATCAACCATTTATTAGTTGTTTAGTTTATTAGTTTGTTCAGTTGTGTCTTGAATAAATATGATATTTTTACCAGAGCACGTGCTTTCGTATTCCCTCGCAAATCCTCATTTTTACGTCCTACTTGTATCCGTTGTGGAACAGATGAATATGGGTAAATTATTTATTCAGTTTTACTCAACGATCGTAAATGTGCAGGTTTGGCAACTCATTTCAATTAAACATCAAAGATTTTTCTTTCATGTATATCCATATACCACCTTCCCACTTTCTACGTTAATATATACCGTATCTTTCACTTTCATCACGAGCACCAATCCGCAACAAGATCCTTCACGTGTAGATATCCTTCTACTGGAGGACAGGGTGGAAGTGTGTAGTGTTTCCTTAAAAAAAGATGGTACTGCCGCGTTGCAAGTGATGACCGTCTGTAGGTAAGTAGGCCAGTTGGGGACCTGCAACTAATCCGTCTGCGTGCTAGACTCATTGGACCTACATCTGGAGTTATGATCTGGGTGTGATTTAGCATGACAGTTGGATAACTCTCGTAGTTATACCACACACAGTTACTGCAAATATGTACGTCACTATAGTTGTTTGAGCTGTTGTGCTGGTATTCGTGAACAGCATTCGAGGGAGTACTTTCCAACAGGATAACGATCGCCCACATACTGCTATTGTAACCTAACATGCTCTGCAGCTTGCCGACATGTTGCCTTGGCCTGCTCGATCACCAGATCTGTTTCAAGTCGAACACATATGGGACATCTTTTTTTTTTTTTGTCATCAGTCTACTGACTGGTTTGATGCGGCCCGCCACGAATTCCTTTCCTGTGCTAACCTCTTCATCTCAGAGTAGCATTTGCAACCTACAGCCTCAATTATTTGCTTGACGTATTCCAATCTCTGTCTCCCTCTACAGTTTTTGCCCTCTACAGCTCCCTCTAGTACCATGGAAGTCATTCCCACATGTCTTAGCAGATGTCCTATCATCCTGTCTCTTTTCCTTATCAGTGTTTTCCACATATTCCTTTCCTCTCCGATTCTGCGTAGAACCTCCTCATTTCAGACCTTGGGACATCATAGAACGAGAACTCAAAAACAGCATTAAGCGTCCCTATATTTACCGAGCAAGTGCTACAGGCAGGGCATTCCATTTCACAACTGACGGCCGGCACCTGTACAACACGAAGCACGCACGTTTGAATGCTTTCATCAACATATTAGTGCGTATAACCGTTAGTATCGCACCAGCGTTTCACATTTGCAATAGCTTATCTTGCGCTTGCATTAACCTGTAATCTTTCAATTCTTATAATTAATTAAATATCTGAACTAGACAAATGTAATCGCGAAATGTCGTTACTCTGGATGAATTATTTTTTGGTGTTCCGATTTCTTCCAGCAGTGTACAAGATGCATCTTACCACGCTTTAAATTGTGTTGTGGAGTCTAAAGTTTCTACTACTGATTCAGTGTTCACATGGTATTGCGACTGAGCAACTTACTCTCATTTTTACATCTCGCAGAAGCTTTGGCATCTCCTCACTACTAGCCAGAAGTGGGATCGCGTTATGCATAATCAGTGCTTTCTGTTTGGGGGCCTATATCAGGGCATGAACATTGCTCATATTCATATACCAGGGTTGGAACTTTGTAAGTAGGCTGTTTAGGTTTTTTTATTGGTAACGCCGCCGCCACGTGGCGCTCTGTATAAAAATCACTGGCTGTGCCGTGTGCAGTCTGTGGCTGGTTTGCATTGTTGTCTGCCATTGTAGTGTTGGGCAGCGGCAGCTGGATGCTAACAGCGTGTAGCGTTGCGCAGTTGGAGGTGAGCCGCCAGCAGTGGTGGACGTGGGTAGAGAGATGGCGGAGTTTTGAAATTTGTAAGAATTGGTGTCATGAACTGCTATATATATTATGACTAGTGAGGTAAATACATTGTTTGTTCTCTATTAAAATCTTTCATTTGCTAACTATACCTATCAGTAGTTAGTGCCTTCCGTAGTTAGAATCTTTTATTTACCTGGCAGTAGGGGCGCTCGCGGTATTGCAGTAGCTTGAGTAACGAAGATTGTTGTGAGGTAAGTGATTTGTGAAACGTATAGGTTAATGTTAGTCAGGGCCATTTTTTTGTAGGGATTTTTGAAAGTCAGATTGCGTTGCGCTAAAAATATTGTGTGTCAGTTTAAGCACAGTCTTGTATAAATTTTTCTAAGGGGACGTTTCAACTTAAATAGTGGCTACTATTTATTCACAAACGATACAAAAGATTTTCATGTTTGCACTTGTTACTCTTCTTCAGAGTAATCTCCAGCGTTTTGTAGAACCCGTTGCCAGCGATGGAAGGCTTAGTATACCGTTAGTAGAGCTTGTTTTTTAATGGTGCGAATGGAGCGGTCTGCTGCCTGTCGAATCTCTGCGACAGTTCCGAAGCGAATGCCACGTAGAGCTTCGGAATCAAATCAAATTCACAAGGTCCGGGGAGTATGGTGGATGGTACAGTACTTCCCAATCCCACCAACCGAACAGAGCAGCCACAGCTTGTGCTGTGTGCGCTTGCGCATTGTCGTGCAAAATGATGAGCGGAATTTTGCAGCAGTTTGCAAGACAATGCGCGGGTGCATACAGCGCAAGCTGTGGATGCTCTGTTTGGTCGATGGGACTGGGAAGTACTGTACCATGCACACTATTCTCCCCGGAATTAAGTCCTTGCGACTTTGATTTGATTGAGAAGATGAAGGAACCATTTCGTGGCATTCGCTTCAGAATTTCCAGAGACTCGGCAGGCAGTAGAAAGCTCCATTCGCACCATCAACAGAACAGGATCTGCTAACTGTATACTACGTCTTCCACATCGATGGCAACGGGTTCTACCAACACCGACTCAGAGGAAGGCCTCGGCGCTTGTTCGTGACGTCACGTCAGCTAGGCACGGCGAACGCCAGGTCTGTTGCAGGCATACTCATAATGGTGGTGTCTCCCTCTCTGACACAGGAAAAAGTGAAACTATTGGCGGTAGTTGACTAACACACATTGTTCTGAGAGACTTCTGCAATCAATTAATTGTGCAATTCATTACACTTCTTAACAAATAGTGTTCTCCTGAACTTAAATTTCCACCTGTTTTAAGGATTGACATACAAAAACAACTTCATGGTCTAGCAGAATTCGTGCTTCTTTACCTTATTTGTAAATCTGAGGAAGTTACGTTTGTACTGGGTTGCTTTTACAAGAAACTGTGAACATATTGGTTCTCTTCTTTAGCTATCTTGTTTGACTATGGGGTGAGAAGCACTGTATGTTAATGAAATATCTTGCGATTGTACACGTTGGGGGAGGGGGTGGGGGAAAGGAGAAGAGGCAAAAGAGAGATACTTGTTTTATCAAATAAATTTTTTTATCTTATAAAGTTTCTCCTTTCAGTTGCAAGAGGGGAATATTTATCTTTTCTAATGTGTATGTTTAAAAAAGTTTAAGCTCAGCAGCATTTTCGATGTATGAAGCTATTTTGTTTCCTGTTTAGAATTCCTTTCGTTGAAAACGACTGTAATCTAATGACTGGCAACAGTTGGACATTTACCCATGTAAATTAGTTAACATTTTCAGAGACTATGTCACACGAAAATAAATAAATAAATAAATAAAAGAAACGAGTTAATTATAAGGGGTTGGGGTAAGTTTCGATAACAAAATGGATCAAGTAAATATAGTTACTTGAATGTAAAATTTCCGAAACTTGGAATGGGGCAAAGCATCTTCTCATATTGATTTACGTTTGTTTCGACAGGATTCAGTAATACATACCTATGATCTTCATTGGTAGCTTTACGATAGTAAGAAAATCTTTCATCTCAATAAAACTGCAGAATCCAAAAGAATACCAAACGTTTTGTCCAAAAATAAGAGATTTATAGTGATAAGCACACCCAGGCGTTTCTGCTTGCAACAGACCTGGCGTTCGCCGTACCTAGCTGACTTGACGTCACCAACAAGCGCCGAGGCCTTCCTTTGAGACGGTGTTGGTTCTACACAACGCTGGTTACTACTTTGAAGGACTGTAATAGGTGCAAGCATGTAACTCTTTCGTATCGGTTGCTAATAAATAGTTGCCAATATTTAAGTTGCAACCCTCGTACAACACTAGTGGCTAGTGTGTGTCGGCTTTCCGACTGTAGCTATTCTTTGCGCAGGACAGCTGGTCGTGACGGCACGGCGGACGCTACAATTAGGCAGTCTTCGCGGGAGCCGCTCCGCCCTGCAGGCGTGCCGTGCGTAGCGCGCAGCAGCGGCAGCAGGCTGGCGCTCAGCCCGCGATAAACAGCGCCGCTGATACACGCGACGCCTCGGGCGCCTTATATTTAGAGAACTCGGAATTAACTCAATCTGGCGCGCGGCGCTCGCGGAGAAGGATTTGGAGACAATTGCAGCGACGCGGCGCGGCGCGCGGGCTCCAGCTCCAGGCAGGCTGGCGCGCCGTAATCCCCCGCGGTTCTCCACCTGCCGCTGGAGCGCAGGTAGCGCTACTGCCTGGGCCCGCATTAAGGCCCGCGCTGCTAAGGCGATTACCGCCGGTCCCCACTCTGCCACTGCCCCTCCTTTTCTCGGGTTCTCCGGGCCCTCATCTGTTAAGCACTCCACCTGCTACGGTATTCTTCAATTAATGGAACCTCTCCGGGATTTATGTCGAATTGACTCGTTTACGCAGCACAGTACCTGAAGGGTAGCAAATTGCTTTTGTTATCGTAAACTGTGCCACCCGCTCTCGTGTGGACTGTACGTTAAGCAGAAACTGAATCAATTCCTGAGATACTCATTAGTGACTGTAACCTCTTACGAGTAATGTCTAAAGATACGACCGTAGTTTCCAGTCTCAACATCGACCACTACACGTTTTTAATTATTTTAAGGTTTCTCGTAAGGAATTTACATTCGGCATCCAACTGCAGCGACAATCCCTCGGAGTTGCTGAGATTCTGATGTGAATCTAACGATCCCGCCCGCTATGCCAGATATCTGAGGCAAGCGAATTACCTTCAGCTTATCAGATGAATGTGAAAGATAAAAGTTCAGTCTGTGGCGCAAGCCCATGACCAAACTGTCGATCTGAATTCAGGAAATGTGCATGCCCAGTCACCAACTTTGGAAGAGGGTCTGCCTGAGTGTGGCTATCAGGACGTTGGCGACAATGTGGGCTGTGTTCTGCTAAGCTACCCTTAACGGGGTGAGAGGGAGAAGGCCTCCTAGGTTCGACAGATGATTTTGGAACTGAGAGAAGCCGGCCTTTGGAGCCGAGCAGTTCTAGGCGCCTTAGTCTGGAACCGGGCGACCGCTACGGTCGCAGGTTCGAATCCTGCCTCCGGCATGGATGTGTGTGATGTCCTTAGGTTAGTTAGGTTAAAGTATTTCTAAGTTCTATGGGACTGATGACCTCAGATGTTAAGTCCGATTGTGCCCTGGGCCATTGATTAAGTGTGCAAACCCGTAAGGATAAAATTTAACACTCCTTTATTCCCCAGCAGTTGAAGCTTACTCAGAGAGATGTTTTACACGTATCAGAAATAAGTCTTCAACACCCCTGGTTGTCGAGCCGTATGGCGGCCGATGGTATGGTTGGTATTCCACCTCTGTCAGGGTGGTGTCCAGACATCTCTTCGCTGATCATATCGGGGCCCAACTGGAAGCGGGACTCATCGTTGAAGACTGTTATAGTGTGTTCAGAGAGATACCACACTGAAGACATCGCAGCAGGGTAATGACTGTATACAGCGAGAGCTTCGGACTCATCGTTGAAGACTGTTATAGTGTGTTCAGAGAGATACCACACTGAAGACATCGCAGCAGGGTAATGACTGTATACAGCGAGAGCTTCGGACTCATCGTTGAAGACTGTTATAGTGTGTTCAGAGAGATACCACACTGAAGACATCGCAGCAGGGTAATGACTGTATACAGCGAGAGCTTCTACTGCATGTATTCGTGCTTGGAAATTCCTGCGTTGCCGAGCAACGTCGCCGGTCTCTCCTCAGGTAATAATGTTTCGAACATTGTGGACAAGGCCCTCGAAACAGCTCGTGATTTTAACGACAGAACGCGTCAGTTGGACAGAATTTGGCACGATATCCATCAGGAAGACATCCAACAGCCTTGTCAGTCAATGCCAAGCTGAATGACTGCTTCCTTAAGGGCCAGAGGGGGATCAACGCGCTATTGGCTTGCTCAATTTGTGGAGCTCTTTCTCTACGATAAATCATCCTATTTTTCTGAAATTTTAATCGCTTATTTGTCTACGTGTACATCACCATTTCTGTCCCATTCGCATAATTCCTTCGTGTTGCGTCGTTTTTTGTGTGTGTTACTCTACAGCCAACGATTCAGTGTGCTGAGAGGATTACAAAACTGTAATCGGCTTTCATCTACATAAAGTAGTGTGAATATTTTTGACGTTACTTTATCGATGTAGATATTAACACATAGATTTTAAAGTACTCAGAGCGAGGTCTTGATTCATTTAAAAATCATCATTTCCTTTAAAAGGCTTTTCTTAAAAAAATATCAAAATTCATAACAGCAGTGCTCCCATATCAGGCTTTGATGAAAGCCATCCTCACAAAATCGATAATGTCACTGCGAAAACAAGTTGCTTTTGTCTATATATGTTAGTAAAGCTGGAGATAATTTGTGAAAGATAAACAAAATACGAAAGAAGCAGATAAAGTAAAAGGGTCAAAAATGGCTCTGAGCTCTATGTGACTTAACTTCTGAGGTCATCAGTCGCCTAGAACTTAGAACAAATTAAACCTAACTAAGCACATCACACACATCCATGCAGGATTCGAACCTGCGACCGTAGCGGTCGCTCGGCTCCAGACTGTAGCGCCTAGAACCGCACGGCCAGTCCGGTGGGCTAAAAGGAGAAGTATGGATGAAAGCCATCCACACATAATGGATAATGTCACTGAGAAAACGAAGTATTTTGTCCTTCAATATATAATAGTAAAACCGGAGATAGTTACTGAAACATAAACAAAATATGAAGGAAGATGATGAAGGAAAAATATCACTATGAAAATGGATTGATATTTTCAAGTAACGTTAAGTAATGCCCGAAAGAGTCTGTTGATTTAGACAGAAGCAACAAGAAGAGGCAGTCAAATGAAAACGGGATGGTTGGAAAAAAGTAAGTAAACTGTATATTACTTCAAAAGGAATCGTCATATGTGTTAGTATATTCATCGCACTAGGCGTGGACCTCTGAGTCCAAAGCAAATCTATGGGCACACGTGTCTTTCTTCAGAGCTCCAAAAATATCGAAATTGTACTATCGTAGCTTGAGGACACTGCCGAAGCAAGATGAAAATTTCTGCAGGCGCCGCTAGATGTCCCATGAACATCTCCACCAATGAAGAGCCTCCTGGCCACCGCCCAATGAAGACCACCAGGACAGGATTACAAGTAGCGGGCACCTGGGCACCTTCTTCCTATTCCAAGTTACTTCGATGTTACTAGTTGGTGCCGAATGTTCCACCTAGCTCTTAATAGCTGGCTCTACCAGCAAACTCAGTGTACACAGACACATGTCTGTGTATTCGATTTTGCAGTGCCTTTGTTATTAAGAAGTACGATGGAATGTTTCTTCGAACATGCATGCATGTTCGAAGAAAATGCTGGTTCGAGTCGCGGTATGGCAGAAAATTTCACTGTCGTTATTCCATTATCCAGCTAACGGCTGTCAGTATTCACGGCTGCGAATATATTTCATGTAAAGCAGTTTAAGCCGGAAGCAACCGACTTGGTATTGGTCGATTGATTGTAATCGATCTTGTACTTAAGAAAAATGAAGCGAGTTGAATAGAATTTTACCACAACCCTCAGCGTGGTTTCTCCGTCCATCTAGGTATTGATACACTGGATATGGATATCAGATTGAATTAAGTTGTATTCATTCAAGATGGTTCAAATGGCTCTGAGCACTATGGGACTCAACCTCGAGGTCATTAGTCCCCTAGAACTTAGAACTAATTAAACCTAACTAACCTAAGGACATCACACACATCCATGCCCGAGGCAGGATTCGAACCTGCGACCGTAGCGGTCACGCGGTTCCAGACTGCAGCGCCTAGAACCACACGGCCACTTCGCCCGGCATACATTCAAGAGAACAACGAAAATAAACGGTTTCATCAGAACATTACCACTAGAAATTTAACCATCAGGCATCCCGTTGAGATAAAATGCGCACAGTAGAACATCCACACAAAAAAATTGATCATGCTGTGCTCATACAGCAAATATTAACCACAATATAAATGCCGTAGAGCACGTGCTCATAATTTCTGAAAGAAACCACAATTTTTCCTTAGGTTGGTTGTAGCTGGAATAGCGTCATTGCAGATGCTAATAGGTTCGGCAGTTTGCCTATTGAGAGAATTAAGTCTCGCCACAACAGAATTGAAATAAAATTTTAGGCCTGCACCTCCTTAAGCTGTGTGTACCTTGAAACTGACTAAGTGACCGGGATGTTCTCACATTTGTCTGTACATCAGTAATCCTTGAACTGAGGCTGAAATTAAACTGGGACAGTATTCGTGTACCTCCCTATGTAGACAAACCTCTGAAACAGGTGGCAATTCGCTCTTGAGATGTCGGTTTCACCAGAAATAGGCTCTCGTTGTTGGAGATGTCCTACATCCTGCAGGTACGTGTTTTGTGCTGGAGAACAAATACAGGAAGGGTGGCACTTAGTATACCGCTGCTTCGCTTTCGAACAGAACCACACAGGACCTAAAGTTTGTATACGCGCGCCACGCTGCCTCATCTCTCCCGCGCAGTGTGTGCCATTGTGAGACGAGGATAAAAGCGCAATTCTTGTACACCGGCGCTTGTTTCGCGTCCTGCCGAACGCTCCGGTTCGTCACCGCGCGCAGTTCTCGCATTGTGTCCCGCCACGGGGGCGCCCGTAGTCGCTGTTTTTCTTCCATCAGCGCTGCGCCGAAGGAAAAGCCACAAAAAATGAGGAGAGGGGCTGACTGTAGGGGGGGGGGGGGGGGGGGGGGGGTCGGTGGCACGCCGTACGAATCCCGCTGAAAATACGCAGATACTGCGACGGCGGCAGTGCGTTCGAGCAACCACTGCCCCGTCTCCAGCTGTCGTCCGGGCGGTAGCTCATGGCTAATCCTCTCTGCATCTACTTGCGGGAACCCAGATAAAAAGCTAGGAACAAAGCTTACTGCATCTGCATCCAAGTCTTGTTGTTTTAAAAATACACTTTTCTGTGTTTTACCTCCCTGATAATCCTGTATATGCTTACTGCTTCACGTAAGAGGATTCATTTCTGAAGAGTATCTGTCAAAAGATGAAATAACCAATGATAGAAGTCGTGGTGTGAGAGAAGATACGCTAAAGATGTGTATGATGAGGGTACATGTAACACCAAACCAATATTAAATACTTTAATAAAGCAATGACAAAGTGCTATGCATAGTGATGAATACATGAGAAGAATATTTCCGGCATTTTGGGATTTAAAATTGCAACACATTGAAGACGCATTCAAGAAAGGTCAAAATGGCAGGCAGAGATAACGCTATGTACATTCTGTGTATTGTGAAGACATAGGAACAGGTTCTTCACTTAGGAAGCCAATGTGATTGATGGTTATTTGCGGGGAGACCACATGATGACGCGTGTACGAGAGACAAACCTCTAACGATAAATGACGGGATTCGACATCGCAAGGGTCGCCGTGTACTGAAGTTGCGGCTTACCGTTGGTCAGAATGCTACTACTGCAGCGAATGTCCAGTCGATGGGTATTGGAGGGTCGTACTCGACACCACACAAAATCTGAACGACTTCTCGTGAATACAGCCCGAGGGGGCAGATATACACTGT
Organism: Schistocerca gregaria; assembly: GCF_023897955.1. NCBI lineage: Eukaryota > Metazoa > Arthropoda > Insecta > Orthoptera > Acrididae > Schistocerca > Schistocerca gregaria. The sequence continues at coordinate 834,385,795 of NC_064922.1, forward strand.
CTTTTCCAAATTGTACGGACACTTATTATTGGACATTAATATTGAGTGCTCCTCCCTTCACCTTTATGACAGTTTGAACTCTATTGGGTGCACTTCCAAACGCAAAAATTCTGTGGAGAAATGGTAACAGACCAGCCGGAGTGGCCGAGCGGTTCTAGGCGCTACAGTCTGGAATCGCGCGACCGTTATGGTCACAGGTTCGAAACCTGCCTCGGGCATAGATGTGTGTGATGTCCTTAGGTTAGTCAGGTTTAAGTAGTTCTGAGGTCTAGGGAACTTATGACCTCAGAAGTTAAGTCCCATAGTGCTCAGGGCCATTTGAACCATTTTTTGAATGGTAACACATTATTTCTCTAGAGATGAAACTACGTAAGGTAATGATTTTGGACACTGGGGCGTCGAGAGAATCGTACGTTGTAATTCATTTCGAAAGTGCTCGATTGGGCTAAGGTCGAAACTCTTGGCAGGTCAGTCAATTTCAGCAACGCTATTGTCCACAAATCATTGCCTCGCAGATGCCTCTGAGCCGTGAGGCTTGATCAGCGATTTTCCAGCCTCCTGTACGGGTCATCTGTCCGGTGGTGTGTGCAGAGCGCGCGGTGGCGCTTCCTACCAGGCCGATCAGTGAGCGAAGAGGAAGCTCTAGCAAGTAGCGAGGATTTTGCTTTGGGACGCCTACGTCGTTTGGGAAGTCTGGCGGACAGTACAGGCGCCGTGCGAGGCAGCAGGAAGAGCACACCTAAAAGGCGCTGTTTACCCGGGTGACGACGGCGCCGTAGCAAATACCGCCGGCGTGGAAGCAGTCACGTCACTGGGCAGCCGTTGGCGTATTTCGCTTCCTGCATGTCTTCTGGCAACTGCATCTGCGGCGGCTGGCTTCGTCGAACAAGCAAGAGTGTAAGGGCCTTGCTTGTGCTGTAAACTGTGGCTGGAATCGACTGCTGGGTTCAGTGCTGTTGACTTCATCTTCTTGCCTGGCCGTTGCTACTCCTACTGACAAGGAGAGGGCACGACGTTTGGAACGCGGATTCACTGCAAACTTCGTACCCTCGTAGTACTCCATTAGGACAACAAAATGTGTAAGCATTATTGAGAAAATCGCAAGATAATTTCGGTCGTCAAATATATACCTGTGCGTGGCCATTTTTACCACGAAGCGCCGGCAGCCGAGTGTTTAGAGTTCAAGCCCGTAATCACTGGGTCGCTGGATTGAGTCCCGCTCGTCAGTTTTTTTCTTTTATTTCTAACATTTTCTTTACTATTTATATTACAACTGATGTAATTAGAAAAATACGTGTATTCGGATGAACTTTTGTTAAATTTACAATGTTATTTGGCACGCTATAAATTTTTATTATCACAAATAATACAATATTCATAACCACCGACTCGTAAACGACCAAACCATAAAGTGATATTGAAAATGTATGCTTGTCCGTGTCTTCAAAATTGTTCTTATTTAATCAAAAGGGAACGAACAATTGCTTCTCGTGAAGACGCTATTAAAATACACTCGATACTGCATTACCGAAGATCAGCGCCGATATTTAAGGAAATGCTGCGTTATGCATGGTTTGCTTCCAAATTATCGGCTGAAAGAGAGGTTTTTGAATATTTTGAAGTGCTTTGTTTTTCCACGAAAAACCTCAAAAGACCTCATGTGTGCGGCAAAATAGCATTTATTCAATGCAGCTGGTGCCGTTTAACTTTGTTTTTCACGTTTTTACGAAAAACACCATCCCGCAACTTGTACTCGTAATGTCGAAAGCGACGATTAGTTATACATCTTTCGAAAGCCGTCTGTTCCGGTCAAAACTTGGAGGTAATAAGTCGTTTCGGGCTCCTTCCAGGTATAAGGGATTTCTCAAATCATGGACAAGCATACATTTTCAGTATCACTTTATGCGTTTGGTCGTTTAATAGTCGGTAGTTACGAATTTTATATTATTTGTGATAATAAAAATTTGTAAACCGCGAAATAACATTGTAACTTTAATAAAAGTTTATCCGATTTCACGTATCTTTAGCATTACATCAATTGTAATATATATAGTAAAGAAAATGACTGTGTTAGAAATTAAAAAAAAAACTGACGAGCGGGACTCGATCCAGAGACCCAGGGATTACGTTTTATTTATAAATTTTTTTTAAAATCTCATTTTGTTCGTTTTCGTTCGTAGCAAGTGCTCGGGGCGGACGTCGCAAGACACGCGTTTCAGTTCGTCGGTTATCCATTAACTCGAGATTTTTTTTTTATTACAGAGGGCAGCTAACCCTCTGACCGAACACGCTGAGTTACCGTGCCGTCATCCATTCGGCTGCCGCCGCTTCGTGGCAATGATGGCCACGCACAGGTATATATTTGACGACCGAAACCACCTTGCGATTTTCTCAATAACGCTTGAGAAGTACGCGCTACAGCTTCCACATTTTGTTGTCCTCGTGGAGTACTACCAGTGTACGAAGTTTGCAGTAAATCCGCGTTCCAAACGTCATGGCCTCCCCTTGTGAGTCTGTCCTCGAATGTGTTAATTTCAACTTGCTTAATACGCAAGGTTCTAATGAGAGCTGTATATGATGTGATGATTAACATTTATTAGGGCCTGGAGTGCTGATACATTCTGTTTGTACGTTGCTACTGTCAGTGTCAACCGCCATTGATAACAGTCTGGCTGGTCCTTGTCCAAGTGCCGCCTGGTTATTGTATTTACATCACACAACGGAGTTAACCTGACCAGTTGCCGTAGATATACATGGATAAAATTTTCCTGGGTATATTTTGCTGCGAACTGCAATAACATTATTGTAACGTTTCTATCTGAAGTGATAGTGTGTCTGAGAGACACGTGTCTAACTCTAAATGAGTAGTTTTCATAAATTCTTACAAGTTATTGAGAGGCCAGTTGTTATCCTGTGTTTAATTAGTTTGAAACTGATTCTATTAATGAAAGTAGAAGATTTCCTTCAATGACAGTATGTGGATGTGGTAAATTAAGACTACAGTTCCTCATTAAGTTTTAGTAAATTGTTCTTCAGGTAGTTCATAGTTTCTGAGTAAATAATGTTTAACTCATTTCACTAAATGTGTAATAGGCCATACATGCAGTGGTTTATAAATGTTTAAATTTTGAAGTAAATTGCTCTCACGTAAATGGTAAATTTGAAAATGTGTCATGGTTCTGTTGGCTATTTGTCTTGTTTAAATGTGCCAAATAAAGGTTCAGTGCAAGTTTCGATGGTGATTTCCTGATATGTCACTCGGTCCAATCCTACCACCACACAGCCTATTGTGCTGAGCTTGTTTCGTTGTCTAAAGGTTGCATTCCATGCTGTGCTGACACATCAACTCCTTTACGACAGGATCTGTTGTCATGCTAGTACAAACTACCACCGTCTCCGAACCGAACCTCTCGAATAATCAGTACACAATGCTGTAAAATGTGTTAACATACTTCTACGCCAAGGGTTTTCGTAAACACGAAAAGGCGACCACAACCCAACCATGAAAAACACTCCCATGCCATAACACCACCTCCACCATACTTCACTTATGACGCTACTCGTGACAGTAGCTGAAGTCCGCCATACCCAAGCCGTTTTCAACAGGATTGCCACGGGGTATATCGCGATCCATCACTGCCAGTCGCTCGTCTCGAGAGTAATCCACCGTTCAGTGCCGTCGCTCTTTCCGCCACCTAAAGCATCGCTCAGCACAGACTACAGAAATACCTTGCTTATGAGGAGCTGCTCGACCACTGTGCACCATAGTTTTTAATTCGCAACCCACAGTCAGTGTGCGATCTCGACGGTCCTAAGCCTATTGGAACTTACCAGTGAATCCTTCCGCTGATTTCGTACCTTTTTTTTATCTTTTTACTACTACGATCTACAGTGCTCAATGGTACGTGTACGTCTTAGCGTTTCCACCTCACAGTCACGTCACCAATAGTGGACTTCAGCACCTTAGAAGGGTTCAGATGTTCCTTATGAGTTGATTACTCAGGTGACATGCAAATGACGAGTCGACATCCGAAATCACTGAGTTCTTATGACGGACCCCTTCTCGATCGTGCTGCTTCGTATATCCATGTGTGGTGGCGCGGTTCCTTTCTGGGATCTAACCAGCATCTACCTGTGAACTCGTTGCAACAGATCGGTGGTAGGAAAGCCGAGCGGAAACCCACCGTACTGCTACTAGCACCAGGCTGTATACAACGTAACTATTCTAAAAATCGGGAAAAGGTCTTAATTTTTAATGAAAGTTGGCAACACTGGCAAAAGTTCGGTATATTCTAGCGTTTAGAATTACACGTTCACTTTCAAGCCCGTGCTAGTTCTAACACAGTCACGCACAAACCCTAGCATTCACGTTAGCAAGTTTATGGTTACCTGTTTCCCGAAATCTGAACAGTTAATAAACGCGGGTTGTTCTTAAATGAAAATGCTCGCCATACTATTAAGTTTATCAGTGTCTAAAGTCCTCAGCTTTTTAGTCAGCAATCTGCTCAATATGCAAGCGGAGTTACTGTCTTTTCTCATACACAAAGTTACTTAAGAAATCCGTACTTTTTGAAACAGAAAACCACCGGAATAAATATGCCTTAAGTTTACAGCACTTTTGAGGCATGTAGGACAACTAAAACCGACGAACTATAACTTCGTTCTGAGCTCATACTGCACACAACCGTACCCGATGATATTTGGTTTGTGAGGGGCTCAACTGCGCAATCAGCAGCGCCCGTACACATTCCTAATCTGAACACAATCTAATCTCGCCACTGTTCATGAATGATGATAGAATTATGAGGAAAACACTAATGCCCAGTCCCCAGGCAGAGAAAGTCCCCAAAACGACCGGAAATTTAACCCGGGACCCTATGATCCAGTGGTAGCAACGCAAGCCACTAGGCCACGAACTACGGACTACCGTAGACTGCTGTAAGCGTTCTCTGTCTCCAAGATGAAAGGTGTGCAAAAAATACTCCGTCCTGACTGGTAAATTTTTTTAAGGCCAATAGAAAAACATTATCCTCCCGCGTTAGTCCATGCTTTTCATAACACACTTCCGAATTTTACTTTGTCCCGAAATATATATTTAACATTCTGATATTGTATTTATACTATACGTTATTAGCTATTTCATTTGCAATCGAAATAGGTTTCCTTTTACCATAAACTTAATTAACATAGTACGACACAAAATTCTCCTTCGTTTGCATTCGCACTGTCCTAAAAATTTCTCACGCTACTTCGTACAGCGTTTGTCATTATAACGATGATCTAGATATTTACTTTAGACCCCATTCACGAATCATTCACACTACTAAAACACATACAAAACTTTACAAACATAAATAAACAACAAATCCTTCAAGAAATAAACAAAACAATTAACAAACACATTCTCTTGACTTGTTTCTTGAATGTCTCTGACCGCTACTGTACTCTGGTGGATGAAAATTAGAACTAAGTACTCGACTGAACCCGCTTCAGATCATCTGTCACTCTGGACACATCAGTTATTCTCCCGATACACAGCTTCAGACAGGAGCGATATAAAGGCACTACGCCTCACATGCAACGTACCAAGGGTCTGGAAATTGGCTGATTTTCAGCAAAACAAGTGTCCACACGAATAACGTCACGATGTCTGGAGACCATCGACTGTCAGAACGATTTTTGTGGTTTCTTTTGCCAAGGCAACAGAGAGAGACAGACCAACAGTGCTGCACCCAATGACTGCACTGCGACAGTAATGGCACCATGCCATCATTTGTGACAGAACCCATTCTGCGAGCCATATCACGATGAATGGATATTAAGACTCTGAGGACAACTAGAGTTACCACACTGCACTGATCATCAGCAAATATGCCATTAGGTACTCAACACGGCACACATTGTTCGTGTGGCTGGTAATTCTAAGATTGGCACATGCAAAAATAGAAAAGTTGGACTTAGCATTATACACTGCCGGAAAAGAAAATAAAGTGCACCTGGAAAAACGATGTCGACATTGATAATAGTTTCAGCGTCGTCCACCAACAGATAGCGTACTGCCATAGCTACCAGAGAGCCATCTGTGTCCACCCTTAAGTAGGGAACGGTCACAGCTGAAGGCTCAGTGCAGTGCAAACGTGTGAAACAAGCAGGCAACCATACTACAGAGACACACTCGTGACAGCCAACTGAGTGAATTTGAAAGGGTTGAAATTGTGACCTTCAGTGTGACGAAACGTCCTTTCGGAGAACTGCTTCTCAAGCTGGACATGCTGCATCAGTTGTGCAACGACGCTGCTATAAGTGGCCAAGGGACGAGGTTCTGGACGTTCACGCAGCACAGATGCCCGGTAGGATCGTCGTATTGTAAGGGCAACAGTTGTAAATTGTACAGCAGCACATGTAAGATGCCTTGTGAACTCAGGCATGTCAACAGGACCTGTTGCCGACAGGTTACTAGCAGCAGGACTAGGGGGACGCACACACTTCTAACCCATCTTCCACTCACGTCACAGCATCGACGTGCACGGCTCGATTGATGCCGTCGGAGAATCTCTTGGAATGGCGCGCCGTGGTCTTCAACGATGAAATAGGATACTGCCTCCTCGCAAGCGATTGTCGTTTGTGCGAACGGCTTGGACCTGGTAAGCGCTGTCTCCTAGAGTCATTAGTCTAAGACTCAGGCCTTATGGTTCGATGAGCTACAACTCTCGTTCAACTTGGTGCTTCTGAAGGGGACGCTAACCAGCGCTCGGTATGTGCAGAATGTTGTTAGACCCATTATTTTGCCGTACTTGCAACAGTAAGGTGATGTTCCAACAGAGTAACGCTCGCCCACAAACTGCCCGCGAAACTCAAAGTGCTCTGCAAGATGTGCAGCGACTTCCCTGACCAGCATGATCTCCGTATTTGGCTCCAATCGAGCACGTGTGGGATATGATGGGTCGACAAGTTACTTGACCTACTCGTCAACCAACAAATCTTTCAAAACTAAGAGAATAGCTCTAGTACACGTGGAATAATGTATCGCAGGGCAGCATTTGCCATCTGTACCACAGACTGAATGCCAGACTCAGGTCCTGCATTGCCGCCCGTGCACGCTACATCATGTGCTAATATGGGTGTTGCAGCATGGGTCGATACCTGGTACCTCAAAACCGCTTGTGCTATCGATCTGTAAACGTATTCATTTCACGTACTCTCTATGCACTGTTGCAACAATAAATCTTGAATGAATTGGAAACCTCTAAAGGGGTGTACTAATATATTTTCCGACAGTGTATTGAGTGGGACATTTTGTCCTAAAAGCTGGACTAACTGTTTTAAACAGAAACAGAATCAGCAGATTTTTTGACTCGTTTATTAGTAATCAGCTACCACCAGTTTCTTTCAAGGTCCAACTTACGCGTGCTTCAACTAAAAAAAGATAAGTAAACAACCTTACAAGTAGGGGTGTAGCGTGGTTGTGTCAAAGGAGACAAACGTAGGACACAAGGCATAAGAACAGCACTGGTTGGGATGATCATATTTATCGTTAAGGAATATCTCCCTTTTACGCCTCACACATATTGCGCTTGTTTACGTCATTAGCTTGGAACGATCCTTAGTCTGCAGTCTCTACTTCATCGCTATGAAGTTGAGTAAAACCGGAGAGGGCAGAACAACCGTAAAAAGCCAGGGATGACTGGCTAAAACCGTACACCTGGCCAACCTACGTATATTGAACAGCGGGTATTACATTTATGATGTGATACAACCGGTGACTGTGTCATATCTTTGAGGACTCTGTCACGTTGTATTTCTGAAAGATACCACAAGACCGTATGTCGCCCATCATGTCCTGGCCTACCTCTGGAAACTAGTCACATGTTTGACATCAAGGTATACATAACTGGTATGCAAGTTGAAACGTCCCCTTAGAACAATTTATCCACGACTGGTCTATATGAAACGTCCCCTTAGAACAATTATACACAAGACTGTGCTTATGCTGACACACAATATCCTTAGCGCAACGCAATCTGACTTCCAAAAATCCCTACGAAAGAATGGCCCTGACTAGCATTAACCTATACGTTTCACAAATCACTTACCTCACAAAAATCTTCGTTACTCAAGCTACTGCAATACAGCGAGCGTCACTACTGCCAGCTAAATAAAAGATTCAAACTTAATAGTCATTATATATATATATATATATATATATATATATATATATATATATATATATATATATATATATATATATCAGTTCGTGACACCAATTCTTACAAATTTCACAACTCCGCCATCTCTCTCCCACGTCCACCACTGCTGGCGGCTCACCTCCAACTGCGCAACGCTACACGCTGTTAGCATCCAGCTGCCGCTGCCCAACACTACAATGGCAGACAACAATGCAAACCAGCCACAGACTGCACATGGCACAGCCAGTGATTTTTATACAGAGCGCTACGTGGCGGCGGCGTTACCAATAAAAAATCCTAAACAGCCTACTTACATAGCCCCCATGCTCCCCAGAAAAAATTTTACAAATTGTTTTGGGCACTGGCCAATAATGATTTGATAAAATTTTTCATAATTACTATAACAAAGATATCAAATGCACACACTTATTGATACAATGTTGGTCAGAAGCTAAAATTCTCTCACAGTCCATAAAGACAGTCCTGATCGTTCATCATAGTAAAATTGCAGTGTTTTTTTTAAGGACTGAGCAATAAAAGAAAATGCACACAGAAGTAGTGGATTTCCATGCAGTCTTGAAGAAGTAGTGTTGTCCTTCCAACGAAAGACAGTGCTGACTCTTGACATGCAGACAGGTAATGGGCCACAACAGAGCAAACCCACAGCAGAGTCAGTCGAAGTTTTCAAGAATATTGTTAGGTAGGTCGTCACAGAGTAGACCCATTGCAGTCCTGGTAGAGATTACGGTATTGGTGGGCCACCAGAGGTGCAGACCCACTGCAGTCCTTGTAGAAATAATGGTATCGGTGGGTCATCAAAGGTGTAGACCCACTGTAGTCCTTGTAGAGATGGCCAGCAGCCATCTGTTTGACTGTGCAGGCGCACAATCACCATTGAAGAGTCTTGCACAGAATATAGCAAGTCCATAAACCACCACTTGTGCACTCACAAAGTTTTTGGAATTGTCCTTAGAACCAGCAATGCTGTTATCCAGTCCCTTGCTGAATTATTAACACACGTGCAAACACTATCAGTCCCTACTTCTCACATATTGTCCATATACTGTGACCAACAGAAACGTGTGCAGTGAAATGTAATTTACAAGTTACTTAATTTGATGAACTGGTGTCAATTACAATTTTATAACATAAGAATGCAATAACAAAGGTACAAAATACATCTTTAAAGAACATAACAATACAGATAACATTTGCAGTAGTACAGGCTTTACAAAAGAATCGAAATAGCAAATACATCAGTGTTACAAAAATTACGACATAAGTACATACATAAAGTTCAGAATAACTTTTGAAACATCAACTTCACACATGAGCATTAAAACAAAACACAATAAATAATGTCTGAACATATTTACAAAGAAAATAACATAGTATTTGAAAAATTCTACTACATAAATCTTATTAGCTAAACATATAAAGACAGGAAAAAGACAAGTACACAAGGGTACATAAACACATAGAGGGATAATACGAAAGGAAAGGACAGGGTTTGTTTTACTGCAGTATTTTGCATAGAGATCTCCCTTAGTTTATCATTATTCCCAAAAAGTCCTATCTAAACCTGCTTTCTGTATTCTGTTCACATCCTCTTTCAAAAATAGTTTTCTCCACTGTACACTGCTTTATTGGCCAAACCATTTTCTTATAGCTTCTCAATGCTTTTCTTCCAATTCATCATAGTTAGTTTCTTATATTGTCTACCCCCTCTTAAGCTAACTTAAAGCTACTGAGCTCAGATGCTAAACCATTTTCTTATAGCTTCTCAATGCTTTTCTTCCAATTCATCATAGTTAGTTTCTTATATAGTCTACCCCCTCTTAAGCTAACTTAAAGCTACTGAGCTCAGATGCTAAACTAAGGGACGACGCAATGCAGCAGCACAAAACAATTAACACAAACAGCAATGATAAAAAAATGGAAATTGGCAAAAAAAGGCAGCAATATTACAACTAATATAAGGCAATGTGCAGCAAACAAGAAAAATAAATCAGCAATAAAATTGGCTTAACCTAGTAATACAAAGTGACATTCAGTAGCACTATGAATGGCAAACAGCAGCAACAAATGCTATAACTTATATGTAAACATGACAAAGCTCAAGCAGAAAAAATGTTACACTAAAGACAACAATGCAGATAAGGACAATGTCTATTCTCATCTTAATGTCTATGCAATTAAAGTGGTGCACCACAAAAAAAACTAATGTTACAAAAGATATTACCAAGTAGTTGAAAAAAAATTAAGTATGCATTAACTGTTATTAATCCCTTCTTATTGCTCTTTCCTTTCCAAGTCCTCCTTTTCTGAAGAACGTGGATCATAAAATGATTATTTAATAGATCTGTTGACAGAAAGTTTTCATATTAGCAAATGCATTTAATTTTATTTTATAAAACCAATGCTGTAACACAGCTGGAAAACAGATATCAAATGAAATAAACAATTATGCAAAGTAAAGAATAAAAACACCATTCAATAGCTATGTGGCATTTCATAAGTCAGTATAAGCTCTCTCAACTCTCGCAGAAAGACAATTGTTATAATCAGGTGTGCAGATGTAAGAATGTTTCCAAGTAATGAGAGTGTCGTATTTGCGGTGCTTTCTACAAAGGAACGTCAATTGCGAGGATAATGGCCTCTTTTTTTTCTCCACCTGTGCCTCTGAAAGGCACACACTAATGACTTTTTCTCAAGGCGGCTGGCACACCTGGCCGCTCACAACGCATTACGTCACAGTCACTTACCTTTCTTACCGAAATATTTACTATAGCAGTTTCCACTATAGTGACAGTCTCATATAAAAATATTTTCAGAGGTTGAGAATTTGCGTTAAAAATGTGTAGAAAATAAAATCCAATAAATATAACACTGTCCAAAAAATTTTCGTCGGCATTGTAATACATTCACACATTTACATACATTTCATAACTCTTAAAGTGGTTTCCAACCACCTTTTTCACAAACGAGAGTTCCTAACCACTACTCATTATTCCTTACCTTATTCGTCGACACTTCTTCAATATTTCATCATAACAGATACCTAGCATAATAAAATAACTCATATAGCATCAGCTTAAACATACCTCAGCAACATAATTCACATCGTGTTCGTAATAATAACATCATAACACCTCAGCCAAATCTCAAAAACGTAATAGCTTTCTGCAATAATTTCAAAACCTAAAAAAATTCTCTGCTCATGTCAAAAGTGTCATCTGCCTCAAAAATACTTTAACAATCATGATCCCATACCAAACACATCATTCAAAGGTTTCATAGTATCACAATGGTTCTGAAAAAATATGAACAGTTCACAAAGTACAGACAAAATACAATTTCATAAGTGTGAAGTTATCCAACGGTGCAATTATGTAAACATCTGTCACTGATGTAGTAAAATAAATGTTTGTCTCTCTCAGTTAAATGATCAGATAGCTGTGTAACTTATGTGTTAGAGAAATATGGTACCGATGTGTAAAGTTGTATAAGCAAATACCATATTAACTAGGGCTGCTTGTGCTTGCCAGACACATGGCACACAAAGTAGGCGTGTACCCCCTGAGGATTAATGTGATTATATCCTCAGGTGTTACAGATTACAGCAATGCAATGAAATGTATCATGAAAAACTTTCTTTTTAATTCAACAATCTTGATAAATAAATGGTTTAAGTACCAAATTAATCACTCAAATGCTTGCCCTGTAATGCTAAATGTGCGTTTTGCTGTAAGATAATTCTGTGTAACTGTCGTAGTTATCGTCCTCTGTAAGCAAAGTTCTGCTGAAGTCAATGTACTTACCTCATCATAAACGAAAGTGAAATGCTTTCCGTATAGATATCGTAGTTATTACATACCTTACCGTGATCAAGAAAGTACTATAATGTAACGTATTGTTGCGCTACGATAAAGGCTGTCTCATTGTAGCTATACCACAAAAGTTACTACTAAAACATGTTTACCTTCCCAGAAGAATTCAGAAAAACTCTGCAGATGTAAAATAGATAAACCGCAAAAGCAACATTCCAAATTGTCACTCATTAGTAGCGTCGTGATAAAATCGTGCATCTGTCACATAAACTAACCTCTGTGTCATCTGGTATCTCACATAAAGTACTTTAAATCCAAAATGTATCTTCAAGTAAACCAAAATGTTGCATTAAAATCTCATTAGCAGTATATGTTCTAAGTATGTAAGCCTTATAGTCGTTACGTAATCTTGCAACTAACAAGCAAGAATGTACAAATAACAACACTGTGTCGTCTGTTCACTATAACAATGCATTCATAATTTCTGTTTAAAAATGTTCCCTAGGTTCTAGACTGGATAGTTAACTTCAAAACATTGTTGCATGTTAACAGTTTCTCAGTGTGACAAAGCATACTAGAAAGGTGAAGTGAAATGTTTTAAGGCAAAGAAAGTTAAAAAGCTGATTATCTCTCAATAAACGATTTTACATGTAAAATGTGGTGCAAGCATTTACTCTTCCTACTATGCAAAGCTCGAGCTTCAACGAAATTATCATGTCGTTTACGTCGGTAAAGAACGCTAAAATTTTTCTCAAGGTTAGTGTCTCTTATTTTTCTCTGAGCCAGCAGGCGCAGGTGGCTGCCTGCGGTGCGAGTCATTGTCTGTTTCTTTGTTGGCGTGCGTCGTTATTAGGATTAGGAGACCTAACTTCTACAAATTCACCTTGCCGAGAGGGCCCTGCTCTGTTTGAATCCCGCCAGTTCTGATGCAATTCAGGTCTGTCGTTACGATCATATCGTCTGTCGTCATGTCGGTAATTTCTGTAATTTATTTCTTGTCGGTTAAGTGGTGGAGAATTTCACCCTGAATCGTAACTGCGCGCTGGACCGTTGCGTCTGAAGTTATTCCCTCTCCCTTGGTAATAATTATTTTGGTTCCCATATTGTCTGTTTCTCTGATTGTCTCTGTGATATTCATTACTGCTGAGAGGTGATCTTTCCCTGTAATTATTACTACTCTGCCAACGGTTGTCATACGGGTGGTGTCTGTTTTGGTCACGATTTGTGTTGTGAGAATAGCCTTGTCGTGTCCAGTTATTATTTCTTTCATCGCGGAATTTCGACAGATGTGACCTGTAATTGTTGTGTTTCTGTTTTCGCGTTCCGCGATTGTCAGAGTCAATTTCTAATACTTCTAAGAGTCCCTGAAAAGCTTCATTGTCGTCTTTGCAACAGTCTGCCAAAATAATATGCCGTAAATGTTCAGGCAATTTGATTAAGCAAATGCGGATGAGTTCTGACGGGCTGTATGGGTTTGAAAGATACTGATTCTTATGTAACATGTCTTCAAAATATTTCACAAGACTTGAAAATTCAGATTGTTCGAAATTTTTCATCATTATGATGCTATGTTTTACTCGGTCTTGTGTAGCTTGAGACTAATATGCTGAGAGGAAGGGATGATAAAATTCTCCTTCACTATAAAAATCGTGAATGACCGATCGCATTCTTACAGCTGGTTCATTCTCCAAGTAGCCACACATAAATTCTAATCTGTGCTCTAATGACCAGTTGGGAGGAAAACAAAGAGAAAATTGATGGAGCCACGCTTGTGGATGAATGTCGTTGCCAGAAATCTTAAATGTTTTGAATTTACGTGCAGTAATGAACAGCTTATAGTCAAAATCATCGTGTCGGCGGGTAGCATATCGTTCATTGTTACGTCGTGTCGGCAGTTCCATCTCAAAATTCGGTGCACCTTGCCAATTTCTTTCACAATTTCCGAAATGCCCTGTGTTATTATTTTGTGGCTTTTCCGTATTTCTAAGTCCCTCTTCCCGTGTTGGAGCGCGACTGTCCTCTGAAATACGTAATTCTTGTATTACCTGTGTCAGCTGATCTTGCACTTCCCGGATTTCTCTTTGGTGTTGTGTATTAATTTGATTCTGATTTTGTTTGAATTTCCTAATTTGTTCGCACTCTTCTGTATCATTCAGATCATCATCTACCTTTGTAGATAAGTTAGTGAATTGATCTGAAAGTTCGGCTACTTTCTCCGATAGTGAACACATTTCCTCAGTGTGTTTTTCTGAACCAAGTTTAAGAGTGTCCATTTGTGTTGAAATCGAATCTACTGTGACCTTTAAGTTTCCCTGAGTTCTTGCAAGTTGCGTAACCGAATCGGTGGATGCAACTGAGTCCATTTTAGCTTGCAAGGTGTCGTGATTTTCACGAAAAACAGTTTGCAATTCTTTCATGGCTGCTTCGTGATTCTGTAATGCGTTTTCATGCCGCGAAAACATAGGTTGAAAATGCTCACAAATTTGTGTTTTTACGTCATTACAGATTTTTTGACATTTCGATTCAATGTTATGTAACTCAGTAGTTAAATCTTCACGTGTTTGTTCAAGTGTGGTGTCTAACTTCCGAAGATTTTGTTCCATTGTGTCTAACTTTTGAAGATTATGTTCCATTGTGTCTAACTTTTGAAGCTTTTGCTGTGTTTGTCTCTGATTTTGTTCCATTGTGTCTAACTTTTGAAGATTTTGTCCCATTTGTTTCTGATTTTGTTCAAGCGTTGTGTCTAACTTTTGTAGCCTTTGTCCCATTTGTTGCATTAACTGTAATAACAGTGCACTTGTGTCTGAAACATGTTCCTCAGTGCATTTCGGCAGTGCATTTGAACCGGCAATATTCGCATTTTGAAAAGCAGAATATGTGTCTTGATTTATTTGAGAAAACGGTGAGGACGCAAAATCTGAATCTACAGTACTTGCAAGATTGTGTCCTGTCATTTCGGAATCCTGAGGCGAGCTGTTGCCGACCGATCGATCGATAATGCTTCCCTGTTCACTAATTGTTTCACTGCCTACACCATTATTTGCAGCCCGCTCCATTTCCCTAAGCGCTATTACCAAATTACTAGTTTGAACGTTAGTGAATTCATTACATGGTGACGCTAACACACTGCTTTCGTCTTCACTGTCATTTCTCAGTTTACTTTGGAGCCTAGTGTTACGTTTTTCACACGCCATTATTGTCACAATTTTTCACACGACAACACAGAAAAACACAATTTTAAGAACAAAAATAAGATAACACATTAACATAGCACTGAAAATAATATCTAGTTAATTGCAAGCGCAGCTGCGAAATACTTGGTGCAAATCTACATGCATGCCACAACTGTTTTACTGCACAACAATGATAGACTGCAACTACAAAGGAAATTCTCTCTATGATTACGCGCTAGCAATAAACAAAGACTACACTAACTACACAAACTACAAGAAAAAATCAGAAGATTCGAGTGAGGTATCCGTGGCTAAGGGTCGACATATGAAACGTCCCCTTAGAACAATTTATCCACGACTGGTCTATATGAAACGTCCCCTTAGAACAATTATACACAAGACTGTGCTTATGCTGATACACAATATCCTTAGCGCAACGCAATCTGACTTCCAAAAATCCCTACGAAAGAATGGCCCTGACTAGCATTAACCTATACGTTTCACAAATCACTTACCTCACAAAAATCTTCATTACTCAAGCTACTGCAATACAGCGAGCGTCACTACTGCCAGCTAAATAAAAGATTCAAACTTAATAGTCATAATATATGTATCAGTTCGTGACACCAATTCTTACAAATTTCAAAACCCCGCCATCTCTCTCCCCACGTCCACCACTGCTGGCAGCTCACCTCCAACTGCGCAACGCTACGCGCTGTTAGCATCCAGCTGCCGCTCCCCAACACTGCAATGGCAGACAACAATGCAAACCAGCCACAGACTGCACATGGCACAGCCAGTGATTTTTATACAGAGCGCTACGTGGCGGCGGCGTTACCAATAAAAAATCCTAAACAGCCTACTTACAAAGTTTGGGGAAGAATCATTATGTTATGATCGCGCCAAGTGGGGTCATATTGAATCTGCACAATGTATGTAACGCAATCTTATAATGGCCCTGATATAAGTCCCACATGGGATGGCTAGCCTCTCACATAATTTATTCATTATAATTAATAGATAGAAGTTCCTCTCCAAGAAATGATAATAGGAAAGGATTCTGGTAAGTGTGACTGTTTAACAGATAATTGCGTTCTAAAAATTTACAATTACATTTACTTCACTGATAAAAAATTTATACAAGGAACCATCATGAACATTAACGTAAACTAATCATTAAATAGTCAAATGACACTGCATAGAATCTAGTGTTCTTCTCTACTACGTGAAAGGGGAGCAAAGAGAACAGGCGAGATGCGTAATATCGATAAATAAGTGGTTAATCGGATGCAGTACCAGGATATCATCTAAGGAAGCAAAGTGGTTCTACGGATGCAACGGCTGAGAAAACTCACTTATAATTTTGGGGGGCTGAAAAATTGACTGAAATCCTACCGGCTGGAGCTGCGTATATTAAAGACAGTAAGCACAAGGCGGAATACGTATGACGGCTTCTACTCGTGGTGGGGCGCTGCATGGGGATGGGCTCTGCCTTGCAGATCGATCGAAGCCCGAGTGCAAATAATAATCATAATAATAATAATAATAAGCTATATTTTTGTCCGGATGTCCTACACCGTAGGAAGGGCGGCAAACCAAAGAGCGAATACTGCGGCGGACAGGAACCAACTCTCAGAATTCTCTTCCGCCCCGTGACCAGACAGCGACCGCTCCGCTGTGCCAGAACACGGCCAATTGTCGCCAATAAATAAGGCTTTCGTCAACTATGTCCTTACAACAAATCAGTCTTTGACTCTTAACTACCATACTTCGTCAACCTAGGCGCCAAAACCGTTCATCACACCAGTTCACAAAGGTGACGTCAAACGTGTACTGACGTAACAATCGAGCATCCTCCAGGACTTTAGGCGGGAATCCTCCTGGCGACAGGCTCCAACAGAATGTGATAACTGGAAAGTGATGTATAGTGCCGTTCTTTCAGCTATCCTGTAGAGCTCGGCGACCATTTCCGCGAAACGTCCCAAATAATAGCACAGCTGTGGCGGCGAGCTGGCGTGCTCTTGCCCGAAGCGTAAGATTTTTGTGAGAAAACTGTCCCCAGACATTGTAAAAACAGTGATCGTCCGTCGCTCTGGCCTCGGAGACCTGACAGCCAAAGCGAAAGTCGCCATCCAGAGGTCGGGACTGTGTTCACGGTGACCGGATGTCTCCCCACCTCCTGCCGTTGTGAGCGGTTGGACTCTTGACAGCTCAAAAGTTCCCATACATCTCCCACATGAAACGAACACAATTACGATATGCGCGCATCTTACTCTCGATCATATACATGCCAGTACATAGCATCCAATTACCTGCTTTGCATGAAAGTGTAATGCGGTTGCGAAATGACGTTAATTTTCATGTATACAAATTCAGATTTCAGAAATGCAAGACAGGACTGTTTGATGCCCCTTAACAAGTATGTGAAAAGTGCAGAGGCATGCTATTTTGCACCTCAAAAAAGAGGACGTTCGTCCTGCTGCCTTGACCTCACGTTCTTCAAACGTTCACTAGTTTAGGACAGCTGGTCGTTTGCCGCCACGATACTGGCATGCCAGCTCACGCCAGCCGCTGCAATTAGATTAGATTCATTTTTAGTTCTACAGACCCTAAAAAATAATTCATTGTCATGGGTGTAGAGAATGTCAGAAGGTATAACATAAAAACAAACCGTTTGAATATAATACTTACTACCCTGATCATTTGTCAGGAGATTGTCAAAATAGGTGAATACAGTAAACTGGAACAACTAATATTTAGAGAATTAATACGCTGACAGAATGAAACATTGTTAAACACTATTAACAAGTTTATCATACACGAAGTACCTAATCTTGACTGTTGTGAAAAGTGCTTTGAAAACGGAAATCTAACAGACATTCTTACTTAAGCTGGTCAAACAGTCTCTGTTACGATATTCATCCATAGAGTAGAAGGAGTTGCCTATCAAAAAGTCTTTCAAACTTTGTTTAAACCTTGCTTTATCTGAAACGAAGTTTTTAATAATTGCTGGGAATTTATGGAAAATCTGTGTTCCAGAATATTGTACCCCTTTTTGTACCAGGTAAGTGATTTGAGGTCTTTCTTACTCCTAGTATTGATATTATGTATTGAGCTATTGGTTGGAAATAGAGACATTTTACCTGCAAAAAATTTCATTATGGAATAAATATACTAAGAAGCAGTGGATAGAATACACAGGTGCTCGAACAGGTTTCTACTTGATCTTGAATTTATACCAGAAATGACTTTTGGTACACGCTTTTGCTCGCTAAAACGTTTGCTCGGTTTGATGAGTTACCACAGAATATGATCGCATATGACATAATAGAATGAAGGTAAGCAAACTATGCAAGTTTTTTATATTTATATCTCCTACATCTGACAGAATTCTCACTGCAAATGCAGACTTGTTTAAACGCATAAGCAATTCTGTAGTTTGTCCTACCCAACTGATTTTATTCTCGAGTTGTAATCCCAGAAACTTAACACTGTCAACCTCTTCGATCTGCATGTCTTCATATGTTATACACATGCTGAAAGGAATTTTCTTACAGTTTCTCAAGTAAATATAGTGAGTCTTTCCAAAGTTTACTGACAAAGTTTAAAACTTTATTAATGTCAATGAGGATTTAATTAACAGGTATTTCTAAATCTGTACTTGACTTGCTACTTTTTGCAATGTCTGTATCACCTGCAAACAAAGCGAACTTAGCATCTGGCATTGTAACAGACGAGAGGTCATTAATGTACACAAGGAAAAGCAATGGACCCGAGATGAAACCTTGAGGGATACCACATTTAATTAATTCCCGATCAAATGAAGACTGACTGCTTACTGCACAGGTATTTCGCAACCATACCCGTTGCTTCCTATTAGTTAGATAAGGCTCAAACCATTTCGCAGCACTGCAGGTGACACCGAAATATTCTAATTTACTTAAGAGGATGCTATGGTTCACACACTAAAAGGCTTTTGACAGGTCACAGAAAATATGCCTAATTTATCATATAATGAATTAAGTACATTCTCGCTGTAAGTGTAAATAGCTTTTTCTATATCAGAACTCTTAAGAAATCCAAAGTGTCACTTGGACAATATATTATTTGGAGTTAGATTCTTAAGGAGACGCTTGAACACGACCTTTCCAAAAAATTTTAAGAAAATCAGCAGAAGCGAAACTGGTCGATAGTCTGATTGTATCTCTCTAACCTCCTTCTTGTAAAGAGGCTTGACTTCAGCATACTTTAACCAGTCTGGAAATGTTCCGCTGGTAAGATACTGATTACACAAATAACTTAGGATGAACTTGATGAACTCGAGCACATAACTGAACAAGCATGAAGTGACGTATCTATCATCTGAATTAAGTTTGATATGGTGCCTGCTTGTGCTAGAATCGTCGTGTCTACCAGAAGTGTCAGCTGAGTGTACTACAACACACCTTGTACATTCCCAAATAACCTATAAAGTTCTTACTGTACGGTATGTGCACAATAAATATAATTTCGTTATTTGGTATTGTTCCTGGTGTTGCAGTTTCTGTGTATACCTTCCTCATACAGTGAGAAGAATGTGCCTTTTCAAAGCATAGAGCACATACAGCACCTTTGTGAGATATGGTGCTTGAGAACACTTCATTGGAAAATTTTACTTACATTTAATGAATTATGTTATATAATAATCAGGACCCCTCATGAACCATGGACCTTGCCGTTGGTGGGGAGGTTTGCGTGCCTCAGCGATACAGATGGCCGTACCGTAGGTGCAACAACAACGGAGGGGTATCTGTTGAGAGGCCAGACAAATGTGTGGTTCCTGAAGAGGGGCAGCAGCCTTTTCAGTAGTTGCAGGGGCAACAGTCTGGATGATTGACTGATCTGGCCTTGCAACATTAACCAAAACGGCCTTGCTGTGCTGGTACTGCGAACGGCTCAAAGCAAGGGGAAACTACAGCCGTAATTTTTCCCGAGGACATGCAGCTTTACTGTATGATTAAATGATGATGGCATCCTCTTGGGTAAAATATTCCGGAGGTAAAATAGTCCCCCATTCGGATCTCCGGGCGGGGACTACTCAGGAGGATGTCGTTATCAGGAGAAAGAAAACTGGCGTTCTACGGATCGGAGCGTGGAATGTCAGATCCCTTAATCGGGCAGGTAGGTTAGAAAATTTAAAAAGGGAAATGGATAGGTTAAAGTTAGATATAGTGGGAATTAGTGAAGTTCGGTGGCAGGAGGAACAAGACTTTTGGTCAGGTGACTACAGGGTTATAAACAAAAAATCGAATAGGGGTAATGCAGGAGTAGGTTTAATAATGAATAGGAAAATAGGAATGCGGGTAAGCTACTACAAACAGCATAGTGAACGCATTATTGTGGCCAAGATAGATACGAAGCCCACACCTACTACAGTAGTACAAGTTTATATGCCAACTAGCTCTGCAGATGATGAAGAAATTGAAGGAATGTACGATGAAATAAAAGAAATTATTCAGATAGTGAAGGGAGACGAAAATTTAATAGTAATGGGTGACTGGAATTCGAGTGTAGGAAAAGGGAGAGAAGGAAACATAGTATGTGAATATGGATTGGGGCTAAGAAATGAAAGAGGAAGTCGCCTAGTAGAATTTTACACAGAGAACAACTTAATCATAGCTAACACTTGGTTTAAGAATCATGAAAGAAGGTTGTACACGTGGAAGAACCCTGGAGATACTAAAAGGTATCAGATAGATTATATAATGATAAGACAGAGATTTAGGAACCAGGTTTTAAGTTGTAAGACATTTCCAGGGGCAGATGTGGACTCTGACCACAATCTATTGGTTATGACCTGTAGATTAAAACTGAAGAAACTGCAAAAATGTGGGAAATTAAGGATATGGGACCTGGATAAACTGAAAGAACCAGAGGTTGTACAGAGTTTCAGGGAGAGCATAAGGGAACAATTGACAGGAATAGGGGAAAAAATACAGTAGAAGAAGAATGGGTAGCTCTGAGGGATGTAGTAGTGAAGGCAGCAGAGGATAAACTAGGTACAAAGACGAGGGCTGCTAGAAATCCTTGGGTAACAGAAGAAATATTGAATTTAATTGATGAAAGGAGAAAATATAAAAATGCAGTAAATGAAGCAGGCAAAAAGGAATACAAACGTCTCAAAAATGAGATCGACAGGAAGTGCAAAATGGCTAAACAGGGATGGCTAGAGGACAAATGTAAGGATGTAGAAGATTATCTCACTAGGGGTAAGATACAGGAAAATTAAAGAGACCTTTGGAGAGAAGAGAACCACGTGTATGAATATCAAGAGCTCAGATGGCAGCCCAGTTCTAAGCAAACAAGGGAAGGCAGAAAGGTGGAAGGAGTATATAGAAGGTTTATACAAGGGCGATGTACTTGAGGACAATATTATGGAAATGGAAGAGGATGTAGATGAAGACGAAATGGGAGATACGATACTGCGTGAAGAGTTTGACAGAGCACTGAAACAAGGCCCCCGGAGTAGACAACATTCCATTAGAACTACTGACGGCCTTGGGACAACCAGTACTGACAAAACTCTACCAGCTGGTGAGCAAGATGTATGAGACAGGCGAAATACCCTCAGACTTCAAGAAGAATATAATAATTCCAATCCCAAAGAAAGCAGGTGCTGACAGATGTGATAATTACCGAACTATCAGTTTAATAAGCCACAGCTGCAAAATACTAACGCGAATTCTTTACAGACGAATGGAAAAACTGGTAGATGCAGACCTCGGGGAGGATCAATTTGGATTCCGTCGAAATGTTGGAACACGTGAGGCAATACTGACCTTACGACTTATCTTAGAAGAAAGATTAAGAAAAGGCAAACCTACGTTTCTAGCATTTGTAGACTTAGAGAAAGCTTTTGACAATGTTGACTAGAATACTCTTTTTCAAATTCTACAGGTGGCAGGGGTAAAATACAGGGAGCGAAAGGCTATTTATAATTTGTACAGAAACCAGATGGCAGCCATAAGAGTCGAGGGGCATGAAAGGGAAGCAGTGGTTGGGAAAGGAGTGAGACAGGGTTGTAGCCTCTCCCCGATGTTATTCAATCTGTATATTGAGCAAGCAGTAACGGAAACAAAAGAAAAAATTGGAGTAGGTATTAAAATTCATGGAGACGAAGTAAAAACTTTGAGGTTCACCGATGACATTGTAATTCTGTCAGAGACAGCAAAGGACTTGGAAGAGCAGCTGAACGGAATGGACAGTGTCTTGAAAGGAGGATATAAGATGAACATTAACAAAAGCAAAACGAGGATAATGGAATGTAGTCAAATTAAATCGGGTGATGCTGAGGGAATTAGATTAGGAAATGAGACACTTAAAGTAGTAAAGGAGTTTTGCTATTTAGGAAGTAAAATAACTGATGATGGTCGAAGTAGAGAGGATATAAAATGTAGACCGGCAATGGCAAGGAAAGCGTTTCTGAAGAAGAGAAATTTGTTAACATCGAATATAGATTTATGTATCAGGAAGTCGTTTCTGAAAGTATTTGTTTGGAATGTAGCCATGTATGGAAGTGAAACATGGACGATAACTAGTTTGGACAAGAAGAGAATAGAAGCTTTCGAAATGTGGTGCTACAGAAGAATACTGAAGATAAGGTGGATAGAGCACGTAACTAATGAGGAGGTATTGAATAGGATTGAGGAGAAGAGAAGTTTGTGGCACAACTTGACTAGAAGAAGGGATCGGTTGGTAGGACATGTTTTGAGGCATCAAGGGATCACAAATTTAGCATTGGAGGGCAGCGTGGAGGGTAAAAATCGTAGAGGGAGAGCGAGAGATGAGTACACTAAGCAGATTCAGAAGGATGTAGGTTGCAGTAGGTACTGGGAGATGAAGCAGCTTGCACAGGATAGAGTAGCATGGAGAGCTGCATCAAACCAGTCTCAGGACTGAAGACAACAACAACAACAATAATCAGGAATTCAATCAATTACTATCAGTATGCTACGTCCCTGTCAAGTTGATGACATTGGTGCATCGTCACACAATTCCATCCGCATGTTACCATACCAGTGAGGAACGTTGATGTTCTGTGGTCGTGTGGCGTTTCTTCCTTGTCTATCAGTGAGATGGCTCAACTGTATTTATCTCAAGGCGACAACAGTCATGGGAGAGTGATATGCACATGTAAAGGTGCATATAAAATGGCAGTGCATTGGCTGAGTTGTCGTTTGTACTAAAGTGAGCTAGGTGAAAAGTTTTATGACGTTACTATGAACGCATGACGGGAATTAACAGACTTTGAATGCTGAACAGCAGTTGGAGCTAGACGCCTGGAACATTGTATCTCAGAAATCGTTAGAGAATTATATATTCCGAGATCAACAGCGTCAAGAGTGAGCCGAAGATACCAAATTTTAGGATTTACCTATCAGCACGGACGAAGCAGTGGCCGAAGCTCTTCACTTAACGAGCGAAATTTATGGCATTTGTATAGAGTTGTCATTGTTAACAAAAAGCAACTCTTCCCTCGTATGCGTTAAGACAGAGCGGCCAAAATTGATCGTAATGGGCTAAGAGGGCAGACGGCCGACGAGTGCCTTTGCTAAGCAGGACGAAATCGCCTGTAGCGCCTCTCTTGAGCTCGACACCATATCGATTGGACCCTAAACGACTGGAAAATTGTGACTTGGTCAGATGGGTCCCGATTTCAGTTAGCAAATGCTGCTGTTAGTGTCTGAATGTGGCAGAGACCCCACAAGGCCATGGACCCTAGTTGACAACAAGGCACTGTGCAAGTTGGTGGTGACTCCATAATGGTGTGGCGGCCTGTGTTTATATGGAATCGAACCAATTGTTGACTGGAAATGATTATTCTCTGTTACTTGGAGACCTCTTGCAGTCTTTCATGGAGTTCACGTTCCCAAACAACGACAGAATTTTTATGGATGACAATGCGCCATGTAACCGGGTCACGTATTCCGAGGGTCACAAACGTTTGCGATTGATTTGAAGAATATTCTGGATAATTCGAGCGAACGATATAGCACCCATATCACCCGCCGTGAATCCTATCTAACATTCAGGGGACTATAATCGAGAGGTCAGAGCGTGCACAACGTACTACAAAGTCGACACTTTTGCTATTATGGACGCCTATAGAGGCAGCGTGGCTCAGTATTTCTCCACAGTACTTCTAACGACGTGTTGAGTCCATGCCGCGTCGATCTGCTGCACTAGGCTGGGAAAAAAGGAGGTCCAAGAAGATATTAGGAGCTATCCCGTGGCTTTTGTCAGCTCAGAGTAGATTAGCAAATAATAAAGTAATTTATCTCCATATGAATGAACTGCCGCGAGATGGAACGAACAAACATTGATGATGGACGTTTAAAAAATTCTGGGATTCATGGTAAGTTCTTATGGGGCCAAACTGCTGAGGTCATCGGTCCCTAAGCTTACACACTTGTTGTTGTTGTTGTTGTTGTGGTCTTCAGTCCTGAGACTGGTTTGATGCAGCACTCCATGCTACTCTATCCTGTGCAAGCCTCTTCATCTCCCAGTACCCATTGCAACCTACATCCTTCTGAATCTGCTTAGTGTAGTCATCTCTTGGTCTCCCTCTACGATTTTTACCCACCACGCTGCCCTCCAATACTAAATTGGTGATTCTTTGATGCCACAGAACGTGTCCTACCAACCGATCCCTTCTTCTGGTCAAGTTGAGCCAGAAACTTCTCCTCTCCCCAATGCTATTCAATACTTCTTCATTAGTTATGTGATCTACCCATCTAATCTTCATCATTCTTCTGTAGCACCACATTTCGAAAGCTTCTATTCTCTTCTTGTCCAAACTACTTATCGTCCATGATTCACTTCCATACATGGATACACTCCATACAAATTCTTTCAGAAATGTCTTCCTCACACTTAAACCTATACTCGATGTTAACAAATTTCTCTTCTTCAGAAACGCTTTCCTTGCCATTACCGGTCTACATTTTATATCCTCTCTACTTCGACCATTATCAGTTATTTTGCTCCCCAAATAGCAAAACTCCTTTACCACTTTAAGTGTCTCATTTCCTAATCTAGTACCCTCAACATCACCCGACTTAATTCGACTACATTCCATTACTCTAGTTTTGCTCTTGTTGATTTCATCTTATATCCTCCTTTCAAGACACTATCCATTCCGTTCAACTGCTCTTCCAAGTCCTTTGCTGTCTCTGACAGAATTACAATGTCATCGGCGAACCTCAAAGTTTTTATTTCCTCTCCATGGATTTTAATACCTACTCCGAATTTTTCTTTTGTTTCCTTCACTGCTTGCTCAATATACAGATTGAATAACATCGGGGAGGGGCTACAACCCTGTCTCAATCCCTTCCCAACCACTGCTTCCCTTTCATGCCCTCGACTCTTATAACTGCCATCTGGTTTCTGTACAAATTGTAAATAGCCCTTTACTCCCTGTATTTTACCCCTGCCACCTTCAGAATTTGAAAGAGAGTATTTCAGTTAACCTAACTTGAACTTACATTAAGGACAACACACACACTCACACACACACACACACACACACACACACACACACACACACACCCATGCCCGAGGGACGACTCGAACCTGCAACGGGAGGAGCAGCACGGAGCGTTACAATATGCCTCAGACCATGCGGCTACCCTGTGCGCGATGTTTAACTTCATGAGAGTGGCATGTGGCCGCCGGCCGGGGTGGCCGAGTGGTTCTAGGCGCTACAGTCTGGAACCGCGTCACCGCTACGGACGCACGTTCGATTCCTGCCTCGGGCATGGATATGTGTGGTGTCCTTAGGTTAGTTAGTTAGATTTAATTAGTTCTAAGTTCTAGAGGACTAATGACCTCAGAAGTTGAGTCCCATAGTGCTCATGGCTATTTGAACCATTTTTTTGCCGTATGGCGCAGTTCACTAAATTTATGTTGTAGTTATATACACATTTCTTTTATAAAAGATATTGTAACAGGCTCCTGATTAGGCTAGAGTCATTGTATCGAAGTGGAAACCGATTAGATACACAGAATTTTAATAAAACGTTACGTTCGATAAGGGGAATGATAAGATAAAATACCTCGTGGGGTTCTCCCTTCCGAAAGTGAAGCAGTTAACGAATGAAAAGATAGTGTTCGGTCCAAACAACAGGCCTCCAATTCAGATTAGGTATGTAACAAGGAGACATGATGGTTGTTCTCATTACATAATGAACGCGACAAAACGTAACGAAACAGGAACCATTTAGCAGTAAATGGTTCACTTAACTTACATTTGTTCAGCACGAGATCTCAATAAAGAATGATAACAAAGGAGAAGATGACAAATGAACAGATCTCGGTCTTTTGTTTCAGCAACACTACATTCAGAACTCATAGTTTCTGCAAGTTTCGATGTATTAACAGAGTTAGAAATATGTTCTTTGTTATCCGACGAGTAATGTCATTCATCGCAGGTTTTCTTATAAACAAATTTGCTTGCTCTTACCAAGCATTATCTCATCATCAGTTGAATGAGCAGAAACTGATGGCAAAAAGTGAAACGAAACCCTTCAGTGGCTCATCAGCAATCCACAGTGTGGGTATTTCTCGGACCAATATACGAAGCAGACTCAAAGTATCTACAGTATTACACTTGTAGAGATTGCCTTTTAAAAAATGTAAAAATGTTGTTAGTTGCTGTATCTACCGTTATTGTGTACGACGTGTTTGCAGTGATGCAACTATTCATAGAACCTGGATTACAAACTTTTAAAAATAAATTAAACCCTGTGTGCCTGGAAGATTTGAAATCAAATAACTGATCTCCGATACCGTTCCAGATAGGACACTTTTTTCTTGTGACTACGGTAGTGTCCTTCTCGTAACAGTGAATGTGTAAATGTACCCTCTCTTTCTCCGACTCATGATTGCTGGAATGTACACAACGCCGTTTTTGCTACCACTGCAAGTGGCTGTCTCTATATGCAAAGAAGGTAAAATGTGGTAGGGAACTGGTGTTGAGTGGAACGGTACTGAGCCATAATGCATTTATTAACATTTCTACAAACACTAATGAATTTATTTTTAAAAAGCAAATATCCAATAATAACATTAACAAATAGCCTACAGGATTGAAAAGACTAAATTTCAATAATACACTTGATAGCAATCGCCTCAAAACGGCACACTATAAAATCACTTCCTTTTAACAAAGGATACCAAATGAAATAAAAATACATTTACATTACAAACAGCAAAACATATGATCAAATGACTATGCCACAAATATCAACCGTCGGTTATTGTCAGTACTTATCAAAAGGGTATTGCCTTCGAAGTAGCAAAAATGACTGACAAATGTGGTTAAAATTTATGATGATAGACGCGGTGGCAGAGGCAACGTCAGTAGCAATAATTCCTACTTCTCTACTACCATAAGATGGCGGCTGTCGCTACCAGAGCCTTCGTTAAAAATTTCAATTCTGGTACACAAGCATGTTTAACTAGATCACAGTTACGTTATGCATGAAACTTTGACTCGACTACTGAGGCAAAAAATTTTTCTTTACAATTTTTTGTGGTAGATTATAACAATATACAATTTAGTAAACAGCTCGAGTTCGTCATGCTAGCCAACAGACTGCCTCAGAAATTATGTAGCCAGATCAAAAAATTTTCACTGACTACAAAGTAGAATGCGTAAATCAAGGGACTTGCACCTGCATTCTACACCCTCATATTCTACAATCACTTTGGAATAGTGACAGCCACAAGCCCACTCACATTTACAGAACTGAACTCAAGCAGTACCAGGCAAAACCTTCACATATAAAACACTCATATATATATAACAATGGGCAACCAGGATACGGTGTCAAAATAGCCACCATGCGACACCAAGTGACGTGCACACTAATCGGATGCTCACCGTGGTTTCTCGTAAAATTCAGCTCCCACTGACAAACGCTTGGTTAGAGAGCGCCGGGAGAAGGATGTAACGAAGATTACTCGTAGCCGGAAACCCAGGGGTATCATCCATCAGACGCCGCCGCGACCAGTACTTGCAAAGGTCAGACCGGACTCCAACCAGGCACCACTATGGACCCAAACTGCTTGCAACTTCAATGCCAGAGGTCATGCCGAATAATGTGCGGCCTGTCGAAGTAGCTTTCAACGAGCGATGTTCACAGCTGTGACCAACACTCGGTGTTCTGACATAACCACAAGCGCCAGAACGAAGAAGAAGAACGCAAGACCAGAGAAGGCGGTGAAACGACGTCGGCCAATAGCGGGCTGGCCAGGACGTCATCACGATAGTAGCGGCATCTAGCCAGAGTGAATATAAACGCCGCTCCTATCAACCTCGGCCAGACGTTAGTGGAGTATTAGCACGGCCTAGCAGAGAGTGCTAGGAGAACAGTATTGGTGATCCACAAATTGTGTGCCAAACTTGCAGGATCATTGCATATAGCCAAGGTTCAAATGGCTCTGAGCACTATGCGACTCAACGTCTGAGGTCATCAGTCGCCTAGAACTTAGAACTAATTAAACCTAACTAACCTAAGGACATCACACACATCCATGCCCAAGGCAGGATTCGAACCTTCGACCGTAGAGGTCGCTCCGCTCCAGACTGTAGCGCCTAGAACCGCACGGCCACTCCGGCCGGCGCATATAGCCAAGGACTCTGAATCATATTACCAGTCACTCATCACTTGCGACAACATGTAGTACATTCAAGTTAAGTATTCTCTAATCTGCTTTACTGAAATAAAACTACTAATATCATTTGCTTCAATTGTTGTAAAGCATTCCGATAACGCGGTTACCTTTAGGCACCCTATACGAGACGAGTCGGAAAGACCCCACATTTGGCGACAAGGACTTAACACTCTGCACCGCCTATCCCGCAATCAGCAAAGGCACCACTCTTGCCAATGGGCCACAGCAGACGCTTGGCCGCAACTACACGACGCTTCACTTGAGCCCCTTGCCGCCCGCGTCACACCCTCCTTTCCTGCAGGTCGGCGCAGCCCTTGACTACCTTCTCCTCTGACCTCCCCTCTACCGGCGACCGTAACGCTCCAAGCTCTCTTTCGGCCAAATGGATTTCAAATTCGCGGGAATTTCGCGAAATTAAACGCGGCAGCCCGGCACAGAAGGTAATATTTCTAATTACGTGGCTTTACTAGCTCTTCGCTTCTTCGAGCAACAATATTCATATCTGACGAAGAATATCTTCTATATCGTCAACTTGCATAGTGTATCCTATATGGCGCGCTTTGGTCGAAAATTTATTTCGTTAGAGCAAGCGCGGAAAGAAGATACACAGCAATCTCCTACTGCAGGCGTTACGTGGGAGGCGTTATGGCCAAGAGAGACGTTTACTGTTAAGCTTCAGAAAACGTACGATGCAAGAAATTTTAGATAATATATTATGACTGCCTCCGATATATATCATAATAAATAAGCACAATGAGAAAATCAGAGAAATTCTAGTTTAATTCGGATTCTTACCAACACTCGTTCTTCTTCCTCACCTTTCTCGAATGAAACGGTAGAAACTAGGAATAATGGTGTTGTTCTAATTACCCTGTGCGACAGAATATAACGTCAGCGTTTGTTGTAAGGACCTCATAAGACATAATCTGGCCGCTTCCTCCCCTTTCGTTTACGGAAAGTACGCATAACCTTCCTCCATTGTGTCCCCACACACATTTCTGCTTGAACGTCTTTATACCTTTTGTCCAATATATATAGTTGACTCGCAACAGATATAGCAAAGGAAGAGTCGACTATTCCAAGTTATTAATAAAAGAAGAACTTAAAAGTATGTGAGGAAAAGGTTGCAAAGAAAGCTGCATATTTCGCTTAGAAATGAAACCAGTAAGACCCAGAAGAATACTTTTAAGTTCTTCTTTTATTAATAACTTGGAACAGTCGACTCTTCCTTTGCTATATCTGTTGCGAGTCAACTAACTTCAGTTGCTTCCTGCTTTGTTACGTTTCACTCATTTTCAACTGAACTATGATCAGTGGTTCTCGTATGGTAATGGCCATTGAATTTGTCCATCGCCTCAGTCTTATTCAACATATAATCGTCTCATTCACTCGTCTTGTTTTTACTGTGTGGAATTTTATCCCACTGTTCATCATTGTTAGTTCTGATACTTATTCATATTGCGCTTGAATTTGTTTTATGTTGTCTGTAATAAACAGGACACATTTTCTCCCATCGGAACAGAGACTTACGTTCACTTCACACCGGAAAGAACGAGACTAGTTGCAACATCTTAGAGATCACCTCTGATTGGTATCTGGCCTGAATCGTCTTACCTACACCATTAAGAAGGATCGTTAGCTGAAAGACTTCTTCTATTTTCCGGCTGCACTATTTTCCTAAATTTCATTCTAAGAAACGTAGATTGTTTGATCGAGTGACAAACCAAAATTATTACTTTTGATACTCTGTGAGACATACTGAATCTTTGTAGTCAGTGAATAACGAATGTACACCATCAAATAGCTAATCCGCCTAAAATAGACGATTATGTTATTCGTAAACAAAGCAGCTGACCGCCAGTCAAATGAGTGGACACTAGCTAATAATTTTTTATACGCTGTTAGACATTTGATTTCTGTTCCCATTGGATAGCAATATCCCACTGAGCTCGGTTAAGGAAGGTGTTCTGGCTTAACCACATGCGCCGGAACGAAGTCGAAGGAAGGAAGGAAAACCAGAGAAGGCGGCGAGGAAACGCCAGCCAATAGCCCGCTGACAAGGACCGAGCCGCGCCAGGAGCGCCCCCTCCAAGAAATGAATACAAGCGCTGCTCCTTCCAGCCTCGACCGCTCAGATCGGCTCACTGTGCAAACATTAGTCGAACGTCAAAATATACACGGGTGTACTGCCGGGCACAATATTTCGACGATCATACATGTTGCCATCATCAGGTGAACTGACGGACTGAGCTCCTGTGAACGTGCCCGTATGGAGACCCGTACGCTATGGCTGCTCAGGGGGAACTGGGTTCGGTCGCGGCGGCGGCAGATTTAAATACCCTCCGCCCGCGGCGCACTCCCTCCGCCGTCCGTGCCCCGCGCTACGGTCACGCGGCGGAACAGATTGCGACGGAGTCTGAGATGACGTCGGAGTGATGGCTCTGTCCCCCGTGGTATACGTATGCTCGATTTACTCTTGATTAACCCAATCGCTGGTTCCCCAAGCCTCGCTAACATTATAGCCACAGTCACTGTTTATGAGGTCGTCATTGGTGCGAATTTCGATGGCCTCTCTAACAACGCTGTCCCAGTATCTCGACGTCTGTACCAGAATCCTCGTGCGTTCATACTCCACAGCGTGATTTTCCGACAAACAATGTTCAGCGACCGCCGGATTGCTCGGATACATCAGTCGCGTGTGCCTCTGGTGTTCACGGTGTCGATCCTCGACGGTACGCATCGTCTGACCAATATACGACTTGCCAAATTGATACGGAATCTGGTACACTCCGGCCTTCCTCAAACCGATGTCATCTTTGGCGCTCCCCACCAGTACATGAGTTTTATTCGGAGGACAAAACACAGTCCCGACCCGGTGTTTCTTCAAAATGTGGGCGATTTTCCGCGAGAGTGCGCCTGTATATGGAATAAACGCAGTGCCCACCTCCTCCCTTGTGATTTCATCCATCTCCACAGCTTGTGCTGTAGTGGTTGGGCGGAGAGCACGTTGAATCTACCACTCTGAGTTCCCATTTTTTCGAAATACAGTTCTCAGAATCACATTAGTGGAACGCATTTGCGGAGTGTGCTGCAAGATCAACTAATTGTGATCCTTATCAGTTACTTGTATGGACTTTGTCTATAGCGACCAACGTTACTGTTTGCATATTACTTGCGACATCGATGAAACTCCAAAGTTAAGTATTGTCAATTGCTTTATTGTAATAAAATACTAATGTTGTTTGCTTGAATTGTTGTACAGCATTCCTTTAGGCAACCTATAGGCGACGAGTGAGCAAGATCCAACGGAAGGAACTTCATTTCCGACGGTATATGTGTGTGCTGTAGTATTTGTCTTATAAATAAGGAATATCCTCCCAGAAACCTTTTATTGCAAACTGAAGTTTGGAACTATTATTAGTTCCAATCTTAACGTAGAAATTAGTGTGAATACAGCTCTGTAAATTTTAAGACTTACACTGATGATGGTAGAGAGGATATAAAATATAGACTGGCAATGGCAAGGAAAGCGTTTCTGAATAAGAGAAATTTGTTAACATCGAGTATAAATTTAAGTGTCAGGAAGTCATTTCTGAAAGTATTTGTATGGAGTGTAGCCATGTATGGAAGTGAAACATGGACAATAAATAGTTTGGACTAGAAGAGAAAAGAAGCTTTCGAAATGTGGTGATACAGAAGAATGCTGAAGATTAGATGGGTAGATTACATAACTAACGAGTAGGTATTGAATAGGATTGGGGAGAAGAGAAGTTTGTGGCATCACTTGACTAGAAGAAGGGATCGGTTGGTAGGACATCTTCTGAGGCATCAAGGGATCACCAATTTAGTATTGGAGGGCAGCGTGGTGGGTAAAAATCGTAGAGGGAGACCAAGAGATGAATACACTAAGCAGATTCAGAAGGATGTAGGTTGCAATAGGTACTGGGAGATGAAGAGGCTTGCACAGGATAGAGTAGCATGGAAAGCTGCATCAAACCAGTCTCAGGACTGAACACCACAACAACAACAACAACACTGTCTGTGCTGGACTATCCATTCATGTCTCTTCAGTCAACTGCTACTAAATATACCGGGGCAATGAGGGTACTGTAGGGTGTATATTAATAATGTGGTATTCATGATTGCATAGAACAACTGTGTGTCATTTATAGTTGTTCAAAGCAGAGATCCGGCAGAAAAATACGTAAAGACTTGTCAATGGTTAAGTGAACATTTTAGATACTTTTAACGATAGAAACAATATTCAGAAACGGCAGGAATCTAACCAGCATGCTATGACCAGAAGAGTTTGTGCAGCAGCAGTGTGCAGATCAACGACCGAACCGATGGGCAACGCTTCCCAGGAGAACGAAGACCAGAGCTGTTCGCATGCCAGCGGTCAGCGTTCCAGGAACTGTCAGCATACTGAACTCATGTGCGGGACGTACCTGGCAATGCAGAGAAGGACGACAGGGCAATGCTCGACCACGCCAGCGTACAGGAAAAACAGATAAAGCCGGCACGTGTATCGACATTGCTCACGTTTCTGACCAACGTGGGAGCATAGATCAACGCCCAAAGGGTCAATCGCCACCCTAGAAACTTCGCGACATTGGCGAAAACATCGCATAAATACCTCCGAGAAACGGGCATGAAGGGGTGCTTTCAGGGGAGAAGGAAGAGACGAAGAGACGTCGCCTGGACGGGTGGAGCGATGGTTAGTCAGCGGACGTCACACTTCGGTCCAACGACTTAGGAGCTATGCTGCTCGACAGAAGGTGATAGGTCAACGCAAAAGGTGCCTACCAGATGTTGCCAGAGAATTTTTTGTGGTACCTACCCAGGTGGCTGGTAAGAACGAAGGGGCTGCGGCCTCATCAGAATGGCTCAGGAAGAGGAGGAGGTTAGTGTTTAACGTCCCGTCGACAACGAGGTCATTATAGACGGAGCGCAAGCTCGGGTTAGGGAAGGATGGGGAACGAATTCGGCCGCGCGCTTTCAAAGGAACCATCCCGACATGTGCCTGAAACGATTTAGGGAAATCACAGAAAACCTAAATCAGGGTGGCTGGAGACGAGATTGAACCGTCATCCTCCCGAATGCGAGCCCAGTGTGCTAACCACTGCGCCACCTCGCTCGGTCAAAATGGCTCAAATGGCTCTGAGCACTATGGGACTTAACATCTGAGGGCATCAGTCCCCCCAGAATTTCGAACTATTTCAACCTAACTAACCTAAGGACGTCACACACATCCATGCCCGAGGCAGGATTCGAATCTGCGACCGTAGCGGTCGCATGGTTCCAGACTGAAGCACCTAGAACCTCTCGGCCACAACGGCCGGCGCGGCCTCATCAAATGGGTCATTTGTCAACTAAAGGCTGACGAACTCCTTCAGAAGACGCCGAACCTGAGGATCGTTTGTTCGATTTCGAGACGGAGCACTTGTCCACGTCATGGCCTCTTGTTGATAACACAGCGAGCGAATTCAGAACGAGTAGACGGCGCCGCCGCCGCAGTGGGTCACGGGTACGGTACTGAATGGAAGAGTACGCTCCCTGGCGCTCCTCCGCAACACGAATCGTCGCCGCATTAGCAGTCACCGGAATCTGCACGCTACGACTCAGCGCCGCACCGCCACCGTGAGGAATTGAGGAGTTAAAACACAATGTGTTTGTTAAAGAGTCTTATGTGCCAATAAATGACTCATAGTGGAACCAACAGTTTTTTACTCACACCTCACCCACTGAGCCAAGGAAAGAACCCATTCCACTGCCCACAAACTGTCACTTTCCCTCCTGACACCCTTGAAAAACAATGACCTTTGCTCCCCTCTGTCGCTGACGTTCAATACCCATTGTTACAAACCCTGACTCGCTATGATACGGATAACTGCTACTGTGTCTGATACACCTACTAAGTTAATTGTGCACTTACAGCTTCATTACGTTTGTGTCCAGACTATCTGCCATTCAAAAAAATGTTAGTAGCTACACGAACTGGAAATGACTCAGATATTCGTAGGTCTTCATGTTCTTTACCGTGTTACCCAAAGCTGTTAAACGTTACAGGCGCAAGGCTCATGCTATAATCACAACTGAGGTCAGTCCACATATGTTCAAGTGAGTCAGTATCCTGTGCTTATAGAGCCATGGAACTGTGCTGGAATCTTGATGGACCTCTTGCTGACACATAGCCACGTCTCCTGGCATATTGTTTCGCTGGACAGTACAATCTTCCTCTGCAGGCTCAAGTGCCATGCAGAGATGAGCGATGATTCCAAGTGTGGCTGCAACCAACCACCATGAGTTTTGTGCAGTGGGTATGGGCTATTTGGATCCTGCAACGGTACGTAATGATCAGTGCTGAATAGTCGCTCTTCTAAAACGCATCCCATATGAGCAAACCAATTGCGAATTTGTCTGATATTGCTCGTATCTTACTTACTTGGGCTATGCACGGCACTGTTTAGAAAAGAACAGCTCGATATAGTCATAGGGCAGAGTCATGCACGTCTGTTTTCATGCCCCACAGTTACAAATAATAACCTCTACTGTGATCCTGCAGTCAAATAGTCTAAGCATTGGCTAGAATTCCGAATTATTAAAGTACACAGAAATATAAAATTAAAATAAAGGATTAATTTAATAACAAGAGTTCCATTCCAACATCTGTCATTACCTTGGGCGACAGAAAACTATGTTGAATAATGTTTATGCAAGAAAGAACATCTCAAATAGATGGGACGTGGTCCTCAGTTAAAATAGAGACTGAAAACACCCTTATCAGATGCAGTAAAGTTACGTTGAGAGCGCTATGAGAAAGGTAGAAAAACGGCAAATTAAATAACCATCGAAGATATGTGAAAATGAAGTCCACTTCGCAATCACAGCACACGATATATTCAGCGGTTCAAAACAGTTGAGAGTTCAATATGATGATTTACAATTTAATACACACGATTCAAAGAACAGTAACAGTCTGTTTACCCTCGGTTCCGAAGTACAAGCAGAAAAGTTAGAGTGCTATTCTGGACCACATTCAGACCTCTCCTTCAGAAGCCAAAGTACGGTAGTGACAGAATCAATCACCTAGAGGACAGAATCAAACACGTTACTTTTGACAAGCTTACTTTCCTCCAGAACTCGCGTAAAAGCGTCCATTATCGCTCCGTTGAGCTCTTCACTCGAAAAGTCAAGCCTCCACTTGACTACCGTAATATTTCACAGCTGTCTGTTTTTCCATTACCTAAAGGCCGTCCCCACCCAAAGTACATCGTTATTACGTGCTACTGACATAATATTACCCAACTTGAACACTTCCTGGATTAAACTATTATATTAAAAATATTTAAATAAAAGTCATGTTATAAAAATTCGGTCACATTGAGAGCATTCACAATAATAAAGGATTGTTCATAAATGAAGCTAGTATTTTCGCCCAAGTGCGCTCACGTTAGACGCAACGAATTGTCGTTCAATATTATTTAAACAATTTCATTACAATTATGGTTTCCGCTAACGCATATGACTGCTCACTTTTAAATCAGCACAGTTCTTTAATAGCACTAGCAGTCAACATTTAAATGAGGTTACTGGCAAAATAGTAAACAGTTCATTAAATGAAAACACAAGTACGACAAAGTATGAGGTATTGAAGCTGCGTTTATTTGCTGGGTAAATGTAGAGAATACGGTGTTCTGACAAACATTTGCATAATGAAAGAGATGTAAAAGACGTCGTAAATCAATAAATAAAATAGAGGAGCGTAGCTTTCAGGGATGATAGATATAGTGCAATGCTATCATCTGAGACGTCGTGTGTTGAAATCGCATGAAGCGTTTAAAAGTTGTTAATTCAGAGGTTCATTGTGTAAATCTTTAGTCAGTATGAAATATTAACTTCTGTAGTTTTAAAAATATTGAAATAATTTTTTAAGTCAGTGGATACGCCTCATTTATTGAGATCGCCGAAGTATTCACATTTGCGTTAGTATTTGAAATGAATTATTATAATCTCAGAACGCTCTAAGAAGCTGTTTTTCAGCTTCTCCCTCTCCGCCTCCGGTAGCTGAGTGGTCAGCGCGACAGTTTGTCAATCCTAAAGGCCCAGGTTCGATTCCCGGCTGGGTCGGAGATTTTCTCCGCCCAGGGACTGGGTGTTGTGTTGTCCTAATCATCATCATTTCATCCCCATCGACGCACAAATCGCCGACGTGGCGTCAGATCAAAAGACTTGCACCAGGCGAGCGGTCTATTCGATTGGAGGCCCTCGCCACTCGACATTATTATTAGCTTCTCCCGTGTTCCGCCCTGTCTTGAAGCATTGTCTTCTGCACAAAGGCCATGCGAGTGACAGTCGTCAAAATTCCTTGCAGTGGGATTTTC
Source organism: Schistocerca gregaria (assembly GCF_023897955.1). NCBI lineage: Eukaryota > Metazoa > Arthropoda > Insecta > Orthoptera > Acrididae > Schistocerca > Schistocerca gregaria. The sequence continues at coordinate 834,423,084 of NC_064922.1, forward strand.
TCTTGGTCCTGAAACCTAGGTCTGCTCGCGTTCAGCAGTAAAACAAATTCATTTCACTTCGTACCAACACTTGGTGGCCGATTAGCTCGCCTAAATATATGTAACGCTACTATCATGGTTCCGTTCGGTGTCGTGTGGAATCCACATCACTCTGCATCCAGTAGTCATTAGGAAGGGAGTAGGTGCTACATTGATATGCATGTGGGCTGTAGCATCCAGGATAAATGAGAATTGTGAGATTCTCCACACGAGTGCTAAAAATAATCCATTAAATCAAAAACTTTTAATGGGCATCCATTCAGCTAAGGTTCTTGGGTAAGGTTAATGGGATTACAAGTACGAAAAACTGAAACCGGAACCATCACACAAAAATGTTGTGGGGAAGGCGAACCAACGAGTGCATTTTGTTCGCAGAATATCTAAAACCTGTAGCATATCTCCTGAAGAGATTGCCTGCACTACGTTTGTTCATTCTGTTCCAGGGTAGTGCCACGTGATACAGGATACTTGCCAGCTAGAGGTATAAAACCGAAAAGGTTTGAAGAAGGTTTTGTATTGCCATTATATGGGGGAGACGGTGTCATGGATGTGATAAGCGAATTGGGGAAGCACTATTTCGTTGCGACGAGAAATTTAGATGCTCATTTCGCCCATGTTCATTTAGATAGTGTCAATTGGTTTTCTACGCCCTACACTCAATATTTAAAGGTTTAATTACAGAGTAATAATTTAGACGTAAGTGTAGAGAACAAGTTCAAATTATCCTGCACCACCGTGCTGTCATCTCGTGGCTTACAGAATCAAGCTTCGGAGAAATGACTCAGACGACTGTGGCATGTGTGTGAGCTCTCTTTCGTCACGTTCCTAAACATATCGATTGACAGTTTTTCGGTGTATTAAAGACCAGAATCGACAAGTTTCACGCCCCACCAGTTCCAGATGTGCAGGAAAGTATAGTGAATATGTGGACTGGCAGTACCAAAATAAAATTAGTGAACGTGTCAATCAAAGTTAACGTGTTGTTGTTGTTGTGGTCTTCAGTCCAATAACTGGTTTGATGCAGCTCTCCCTGCTACTCTATCCTGTGGAAGCCTCTTCATCTCCAAGTAACTACTGCAGCCTACATCCTTCTGAATCTCCTTGGCGTGTTTTTTTTTTTAATCTTATGGGACTTAACTGCTAAGGTCATCAGTCCCTAAGCTTAGACACTACTTTACCTAAATTATCCTAAGGACAAACACACACACCCATGCCCGAGGGAGGACTCGAACCTTTGCCGGGACCAGCCGCACAGTCTATGACTGCAGCGCCTTAGCGTATTCATCTATTGGTCTTCCTCTGCGATTTTTACCCTCCACGCTTCCCTCAATACTAAACTGGTGATCCCTTGATGCCTCCTACCAACCGATCCATTCTTTTAGTCAAGTTGTGCCACAAATTCCTCTTCTCCCTAATTATATTCAGTACCTCCTCAGTTGTTACGTGATGTACCCATCTAATCTTCAGAATTCTTCTGTAGCACCACATTTCAAAAGCTTCTATTCTCTTCCTGCCTAAACTGTTTATCGTCCATGTTTTGCTTCCATACATATTACATAAAAATACTTATCGACCATTAGCATTTATTTTGCTCCCCAAATAGCAAAACTCATCTACTACCTTAAGTGTTTCATTTCCTAGTCTAATTCCCTCAGTATCACCTGATTTAATTCGACTACTCTGCATTATCCTCATTTTGCTTTTGTTGATGTTGATCTTACACCGTCCTTTCAAGACTGCCCTTCCAAGTCCTTTGCTGCCTGTGACAGAATTACAATGTCATTGCTAAACCGCAATTTTTTTCTCCCTGTAATTTAATTTTGACTTCAAATTTTTCTTTTGTTTCTTTATTACTTGCTCAATATAGAATTTACTAGAAGGGCACAATTACGAACAAAAACTACATGCCCCGCCCCACCCACATTCGCAAGTAACTCGTCAATATCTCTACTTAGTGGGAAGTAACGACAAAGTAAATGGCATGTGTAAGTAGCATTTAGACTTAGGACGTCAGAGATTGGAAGTTACTCAAACCGGGGCCTTACTTCTTTCAAGAAATGAATATTTTTACCTTAAAAAAAGGCAACGTGTACCGGTACGTTGCAGGTCCAGAGGAAAACGTAGAGAATTAAAGAGGTAATCTCTATGACAATTTGACGGCACTAGCAAACATTACGTTCCGACTTAGCACAGTATGTTTCCGTTTATTTATAAATTCCACTGCAACAAGAAATGGATGGAAATTTCGTTTATTCTTCTCATTGCCACTACCAAAGATTACACTTTCAATAGACTGCTCCAATACTGTCACTATGGATGTAGGAGCTCAAGGCTCTACTTGGGATACTTATGCTCGCACGCTGCTTTCAACAATGGCTTATTCTGCCAATAACGAATATTCTTAAGAATTTTCGGTAACTGTGAACGGCCAATCGAAACTTAGAAAAATATTAGTCTGCTTCCACAGACAGGAAGTCGAAGCTGCTGCCCAACCAATTGGTAGCTATCTGTTAGTACTATGCTGCTGAAAACAACGCACAAATGTGAATCGATATACATGCAGATGAAGCACGCATTTCTTTCCAAGGTAAGCTCGGTATTTCCTCTCAAATTTGATACTTTGCTTCCATCCAGTCTTCGTTAACATATTAAAACTTTCGTTCAACAAAACATAAGAGATCGGTGCTACGAAATGTTTCTTGTAGTTAAATTTTCTAATTCATTAAGAGTTTACGACGGTAGGACCAGGACTGCATTCCAGTCTTTGGGAGACGACGCTCCATTAACGGGATGAAAGTTTACGAAATGTGAGAGCTAAGTATTAGAAAGTAGGGGATTTTTTGCATGCCCTCAGCATTGAATTATTCAGTTTGTAGAGCTTCCCCACTTAACATCTGCATTCAAGTGAAAGTATGCCTGCTACACAGCTTCAATCTGTCATTACGTATTGTTTTGTGGTAAATGTTGTGTACCGTGATATGATGGATATTTGTAAATACGCAACTCTTTTGTAAATCTTCTGCAGACAATCTTACAATTTAGTTTATAAAGCAGGTCGTCTTTTCGTTCTTAATTCAATAAGCTGCAGGCAGTGTAGTCAACCTTGATGCCGTTTCCGATGGTACCCAATACACTTACAGTATAGTTCTGTTTTGCATCCTATTAATTAAAAAGTAACGCTAATGGAATATCACATCAAATAAGTAATTAGATGATAGATTTGTTAGCAAAGATAGTTATTGGACGAAACTTTCAGAATATAAAATAGTGTTGGGAGTTTCTCCAGGAATTATAAAACCATTATTATCGGTGAGGTCTATATATACCCGCAGATAGCGTCAGCTATTTGCTGAGGTTGTTCACGGACAGCAGAAAACTCTTGCAGAATTTTGAGAGACCTGCAGACGAATAAAGCTTGACGCGGATATCAGCAGTTGACCTTAAACGCGAGTGTTATCAAAAGTATCCTAAAATGGATGGGAAGAACCGAATTCTCTTAATCGCAAGATTAACAATCAGTTACTGGTATTGGTCGTAATCAACATTCCATCCAGAGGGATTAAAAGTGAAATATGTTTATAATAAATACAGAGCTTATATTGAGTTTATTGGAGAAATTCTGAAAATCTAACTCATCTACCAAGACAACCTATTTCAAAATTAACATTAAATAATGTAGAACGCCTTACTTAATATAACTGACACAGTGGGGAAGAGCGCTGAGTAGTTGAATAATCTGATGACAACTATAGTTAACTAAAATTGGTAGCAGAAAACACTATTTTGTGATTTGTATTAGGAAATAAAACCTTTATTATTTAAATTCGTTGTAGTGCCAAACTGTACGGAAAATTAAGGTAAAATACAGTCTATGCTGTTTTAAAGTCAGGTCGGAATGAGTCTAATCCTATTTTTCAACCCTATGTCTGTCTTCTTTATTTTTGCAATAGGCACACATTTATCCCGGGTGGGGTTTCTTCTAGCAGAGCTATGTACCAAAACTATTGTTGATAGCTTGAGTGTACTAACTTCTGCAGGTGCGAATGGCGCTAATATTTTCTTTGACTTCCGCAATTTCTTCATTCGTTCTTTTCAGTTGGTCATCTGATCTAATAAGTTCTAGTCAGTCACTGTTTTTTTTCTAAAAGCCGTTAAATCTTCCTGCAATTCAAGATAACGAATTAGCACACAGTAGTCCAGTTTATCAGTGGGCTGTGCAATTTTGGCCCAAATTTTGAACAAGTCAAGAAACATACTGAAACGTGCCCGTTAACCAGAAAACGTGCTGCAGTTCACCAGTAAATGCTTCAGAGTCATACCAAGTCAACCCAATGCCTGTCACAAGAGCCCGGCACATTAGGTAGATCATGTAGACGAATACTCCAACTGGAACCGCTCATGCAACCCTAACGAGTGGCTGTTGTTCACGAATTAAAACTGGCAGATGCTCCACAAGGCATACAGTTTTGTAAGTGGCTCTTCAGTGAGATAACTTTAAATGGCTTGAACATGGATTTGTTGTGTACGTATGGTGATGCTCGGTTTCGCCTGAGTTGTTACATCAACTCACAGAATCACGTGTTCTGGGGACTAAAGAATCTCCGTAACTACCACGAAACACCACTGTTTGATCAGGAGGTTGAGAGTTCTGGTACAGTGTGTGCATTGCACATTATTGGTCCCTTCTTCTTTCATCAGACGGTGTTTTCTTTGTATTACACTGCCAACGTTTTGAAACCATTTGTGGCAGCATTAATGGAGGAGGTAAAGAGCCACACTTACTCCCAACTCCCAGGATGGAACAACTGGACGTACAACCGACCGCACATTGGAGCACATTTACACAAATCTTCATGCCTCACAGTTAGTAGAGGTCGGTCTGGTCACGACCCTAGCTGGCTATCCAGGTCACCTGATATGTCAGTGATTACTTTGTGGGCGGAACCGTCAGGTCTAAGGTGTACCGCAACGACGCTCATAGACTTCAAGAGCTGGAGCAGATCATTCCAGATAAGGCTGCGGCAGTTATAGCAGTCCAGCGCCGACCCGCCTTCAGCAACTTGCTAATCAGAGCCCAAAAGGTCCAAGAGATGAATGCCGGTCACTTTCAACACTTGCTATATTCGGGTTAATACCGTATTTGCTTTCCACTGGTGTGTTTATTTGTACTCTGGAAGTCTGTTCTCTGGGCCACTTTTATTGTACATCTACATCTACATAGATACTCCGCAGGCTACCGTACGGCTGATAGAGGAGGGTACCCTGTACCACTACTCGTCATTTCCTTTCCTTTCCTGATCTTACCTTAGAAGTCCTTTCTACATCTACATTTATACTCCGCAAGCCACCCAACGGTGTGTGGCGGAGGGCACTTTACGTGCCACTGTCATTACCTCCCTTTTCTGTTCCAGTCGCGAATGGTTCGTGGGAAGAACGACTGTCTGAAAGCCTCCGTGCGCGCTCTAATCTCTCTAATTTTACATTCGTGATTTCCTCGGGAGGTGTAAGTAGGGGGAACCAATATATTCAATACCTCATCCAGAAACGCACCCTCTCGAAACCTGTCGAGCAAGCTACACCGCGATGCAGAGCGCCTCTCTTGCAGAGTCTGCCACTTTTTGTTAAACATCTCTGTAACGCTATCACGGTTACCAAATAACCCTGTGACGAAACGCGCCGCTCTTCTTTAGATCTTCTCTATCTCCTCCGTCAACCCGATCTGCTGCGGATCCCACACTGATGAGCAATACTCAAGTATAGGTCGAACGAATGTTTAGTAAGCCACCTCCTTTGTTGATGGACTACATTTCCTAAGGACTCTCCCAATGAATCATAACCTGGTACGCGCCTTACCAACAATTAATTTTATATGATCATTCCACTTCAAATCGTTCCACACGCATACTCCCAGATATTTTACAGAAGTAACTGCTACCAGTGTTTGTTCCGCTATATATAATCATACAATAAAGGATCCTTCTTTCTATGTATTAGCAATACATTACATTTGTCTGTGTTAAGGGTCAGTTGCCACTCCCTGCACCAAGTGCCTATCCGCTGCAGATCTTCCTGCATTTCGCTGCAATTTTCTAATGCTGCAACTTCTCTGTATACTACAGCATCATCCGCGAAAAGCCGCATGGAACTTCCGACACTATCTACTAGGCCATTTAAATATATTGTGAAAAGCAATGGTCCCATAACACTCCCCTGAAGCACGTCAGAGGTTACTTTAACGTATATAGAGGTCTCTCCATTGATAACAACATACTGTGTTCTGTTTGCTAAAAACTCTTCAATCCAGCCACACAGCTGGTCTGATATTCTGTAGGCTCTTACTTTGTTTATCAGGCGACAGTGCGGAACTGTATTGAACGCCTTCCGGAAGTCAAGAAAAATTGCATCTACCTGGGAGCCTGTATCTAATATTTTCTGGGTCTCATGAACACATAAAGCGAGTTGGGTCTCACACGATCGCTGTTTCCGGAATCCATATTGATTCCTACAGAGTAGATTCTGGGTTTCCAAAAACGACATGATACTCGAGCAAAAAACATGTTCTTAAATTCTACAACAGATCGACGTCAGAGATATAGGTCTATAGTTTTGCGCATCTGCTCGACGACCCTTCTTGAAAACTGGGACTACCTGTGCTCTTTTCCAATCATTTGGAACCTTCCGTTCCTCTAGAGACTTGCGGTACACGGCTGTTAGAAGGGGGGCAAGTTCTTTGGCGTACTCTGCGTGGAATCGAATTGGTATCCCGTCAGGTCCAGTGGACTTTCCTCTGTTGGGTGATTGCAGTTGCTTTTCTATTCCTTGGACACTTATTTCGATGTCCAGCCATTTTTTCGTTTGTGCGCGCAGTGTATGATGGCGGCAGTAGAATCAGTCGGCAGTCAGCTTCAAATGCCGGTTCTCTAAATTCTGTGAATAGCGTTTCTCGGAAAGAGCATCTCATTCCCTCCAGGGATTCCCACTTGAGTCCCCAAAGCATCTCTGTAACACTTACGTATTGTTGAAATCCACCGCTAAGAAATCTAGGAGCCCGCCTCTGAATAGCTTCGATGTCTTCCTTCAGTCCGATCTGGAGCGGATCCCGACCACTCGAGCAGTACTCAAGAATAGGTCTCACCAGCGTCCTATATGCGGCCTCCTTTACCGGTGAACCACTCTTTCCTAAAATTCTTCGAATAAACGGAAGTCGACCATTCGCCTTCCCTACCATAACTACTAGATAATCGTTCCACCTCATATCACTGTGCGCCCAAATATTTAAACGACTAGATATTGTCACGCTGGGCGCTAGTAGTACTGTATCCGAACATTACACGTTTGGCCTTCCTACTCACCCGCATTAACTTACATTTTTCCACATTTAGATCTAACTGCCATTTATCACACCAACTGGAAATTTTGTCAAAGTCGTATCGTCCTACAGTCACTAATTTTCGACACCTTAACGTACACTACAGTGTCTTAAGCAAATAACCGCAATTGCTGCCCACACGCTAAGCGCCAAATCATTTGTGTTTATAGAGGACATCATACTGGGTTCTACACTGAAGAATTATTCGACCCACTCACATATTTCTGAACTTATTCCATATTCTCGTACCTTCTTTAACAGTCTGCAATGGGGCACTGTGTCAAATGCTTTCCGAAAATCTAGATATATGGATTCTGCCTGTTGCCTTTCACCCATAGTTATCAGTATATCACGCGAGAAAAAAGGCAAGCTGAGTCTCGCCCAAGTGATGCTTTCTAAAACCATGCTGATTCTTGCACATATGCTTCTTAGTCTTAAGAATGTTTATTATTTTCGAACTAAGGATATGTTCAAGGCAACCGTAGCTAATCGAAGTTATGGATATTGGCCTGTAATTATGCTGCTCCGTCCTTTTAGACTTCTTATATACTGGAGTCATCTGCGTTTTTTTCCAGTCACTAGGGGTTTTGTGCTGGACGAGAGATTCACGATAAATGCAGAGTGAGTAAGAGACCAAGGCCGTAGAGCACTATTTGTAAAATAGACCTGGGATTCCATCCGGACCTGGTGATAATCGTCAAGTTGTTTACCTATACCGCGGCTATATAAATAAGAGCGTGCGAGCTAGAGTCACGCCCAGTTCTCTTCTAGATTCGTATTAGTGCACACTGCGTGTCGGAGGTCGCATCGTATTTGTACAGCTGCAAGGTACAGCCTTGGATGCTGTATTACCTAACTCAGTATGCACATAACAATGAGTTCACATTGGGGTAAAGTGTTAATTGTGGAACGACTCCAGTGACTTATTCTCAGTTTGCATATGTCGTATTTTCACGTGTCGCCGTAGGACAGTCCTTCTAGCATGACTAGCGTGGGGTCTGATGGGTGTTAAATTTTGGCGAGCATTCACTTTGAACACTTACATCGATAATGTTTATTGAACAGTTTCGTTATCTAGGGATAATACGATCCCCACCAATAGACTCTAAACTTTTCTGATAGTACATTAGCTGATAGTAGCATTGCTTGGAAAATCATTTATTTGTAATTTTGCGCTTTATCGTTTTCAGAATATAGTGGAAAGTAAATTGCATTTTCTATGAATCCCAGACATCACCCTAAATCCTCAGAGTAAGGAACTTCAATGATCAATAAATTTATTTCTCCATCAGAGTGGACACAGTGAACTTTAATTACAGGCATCACGTTTTTGCTAATCACTTTCTGGTTGCCAATATTGTAGTTAGAGAGGCTGTGTTGAGAACGGCAATAATATAGAAATTTAATTTCTCACCCGCCGCCCCACATACGCTAATTACTGTGTCGTCCATACGGGAGTCTTTCCGATGGTCAAATGACGGTATGCTTGTAGAATTCTCCTGTGTGAACGATATCTTGAACGTGAAATTTAAAATTTCGGCTTTCATTTTCCTACCTTTAACTGCCACACCAAATTGGTCATCAAAGGACTGAATGGAAGCCTTAGACCCCTTTAACGATTTTACTGGTTTTCTACCAGATCTTAAGCGGTATGACGGTGGTAGTAGTATGCTTCGTGCAGATCAGAGTCTCATAACATGTCATTAACAGTAAATACACAATAAATCAGTTTACACAAATATTCACATAAAATCTTGTCAATAGTTCAATAAACAAGAAGCACTACGAGGGTAGTTGAGAAATCGAATAGAAGCACACAGCAATGGTCAACAGGGGCAAACAGCAGTCCCGTAACATTTCATCAGCAGTATTTGAACAGCTCCAACAGTCGCACCCTGCAATGGCGAGCAGGTGCAGACAGCAGTCCCATAAAATTCGCCAGTAGTAATTAAACAGTTCCCACAGTGGTACCCTTCAATGTTAAACAGGTGCAGGCAGCAACAAGTTACATCATCTCAGTAGCAGCAGTTCCAACAGTGGCACACAGCAATGTTGAACAAGTGCAGATAACAGTACATAATATTCACCAGCAATAATTAAACAGTCCATCACATTTCACCAGCAGAAATTAAACATTTTTATGTGGCACCCGCCAATGATAGTAGGTGTAAGCATGAACAACAGTTTGAATGCATATACTTTTGCTTTTACAAAACTATTATCAATTCTCTTACACTAAACATTCAAATTATAGTAAACACACAAATGGAATCAGACAATTATCATATTAACTATTCCAATACACAGATATCAGTAAACCTATAATATTTATAGGTGTCAGTGCAAGCCACAACAAATAAGTAAAATAATATTTAGGAGGTAGGTCGGTACCAATTATTTTGGATTAGGAAAGGAAAACACACAAAACACACTCACCCATCTTTCATCCACATACTAAGTACTATTGTGTAATTGAATAGTGCTAACTGTATAAATGCAATTCTGTCAAAATTTGATGTTTAACATGTGCATCAATTAGTAGTGACAGCAGTGTATAATAGTCACTAGTAGTTAGTCAACGTCATAGACATCATGTCAAGACCAATGTTAGCCAAGCTACATCAAAATATACAGTTGCTGAACAGCTGTCAGTTTGCTAACATACACAAATACTTCTTTCCCAAAAAACAAGTATATACTGCTTATTGATTTAACAATGTGTGTTTGTGTGTGTGTGTGTGTGTGTGTGTGTAGACAATCTTCCTCCTACTGGAGCGTTCTAGCTTGCCATCTTCATTTGTTCTATATAAAGCAAAAAAAAAGCTCCTCACTTACCTTACCTCTTATCCACCAAAAACTCCAATAATCATCAGCATCACACAATATCAATACTTCAATAATACCTCTTCACTACGTCAATATATACAAACCTTATCACCAATATCATTTCACTTCCATAACAGCTCTTTCCTCTTGCCAGTCTCCTCGAACAAGTACAGATAAAATCCTAGTGCAAACTTCAGTTCATCATCCCATACAATCCGAAGACACAATGTCCACACACAACCCCCGTGTAATCCACCTGAGCCAGCTCTTCTACTAGTTATGAATTACAAAATACATTTTGGTTGCCTTGTCCATCATAAAATAAAAGGAATGCATACATGACCTCTAACAGCCTTCAGTTGGAATAAATTTCAGTAAGTAGGTGCGAGTATACTGTGTCAATCATCACATAACAATTTGAATGAATAAATCGTAATATTTCACAGTGTGTACACCACTTCAAGAACCATGGCTAAACGGAAGCAAACAAGAGGAGTATTTCTTTGTGTCAACTGTCACTTGTTATTTCAATTGCCAACGAAGAATGCAGTGTAATAAATGTCGGTGGTCTAAAGCTAGTGTTGACATTACATGTCGTCAGCTTCTTTTCTATAATAATGAATTTATACAACTTCCATAAAACCTCCAGTTCATATGACTTCAATGAAGCTTCTTGTACGCATGTAGTATTTAGAATTATAGCAGTTCATTTTCTTATCTTAAAAAGGAGAGCACTGAGCGTAAGCAAAACATGCAATAGCCAGTAAATATACCAGTTGAGAACAGAATGTCAACAAGTGGATGCAGTACAATCCCTACAACGAGGCTCTGCCAAGCGAACAATCTATAATCAATACCATAGTGTAACCTAAAATCTATTTTCGTACACAGTATATAAGCATTTCTATACACTAAATTAAAGAGTTGTTATGACAACAAAACAGTAATGAGGAAATATGCAATCCATGCACAAAGCAGCAAGTATATTTCTTACATAATAAATAAGTCATTAGCATCATATCAGCATAAGCAAATAAATGTTCATATGTAATCTTAATAAGTAAACATGAAGGCACAAGCAGATAAAAATAGAAAGTATAACTGACATACAACTAATCAGGTGACAAATACACTCCTGGAAATGGAAAAAAGAACACATTGACACCGGTGTGTCAGACCCAGCATACTTGCTCCGGACACTGCGAGAGGGCTGTACTAGCAATGATCACACGCACGGCACAGCGGACACACCAGGAACCGCGGTGTTGGCCGTCGAAGGGCGCTAGCTGCGCAGCATTTGTGCACTGCCGCCGTCAGTGTCAGCCAGTTTGCCGTGGCATACGGAGCTCCATCGCAGTCTTTAACACTGGTAGCATGCCGCGACAGCGTGGACGTGAACCGTATGTGCAGTTGACGGACTTTGAGCGATGGCGTATAGTGGGCATGCGGGAGGCCGGGTGGACGTAACGACGAATTGCTCAACACGTGGGGCGTGAGGTCTCCACAGTACATCGATGTTGTCGCCAGTGGTCGGCGGAAGGTGCACGTGCCCGTCGACCTGGGACCGGACCGCAGCGACGCACGGATGCACTACAAGACCGTAGGATCCTACGCAGTGCCGTAGGGGACCGCACCGCCACTTCCCAGCAAATTAGGGACACTGTTGCTCCTGGGGTATCGGCGAGGACCATTCTCAACCGTCTCCATGAAGCTGGGCTACGGTCCCGCACACCGTTAGGCCATTTTCCGCTCACGCCCCAACGTCGTGCAGCCCGCCTCCAGTGGCGTCGCGACAGGCGTGAATGGAGGGACGAATGGAGACGTGTCGTCTTCAGCGATGAGAGTCGTTTCTGCCTTGGTGCCAATGATGGTCGTATGCGTGTTTGGCGCCGTGCAGGTGAGCGCCACAATCAGGACTGCATACGACCGAGGCACACAGGGCCAACACCCGGCATCATGGTGTGGGGAGCGATCTCCTACACTGGCCGTACACCTCTGGTGATCGTCGAGGGGACACTGAATAGTGCACGGTACATCCAAACCGTCACCGAACCCATCGTTCTACCATTCCTAGACCGGCAAGGGAACTTGCTTTTCCAACAGGACAATGCCCGTCCACATGTATCCCGTGCCACCCAACGTGCTCTAGAAGGTGTAAGTCAACTACCCTGGCCAGCAAGATCTCCGGATCTGTCCCCCATTGAGCATGTTTGGGACTGCATGAAGCGTCATCTCACGCGGTCTGCACGTCCAGCACGAATGCTGGTCCAACTGAGGCGCCAGGTGGAAATGGCATGGCAAGCCGTTCCACAGGACTACATCCAGCATCTCTACGATCGTCTCCATGGGAGAATAGCAGCCTGCATTGCTGCGAAAGGTAGATATACACTGTAATAGTGCCGACATTGTGCATGCTCTGTTGCCTGTGTCTATGTGCCTGTGGTTCTGTCAGTGTGATCATGTGATGTATCTGACCCCAGGAATGTGTCAATAAAGTTTCCCCTTCCTGGGACAATGAATTCATGGTGTTCTTATTTCAATTTCCAGGAGTGTATAATCTAAATAAATAGGAACAGCAGGCACATAATGAAAAATATGGCATCAGTGAAAAAGCACAGCACCCAGGCAATGCATAATATATACACAAGTAACAACCCTGTTCGTTAATGAAACATTGTCAAAATCAGCATATGTATGCAAGCATGTCGCTTCACAAGTAAATTCATAGAGCATAAAATTTAACACAAAGTATAAATCACGTAATCGTGAGCAGGAAATTACATATAAAGGTCATACCTAAGTAGAAATATGTTACCTGAAAAATAAACTCAATTAATAGTTACCTTTTTAGTTCTTTACTTTCTTCCCCAACATTACATTCTTCCTGAAATTTTTTCGATAGCAAGTCTTCTTAATGTCAGAAACGCAGAGAATTTACCTTAGTTCTTAAAATTTTTATACAACTGTATCCTGGAAAAAGTGAACGTTAATAACATAAGTTATCAAGTCACTATAGCTTTATACGGAATTTAACCGGAGAAATTAGACTGTGTATTTGTGTACAGCTATCAGTGCATTTGCACTGAGCGCTCGATCAGTTGTAGGTAAGTGTAACGTAGGAAGTAATTGTTTGTGGTCAATGGTTCCCTTGTGCGGCGCACGGACTGACTGTCGCTTTGTGAATGTTCTGCCGCTAGAACACGGCGCGGTATCCCTGTGTTCTCTGCGTGTTTACGTGTAACTGTTAATTTCTCAAAAGTATTTCATTCCACAAAATTTTTTACGTTCGATGTATGATGTATTCCTTTAGAGCGCCTTGATTTGAGAGTTTCTGCTTACAACAGTGTTATCATGAATAATTTTGCGAACTCTATATGGACCGTTACAAAGAAAAAAAAATTGCGACACAAGACTTTTCCTTTGTGATACAAACTATGAGACCTAATTAACACCTTTTGACAACTGACAAAGTTTTAAACGGCCAGGACGTTTAGCTGATTTCTCTCTTCCAGCAGCCGCAGATGCAATATTTTGTAGAGCCAGGTTGACAACTTCAGAATGCCGCAGTTTCCGTGTAGATGGAAATGGAACGATTTCAGAAATACGATTTGAGGGTGCTTTATTTTTTAATATCAGCATAGGCAGTAACGAAGGTGAATCATTAGGGAGTTCGTTCAGAGTGTTTTAAAAATATGATGATACTGATCCCACGTTCTGTGATTATGATGACAATAAAGACGACAAACTTTATTAATTTCCTTCATCCATCTCTCTAACGCGTTAGATTGAGGGTGAAAAAGTGAAATGAAAATTGATTTAATCTTTCGAAGCCTAATTTTGGAGCGAAACTGTGATCCATTATCTGATATAACTTTATCAACATGACCCACTTACTTAAGAAAATGTTTGATGAAAGCATTAGATACTGAACGAGCTGTTGCTTTGCGTAAAGGTGTAAAACACACATATTTCGATGTCAATTCCACTACTACAACAACGTACGCAAATCCATTAATACACTCCTGGAAATTGAAATAAGAACACCGTGAATTCATTGTCCCAGGAAGGGGAAACTTTATTGACACATTCCTGGGGTCAGATACATCACATGATCACACTGACAGAACCACAGGCACATAGACACAGGCAACAGAGCATGCACAATGTCGGCACTAGTACAGTGTATATCCACCTTTCGCAGCAATGCAGGCTGCTATTCTCCCATGGAGACGATCGTAGAGATGCTGGATGTAGTCCTGTGGAACGGCTTGCCATGCCATTTCCACCTGGCGCCACAGTTGGACCAGCGTTCGTGCTGGACGTGCAGACCGCGTGAGACGACGCTTCATCCAGTCCCAAACATGCTCAATGGGGGACAGATCCGGAGACCTTGCTGGCCAAGGTAGTTGACTTACACCTTCTAGAGCACGTTGGGTGGCACGGGATACATGCGGACGCGCATTGTCCTGTTGGAACAGCAAGTTCCCTTGACGGTCTAGGAATGGTAGAACGGTGGGTTCGATGACGGTTTGGATGTACCGTGCACTATTCAGTGTCCCCTCGACGATCACCAGAGGTGTACGGCCAGTGTAGGAGATCGCTCCCCACACCATGATGCCGGGTGTTGGCCCTGTGTGCCTCGGTCATATGCAGTCCTGATTGTGGCGCTCACCTGCACGGCGCCAAACACGCATACGACCATCATTGGCACCAAGGCAGAAGCGACTCTCATCGCTGAAGACGACACGTCTCCATTCGTCCCTCCATTCACGCCTGTCACGACACCACTGGAGGCGGGCTGCACGATGTTGAACGTGAGCGGAAGACGGCCTAACGGTGTTCGGGACCGTAGCCCAGCTTCATGGAGACGGTTGCGAATGGTCCTCGCCGATACCCCAGGAGCAACAGTGTCCCTAATTTGCTGGGAAGTGGCGGTGCGGACCCCTACGGCACTGCATAGGATCCTACGGTCTTGGCGTGCATCCGTGCGTCGCTGCGGTCCGGTCCCAGGTCGACGGGCACGTGCACCTTCCGCCGACCACTGGCGACAACATGGATGTACTGTGGAGACCTCACGCCCCACGTGTTGAGCAATTCGGCGGTACGTCCACCCGGCCTCCCGCATGCCCACTATACGCCCTCGCTCAAAGTCCGTCAACTGCACATACGGTTCACGTCCACGCTGTCGCGGCATGCTACCAGTGTTAAAGACTGCGATGGAGCTCCGTACGCCACGGCAAACTGGCTGACACTGACGGCGGCGGTGCACAAATGCTGCGCAGCTAGCGCCATTCGACGGCCAACACCGCGGTTCCTGGTGTGTCCGCTGTGCCGTGCGTGTGATCATTGCTTGTACAGCCCTCTCGCAGTGTCCGGAGCAAGTATGGTGGGTCTGACACACCGGTGTCAATGTGTTCTTTTTTCCATTTCCAGGAGTGTAGAACAAACCACTGGACCGAACAAATCGACTGCAGCCATCTCCTTTAATCTCGCTGGAATGATAGGAAACAACGGGGCTCTGTGAGAAATAGTTGGCGGCTTAGCCTTCTGACGTAATTTGCATTTTGGAAGAACAGATCGAACACCTTTTTCCATATTACTGAAGTAGCAATTTTCTCGAAATTGATGAAAGCTTTTTCTGGGACCACAGTGTGCATAGCAACTTCTGTCTTGATGATACCGATTACTGTTTCCGTATGGCCGGCCGCGGTGGTCTCGCGGTTCTAGGCGCGCAGTCCGGAACCGTGCGACTGTTACGGTCGCAGGTTCGAATCCTGCCTCGGGCACGGATGTGTGTGATGTCCTTAGGTTAGTTAGGTTTAAGTAGTTCGAAGTTCTAGGGGACTAATGACCACAGCAGTTGAGTCCCATAGTGCTCAGAGCGATTTGAACCATTTTTTTGTTTCCTTATGATTGTTCATTCCGGTAAGAATATCTGTTATCATAATTGTCTGTGTAATTTCTGTTAGAATATCTGTTATTGTCATAAGGCTGGTAACTATTGTCCTGTCTGTTTCGTCTGTCATTTTCAAGATTACCGCTATAACGTCCGTTCCGATCATTATCCCTGTCCTCTGAAAATCTATTGTGATCACCGTTACTGAAAAAATTACAAGAAGTTCCGTCGTCGTTGTCATACTCCAGTTCTTGTAGCAAAGTCTTAAAAGTTTCGATGCCGGCTAAAGCAATGTGTCTTATAGATTGTGGCAGCTTAGATAAACAAATACGAATTAATTCAGTCGGGCTATAAGCGTTGGAAAGGAACTGATTCTTTCGAATCATGTCTTTAAAGTATTCTGCCGGCGTGCGGAACTCAGACTGTTTTAAATTACGCTGCATGATAAGACTGTTTGACTCTGTCTTACATGTTTTCGGACCAATATGCCGATAGAAATGCATAATATAAATCATTCAAACTATTACGATCTCTAATAAGTGCGCGCATGCGCGGCGCCGGATCGTTTTCTAAATATCCACACATAAATTCCAGTTTGTGACTTAGTGGTCAATTTGGCGGAAGTGCGTAGTTAAATTGATCTAACCATGAACGTGGGTGTATATCATTATTAGAACTGCGAAAGATCTTAAATTTCCAAATAGTTAAAAAGTGTTTGTAGTCAAAGTTTTCGCCTCGTGGCGACAAAGGCCTACCGCGTCTGTCCCAGTCCCAATGTCGATTATTGTCAAGTTCACGGGCCTGCCGCTCTCTTGTTGCATCTCGTAAAAGAAATAAATTATTTTCTTCAAAACCCCCCGCTATCGGTGATTCTAAATTTCTTCCACTGTCTTTTCTTACGATTTCGCTTTCAATTTCTTTAACTTGCTTTCGTAAAGCCTCAAATTCCCTTTTAATGCGTTCATTATTTTTTCCTGATTTTCAACATGTTTATTTATATTATGGTATTGTTCTATTTCTGCAAATGGCAATGGAGCTGTATCATCCTTGTCGTGTGCGAGTTGTAAATTTAATTCTGAAAATTTTTGTACTATCTTTCATCCTGTTCTCTATCCTGTTCCTTTTGTCTAATTTCTGTTAAAGGTAATCTATTATTGTGAGCATTCAAAATCGGTTGTACTTCTTCTCTAATTTCTTTTTTTAATTCATCTTTCATGTTTTTAAAACATGTCCCTATTCGTGAGTAACGGTGTTTCCATTGTTCCCATACCAGTTGTAATTGTTCCTATTTGTGATCCCAAATTTAATATTGCACTCATCAATTGCTCCATATTAACTGGTTCGAAATTCTCTTCGGCCCTAACATTTCCTGTAAAAATAACTTCCATCGTCATAGCCGTAAATCCATCTGTGTTAAATACTATTCCAGTATTTTCTATCGTTAATCCTGTATTCCGAAAGTTTTTGATTGTGAAACATTTTGAACTGGTTCCAGACTATTTTCCCGGCTTATTAAGTTATTTCCTACTTCATTATTCACCATACTGTTCTCCTGTTGGCGAGTTCGCCATGTTAACTATTTCGGTATTCTGACTAGCTATCATTCTTGCCTTTTTCATCGATCGCGTAATCATTTACAAAACATACAAAACTCGTCACTATAAGAAAATTATACATAATACAACACTATCATCAACAATACTATTCACACGAAATACTTCCCGACAAACACGATTAACGAACAATTAAAACCTTCACAATTGCACAAAATTGTCAAATCCGTATATGACAAATCAAAAATTAAATTCTACAAAAATAGCATCGGAAGAATGACAAGACAACTACAAATGCTCAATTACAAAATCTCTACGTGCAATATAGACAACAATTACTGAACTACAAATTACTACAACAATACTACTGTCTACTATTTATACTATCAAAAGAATTCCAAAGGACGATCCGAAGCACCGGTCGCCACGTGCATAGGGGCTTAATTAAAAAGAAAAGGACTAATATTAATGAATAAATGCAATAATTTTAGTAGCTGTGTGACCGGTTACGAAGTCTCACAACCGGTTGGCCCTGACCAGTATTAGCACGCAATCTGACTGCATAAAATGAAAATAAAGAATGAAAAGTAATTTACATTAACACAATTGATTAATTACGTCCCCTGCAACTATAATGAACTCATGATCCACATGAGTTCCAAAAGAAATCCGTTGGAATTCGATTACTCGATAAATAGTACAATTCTCAAGGCTGTCAAGTCAACTAAGTACCTGGGTGTTAAAATTACGAACAACTTCAGTTGGAAGAACCACATAGATAATATTGTCGGGAAGGCGGGCCAAAGGTTGCGTTTCATTGGCAGGACACTTAGAAGATGCAACAAGTCCACTAAAGAGACAGCTTACACTACACTCGTTCGTCCTCTGTTAGAATACTGCTGCGCGGTGTGGGATCCTTACCAGGTGGGATTGACGGAGGACATCGAAAGGGTGCAAAAAAGGGCAGCTCGTTTTGTATTATCGCGTTATAGGGGAGAGAGTGTGGCAGATATGATACACGAGTTGGGATGGAAGTCATTACAGCATAGACGTTTTTCGTCGCGGCGAGACCTAAATAGGTAGGAATGATCATCAAAATAAAATAAGAGAAATCAGAGCTCGAACAGAAAGGTTTAGGTGTTCGTTTTTCCCGCTCGCTGTTCGGGAGTGGAATAGTAGAGAGATAGTATGATTGTGGTTCGATGAACCCTCTGCCAAGCACTTAAATGTGAATTGCAGAGTAGTCATGTAGATGTAGATGTATAAAAGCTACGAAACAACAAAGCACAAGTGTAACTGTTCTGTGTGTGGTAGTGTGGCTCAACGTACACGTATCTGGCTCGGTTCTTTCTCAATACGACAAAATATTTTAAACACCATTTACAATGAACTAATTGTAAAACCAGATATACTATAATTGCACATAGAAACCAGAATTATAAGTCTAATAAATGAACACGAGCCAAATGCTTTGTTGACTGTACTTGTGAGCAAGAGTGATTGTCATTAATGAAAACTAATACCTTTTTACCTCATTATATATTGGCGAAAATATTCCATTACACCAGCATCATAAATCAAAAGCCCATCTCCTTTCTCAAATATATTCTGACAATTGCAACTTCTTCCATCAATACATTACACCCACCAAACAGCGTCTACTCTCTCGCCCAACAGAACAACAACTGCCCTCGACATCCTCTGAACTACTACTGCACAGTGGAGGCGGCGGGATAATAATCTTTGGCGCAATCTCTGGCGCTGTAACTCAGTGTAGCCACCTTTCAGAGTGCCTCCTTTACTTACAGAAAACGGCAGTTGGAAGTTTTCCTTGGGAACATCAAGACATAGCGTGTCAACAGCTCCACTGGAACGTAGTTAGAAAGATACTTCTGGCCTTTCCCCTGTCCATAAAATAATGTATCTCAGGATTGCTGGCGCTCTGTCGAAATCTTGAAATTTCTTTCGGGCATTGGTCACAGGGTCGGCAAAACTTGGCAAGAGACTATATGGCGCTTCGCATCATTGCTGCCATTGACTGATTACTTTGAGCGTTCCCTGGATTTGAGAGTGTAGTTAGAATTCCAGTTCTGACGCTCGGCCTCCTGTCCCCGTGAAGAACGGATTTTGCTTGGATCCTCACAGGCCACACACTCGTTGAAGTGGCCAGTATGCGATTAACTGCGTGTGGACGTGGCGGGCAGACAGCCAAGTACTGGTATCTGGAGAGAGTCTGCCAGCAGTGCTTTTCTGTGGTAATGTCCAGGGGGCATGGTACTTGTTAACTTATTGAAACTGGTCGTTTCGTTAAGACATGGCCAGTCTTAGCTGTTTGATTTGCACGATGCGCTTTGTATCAGCGAACGGTTTTGTTCTTCCGAATTCACTTTTGATTAGTATTTTCTGATATTCTCTTCACTTAACCATTGTCAATGTTCATTACGAAATCCTGAAATTAGTACCAAGATAGGAATTAGACATAATTTCTCTCTTTAAATTTGTATTCATTGTTATCTTGTTGAAGTTTCTCCCACTTGAATGCATATTAAATAGCATGTTTTATAAGGAGATGGCTCTCTTAACTAAAGCATGCTGTCGTGTGATGGATGACCTGTGAATTTCACACATGTCTACTAACTTTTAATAGTGGGCTTATCCCTGTTAAATTCAGACTTGATAGGACGTTATCCATAGCGTGCTTTGTTTCATTACCTTCTAAAAGTAAATTCACATGACTGCATAAGGCGCTTCTCTTCATTCTTTGATCATGGAGACTCTGATTTTGCATCTTAGTGGTATACATTACTACAGACGCAACTATCCCACCACACAAAAGGCTCACTCTAAAAATACAGTGTGCATCAGTGAAGTGAAGTCGAAAGAAGATAGTTAATTCTGGTCAGAAGCATATAGGGTAATATCAACAGCAGCAGAAAATCGTATAACGAGAGTAGGATTCGTTATAAATAGTACTGTAAGGCAGACAGTCAGCTACTGTAAACAGTTAAATGACAGGGTTCTACTGATCTGATTGAACATCAAACCATCGGTGACAAGGATAGTGAAGGTATATATGCTGACGTCACAAGTAGAAGATGAAACGACAAAAATAGGATAGCAGTTTATTGAATGTGTAATTCAATATGTAAAGGAAGATGAAATCTAATACACTCCTGGAAATGGAAAAAAGAACACATTGACACCGGTGTGTCAGACCCACCATACTTGCTCCGGACACTGCGAGAGGGCTGTACAAGCAATGATCACACGCACGGCACAGCGGACACACCAGGAACCGCGGTGTTGGCCATCGAATGGCGCTAGCTGCGCAGCATTTGTGCACCGCCGCCGTCAGTGTCAGCCAGTTTGCCGTGGCATACGGAGCTCCATCGCAGTCTTTAACACTGGTAGCATGCCGCGACAGCGTGGACGTGAACCGTATGTGCAGTTGACGGACTTTGAGCGAGGGCATATAGTGGGCATGCGGGAGGCCGGGTGGACGTACCGCCGAATTGCTCAACACGTGGGGCGTGAGGTCTCCACAGTACATCGATGTTGTCGCCAGTGGTCGGCGGAAGGTGCACGTGCCCGTCGACCTGGGACCGAACCGCAGCGACGCACGGATGCACGCCAAGACCGTAGGATCCTACCCAGTGCCATAGGGGACCGCACCGCCACTTCCCAGCAAATTAGGGACACTGTTGCTCCTGGGGTATCGGCGAGGACCATGAAGCTGGGCTACGGTCCCGCACACCGTTAGGCCGTCTTCCGCTCACGCCCCAACATCGTGCAGCCCGCCTCCAGTGGTGTCGCAACAGGCGTGAATGGAGGGACGAATGGAGACGTGTCGTCTTCAGCGATGAGAGTCGCTTCTGCCTTGGTGCCAATGATGGTCGTATGCGTGTTTGGCGCTGTGCAGGTGAGCCCACAATCAGGACTGCATACGACCGAGGCACACAGGGCCAACACCCGGCATCATGGTGTGGGGAGCGATCTCCTACACTGGCCGTACACCTCTGGTGATCGTCGAGGGGACACTGAATAGTGCACGGTACATCCAAACCGTCATCGAACCCATCGTTCTACCATTCCTAGACCGGCAAGGGAACTTGCTGTTCCAACAGGACAATGCACGTCCGCATGTATCCCGTGCCACCCAACGTGAAGGTGTAAGTCAACTATCCTGCCCAGCAAGATCTCCGGATCTGTCCCCCATTGAGCATGTTTGGGACTGGATGAAGCGTCGTCTCACGCAGTCTGCACGTTCAGCACGAACGCTGGTCCAACTGAGGCGCCAGGGGGAAATGGCATGGCAAGCCGTTCCACAGAACTATATCCAACATCTCTACGATCGTGTTTATGGGAGAATAGCAGCCTGCATTGCTGCGAAAGGTGGATATACACTGTACTAGTGCCGACATTGTGCATGCTCTGTTGCCTGTGTCTATGTGCCTGTGGTTCTGTCAGTGTGATCATGTGATGTATCTGACCCCAGGAATGTGTCAATAAAGTTTCCCCTTCCTGGGACAATGAATTCACGGTGTTCTTATTTCAATTTCCAGGAGTGTAATTACGGAGGACTGGAATGTCGTTGTAGGAGAAGGAACAGAAGAAAGGTAATATATTCTAGGCTGTAGGAATGAGAGAGGGGAAAAATTAATTGGGTTCTACAATAAACTTCAGAAAGTCATAGTTAATATTCTACCGAAGAATTACAAGAGGAAGAGGTATACTTGGAAAAGACGCACAGGCATGGGAATGTTCCAGCTTAAATCATGGTCACAGAGATTGCGACATCAGATATTTATTCGTAAGGTATACCCAGGAGTAGATGCAGGCAACAAACACCGGTCAGAATTTAGTAATGATGAAGAGTACATTGAAGTTTAAGAGAATCGTAAGAAATAAAGTTTAAGGAAGAGGAATACTAAAATTCTGTGGAATGATGACCTGCGTTAGATATTCGCTAATGACTTGCATACTACAGAAAGGAATATCACAGTAGGCAATCAGTTGTAGAGGGGCACAGTTAGACATAGGTACAACGAAGGTAACACAAAAAAATTTTGTTTAACTGAAGAAATACTTCAACTGATTGACGATGGGAGGAAATACGAAAATGTTGAGAAAAAGACAGCAATACACCAATACAAATCACTTAGGAATCAAATAAATAGAATCTATCACACAGTTAACTCGAAATGTTTCCTAGAGCAACTTTCATTGGGGGACCACACAGACATCTTCAACCTGTCTCTTGTCAGTAGTATATATCCTACTGAGTGGAAGCAAAGTTTAATCCAGCCTATACCCAAGACTGACAACCCTAAGTCGCCAGGTGACTACAGGCCGATCAGCATACTACCTGCAATATCTAAAGCCCTAGAATACATCGTCCATGAACAGCTGACGGATTACCTCAAAACTCATAACATCCATGACGAATATCAGTCAGGCTTTCGAAAGCACCATAGTACAGCAACTGCATTAATCAAAGTAACTGATGACATTAAACATGCTATGGACAGACGTGAAGCTACTATCCTAACACTGCTTGACTTTAGCAAGGCTTTTGACACAGTTGACTTCGATATATTACTAATTAAAATGAAACAGCTGAATTTCTCAATCAGCGCAATACACTGGTTCGACAGCTACCTCATAAACAGAAGTCAACAAGTCGTTTGTGGGTCGGAAAAGTCATAATGGAAAAGCGTGCACTCTGGAGTTCCCCAAGGCTCCGTCCTTGGTCCACTACTCTTCTCACTGTACATTAATGATATTTCTTCAGTGATTCACTCCTGCAGATATCATCTATATGCTGACGACATCCAACTGTACATAAGTGCAAGCCCCAAAAACATTGCTGGCGCAGTAGCGAGTATGAACGCAGATCTTTGCTCTGTTTCTCGATGGGCACAGAACCTAGGTCTGCAACTAAACCCCAAGAAATCCCAAGTCACACTTATATCTCATCCAAAGTTAATCAGCCGGTACTTTCTCGAAACGGTCCCTAAAATACTCCTCAATGGTACCCAACTACCATACCAAAAAACAGTAAAAGACCTTGGAATAATCTTGGATGAACACCTGAACTGGGAAGAACAAATAGTCACAGCTTGCCGGAAATCTCTCTCCTCCCTACATGCAATTCAAAAATTTAGAAAAATATTTCCAACCCATGTTAAACAAAAATTAGTCCAAGCACTAGTCTTGCCTAATCTTTACTACTGCGATGTAGTTCAACACGGCACAAATAGTGAAAATTCTAGATGCCTCGAGCTAGTGATGAATGCTTGCGTTAGATACGTGTGCAATATTTGGTTGTATGATCATATCAGTCCTTCATACTCCCAGCTAGGTTGGATACGCCCACATAAGGCACGGAATCTCCACACGATTTTCTTACTTCATCGATTTCTTACCCACTGGTGCCCCCAATACTTATCTTCTCACATTAAACACTTATCATCATTCCACAATCGCAATACCAGATCGGAATCGTCTGTCATCTTGGCTGTACCTTTACATAACACAAAATCTTTCTCCGTGTCATTCTCCATCTCAGCCATACGACTATGGAACGCACTCCCCTGTGATCTGCGTCTTATCCAGAACTACTCAACATTCAAGAGGGAACTCAAAACGTACATATTAGGGACGGTATAGCCACCATTGTTGTGCCCCTCGCATCTCATTCTTTCTCCTCTCCATCACAGCTTCGAATTTTACCAATCTTTTTCTCTTCCTCTAACCTATCTACCTCTTATATATCTCTTTCACCCCATTCTATCGTCTTATGTCTCTGCTCGATGAGAATAACTCATAAGCTGCAAGAATATAACGAGAAAATTCCCAACTAACAATGGGACGGACATTCACAAAAGAAAAGTATGTTTACTTTCATATACATAGTCACTATCATTATTATTATTATTATCATTATTATTACCATTATCATTCTTGATTGTTATAATTATTTTTATTGTTATAATTATCATTGTACTACTGTTATAATCTCGATTTTTTTTGTTTAACATCAATACTGCATAATACGTTAAATGTCCTTAATGTTATTTAGAAACTGTAACTCGTTCAATCTGAGTATGCCTGGTTAGGTGTAAGAGAGGGCCTGAAGGCCCTAATCTTGCCAGGTAAAATAAATGCATAAACAAATAAATAAATAAATACGTTGCCAACAGAGCGCGCTCAAGGCTGAAAGAACTCTACCCAAAATTTAACAGGGAACGTACACTAAATAGGAGGGTATCGACCCTATGAGACCTCTGATACGTACGCAGTTCCCCTCTGGGGATATGCGGCTCCTACACGCCTGCGCCGCCTGCAGGTCAGACAAAACAAAGTGCTACGTATCATTAGCAACGCTCCACTCTACACTCACACCGCGGGTCTCCGTAATGAACACCGCCTTGAAATACTCAAAGAAGTATTCAAAAACTCGCCACACGAATATGCAGGAACTCGAGACACTCAAACAATACTTTCATCCTTACCCAGCGAAACTATGATCGCAACCACAGGTGGAAGCATATGCGACCAAAGATACTAGGGCGTAACCACCTATGGCGAGCTAGCAAGCACTCACAAGCGACAACATCGGCGAGCTCCTGCACATCAGAAATATTGACTGAGTATGCCAGCTGCTATCACAGCCGACCAATAGGCTACAGCAGGGAAGCGAACACTCTCGCCTAATAACGTACAAACAAACTGCCATCACTACCCTACACTGTGCATCCTGTATATGAGATATCGGACACTAACCGATGACGAACTCAACTGTTACAGGTTACATGCTGGCAGAGATGACAGTGCCGGCTTCCAGCTGCAGCTGTCTAGTAACAACGCCTCGCAACCTTAAGGCAGCCGCCTGCGTGATGCCCACCACTAACTTACCTAACTCTTCCATGATGCGTCGCAGATATCAAGCAATCCGCTACTGCTCTCACTGACCGTTTATAGCATAGGTTTCTTTCCCTTGACTCTTACCTTGGCTCTGTTTTTTCCTTTGCCCTTCAAACCGCTAGGCTTCGTTCAACGTTCGATCCAATCCATCTCCAAATGAGCGCGTATTAATGGTCAAACATAACCAGACGTGCTTAAACATAGCAATGCTCACATCCTGCGAATACCTCACTTATTGAAAACCAACCACTATGTAGAGACGGCTGTAGAAATTTTGTGTTGGCCGTCATGCCGGTGTGGGTGTGGAGGGACTCCAGCCCATAAAACCATAAAAACACCATATTAGGAGGTATTCTATAACTTTTGACGTCTCATTGTATAATCTATCGTGGATTCGTCTAACAAGAAACCATGCCTGTAGTTGGACAAAAGCAGAGGTCGCAACTGTCTACAAGCAGAGTAACAGAAGCGCCCCAGGAAACTACCGTCCAGTATGCTTGACATCGGTTTAGAACATTAGAAAATACTCCGAGCTCAAACGTAATGAAGTATCTAAAAGAAAGACCTTCCACATACAAACTAGCATGAATTCTGAAAACATCGATCATACGAAACACGAATTTTCTCACATGACGTGTTGAAAGCCTTGGGTCAAGACACTCAGGTAGAAGCAGTGTTTCTTTCCGAGAAGCATGCGATTCAGCTTGTGTTTGTTATCAAAAGTGTGATCACGTGGGAAACAGAGTGTAATTTGTGGGTGATCTGAGAATGTTTTGGTGAGAAGGTTGCATTAAGCTCTTTTGGCTGGAGAGTCATCGGCAGATGTCGAAGTAACTACAAGTGTACCCAGGGAAGTGTGTGGGGTCCCTTGCTGTTCATGTTTACTAATAGCCTTGTGAGCAATCCTTTTCGCAGGTGATGCAGTTGTCTATAAAGAAGTACTGTCTGAAAGAAGCTGCACATATATTCAGTCAGATCTTGATTACATTTCAACTTTCTTTATATGTTCAGAAATGTGGATATGTTCACTTCACAAAACGAAAAGTCGTAGTATCAATGGGTCACAGTTGGAAATGGTCAAATAATATAAATACCTCGGTGTAACACTGTGTAGGGATGTGAAATGGGACGAGTACATCGGCTCTGTAGTGGGCAAAGCAGGTGGCAGACGTAGGTTTATTGGCGAATGTTAAGGAAATGCAATCAGCCTCTAAAGGAGATTGCTTACAAATCGCTTGGCGACTCATCGTAGAATAATGCGCAAATGTTTCGAACCAAATAGAACTGATATGAGATACTAAACATGTACAGAAAAGAGCGGTACGAATGGTCACAGATTTGTTTTAGTCGTTGGAGAGTGTCAGAGAGGTAATTAAGGGACTGAACTGGCTGACTCGTGACAAACTACGCCGCCTGCCGATGTGGCCGAGCGGTTCTAGGCGCTTCAGTCTGTAACCACGCTACCGCTACGGTCGCAGGTTCGAATCCTGCCTCGGGTATGGATGTGTGTGATGTCCTTAGGTTAGTTAGGTTTAAGTAGTTCTAAGTTCTAGGGAACTGATGACCTCAGATGTTAATTCCCATAGTGCTCAGAGCCATTTGAACCATTTCAACTACGCCAAGAAAGAATGCTTACAATGCTTCGAGAACCAGCTTGAAACGATAACTCTTGGAATATACTAAAATCACATACGTATCGCTCCCGTATGGATCGTGAGGACAACATTAGATTAATTATAGCGTGCTCGGAGCTGTTTAAACAATCATCCACATGTGAACTGAACGTTAAGAACCTCTGGTAACTGGTACAATGGGACTTCTCCTCCGCTGTGCACTTAACAGTGGTCTGCGGAGTATAGATGTGGATGTAGATGCAGGAATTACATGGATTCCTCATACCTTTAATTGACTCAACAACGCTCGAGAGGCAGCACCGGTTATATTTAAACAAGTGCCCACACAGACGCCAACCACATCGCACGACATTTCAAGCCCTTTTTGCGCGTTTGTCTGATCATGGGTCCTCTTTGTGTCCAACAGTGCTTCCATCGTGAGTTCCAGATGCATTACGACAACATATTTGGTGTATTTGTAAAATATTTGTAACGGAAGAAGAAAGATTTGGTATCAAAAATAGTTTGTTTTTATTTAAATTCGTAAGTTTGGGCCCACTTATA
Organism: Schistocerca gregaria; assembly: GCF_023897955.1. Classification (NCBI taxonomy): domain Eukaryota; kingdom Metazoa; phylum Arthropoda; class Insecta; order Orthoptera; family Acrididae; genus Schistocerca; species Schistocerca gregaria. The sequence goes on from NC_064922.1 coordinate 834,450,870, forward strand.
CGTAAGAAATTTGTCATCTAGCTGGACAACTGTATGCTGATGAAAAAGAAAAGGAAAGAAAAGATAGAAAAGAGTAGCACAAAATGATGTTTCTGGTAATCCTGGGATGGGTTCAATAGAAAACACACAAGTGTTCGGTGAGCTGCCAAAGTTTTCTGAGCTGTGTCAGAGATCTCGAAACTATTGTTGTTGTTGTGATCTTCAGTCCTGAGACTGGTTTCATGCAGCTCTCCATGCTACTCTATCTTGTGCAAGCTTCTTCATCTCTCAGTACCTACTGCAACCTACATCCTTCTGAATCTGCTTAGTGTCGTCATCTCTCGGTCTCCCTCTGCGAATTTTACCCTCCACACTGCCCTCTAATACTAAATTGGTGATCCCTTGATGCCTCACAACATGTCCTACCAACCTATTCCTTCTTCTGGTCAAGTTGTGCCACAAACTTCTTCTCTCCCCAATCCTATTCAGTACTTCCTCATTAGTTATGTGATCTATTCATCTAATCTTCAGCATTCTTCTGTAGCACCACATTTCGAAAGCTTCTATTCTCTTCTTGTCCATAGAAGTTATCATCCATGTTTCACTTCCATACTTGGCTACACTCCATACAAATACTTTCAGAAATGACTTCCTGACACTTAAATCTACACTCCATGTTAACAAATTTCTCTTCTTCAGAAACGATTTCCTTGCCATTGCCAGTCTACATTTTATATCCTCTCTACTTCGACCATCATCAGTTATTTCGCTCCCCAAATAGCAAAACTCCTTCACTACTTTAAGTGTCTCAATTCCTAATCTAATTCCCTCAGCACCACCTGATTTAATTAGACTACATTCCATTATCCTCGTTTTGCTTTTGTTGATGTTCATCTTATATCCTCGTTTCAAGACACTACCCATTCCGTTCAACTGCTCTTGCAAGTCCTTTGCTGTCTCTGACAGAATTACGATGTCATCGGCGAACCTCAACATTTTTATTTCTTCTCCATGGATTTTAATACCTACTCCGAATTTTTCTTTTGTTTCCTTCACTGCTTGCTCAATGTACAGATTGAATAACATCGGGGAGAGACTACAACCCTGTCTCACTCCCTTCCCAACCACTGCTTCCCTTTCATGTCCCTCGACTCTTATAACTGCCATCTGGTTTCTGTTCAAATTGTAAATAGCTTTTCGCTCCCTTTATTTTACTCCTGCTACCTTCAGAATTTGAAAGAGAGTATTGCAATCAACATTGTCAAAAGCTTTCTCTATATCTACAAATGCTAGAGACGTAGGTTTACCCTTCCTTAATCTAGCTTCTAGGTAAGTCGTAGGGACAGTATTGCCTCACGTGTTCCAACATTTCTACAGAATCCAAACTGATCTTCCCCAAGGTCGGCTTTTACTGGTTTTTCCATTCGTCTGTAAGAATTAGCGTTAGTGATTTGCAGCTGCGACTTATTAAACTGATAGTTCGGTAATTTTCACATCTGTCAACACCTGCTTTCTTTGGGATTGGAATTATTATATTCTTCCTGAAGTCTGAGGGTATTTCGTATGTCTCATTAATCTTGCTCACCAGATGGTAGAGTTTTGTCAGGACTGGCTCTCCCAAGGCCGTCAGTAGTTCCAATGGAATGTTGTCTACTCTGGGGGCCTTGTTTCGACTCAGGTCTTTCAGTGCTCTGTCAAACTCTTCACGCAGTATCGTATCTCCCATTTCATCTTCATCTACATCCGCTTCCATTTCCATAATATTGTCCTCAAGTACATCGCCCTTGTGTAGACCCTCTATACACTCCTTCCACCTTTCTGCTTTCCCTTCTTTGCTTAGAACTGGGTTTCCATCTGAGCTCTTGATGTTCATACAAATGCTTCTCTTATCTGCAAATGTCTCTTTAATTTTCCTGTAGGCAGTATCTATCTTACCCCAAGTGAGATAAGACTCTTCCTGTCTATCTCATTTTTGAGACGCCTGTATTCCTTTTTGCCTGCTTCATTTACCGCATTTTTATATTTTCTCCTCTCATCAATTAAATTCAATATTTCTTCTGTTACCCCAGGATTTCTACTAGCCTTCGTCTTTTTACCTACTTGATCCTCTGCTGCCTTCACTACTTCATCCCTCAAAGCTACCCTTTCTTTCCCCATTCCTGTCAATTGCTCCCTTATGCTCTCCCTGAAACTCTATACAATCTCTGGTTCTTTTAGTTTATCCAGGTCCCATCTCCTTAAATTCCCACCTTTTTGGAGTTTCTTTAGTTTTAATCTACAGGTCATAACCAAGAGATTGTGGTCAGAGTCCACATCTGCCCCTGGAAATGTCTTACAATTTAAAACCTGGTTCCTAAATCTCTGTCTTACCATTATATAATCTATCTGAAACCTGTCAGTATCTCCAGGGTTCTTCCAAGTATACAGCCTTCTTTTATGATTCTTGAACCAAGTGTTAGCTATGATTAGGTTGTGCTCTGTGCAAAATTCTACCAGGCGGCTTCCTCTTTCATTCTTTGACCCAGTCCATATTCACCTACTACGTTTCCTTCTCTCCCTTTTCCTACTACCGAATTCCAGTCACCCATGACTATTAAATTTTCATCTTCCTTCACTATCTGAATAATTTCTTTTATTTGATCATACATTTCTTCAATTTCTTCGTCATCTGCAGAGCTAGTTGGCATATAAACTTGTACTACATTAGTAGGTGCGGGCTTCGTATCTATCTTGGCCACAATAATGCGTCCACTATGCTGTTTGTAGTAGCTTACCCGCATTCCTATTTTCCTATTCATTATTAAACCTACTCCTGCACTACCCCTATTTGATTTTGTGTATATAACCCTGTAGTTACCTGACCAAAAGTTTTGTTCCTCCTGTCACCGAACTTCACTAATTCCCAATATATCTAACTTTAACCTAACCATTTCTCTTTTTAAATTTTCTAACCTACCTGCCCGATTAAGGGATCTGACATTCCACGCTCCGATCCGTAGAACGCCAGTTTTCTTTCTCCTGATAACGACATCCTCTTGAGTAGTCCCCACCCGGAGATCCGAATGGGGGACTATTTTGCCACCAGAATATTTTACCCAAGAGGACGCCATCATCATTTAATCATACAGTAAAGCTGCATGCCCTCGGGAAAGATTACGGCCGTAGTTTCCCCTTGCTTTCAGCCGTTCGCAGTACCAGCACAGCAAGGCCGTTTTGGTTATTGTTACAAGGCCAGATCAGTCAATCATCCAGACTGTTGCCCCTGCAACTACTGAAAAGGCTGCTACCCCTCTTCAGGAACCACACGTTTCTCTGGCCTCTCAACAGATACCCCTCCGTTGTGGTTGCACCTACAGTACGGCTATCTGTATCGCTGAGACACGCAAGCCTCCCCACCAACAGCAAGGTCCATGATTCATGGGGGAAGGCTCGAAACTATAGAGGAACTTATCAGACAAACGTGCAGGGTGGCTGGAGACTGTGCGTACAGCAGATAAGGAGGACCCTGTTCTACAAGTTATTGGTTCAAATGGCTCTGAGCACTATGGGATTTAACGTCTGAGGTCATCAGTCCCCTAGAACTTAGAACTAGAACTTAGAACTACTTACACCTAACTGACCTGAGGACATCACACACATCGATAACCGAGACAGGATTCGAACCTGCGACCGTAGCGGTCGCGCGGTTCCAGACTGTAGCGTCTAGAACCGCTCGGCTATCCCAGCCGTCTATACGTTATTGAGACGAACACTAGAACAAGCTCCAGGCAAGGTGCCTGCCAATGTGGTGTAAGCCGAAGTAATATTATCCTGTATGATAGACATGTGTGAATGTGTGCATTGCATCCCATGGAAGCCACTCTAAGCATCTAGATAAATGTTTATTTTGACTGTAAATATATCACAATTCCTATATTTTGCGCTTACATTAATCTAATCATTTATCACCTGTTCAGAACCCAACTCATTTGTGACAACTGTAAGTAGGCTGTTCAGGTTTTCTTGTTGGTAACGCCACGTAGGGCTCTGTATGAAAATCACTGGCTGTGCTGTGTGCAGTCAGTGGCTGGTTGGCATTGTTGCAGTACTTGCCATTGTAGTGTTGGGCAGTTGGCTGTTAACAGCTATGGAATGAAGTTTTGGGTTGGACTGCAGTACCAAATGTCACACTGAAAACGAACCCTGTCTTTCCTTTTGTATAATTCCGCTATGTGTTTATGTACCCTTGTGTATTTGTCTTTTTCCTCTCTTTAAGTGTTTAGCTAATAAGATTTAAGTTGTAGAATTTTTCAAATACTATGGTACTTACTTTATAAAGATGTTTAGACATTATTAATTCTGTCTGCTTCAATGCTCATGTGTGAAATTGATGTTTCGAAAACTATTCTCATTATTTTATATATTTACTTATGCCATACTTCCTGTAACACTGTTGTATCTGTTTATTTCTATTCTTTTGTATAGCTTGTACTACTAAAAATGTTATCTGTATTGTTATGTTCTTTAATGATGTATTTTAAACTTTGTTATTGTATTCTCATGTTATAAAATTGTAATTGACACCAGTTTATCAAATTAAGTAACTGGTAAGCATTCATTTCACTGCACACATTTCTGTTGGTCATAGTATATGCATAATATGTGAAAAAAAGACTGATAGTGTTTGGACTTGTGTTAATAATTCAGCAAGGGACTGATTAACAGCATTGCTGGTTCTAAGGACAATTCCTAAAACTTTGTGCGTGCACAAGTCGTGGTTTATGGACTTGCTATATTGTACGCAAGACTCTTCGATGGTGATTGTGCACCCGCATCTCTGGCCATCTCTACAAGGACTACAGTGGGTCTGCATCTTTGATGACCCACCAATACCATTATTTCTGCAAGAACTACAGTGGGTCTACAGCTTTGATGACTCACCAGTACCATTATTTCTACAAGGACTGCAATGGGTCTGCACCTTTGATGGTCCACCAATACCATACTCTACCAGGACTACAGTTGGTCTGTTCTGTGATGATCTACCTACAGATATTCTTCAAAACTTCGACTTACTATGCTGTGGGTTTGCTCTGTTGTTGCCCATTAGCTGCCTGCCTGTCAAGAGTCAGCACTGTCTTTCCGTTGGAAGGACAACACTACTTCTTCAAGACTGCATGGAATTCCACTACTTCCGTGTGCATTATCTTTTACTGCTCAGACTTTGAGAAAAAAAACCACTGCAATTTTACTGTGATGAATGATCAGGACTGTTTTTATGGACTGTGAGAAAATTTTAGCTTTTGACCAACATTGTACTAATAAGTGTGTACATTTGATTTCTTTGTTATTGTAATTATGAATTTTTTTTTCAAATCTGTATTGGCCAGTGCCCAAAATAATTTGTAAAATTTTTTGTGGGTGAGCATGGGGGCTATGTAAGTAGGCTGTTTAGGTTTTCTTATTGGTAACGCCACGTAGCGCTCTGTATGAAAAATGCTGTGCTGTGTGCAGTCTGTGGCTAGTTTGCATTGTTGTCTGCCACACAACACTACAGTGTTGGGCAGATGGATGTGAACAGTGTGTAGCGTTGCGCAGTTGGAGGTGAGCCGCCAGCAGTGCTGGATGTGGGGAGAGAGATGGCGGAGTTTTGAAATTTGTAAGACTGGATGTCATGAACTGCTATATACATTATGACTTTTGAACACTATTGAGGTAAATACATTGTTTATTCCCTATCAAAATCTTTCATTTGCTAACTATGCCTATCAGTAGTTAGTGCCTTCAGTAGTTTGAATCTTTTATTTAGCTGGCAGTAGTGGCGCTCGCTGTATTGCAGTAGTTCGAGTAACGAAGATTTTTGTGAGGTAAGTGATTTGTGAAACGTATAGGTTAATGTTAGTCAGGGCCATTCATTTGTAGGGATTTTTGAAAGTCAGATTGCGTTGCGCTAAAAATATTGTGTGTCAGTTTAAGCAGAGTCATGTATAATTATTCTAATGGGACGTTTCACAACCTGTCACAATAGTGGGATAGTTGGGCATCGGTTTTCGTCGTAGTATATCACTACAGATATTCGGATTTAGGTTATGACATGTTCAGCATGGCTGCCATAGTTGGCCATGATGTGGAGCAGACTAATAGCGAAATTCTGCATGTCAGACTGAAGTGTGATATTAGCGACGCTGTCGATTGTTATTGCTGTACACCTCGTCTTTAATACAGATGCACAAAAAGCAGCCGCATGCGTTTGCATCCGGAGAATATGGCGACTAATTGAGGCCCATTCCAGTTGTCTCTGGGTACCCCAGAGTGCGGTCCCCAAAGTGCTCCTCCAGAACATCACTCTCTTGCTTCGGTGTGGTTCAGCTCCGTCTTGCATGAACCACGTCTTGTCGAAATCTGGTCACTTTGGATTATGGGGATGAAATCATCTTCCAAAATCTCCACATACCGTTGGGTAGTCACCGTGCCATCATTGAATATCGCACCGAATGTGCCACAACTGGACATTGCATACCATACGTCTCCTGTGGAGTGCGAAGAGACTTCTGCATCGCGAAATTCGGGTTCTGAGTCCGCCAAAGACGCCAGTTTTGCTCATTGAGGGAACCTATCCGAATAAAAGTGGGCTTCGTCGCTAAACCAAACCATACAGCGTATACCAATTCCCATCATGTCGCGCGGCCAACCGTGCGGTTTGAACGTCCTAACGGAAACCTTTCAGAAGTTATGACGATTTTATGTTATATAGTTCAATAATTGTCACCCTGTATTTATTAGTCAAGGTTGTTGCCCGTAGCAGATTTTACGAGGCAATTCCCGTTGACCAGTGAGAGGAAGTAGGGACAGCAAAGTGTCCGGAGACAGCCAGTTTCCCGGACAGGTGCGGCCTCTGGCTACCGCAGAAGCGGCCATACTGCAACTGCTCGGAAGCCACCGTACGGTCTGCCGCGCTGTTTGAATTACTGTGTATTGACAGCGCATCAGGCGAATTAATCGAATTGCCGCGACCGTAATGACGCGTTCCGGCGCGGCTGGATATGGCGGCAGCTCCCCCCACCACTCCTCCGCCTCATCCTGCTCCTGCGTGTGGCCGGCGACCCAGCCCAAAGCCCACCATATCGGCTATTTATGGGCGCCGCGCCGGCCGTTGCCCGCAGAATCAATGCCCACTACAGATAAACCGCCACCACCGCTGCTGCTGCTGCGGCAATACGCTTGTTCCTTCCTGGCGACAAATCCCGTTGCCGGCCTGTTGCCTGATAAAGCCACATTGCCGGGGACTCCCGCCGCCCCTATTGTTTCGTCCGGCGCTCTTGTTAGCCGCCTAGCCAATTTCCCGCTTCACTTGTTCCTCGTATTTGATACGGTAACTCGGTACTTACCAGATTCCTTTTATTTACTACTTCTTATGATGCGATACTCATGCACAGTAGCTGCAAGCAAATTGTCTTCCTAGGGATCACCGACTCTCATGTGACAAACTGACCAGTAGCTAGTATAAATACACTGAAGAGGCAAAGGAACTGGTACACCTGCCTAATATCGTGTAGGGCTCCCACAAGCACGCAGAAGAGCCGCAACACGACGTGCCATGAACTCGACTAATGTCTGAAGTACTCCTGGAGGGAGGGAATTGACTCCATGAATCCTGCAAGGCTGTCCATTAATCCGTAAGAGTACTAGGTGATGGAGATCTCTTCTGAACAGCACGTTGGAAGGCATCCCAGATATCCTCAGTAATGTTCATTTCTGGGCGCTTTGGAGCCACCGGAAGAGTTTAGGTCTGAAGAGTGTTCCTGAAGCAATTCTGTACGTGTAGAGTATCGCATTGTACTGCTGGAATTGCCCACGTCCAGCGGAGTACACAATGGACGCGAATGGGTGCAGGTGATAAGAGAGTCACCTGTCACCTGTCAGAGTCGTAACTAGACGTATCAGGGGTCCCATATCATTCCAGCTGCACAGTCCACACTCCATTTCAGAGCCTCCACTAGCTTCAACAGTCCCCTGCTGACATTTAGGGTCTACAGATTCATGAGGTTGTCTCTATACACCTACACGGACATCTGCTCGATACAATTTGAAACGAGACTCGTCACACCGGGCAACGTGTTTCCAGTCATCAACAGTCGAATGTCGGTGTAGACGGGCACAGGAGAGGCGTAAAGATTTGCGCCGTGCAGTCAAATGGTTCAAATGACTCTGAGCACTATGGGACTTGAATTGTGAGGCCTTCACTCCCCTAACTAACCTAAGGACATCACACACATCCACGCCCGAGGCAGGATTCGAACCGGCGACCGTACAGGACGCGCGTTTCCTGTCTGAAGCATCTAGAACCGCTCGGCCACAACGGCCGGCTTGTTTCCGTTGATTTCTGATATTCACGGTACTCTCGTGAAAATTCCCATTTCATCGCTACCTCGCAGATGCTGTGTCCCACCGCTCGTCCCCGACTATAACACCACGTTGAAACTCATTTAGTAACCTGCCATTGTATGAGCAGTAACCAATCTAACAACTGCGTCAGACATTTGTTGTCTTATATAGGCGTTGCCGACCGCAGCTCCGTATTCTGTTTACAAATAACTGTATTTGAATAAGCATGCCCATACAGTTTCTTTGGCACTTCAATGTATTATTTATGCATTTGTTCAATCTGATAACATTAGTTCCTTCAGGCCTTGTCTTGCATCTAAACAGGCAGCGCTGTAGAGCTTTGTGTTTACGGTCCTGTCGAATGAAAGCAACTGCATTATGCAGCAGAATTAAAGGATCACTTTTCGAAACGCTGCGGTATTCTCCCATTCTGATGTAGCAGTTTGCGTGCCGACAACCTTCCTCCGTAAGACTGCAAAAGCGTGGCCCCCTCCGACGTCATCCTCCGGCTCGGTGACTCTTCAAACAACAAGGTGTCGACACCTGTGAAAAAAGGCAAGGGCTCAAAAGTTTATGTGAGATGTGAGTGAATGATTTCACATTCGCACCGAATTTCACCACGGTTCTGTCCAACGCCACAATGTACGTGTCACTCGATGGAAAAGCCGTCACACACATTTCATCAATTACTTTGATGCATCTGCGATGGAGATCAAACCGCGACGCCCAGCGTTCAGATTAAGCAGTTTTCTTGTTGGTGGCCGAAGAAAACATTTGTGACACACTGACTAGCAGAATCGGCAAGAAAAGCCCTCGGCATTTGCCGTAAAGGGCGTCCATGAAACTACCCTGATCTGTGGTGCCATATTTTACTTCGCTTGGGTCTCATCTGGCGTCACTGGCTCGAGCTTGCCATCAATTTACTATTTGTTCGGCAGGCCGGAGTGGCTGAGCGGTTCTAGGCGCTTCAGTCTGGAACCGCGCGACTGCTACGGTCGCAGGTCGAATCCTGCCTCGGGCATGGATGTGTGTGATGTCCTTAGGATAGTTAGGGTTAACTAGTTCTAAGTTGTAGGGGACATATGACCTCAGATGTTAAGGCCCATAGTGCTCGGAGCCATTTTGAACTATTTGTTCAGTAAGCATCTTTGGTCGCAGTCGGCTAGAAGGAAGTGCTGGCTTTGTGGTGTGTCTCTTGGTGAGAAGGCTGTTGGTCTGGGACAGCGCAGTTAAACGGTTAGAGCCGAGTTGTCTTGTGACATCAGGTTCCTGTGTGAGAGCTGAGTTGGTCTGAGACAGAGGAGTTGCAAGGCTAGAGCCGACGTGTTTTATGACATCGAGTTCCTATGTGAGAGCTGAGTTGGCTGTTTGAGCCCAATTGGTCTGAGACTGGGGACTTGCACTGTTAGAGCCGACTTGTTTTGTGAATGCTTCTGAGCACTATGCGACTTAACTTCTGTGGTCATCAGTCGCCTAGAACTTAGAACTAATTAAACCTAACTAACCTAAGGACATTACACACATCCATGCCCGACGCAGGATTCGAACCTGCGACCGTAGCGACTTGTCTTGCGACATCAGATTCCTATGTGACAGCTCAGTTTGGCTCTTTGAGCCAAGTTGGTCTGCGAAAGCCACATCCGTTCGACACAGTAAATTTCCTGTTGCACGAGCGGTGTGTGGGGCACGTCGATCGGTTGGTGGGGGTCTGCCTTCATCGCGTCCGCCAGCTGGCGCGGGCCTCCAGCTGCGGAAAGGGCCAACTTTGTGGCCGTCCGATCGTTAGTTAATGACTTCGCAATCTATCGAGTTGCATGGACTGGCGCTTCATGTTGCTAGCAACCTGGTTCATCTGCCTCGCCCTGGACCGATCTGCTGGATACGCCATTTCACTCTTTGTTTAAAACTTATCTCCTCAAGGCACCTCTTCCATCCACGCAGCACCGACACCTTACACAATATGAGTATGACGTGGAGCTGCGTTTGACTACAGTAGACCCTTATAGTTATACACGCCAGGTGGTTGTTGTTGTTGTGGTCTTCAGTCCTGAGACTGGTTTGATTCAGCTCTTCATGCTACTCTATCCTGTGCAAGCTTCTTCATCTCCTAGTACCTACTGCAACCCACATCCTTCTGAATCTGCTTAGTGTATTCATCTCTTGGTCTCCCTCTACGATTTTTATCCTCCACGCTGCACTCCAATACCAAATTAGTGATCCCTTGATGCCTCAGAACATGTCCTACCAACCGATCCCATCTTCTGGTCAAGTTGTGCCACAAACTTCACTTCTCCCCAATCCTAGTCGATACTTCCTCATTAGTTATGTGATCTACCCAGCATTCTTCTGTAGCACCACATTTCGAAAGCTTCTATTCTCTTCTTGTCCTAACTACTTATCGTCCATGATTCACTTCCATACATGGCTACACTCCATACAAATACTTTCAGAATTGACTTCCTGACATTTAAATCAATACTCGATGTTAACAAATTTCTCTTCTTCAGAAACGCTTTCCTTGCCATTGCCAGACTGCATTTTGTGTCCTCTCTACTTCGACCATCATCAGTTATTTTCCTCCCAAAATAGCAATACTCCTTTAATACTTTAAGTGTCTCACTTCCTAATCTAATTCCCTCAGCATCACCCGACTTAATTCGACTACATTCCATTATACTCGTTTTGCTTTTGTTGATGTTCATCTTATACCCTCCTTTCAAGACACTATCCATTCCGTTCAACTGCTCTTTAAAGTCCTTTGCTGTCTGTGACAGAATTACGATGTCATCGGCGAACCTCAAAGTTTTTATTTCTTCTCCATGGACTTTAATACCTACTACGAATTTTTCTTTTGTTTCCTTCAGTGCTTGCTCAATATACAGATTGAATAACATCGGGGATAGGCTACAACCCTGTCTCACTCCCTTCCCAACCACTGCTTCCCTTTCATGTCCCTTGGCTCTTATAACTGCCATCTGATTTCTGTACAAATTGTAAATAGCCTTTCGCTCCCTGTATTTTACCCCTGCCACCTCCCGCCAGGTTAGCTGAGTGCTATACCGCGCTGCCTCCTGGACTCAGGTAGGCATGCTGGTCACGGACCGAATCCACCCAGCGGATTAACGACGAGGGCCGGTGGGCTGGCCAGCCTGGATATGGTTTTTAGGCTGTTTTCCACATCCCCCTAGGTGAATACCAGGCTGGTCCCCACGTCCCGCCTCAGTTACATGAATCACAGACATCTGAACACTTTCGCACTATTCCATGGACTACACTAATCACAGATAGTTGGGGTAGACTAATTCCTTCCCGGGGGTACGGGGTGGCGGCAGAAGGGCATCCGGCCACCCCTTCAACTAACATTGCCACATCCGATTAACTATGCCGACCCTGCATATCCATGGGAAAAAGCACAAGCAAAAGAAAGAAAAAGTAACCTTATATTGCACTAAATTGTGGCCTTAAGATTTAGGTTGCAAATTTAACCTGAACTTTTATATAGCTTGTTCTTTTGTCATTAATATTACTAAAAGCATGTAACATTCCTTCAAACTATGGGCTTAAGATTTAAATTGCAAATTACACCTGAACTTTTGTGTAGCTGGCCCTTTTATTATCATCATTATTACTATTAAAAGCATGTTATATTTGTTTCAATGTGGGGTCTTAACCCCCTCTCGTTGGCACATTGACTGGCATACATTTTGCTTTAGAAAACGACAGTTCGCAGCTTGGTGAGCAACATGATGACCTTCTTGACAACCTCTGACACTACTGACCGCCCCCCCCCCCCCCTAGGTATTTATCCTTTCTCTAAGGACATCGTGAGCCAGCAACTCTACTGAAACTGGGTGCACCCCATTCGAGCGGAGTGAGTTCACAGTTTTTGCTCTTATGTACGCGGTGGAATCAGTAGGGACCGCTCAAACCATTCGAAGAGTTTCAAACGCTATCCCATGCAGCAAAGGGAGCTTATGCTTATCAGTCCTGCTGCCTCTCGCCATCCTGTGGCGTAAACACGAAGGGGTGTCACATTGACACAAGTGTGACCAAAACGTCAAAAGGTACCTGAGACCCCATCCAGTCGGCGACACCTTCAGTGCCAAAGGCGCGCATTTGTTGAGCACAAATGTGCTTGTATAGAGGCGAACTGTGACGACATCATAGACACTTGCACACTGGCAACTCATTGACACCCCTCCGACTCCGCATACCTGTCTGCAGTTGCCTAGATCTCTCCTCACAGTTTGTCTGTGTATACGTTGCAGACACCGTTGGGCTGAATTTCAAAGGCCTGTGTCGCAATGATAAATAAGGACGGCGTTTAGAATAAGTGATTCTTCAATTGTGTTACACAGTGCAGAAGAAATCCATGGGAATAGTACAGAAAGAATCATGATTGGAGATAAGGTTGACTGGTGCGAAAAGAGACTGAGAAATAATAGCTTAAAGTTTCCAAATGAGATACGTAAAACGTCAAATGGAAGAAGTAAACTGGGATAGCGTCGACAGTGTGACAGAAATACTGGTTCTATGTTGAACAGCAGGAAGACAGATTGAATATGCCCAGAGGAAATGACTCTGAGCACTATACCGCTTAACTTCTGAGGTCATCAGTCGCCTAGAACTTGGAACTAATTAAACCTAACTAACCTAAGGACATCACACACATCCATGCCTGAGGCAGAAATCGAACCTGCGACCGTAGTGGTCGCTCGGCACCAGACTGTAGCGCCTAGAACCGCAACGCCACTCCGGCCGGCTGCCGAGAGGAAAACTATGCTATTAATAATAGGTGAGCTTTAATCTCTTCTTGAGTGCAGTGTTCTTTCGATTTATTCTCACATTATTGGGTACTTTGTTCCAGACTCGTGTAGTTGAAACTGAGGAGTAGATGGAGAAGGATAGTATTCTATAGGCACACCCAAGACGGTGGACGTACAGACTGGCAAAGAAATATCTATTAACACGAACTGTAGCAAACTCTGAGCCACCTACCTTATTTAGCAACAAATCATACTGCAATTTATCCCTTACGCCTCATGAAATTTAATTGATTTCGAATAAGATAAATAACATTTCTGAAAAAGTATCATCGTTTTTCAGCAAACCAAGATATTGAGTGTACGGATTCATCTACACTCCTGGAAATGGAAAAAAGAACACATTGACACCGGTGTGTCAGACCCACCATACTTCCTCCGGATACTGCGAGAGGGCTGTACAAGCAATGATCACGCGCACGGCACAGCGGACACACCAGGAACCGCGGTGTTGGCCATCGAATGGCGCTAGCTGCGCAGCATTTGTGCACCGCCGCCGTCAGTGTCAGCCAGTTTGCCGTGGCATACGGAGCTCCATCGCAGTCTTTAACACTGGTAGCATGCCGCGACAGCGTGGACGTGAACCGTATGTGCAGTTGACGGACTTTGAGCGAGGGCGTATAGTGTGCATGCGGGAGGCCGGGTGGACGTACCGCCGAATTGCTCAACACGTGGGGCGTGAGGTCTCCACAGTACATCGATGTTGTCGCCAGTGGTCGGCGGAAGGTGCACGTGCCCGTCGACCTGAGACCGGACCGCAGCGACGCACGGATGCACGCCAAGACCGTGGGATCCTACGCAGTGCCGTAGGGGACCGCACCGCCACTTCCCAGCAAATTAGGGACACTGTTACTCCTGGGGTATCGGCGAGGACCATTCGCAACCGTCTCCATGTAGCTGGGCTGCGGTCCCGCACACCGTTACCCGTCTTCCGCTCACGCCCCAACATCGTGCAGCCCGCCTGCAGTGGTGTCGCAACAGGCGTGAATGGAGGGACGAATGGAGACGTGTCGTCTTCAGCGATGAGAGTCGCTTCTGCCTTGGTGCCAATGATGGTCGTATGCGTGTTTGGCGCCGTGCAGGTGAGCGCCACAATCAGGACTGCATACGACCGAGGCACACAGGGCCAACACCCCGCATCATGGTGTGGGGAGGGATCTCCTACACTGGCCGTACACCTCTGGTGATCGTCGAGGGGACACTGAATAGTGCACGGTACATCCAAACCGTCATCGATCCCATCGTTCTACCATTCCTAGACCGGCAAGGGAACTTGCTGTTCCAACAGGACAATGCACATCCGCATGTATCCCGTGCCACCCAACGTGCTCTAGAAGGTGTAAGTCAATTACCCTGGCCAGGAAGATCTCCGGATCGGTCCCCCATTGAGCATGTTTGGGACTGGATGAAGCGTCGTCTCACGCGGTCTGCACGTCCAGCACGAACGCTGGTCCAACTGAGGCGCCAGGTGGAAATGGCATGGCAAGCCGTTCCACAGGACTACATCCAGCATCTCTACGATCGTCTCCATGGGAGAATAGCAGCCTGCATTGCTGTGAAAGGTGGATTTACACTGTACTAGTGCCGACATTGTGCATCCTCTGTTGCCTGTGTCTATGTGCCTGTGGTTCTGTCAGTGTGATCATGTGCTGTATCTGACCCCAGGAATGTGTCAATAAAGTTTCCCTTGCTGGGACAATGAATTCACGGTGTTCTTATTTCAATTTCCAGGAGTGTATCATTTGCCACTCTCATAAATGTAGCTTTATGTATGACACCGTTCAACGTTAACAAACCAATAGCACATAAAAATGGAAACACGAGAAACGAAATACCACTAATAGGTGGGAGGTCAAACAGTACTGGAGGGGAAAGAGAAAGCATGGTACATTGGGAAAAAAATAAAGGTTTGTAGGTGATGAAAGAACAATAAATTCTAGAATTACTTGTAAGGGACATGTGATAAGAAAGGACTGAACAGTAATACTGAAGATAATGCTGAACGTCCAATCAGTATTCGGGAAAAAGAGAACGTGAGCAGTTAAAGGAAAGTTTACTAGCTAAAGACGTCTGTTGATGGACAAATTAAGTTTATAAATCTCGACATTCTGTAACTTTGACACCATTAAACTTTTCATAAAGACTGACCACACCGTCCAGCGACTTTGTTGTCATGTAACTTTCCACAACGAATATACGCTGCTCCAATATGAGCACCGGCGTCCCCGTTTCACTGTTACACTCACACTGACACAGCTCGCACTACGCTCTGAACCGGTGTGGATCTTGTGTCAGGAGTACACTTGGTGTGGACGTCACGAGGTGTGGTTATATGCATACCTTCACAGTCAAAGGCAAACCTACGTTTCGAGCATCTGTAGACATAGAGAAAGCTTTTGACAATGTTGACTGGAATACTCTCTTTCAAATTCTGAAGGTCGCAGGGGTAAAATACAGGGGGCGAAAGGCTATTTGCAATTTGTACAAAAACCAGATGGCTGTTATAACAGTCGAGGGACATGAAAGGGAAGCAGCGGTTGGGAAGGGAGTGAGACAGGGTTGTAGCCTCTCCCCGATGCTATTCAATCTGTATATTGAGCAAGCAGTAAAATAAATAAAAGAAAAGTTAGGAGTAGGTATTAAAATCCATGGAGAAGAAATAAAAACTTTGAGGTTCGCCGATGACATTGTAATTCTGTCGGAGACAGCAAAGGACTTAGAAGAGAACGGAGATTATAAGATGAACATTAACAAAAGCAAAACGAGGATAATGGAATGTAGTCAAATTAAGTCGTTTGATACTGAGGGAATTAGATTAGGAAATGAGACACTTAAAGTAGTAAAGGAATTTTGCTATTTGGCGAGCAAAATAACTGATGATGGTCGAAGTAGAGAAGATATAAAATGTAGACAGGCAATGGCAAGGAAAGCGTTTCTGAAGAAGAGAAATTTGTTAACATCGAGTATTGATTTAAGTGTCAGGAAGTCAATTCTGAAAGTATTTGTATGGAGTGTAGCCATGTATGGAAGTGAAACATGGACGATAACTTGTTTGGACAAGAAGAGAATAGAAGCATTCGAAATGTGGCGCTACAGAAGAATACTGAAGATTATATGGGTAGATCACATAACTAATGAGGAGGTATTGACTAGAATTGGGGAGAAGAGGAGTTTGTGGCACAACTTGACTAGAAGAAGGGATCGGTTGGTAGGACATGTTCTGAGGCTTGAGGCATTAAGGGATCACCAGTTTAACATTGCAGGGCAGCGTGGAGGGTAAATCGTAGAGGGAAACGAATAGATGAATACACTAAGCAGATTCAGAAGGATGTAGGCTGCTGTGGGTACTGGGTGATGAAGAAGCTTGCACAGGATAGAGTAGCTTGGAGAGCTGAATCAATCCAGTCTCAGGACTGAAGACCACAACAATAACAACAACACGGCCAATAGGTTCAAAATGGTTCAAATGGCTCCAGAGCACTAAGGGACTTAACATCTGAGGTCACCTTTCCCCTAGAACGTAGAAGTACTTAAACCGAACTAACGTATGGACATTACACACATCCATGACCGAGACAGGATTCGAACCGGCGGCAGTAGCAGTAGTGCGGCTTCGGACTGAAGCGCCTAGAACCGCTCGACAACCGCGGCCGGTGTAGGGATCTAAACGGCACAGAAATACTCTAGCGGAGGAGGGACGAGCGTAGTGTAGCTAGTTACTTCAGTGGATTTGTTCTAAATGTTCTGCCAATGAAATGCAGTCTTTAGATCGTCTTCCCCACAACATTATCTATGTGATCACTCCAATTTCAGATATTCGTTATTGTTATTCCTAGGTATTTACCTGAATTGACAGCCTTTATATTTGCGTGAGTTATCGTGTAAGCAGTGTTTAATGGGTCCCTTTCAATATTCTTGAGGATGACCTCACGATTTTCATTATTTAGGATCAACTGCCACTTTTCGCATCATACAGATGTCTTATCTAAATCATTTTGCTATTTCTTTTGAACTTCTGATGTCTTTACTAGATGGTTTATGACAGCATCATCAGTAAACAAAGATTCTAAGAAGACTACTCAAATTGCCTCCTACACCATTTATATAGATTAGCAACAACCTAGGGCCTGTAACACTTTCTTGGGGAACGCCAGATATCATTTCCGTTTTACTCGACGGCTTTCTGTCAACTACTGCGAACTGTGAAGTTTCTGACAAGAAATCCCGAATCCAATCCTACGACTTAGGTTATGCCCCATAGGCACACAATTTGATTTGAAGGTGCTTCCACTGATCAGCCAGAACATTATGACCACCTACCTAATAGCAGGTACGTCCACCTTTGGCATGGTCAACAATGACGACTAGCCGTGGCATAAAAGCAGTGCTTATATTTTACTAGACCTTGGTGCTGGAAAACTACTTCCGGCCCGTGTTATTCTTATGGAGATTAAGCGCTGATAACGGAATAATGCAGGAAAAGTACTTCCGGCTTTTAAGGTCAGGTGCGTAACTCCTGTCTGCACGCAGCAGTCGTGTTAGATAACTGACTTAGAGTTTTTGCTCTGTTTCTTTTTTAGGTTTAAAATAATTATAAAAAACAAACTTCGTACGCCGACCAACTTTATTGTCTATAAAACAATATACAGTGACCATTGATCTTTATTTTACAACTGCCCATATAAACAGGTACTCATCGGCATTTAATTTCTTCTTTCTTCTGGTAGACAAAACAAAAGGCATACTAGGAACAAGAGTACCATAGGGCTGTTTAGCCAAAAGTCCTGTAGTCTCAGCAATACTCCAAGTCTTCCAAGTAACAATATTGGCATCTGGGAATGCTTCAAGGCCACCATAGTCTGCGTGATTGCCCCATAGAACAGCCAAGTAAGCCATGCACTACCTCCAAACACTGTTTGCACATCACAAGTGAAGTTCAGACGCAGCCTACGAAACACATTGTGACCTCCAATTAATTGCTGTTTATTAAATTGTCCAGCCAAGTCAATATCAATTGCTTTTAAGCTCCGATACACAGGTACACTGCGCCGCCAGCGACGACGGTAACCTAGACATCGCAGAGGCATTGCTGAGGCACGTTAACACACAGTGAACGTAGCAAGCCAACCCCAAGCGAGATCCAGTGCTATGCGTCCGCTAGGTCGCTCGAGGGTGTTGGCACCACATCTGCAAGACACCCAACTGCCGTAAATTCCGGGCAGGGGAGCTATAAGCTCTGACGCCACGTTCAGTCACATCCCAGATGTGTTAGGTCAGGTTCAGATCTGGTGAGCTGGGCAACCAGCACATCAATTAGACCTCGCCACTGTGTTCCTCGAACATCACACTCCTGTCCTTGTGACATGATGCACCGTCTTGGTGAAAAATGCCATTGCCGTTGGGAAACATTAGCGTCCTTAAGGGGTGTACGAGGTCTGCAACCAGTGTACGATACTCCTTCGTCGTCACGGTGCCCTGCACGAAATCCACTAGACCAATGGATGACCACACGAAGATTCCCCAAGAGCACAATGCTGCCGCAGCCAGCTTGCCTCCGTTCCGCTATACAGGTGTCAACGAGTTGTTCACCTTTGTAGACGACGGATTCGCTCCCTCCCATTGACGTTATGAAGAAAGTATCAGGATCCATCAGACCATGCAACGCTCTGCCACTGCGTCGACATCCAGTGCCGACGGTCATCTGCCCACTTCATTCATAGTTGAAGAAGTTACGGTGTGAACATTACGATATGTTTGGGTCGCCGGCTGCGAAACCCATCGTTAGGACTGTTCGGTGCACTGTGTGCTCCGACACACTTATACTCTGCCCAGGATTAAAGTCTGACGTTAGTTCCACCACAGTTCGTCGCCTGTACTGTTTTATCAGTTTGCCCAGCCTCCGCCGTCAGACATCTGAAATGACGAGTAGCCGCCCAACCCCATGACGTCTGGAAATGGTTTCGCCACGTCTTGAAGACACTCACCACAGCACTCCACGAACACCCTACAAACCTTGCAGTTACGAATTGCGTACGCCGAGCCTCCGGGCCATCATAATCTGCCGTCGGTCAAACTCGATAGATCGCGCGCCTTCTTCATCATACGTATCTTTCACCGAGCGAGCTGTTGTGTTAAGTACGGAGCTGCTATATCGACAAACTATGAAATGAATCTAATTGGTATTTAGTCTCCACTGGTGGACTTGCCTTTATTAAGTTATTTAAATTGCTTGGTTACACAGAGAATCCCTACTAGTTATGTTAGCAACAGTTTTTGATTCTAATCCCACAACATTTACTTCGTCGTAGAAAATCGGAGGCAAATAATTACCGGCCAAATTCAATGACGTCGATTTGTTGTGGAATCCTGGAACATATTTTGTGTCCAGACATGACCTTTCTAGACTCTGAGGAACTCATCTGCAGAAACCGGGACGGTTTTAGGAAACAGCAGTCATGCAAGACACAGCTGGCCCTCTTGGTGCATGATTGGCTCTAGATACCGGCTCCCAGGTGTATGCCATATTTCTCGACTTACTAAAGACGTTAGACTCAGTGTCTCACTTTCGCTTGCTCCAAAGTGTGCGCTTACGATCTATCCGATGACATATGCGGTTGGATAGAAAGTTTTCTAAGAGACAGAGAGCAGTTTGTCGTCCTGAATGGGGTGACTTCAACAGAAACAAGCGTAACTTCAGGTGTGCCCCAGGGCAGCGTAATAAGTGTGCTGCTTTTTACAATTTGCATAAACGAGCTGTTTGATGGTATTGACAGTGGCATTAGACTGTCTGGCGATGATGCTGTAGTCTACAGGAAGTAGTACCACACGAAAGTTGTGAACACATCTATGAGAATTTACAGAAAATAAATGAATGGTGTAATGACTGGCAGATATCTCTCAATATTAGCAAGTGTAACCTACTGCGTATAACGAGGCAAAAAGCCCCATTCATGTACGAGAACAAAATTAATTCCCAGTCTTTGGAAGCGGTAACATCCGTCAAGTATCTGGGTGTGACTATTCGAAATGATCTCAAATGGAATGATCAGATTACACAAGTAACGGGTAAGGTGAACTCTAGATTGCGTTTTATTGGTAGAATCCTGAAGCGATGCAGTCCTTCAACAAAGGAAATTGCTTACAATGCATTAGTACGTCCAGTCTTAAGAGTACTGTTCGTCTGTATGGGATCCTTACCAGTTGGGTCTCATTCAAGAGATTGAGAAGGTCCGAATAAGAGGGGCAAAATTCGTGACTGGTGCATTTAGCCATCGCGAGAGCATTACGGATCTCATTGAAAGTTTGAAGCGGGACACACTTGCAGATAGGTGACGCGCTAAACGGAAGGGGCTGCTCACTAAATTCAGAAATACGATCTTCGCCGAGGATGTAGAGAATATATTATTAGCACCAACATTCAAATCGCGCAATGATCACCATTCAAAATTCTAAGATAAGGGAAATTAGAGCTCGTACTGAGGATTTCAAGCAGTCGTTTATCCCTCGCACGATCCACCAGTGCAACAAGAGTGGAGGGGGGGGGGGGGGGAGGGAAATATGACTTTGGCGCGAATAGTGCCCTCCGTCAAACACCGCTTGGTGGCTAGCGGGGTATATATGTAGATGTCTTCATGGTTGAAAGAATTCTGGAAAACCGTATTTAGTAACTTCGCTTTGGTGGCATTGTCAACATTGCCGTTGCTGTCATGCACTGAAGGCATTGATTGTGTCTTGCCTCTTGAGTACTTACATAGAGCGATAACCTCTGTGGGTTTTCTGTCATTTCGAGACAGAGTTTTGTTGTGGAGACTACTAAAGGCATCTAACATTGAAGTTCGCGCTGAATTTCGAGGTTCTCTAATACTCGGCCAAACTGAGGATTTTGCGCACTTTTAAATTTTATAAGCTTTCCTCATTGCTTCTGCGACAGTGTTCTGACCTGTTTTGTGTACCACAGCGGGTCAGCTCCGTGACTTATTAATTTATCTGGTATAGATCTCTCCATTTCTGTCGATACTACACTCCTGGAAATTGAAATAAGAACACCGTGAATTCATTGTCCCAGGAAGGGGAACCTTTATTGACACATTCCTCGTGTCAGATACATCACATGATCACCCTGACAGAACCACAGGCACATAGACACAGGCAACAGAGCATGCACGATGTCGGCAATAATACAGTGTATATCCACCTTTCGCAGCAATGCAGGCTGCTATTCTCCCATGGAGACGATCGGAGAGATGCTGGATGTAGTCCTGTGGAACGGCTTGCCATGCCATTTCCACCTGGCGCCTCAGTTGGACCAGCGTTCGTGCTGGACGTGCAGACCGCGTGAGACGACGCTTCATCCAGTCCCAAACATGCTCAATGGGGGACCGATCCGGAGATCTTCCTGGCCAGGGTAATTGACTTACACCTTCTAGAGCACGTTGGGTGGCACGGGATACATGCGGATGTGCATTGTCCTGTTGGAACAGCAAGTTCCCTTGCCGGTCTAGGAATGGTAGAACGATGGGATCGATGACGGTTTGGATGTACCGTGCACTATTCAGTGTCCCCTCGACGATCACCAGAGGTGTACGGCCAGTGTAGGAGATCCCTCCCCACACCATGATGCGGGGTGTTGGCCCTGTGTGCCTCGGTCGTATGCAGTCCTGATTGTGGCGCTCACCTGCACGGCGCCAAACACGCATACGACCATCATTGGCACCAAGGCAGAAGCGACTCTCATCGCTGAAGACGACACGTCTCCATTCGTCCCTCCATTCACGCCTGTTGCGACACCACTGGAGGCGGGCTGCACGATGTTGGGGCGTGAGCGGAAGACGGGTAACGGTGTGCGGGACCGCAGCCCAGCTACATGGAGACGGTTGCGAATGGTCCTCGCCGATACCCCTAATTTGCTGGGAAGTGGCGGTGCGGTCCCCTACGGCACTGCGTAGGATCCCACGGTCTTGGCGTGCATCCGTGCGTCGCTGCGGTCCGGTCCCAGGTCGACGGGCACGTGCAGCTTCCGCCGACCACTGGCGACAACATCGATGTACTGTGGAGACCTCACGCCCCACGTGTTGAGCAATTCGGCGGTACGTCCACCCGGCCTCCCACATGCCCACTATATGCCCTCGCTCAAAGTCCGTCAACTGCACATACGGTTCACGTACACGCTGTCGCGGCATGCTACCAGTGTTAAAGACTGCGATGGAGCTCCGTATGCCACGGCAAACTGGCTGACACTGACGGCGGCGGTGCACAAATGCTGCGCAGCTAGCGCCATTCGACGGCCAACACCGCGGTTCCTGGTGTGTCCGCTGTGCCGTGCGTGTGATCATTGCTTGTACAGCCCTCTCGCAGTGTCCGGAGCAAGTATGGTGGGTCTGACACACCGGTGTCAATGTGTTCTTTTTTCCATTTCCAGGAGTGTATTTCTCTGAATTTAAGCCACATGTGATGTACGCTTACTTAGTTCTGAAGCTCCCTATATGCCCAGGGTTATATTTTTCTGAGATATTTAATATGTTTTAGTAGCAATTTTTATTTTGAGTATGGTCCAGACGTTATTGTTCAAAATAATTTTCGTAGAAGGCATTAAGTACTATTTCGGAGTTGAAAACTCAACATTTTGTGCTTCTTGCTGAGTAACCAATTTGAACGTGAAACAGTACAATGCTAGAAGTGGAACACAGTATCCTCTGCTCAGACAGATCGCTGTTCAATGCTAATGTTCCCCTAAATTTGTTATATTATTTCAATGCCGTGCTAATCAGGGTTGAGGTTCCTTATTTGTGTATAACACTGCGACCGTGTGTACGTCCTGTACTTTCGATTAAAATTCAAAATGACTGTTGAAGTCAAACAACACTCGTACCTCTCATATCGTTTGACCGACTTCCTAGATAAGCAGCCTCTAACAAGACTCCAGATAATGACTTTCAGGTTACATATAGAATTAATCCGCTGTCCTCAGTTAACGTTATAAAAGTCGAACACCTAGTAAATATCATTTACGGGCAAATAGTCTCATATTGGTATCACTTGGGAAGAAATAATTTTGTGTACAAGTAAATAAGTCCTTTGTTAAACTCTTCCATGCCACCGTATTCATATACACATTTTTCCAATATTAAACACATTATATGTACATGATAATAAACGGCTCTAACCACATTAATTTATTCATTTCGCCGGTCGTTGAGTTCTATGCCTGTTGCTTGTATTATTTTAAGAAACACAGGAAGCAGTCACTTTCTTCATCTTTTTTATTTACGGCTGTATGCGTTTTGAGCTTTCGCCCATCTTAAACTGGCATAATACACATTTCATGTTCAGTTGAAAACATTGATCCTGTAGCTTCTCTATGCGAAATAATTTAGTTTAACTACTATACTTCGTGTGTTGTATATTTACGATGTGTTATGTTAGATGTAGGACCTACTTTAGCTATTCTGATTGTTGTAGTTCAAATTTTCGTACTCAAATTATAAATCCATATTGACAACTGAACACGAAGTATGTATTACGCCATTTGAAGATGGGCGAAAGCCAGAAACGAGTGTAGCCATAAATAAAAATTATTTATAATTTCAGCATCGGAAAAAATGTGATTCCTGAAGAGGGGCAGCAGCCTTTTCCGTAGTTGCAGGGGCAACAGTCTGCATGATTGACTGATCTGGCATTGTAACATTACCCAAAACTGCTTTGCTGTGGTGGTACTGCGAACGGCTGAAAGCAAGGGAAACCACAGCCGTAATTTTTCCCCGAGGGCGTACTGTATGGTTAAATGATGATGCCGTCCGCTTGGATAAAATATTCCTGAAGTAAAATAGTTCCCCCATTCCGATCTTCGGGAGGGGACTACTCGGGAGGATGTCGTTATCAGGGCAAAGAAAAGTGACGTGCTACAGATCGGAGTGTGGAATGTCAGATCCCATAACCGGGAAGGTAGGTTGGAAAATTTAAAAAGAGAAATCGATATGTTGAAGTGAGTTACAGTGAAGTTCAGTGGCAGGAGGAACAAGACTTCAGGTTAGGTGAATACAGGGTTATAAATACTAAGTAAAACATGGCTAATGCAGGAATAGGTTAAATAATAAATAAAAAATAGGAACGCAGATAAGCAACTACGAACAGTATAGTGAACATATCATTCTAGCTTAGATAGACACGAAGCCCACACCTACCACACTAGTACAAGTTTATATGTCAACTATTTCTGCAGATGATGAAGCGATTGAAGAAATATATGATGCGACAAAATTCGGATAGTTACGGGAGACGAAAATTTGATAGTCATGGGAGACTGGAATTCGATAGTAGGAAAAGGAAGAGAAAGTAAAGTGGTACGTGAATATAAACAAGGGGTGAAGAATGAAAGGGAAGCTCCCTGTAGAATTTAGCACAGAGCATAACTTAATCATTGATAACACTTGGTTTAAGTATCATGAAAGAAGGTTGTGTATGTGGAAGAAGCATGGAGATACTGGAAGGTTTCAGATAGACTATATAATGTTAAGAAAGAGATTTAGGAACAAGGTTCAAAATTATAAGACATTTCCAGGGGCATATGTGGACTGTGACCATAATTTTATTGGTTATGAACTGTAGATTAAAACAGAATAAACTGCCAAAAGGTAGGAATTTAAGAATATGGGACCTGAACAATCTGAAAGAACCAGAGGTTGTAGAACGTTTCAGAGAGAGCATTAGGGAACTATTGACAAGAACAGGGGAAAGAAATAAAATAGAAGAAGAATGGGTAGCTTTAAGAGATTAAATAGTGAATGCAGCAGAGGATCAAATAGGAAAAAAGACGAGAACTAGTAGAAATCCTTGGGTGACTGATGGGGTTCAAATGGCTCTGAGCACTATGGGACTTAACTCCTGACGTCATCAGCCCCCTAGAACTTAGAACTACTTAAACTTAACTAACCCAAGGACATCACACACATCCATGGCCGACGCAGGATTCGAACCTGCGATCGTAGCGGTCGCGCGGTTCCAGACTGTAGCGCCTAGAGCCGCTCGGCCACTCCGGCTGGCGACAGAAGAGGTGTTGAATTTAATTGATGAAAGGGGAAAATATAAAAATGCAGTAAATGAAGCAGGCGAAAAGTAATACAAACGTCCCAAAAATGAGATCGACAGGAAGTGCAAAATGGCTAAGTGGGAATGGATAAAGGACAAATGCAAAGATGTAGAAGCATATATCACTAGCGGTAAGATAGATACTGCCCACAGGAAAATTAAAGTGACCTTTGGAGAAAAGAGAACCACCTGTATGAAAATCTTGTGCTCCGATGGGAAACCAGTGCTAAGGATTGAAGGGAAAGTAGAAAGGTGGAAGGCGTATATACAGGGTCTATACAAAGGCGATGTTCGTGGGGGCAATGTAATGGAAATGGAAGAGAAAATAGATGGAGACGAAATGGGAGATACGACGCTGCGTGAAGAATTTGATACAGCACTGAAAGACCTAAATCGAAACAAGGCCCCGAGAATAGGTAACATTCCAGTCGAACTACTTATTGCCTTGGGTGAGCCAGCCATGAAAAAACCCTTCCATTTGGTAAGCAACATGTATGAGACAGGCGAAATACCCTCTGATTTCAAGAATAATAGAATAATTCCAATTCCAAAGAAACCAGTTGTTGAAAGGTGTGAAAATCATTAAACTATCAGAATGAGATTTTCACTCTTCAGCTGAATGTGCACTGATGTGAAACTTCTTGGCAGATTAAAACTGTGTTCCGGACCGAGACTCGAACTCGCGACATTTGCCTTTCGCGGGCAAGTGCTCTACCATCTGAGCTATCCAAGCACGACTCACAGTTTTACTTCTGCCAATATCTCGTCTCCTACCTTCCAAACTCTGCAGAGGAGCACCTGCCCGCTAAAGGCAAAGATCCCGAGTTCGAGTCTCGGTCCGGTACACAGTTTTAATCTGCTAGGAAGTTTTACTGAACTCTCAGTTAAATACGTAATGGTTGTAAAATACTAAGACGAATTTTTTCCGAACGAATGGAAAAAACTGGTGGAAGCCGACCTCGGTGAAGATCAGTTTGACTTCCGTAGAAATTTTGGAACATATGAGTACTGGCCCTAAGACTTACCGTAGATAAAAGATTAAGGAAAGTCAAACCCACATACCTAGCATTTGTATACTTAGAAAAACATTTTGATAACGTTGAATACTCTCCTTCAAATTCTGAAGGTAGCAGAGGTCGAATACAGGGAGCTAAAGGCTATTTACAATTTATACAGAAACCTGATGGCAGTTATAAGAGTCGATGGGCACGAAAGGGAAGCAGTGATTGACAAGAGAGTCAGACAGCGTTGTAAACTTAATCCGCGATTTTGTTCAATCTGTATACTGAGCAAGCAGTGAAGGAAGTAAAAGAGAAATTTGGAGTAGAAATTAAAATCCATGGAGAAGAATTAAAAATTTTGAGGTTTGCCAACGACATTGTAATTCTGTCAGAGACATCAAAGGGCCATGAAGAACAAGTGAATGGAATGGGCAGTGTCTTGAAAGAAGAATATAAGATGACCATCAACAAAAGCAAGCCGGCCGGTGTGGCCGAGCGGTTCTAGGCGCTTCAGTCCGGAACTGCGCGACTGCTACGGTCGCAGGTTCGAATCGTGCCTCGGGCATGGATGTGTGTGATGTCCTTAGGTTAGTTAGGTTTACGTAGTTCTAAGTTCTATGGGCCTGATGACCTCAGATGTCCAGTCCCATAGTGCTGAGAGCCATTTGAACCATTTGAACAAAAGCAAAACGAGGATAACGGAATACAGTCGAATTAAATCAGGTGATCCTGCGGAACTTAGATTAGGACATGAGACACTTAAATTAGTGCACGAGTTTTCTGTCTGGAAAGCAAAATAACTGAAATGGTCGAATTAGAGAGAATATAACATGTAGACTGGGTATGGCAAGGAAAGCGTCTCTGAAGAAGAGAAATTCGTTAACATCGAGTATATATTGAAGTAGCAGGAGGAGCTTTTTGAAAGTATTTTTATGGAAAGTAGCTATTTATGGAAGTGAAGCATGGACGATAATTATTTTAGACAAGAAGAGCACAGAAGCTTTCGAAACGTGGTGCTACAGAAGAATGCTGAAGATCAGATGGGTAGATCACGCAACTAATGAGAAGGTACTGAATAGAATTGGGGAGAAGAGGAATTAGTGGCACAAC
This sequence comes from Schistocerca gregaria, assembly GCF_023897955.1. Classification (NCBI taxonomy): domain Eukaryota; kingdom Metazoa; phylum Arthropoda; class Insecta; order Orthoptera; family Acrididae; genus Schistocerca; species Schistocerca gregaria. Next base: position 834,478,231 of record NC_064922.1, read on the forward strand.
TTGACTAGAAGAAAGGATCGCTTGGTGGGACACGTTCTGAGGCATCAAGAGATTGCCAGTTTAGTACTGGAGAGAAGCGTGGAGGGTAAAAATTGTAGAGAGAGCGAGAGATGAATACACTAAGCAGATTCAGAAAGATGTAGGATGCAGTAGTTACTCGGAGATGAAGAGGCTTGCACAGGATAGAATAGCATGGAGAGAAGCATCGAACCAGTTTCTGAACTGAAGACCACAACAGCAACAACTGCAATACGAACACATTTTCATTTGTATGTCGCATATAAGCAGCGCACTATCCGCCATGCTCTTCGCTGTCATGTTTGCTTACATCGGAAAATTATGTCTATGGTTAAAATTAGATTTGACTTATAGGTTACGAAAGTGGTAGTGAAGACAGTTGAGTGCATACATTAAATATTTTTCAGTTTTATCTCACTAAACAATTCAGTTTAATTGTTCAGTGAGTTCCAATGTGCTTATAGCAAGCCATCTCGCACAATTGCGGTGCGTAGAGCGTTAAAAGAATACTGTATAATGGTCCAGCAGTTCCTCAGAAGCTCTACATTGCTGTAGTCAGTGCTAAGCGACTGTTAACGTGATATAAACAGCGATCCACGATGGACGACTGGACTCGAGTGATTGGAAGTGATGAATCGCTTCATGCCGTTTGGCAAGTCGATGGAAGGTTTTTTGGGTTTGGCAAATCGCTGTTGAGTGCTACCTGCCGTCATATGTAGCGCCAACTCTGAATTACCAATGAGGTGGCGTTACGGTATGGGAGTGTTTACCGAAGTTAGGATGTGGTCCGCTTATAGAGGTTATGAGAACGCTCATTGAGAAAGCAAACGAACACAGTTTACAGTATTGCGTACTGCTTACCGAGGTGAAACGGTGATTGTTTGTATCAACGTTTATATGAACCCCGTCATAAAGCAGTATCTGTGAAGCAATGGATTGTGCACAAACATTCCTCAGACTGAATGGCCTGCCCAGGTCCTGACCTGAACCCATGAGCTGCCACTTCTCCACAAACATTCAGACACCCCATTAAACGTGTCTTCATTTGACATCAAGCCGTTTTAAAGGCACCCTATATTATGTCCAAAGACATTTTTGATCATGTAGGTACTAGTCAGTACCAAGCTCGTGGGAGGCTCATGAATCACTGTGGGGAGGGCGTGGAGGGAGGAGGAGGGGGAAAGAGGGGAGGTGCAGACTTGGAGAGTCGCATAGCACTGGTGTCAGACAGCACGCATTGGCTATCCCCACAGATGTAAGCGGCTCTTGGTACTCGCTGATAACAACAAACGCAGGTGGCTCATGAGCACACTTACGAGCAATGATTGCCCAGCACCTCTTCATACGTTCCGTTCGCAGTCTGTAACTACCCCTACGTAAACAACTGAGGAAGAAGAAAGTAAGGTGTGAGCTTTAACACCCACTTGACAAAGAGGTCATTAGAGATGGTGAACAAATTCGGATCACGGAAAGATGAGGAGGGATATCACCTCTGCCCTTTCCAAAGGAACCATCCCCGCATTTGCCTGGAGCGATTCACGGAAATCACGGAGATCTAAATCTGCATGGCCTGATGGGTATCTAAACCGTCGTCCTCCCAAATGCAAGTCCAGTGGGCTAACCGTAGCGCCACCTCACTCGGTTGTAAAATATTTATTTGCTTACTGCAGATAGGAAACTTGCGTTTTATTAGGTCTATTCGCTTAACATTCGCACTACTGTTAGATGAAAAGTTCTATGTACACATTCCACACGTAAATGAACTTCAGCAAACCTTTCTCATGTTCAAGAACATAACGAGACACCAATTCAATATTTGTTAAGTTACTAAAGTTATTAAAGTTACTTTGATGTTCATGCCCTTCTCTCCTCGGAGTCGGACGCCAATAAAACGTTAGTCAGTATCATAGGGATAGTATCAAAATGCTTGTGCTTTAAACTATAAAATTTTTGAAACAACTTTTGGATATTATCCATAACGCAGTAAATTAGAATTAAAAAAAAACGTTGTTTAGTTAAGAGAAATTATTACAACAATTTTTATGCCATAAAATATTATTAACTGTATCAAGTTTCTTTAGATGCTTTTCGGCTAGATGATGGCGTAATGTGTTAGTTGTAAACGTGAGTTCTAATGCGTTACACTGTCTTTTTTGCTAATACACTTTTTGGTTTCAAAAATAGTTCAAATGGCTCTGAGCACTATTGGACTTAACTTCTGAGGTCATCAGTCCCCTAGAACTTACAACTACGTAAACCTCACTAACCTAAGGACATCACACACATCCATGCCCGAGGCAGGATTCGAACCCGCGACCGTAGCAGCCGCGCGGTTCCTGACTGAAGTGCCATTTGATTTCCTTGTATGTGTAACATTGCAGGCAGGACAGGTGTTACGTGGAATTCTGTATATGACAAGTAACTGATGTTTTCATACTGAGACGACAGTGCAACACCGAAACCGCCGGTAATAAAACTCTTAATACAGTTGTGTCTCATTAATTTTCTCATTAATTTCGAGAAATACATCCCAACTGTTAGAAATCGTCTAGAAAAAGAGTTCAGTATACATTACGCCGAAATTTCCACGTAATGTCTATAATAAAAGAAGGAAAAAGCAACTATTACAGTACATTAGGCAGTGACCAAATTCTGCTATCCGTATATGTATATAAACAAAGAACTATATATTTTACCTCAATGGTTACTGTCGCAAAATAAAATTATCATCTAAAATGGTTCCAGGATGCCATTGGTTAATTGTATCAAACCTGTTAATAAAATGTTCTAAAAAGTACTTGATGTGTTAAACTGGCCTGTATATAAAATGTATGTAAAACTAGTGCGAGCACTGGGTCACGAAACCTACGGACAACAGTATTTGAATATCCTGGAGACAACCTGCTACGTATTTCTGAATCCTTGTTCTCGCAGTTAGGTGTAACTCCAGACTAACGGAGTCTCTGTTTGCAACTAAGCTGTAAAAGAGTCACGGCCACATTAGTGGTACTTAAAATGCCTTGGTGCAGGAACGTTGTTAAATATCTACCATCCACTAGGCATATAACTATTCAATATTTCATTGGTCACTAAATAAATAATCCCAGGATACAAATTCATTCTAACATAACATTAAAAGGTGTTTTAACTTACAATAGCCAGCCTCTTTTCTTTAAAATCAACAATATCTATGTCTGTTATAAAATAATATTGTGGTTTGTATTACTCTGAAAAGTTTTCAGTTCGTTTAGCTTTGCTTTTGAAAGGTTCCTTTTATACATTGAATCAAGATCTGCTGTTGCTCTCTGTTGGTGATTTTTAGAGCTGTCTCTTATCTCCATTTTGTAGTATCATTCAAAGGACCAGCGTTGTTCGTCTGTTAGATGCATCTCAGAATAGCCCTTTCTCACATCGTTATAGATTTGAAGAAGAAAAGTTTAGTTTCATCAATCATCACATACGTTCCCACTCTTTCCCAATGCATTTTTGACGAGTTGGAAACAGGGGAATGAAAAGGACGAAAATCGTATAACAACTTCATAAGGCCTGCCGTCACCTCTGGTCGTTAATCTGTCGGGAAAATTGAGCTAAATTGAACGTGCAATGCTGCCCATCAGAAATCACTACATATCATCTCTGGTTCAAAGGCTCTGAGCCCTATGGGACTTAACATCGATGGTCATCAGTCTCCTAGAACTTAGAACTACTTAAACCTAAGTAACCTAAGGACATCACACAACACCCAGTCATCACGAGGTAGAGAAAATCCCTGACCCCGTCGGGAATAGAACCCGGGAACCCGGGCGTGGGAAGCGAGAACGCTACCGCACGAAGGTGGGGTCTCAGGTGCCTTATGACGTTTTGGTCACACTTGTGTCAATGTGACACCCCTTCGTGTTTACGCCACAGGATGGCGAGAGGCAGCAGGACTGATAAGCATAAGCTCCCTTTGCTGCATGGGATAGCGTTTGAAACTCTTCGAATGGTTTGAGCGGTCCCTACTGATTCCACCGCGTACATAAGAGCAAAAACTGTGAACTCACTCCGCTCGAATGGGGTGCACCCAGTTTCAGTAGAGTTGCTGGCTCACGATGTCCTTAGAGAAAGGATAAATACCTAGGGGGGGGGGGGGGGCGGTCAGTAGTGTCAGAGGTTGTCAAGACGGTCAATCATGTTGCTCACCAAGCTGCGAACTGTCGTTTTCTAAAGCAAAATGTATGCCAGTCAATGCGCCAACGAGAGGGGGTTACGACCCCACATTGAAACAAATATAACATGATTTTAATAGTAATAAAGATGATAATAAAAGGGCCAGCTACACAAAAGTTCAGGTGTAATTTGCAATTTAAATCTTAAGCCCATAGTTTGAAGGAATGTTACATGCTATTAGTAATATTAATAACAAAAGAACAAGCTATATAAAAGTTGAGGTTAAATTTGCAACCTAAATCTTAAGGCCACAATTTAGTGCAATATAAGGTTACTTTTTCTTTCTTTTGCTTGTGCCTTTTTACCATGGATATGCAGGGTCGGCATAGTTAATCGGATGTGGCAATGTTAGTTGAAGGGGTGGCCGGATGCCCTTCTGCCGCCACCCCGTACCCCCGGGAAGGAATTAGTCTACCCCAACTATCTGTGATTAGTGTAGTCCATCGAATAGTGCGAAAGTGTACAGATGTCTGTGATTCTTGTAACTGAGGCGGGACGTGGGGACCAGCCTGGTATTCACCTAGGGGGATGTGGAAAACAGCCTAAAAACGACATTCAGGCTGGCCAGCCCACCGGCCCTCTTCGTCAATCCGCTGGGCGTATTCGATGTGGGGCCAGCGTGCCTAACTGAGTCCAGGAGGCAGCGCGTTACCGCTCTCGGCTACCATAGCAGGTATTACTATATGCTTACTCTAACCAGACTACTGTAGTCAATGAAGCCCCACTTAATACTCATATTGTGTAAGGTGTCGGTGCTGCGTGGATGCAAGAGGTGCCTTGAGAAGATAAATTTTAAACAGTGAGATGGCGTATCCAGCAGATCGGAACAGGGGGAAGTAGATGAACCAGGTTGCAAGCAACATGAAGCGGCAGTCCATGCAACTCGATAGATTGCGGTGTCATTAACCAACGATTGGACGGCCACAAAGTTGCACCTTTCCGCAGCTGGAGGCCCACGCCAGCTGGCAGACGCGATGAAGCCAGACCCCACCAAACGATCGACGTGTCCCACACACCACTCGTCCAACAGGAAATTCCCTGTGTCGAACGGATGCGGCTTTCTCAGACCAACGTGGCTCAAACAGCCGAACTCAGCTCTCACATAGGAACCTGATGTCACAAAACAAGTCCCTACGGGCGCAGGTACGAATCCTGCCTCGGGCATCTGTGTGTGTGATGTCCTTAGGTTAGTTAGGTTTAATTAGTTCTAAGTTCTAGGCGACTGATGACCTCAGAAGTTAAGTCGCATAGTGCTCAGAGCCATTCACAAAACAAGTCGGCTCTAACAGTGCAAGTCCCCTGTCTCAGACCAATTGGGGTCAAACAGCCCAACCCAGCTCTCACATTTAACTCGATGTCAGAAAACACGTCGGATCTAGGCGTGCAACTCCTCTGTCTCAGACCAACTCAGCTCTCTCAGAGGAACCCGATGTCACAAAACAACCCGACTTTAACCGTGCAACTCTGCTGTCTCAGACCAACTAAGCTCTCACACAGGAACCTGATGTCACAAGACAACTCGGCTCTAACCGTTAACTGCGCTGTCTCAGACCATCTGTCTTCTCACCCAGAGGCACACCACAAAACCAGCACTTTCTCCTAGGCAGACTGCGACCAAAGATTCTTACTGAAAAAACAGTAAATCGATGACAAACTCGAGCCAGTGGCGCCAGACGAGACCCAAGCGAAGTAAAATATGGCGCCACGGATCAGGGTAGTTTCATGGACGCCCTTTACGGCAACAGGGGAATGAAAAGGAAGAAAATCATATAACAACTTCATAAGACCTGCCGTCACCTCTGGTCGTTCATCTGTCGGGAAAATTGAGCTAAACTGAACATGCAATGTTGCCCATCAGAAATCGCTACACATCATCTCTGGTTCAAAGGCTTTGAGGACTATGGGACTTAACATAGATGGTCATCAGTCCCCTAGAACTTATAACTACTTAAACCTAACTAACCTAAGGACATCACACAACACCCAATCATCAAGAGGCAAAGAAAATACCTGATCCCGCTGGGAATCGAACCCGGGAACCCGGGCCCGCCAAGCGAGAACGTTACCGCACGACAACGAGCTGCGGACTACATGGTACTCTTCTGCTTTCATCTCAATAAATCTCTTACGGGAACTCATCGTCTGTTAGTGGAAACGTACGGAGAACACGCGCTGTCACAAACAACGTATGGAGATTGGTTTGGATGATTCAAGGAGGACGATTCTCTGGTGAGTGACGAAGTGCGTTGTTGTCGATGTGGTGCACCATGAACTGCTGCAACTAGGTAAGGCAGCGAATACTGAAAGCTGCGAAGCTACTCAATTTCATTCACGCCAAATACAAACACCCGCAGTACGCTCAGAGACGTGACAAATTTGTTCTTCTTCATGGCAATGTCAAACTACATGAGCAGACCGAGTCTAGGAAGCCTTGAAGGGACTTGGATGGTATGTTTTACCCCCCACCCCCCTCCCCCCTCATATTCACCAAGACATCGTCCCTTCCGATGCTCATTCAAGGCCTTTCTGAACAACACTTCACGTCTTTCAACAATCTCGAAAACTGGCTCTGTGTATGTATCAACTGAGTAGAACAAGCATTTTTTTGTTGTTGTAGAGTCCTTTTCCTTGCAGGAAATGTGAGAAACGATTGTACCTGCCGAAGGGCACTACTTTCAATAGATAATCTTCCGTTAGTCTATAAAGATAAATATGTGTTTTCTGTCTCACGAACGGCGAGAATTAATTCTAGTTCTTAACAAATAACGGGTGGCCGAGCGGTTCTAGGCACTACAGTCTGGACCGCGCGACCACTACGATCGCAGGTTCGAATCATGCCTCGGGCATGGATGTGTGTGATGTCCTTAGGTTAGTTAAGTTTAAGTAGCTCTAAGTTCTAGGGGACATGACCTCAGACGTTAAGTCCCATAGTGCTCAGAGCCATTTGAACCATTTGAACCTAATAAATAAACAAATTTGGTGTCGCAATTCGGCTGCTGTAAATGTCGAAAAGTACTTTCTTATTTGAGGATTCTGGTCGCGATACCCTCCATAACTTACCGAATAATGCACATAGATATATTTACTCGAGCTCAGTATATTCCGGATGGTCCGTCTTCACTGCGCCACTCTCCATTTGAAAATGATAAAGTTCTGTGTTATAAATCCTTAGTGTTATATTACAAAGAAGTGTTTTTCTTTTGCATAATCTGCACGTAAGATAACCATCACACCTACAATTATGAAACTACGTTACACCTACCTTTCAGCACATAAAGTAGGAGACTTAAAAATTTGATTAGTTATCTTCAGTAATCTCAGAATACGTTAAATAGATCACGTTGCTCTTCCAGTCCCACACCGTTTGTCTCTCACTGCATCTGTTGCCGCGACGTCACATTTGGTATAGAGTTTACTTTACAGAAAATTTTCTGTTGGCTTGGTTCTGAATTGCTTGAATTAATCTATTTGTTGCTTTCATTTTGTGCTTGAGTACTTCATGCTACGTATACCACTTTTGCTCTACTTCTCGCTTAATCATTGCCCATGCACCTTTAATTACTTGGTTGTTGATCGTGTTCCACTCTTGCCGTGTCCGTCCCCGGTAGCTGAGTGGTCAGCGCGATGGACTGTCAATCCTATGTGCCAGGGTTCGATTCCCGGCTAGGTCGAAGGTTTTCTCCGCTCAGGGACTGGGTGTTGTGTTGTCCAAATCATCATCATTTCACCCCATCGACACGCAAGTCGTCGAAGTGGCGTCAAATCGAAAGACTTGCACCTGGCGAACTATCTACCCGACAGGAGGCCCTAGTCACATCACATTTTAAAAAAAAATTAAGAAATCTCGTGCCATACCACGATCGTAGCTCTTCCCTGCCCAGTGGCCGCAGTAACCGCCTGCAGCTGCCGCAACCCGCAGCACAGGGTGAGAACCCACGGACAAGGAAACCGATAGCGGTCGAGTTGTGGCTGTGCGATGCTATTGTGTGCAGGGGCCGTGATAAGTGCTGAGTTACTCGCGCCCTGCAGAATCTGAGCGCCGTTCCAGGGACCGCTATCTGTCCTCGCTCATTGTTCGCGCAGCATCTAATTTTCGCGCTTTGGTCGCTATCCAGGATTTTGTGTATATATGTGAAGGTCAACTTTGTTCCATTCTGTGGCAACTGACGCAGAAAGTGACCTGGAAAGTTGAAACAGCGTCGGAGCTGAATAGCAACGTTATGAATCTCCCACACTAATAAATATTAGAACTTCTACTCTTGCACTGCCAGATTTTTTTCCTCTTTCCGTGGAACATGTCGCTAAGGTACACCTCTGCGGTGGTTCTAAACTCAAAGGTAGGCAGTTCGGATCGTGTTCATAAAAGTAATTTCCACCTATAGAATTCCACTGGCAAGAAAAAGGTCGGGGAGGTGTGGAATAGGTTTCTGTCGGCATCGGATTCCACCTCCTCCCCTCCCTTCAACAACACAAACATCGCACCACAGTAAACACATCTGTTACGGACACTTACACTCAGTAAATGCAATAGGAAAAAACTGCGACACACGACACGGAGAGGTGCCACTCTGCGAGGAAGAAGAAGACACTTTGCGATTAGACGACAGAAGAACCGTTCCTGTCTCTCAGCTAACAATGACGTACGACTGAATACACAGGTCAGCGACTAAAAAACTGCATAGGATTTTTTAACATTTTCGTATAGATTTTGACCTCCCAAAGAAAGGAAAAAATATTAAAAAAATTTCTATGATATAGGATTTATGTATATTCAGTATTTATGTTCATCATTAATAAACCTATGTGGTTTTTAATTTAATAATTATTAAAAATTATATCAATTATAATCGATAAAATAAACTTAAATCTAAAAAAAATACAATGATAACTATTCCTTGTTACCACTTGCAGGTTTTACCGTGAACTCCTGGACGCCAGAAGCAAATGCAAAGAATATTATTGTTCAGTTTTATAATGTTGCGGCAAGTCAAATGAAATGAAGCAAAGCTCTCAGTATACATATTGCTATTCAAGTGAACAGTGCTGTTGTTTGTCTAGTCATGGCTACAAGACATTGGGTTATTTCTCCAAACAGTTTTTGTTCTACCTGTGGTGGATACACTGTTAAAAGTCAACAGAGAAACATAAGTGATTTTGTGAGGAAAGTTTATTTTGCTTACTTTAAATTAAATCTTGGTGATCAAGATAAACCATGGGCACCGCATAAGGTGTGTAGAAGGTGTGAAGAAAATCTTCGTTTGTGGTTTAAGGTTCAGAAAAATGCATTTCAATTCGGAAATCCAGTGATATGGCGTGAGCAGAAAAACCATACGACTGATTGCTACTTATTTTTCAATTAAAAAAACAAAAGAAGCATAAGTTATCTTAACCTTCGCTCAGCTATACTTCCAAAGCCCCGTAACTCTGAAATACCTATCCCACAGCCACATTCAAGTTTGGATGAATACCCGAGTGCGTTGGAGGACGAAGTTATATTACCTCCTCAGGGTGAATCAAGCTCAGATTTTTCTTCAGACGAAGATGAAAAGCCTCAACTATTTTCTCAAAGTGAGCTCAATAATGTACTAAGAGATTCAGGTCTTTCAAAAGATGCAGCCGAACTGTTAGGTTCCAGATTAAAAAAATAAAACCTTATATCATCTGGCACCTCATTTTCATAGAACAGACACGGAGAAAAAGAATTTACCCATTTTTCTCAAAAAAAGGAAATTTAGTTTTTTGCAATTATGTGGAAGGACTTGTGAATTGCTTTGATATGCAGTATGGCTCATCTGCATGGCGCCTAAGGCAAGAAAGGAAGAATGAATTGATTGTTAGTGTTAATAACGATCATCCTCCTCTACCTGCTCTGCATTACTGCAGATGACGTTTCACTGAGCACATTTGTTCTGTGCATGCAGTACACGTGAGGCGCCTAGTTGTTTCCACTGCACTGTGTGGAATACGAAGGTTCTGTTATAGTTCACTAACCTGCTGTCTTCAAGTTGATGTCCTCAACGCATAAAACAGCACGCAGGTTGTAGGTTCTGTATCTTGAGGCTGAAACTGACTTTTAAAGGGGTTCGGTTCTGAAATAATGTATCACTTATTTGGGATGCCACTCGCGTATTTTAATATAGCCACACGAGAAGACTACATGATCTTAACACAACACCTTCTGATACAGCAAAGTACATGATCAAACACAATGTTTACGAAAATGTATCTTTACATTATTTGTGGAACGTGTCTGTGCCTCATGACTACCGGAGTGAATCTTTTAATACTGAATACTGCAAACACATCCTGCCACAGACAACATGACAGTACATCTCGACTGCCTAATCCACAGTGACGAACAGGAACATAATTAAAAATAGGAAGCACTTACTACGACATACAACGTGTCTGTTCTTCTCGATGCCTAATCCAGAGTGACGAAAAGGAACTTAAATAAAAATTGGAAAACACATCCCACGACAGACAACATGAATTTTCTTCTCGACTGCCTAATCCAAAGTGACGAACAGCTCGAAATACTTCGCGCCATACCAGAAAAGGCGTGACCCGAACGCTTCCTAAGTGCTTCGTCTGCAACTTTGTCAGTCTTTTGTTTTTGATTTAAATGGTTTTTAATAATTCTAAAATGACTGATTGATAGTCAGCGTTTGAGAGATATATTAAAAAGTGAAGTCATTCCAATGAGTAGTTTAACTAATAATAATTATACTTTAACGTTTTGGCGCCTTTCTCCGAACACAGCAGCCAGTCATAGAGCAGTAGCATTATGCAGGCGGTCTTTCTCACGGGAATGGTACCGAATCTAACATCTGTCACATGTACCTCACACCACATTTCGTCATTTATATACTTCTTGCATCTCCACTGCTCTGTCAACAGCTTCTGGAGCCTAATATGATGGCCGACTAAGCAAGAAATATAACACGCCTATTCATTGATTCATCCAAAACCAGTCTTAAAGTAGTATTGTTGCACAATGGAAATAAATTTGCATAAAAATACCCATGATGCTTTTGGGTCAGCAGGCAGGCTATACTAAATCTCATGCTTCTTATGCTTGTGGGATAGTAGAGCCACAGAGCAGCATTGGACTAAAAGTGATTGGCCACCCCGAGAAACTTTAAAACCTAGAGAGAAAAATGTTATCAATACTACTTTGGTACCACCAGAAAGGGTCTCGTAGACTCCTCTCCATATCAAACTGGGGTTGATGAAACAATTTGTAAAATCGCTGCAAAAGGATGGGGACTGTTTTAAATATCCATGTACAAAATTCACGAAGCTGTTAGAAACAAAGTTGAAACAGGAAGTTTTCACTGGCCCCGACATAAGGAAACTTTTAACCGACACCCTCTTTGTGGAAAGTATGAATGAGAAAGAGAAAGAAGCTTGGGTATCGTTCAAGGATGTAGTGCGAAAGTTTTTGGGAAATACTAAGGAATCTGACTACAAAACCATTGATCAACCGATGCTAGCATCATACGAAGGTCAAGGCTTCAAGATAAGCTTGAAGGTCCTTTTACACTCCCACATAGACACTTTTCCTGAAAACGTGGGAGCTTACAGTGAAGAATTTGGGGAGGGGGGGGGGGGGGGGGTTCACCAGGATGTCCGTGATATCGAGAAGATGGGATGTCACTATGCTTGCTGACTACTGTTGGATGCTTAAGCAGAAAAGTAAACATGGAAATCGGAAAAGGACTCACTGAAGTATCAAGGAAAAGAAGGAAAGGTTTCATAAAAACATGAATAAGTATAATATTGTTGCTACATATCTCGAAATAATGTTTCATTGGTTGTAAGAAACCTATGTTTGTTATTTTGAATAAACGAGTGCTTTTTCCAATTTTTGGTGTTTGAGTTTGCAAAGAAACCTTATGTGATAGAAAAAAATGGACATCACTTCTGAAATCAGCGCATTCGAAAACATATAACTCAGTAAAAATATGTCATCCAGCCTATAAAATTTTTTTTGCAGACCTGTGATATTTTACTACCTGTTTTGAATTGGATAAAAATCCAATACATCGTTAGGGTTTAAAGCATACGATAGCATTTCTACACGGTTTCTTAGAATGTAACTCCTTTTCTGACTATAAATTCCGAGAATCTGTGTGTTTTAGCGAGAATGTAATGTCTTTCATGTTGACCATTACCTCTAGTCTGAGTGGTATGCTTGAGAGTATATTGTCTTCTTCTTCCGCCTCCATAGATTAAGCAGTCCTCCTCGTTCCGGCTCCACAATCATCTCCAGCGTGTTTCGGGTCTCCCTCGATTTCAACTTCCCCTCAGCATGTAATCAAACACACCTTAGGAAGTTTGGTATTTACCTTCACACATCCATTAACACTTCTCAGAAATCTCATTTTTACCGACTGGGTTTTACTCAATTGCTTTTGAACCGGTAACCAGCCTTCTATACCCTACAGCAAGGTGAGTAAAGGCAATATTTTCGAAAATAACATTATCGTTTCTTTTCTAACTTTATTTCTGGAATTCTTTGAATGGTATCATATACTCTGAAATTTACTACCTTTCGTTCAGTGTCCGAGTTATTATAACAACTTATGCCACAAGCATCATATTTCAAATTCGATATTTGTTCTGAAATGTTGTTTTCTTGAAAGTCATTGAGTTGACTGGATCCTTTTCTCTAAAACACATGATCTTCATTTTGTTTACTGAAATTTTAAATTTGTAAGATTTACATGCATTACTTAAAAGATACATTAAAACCTGTAACTATGGTGCATTCACTGGTATCGTTAGTTGGCAGTCTGCAGTCAGAAGAGGGTTTCAGATTTCCATTTCACTGAAATGTTGTCAAATTTTATATATATACATGGACACAGGGATTAATACAAGTGAGTGGTTTCTAGCAAATGCAAAATTTAGCGAAGGATGTAGGCATGTCAACCAACGTTCCATAATCTCCATATTACAAAGGGTTTACAATTTTTCTTGACAAATGAATTTCTATTAATTTCGATTATTATTTCATAAATGAATTCAAAAATAAACATACTAAACAGTATTAGATTGCATAATTAATAACAGAATTTTTAAGTTAGCCAAATAATTCTTAATTTCAAATGTTTCTAAAAAAATAATTTTAACTGTACATTCAGAGACACCAGTTATCGACTGTAACATCGAAAATAACGTAATTCCTTTCCATAAATTTTAGTTTGAAATATAACATATAGTGTACAAATTTGTATGAAAGTTTTCAGAAAAGCAGCTGAGATAATATTGAGGGTGACTACTACTGCTGAAAAGTAATGCTAGAGGAAAATGTCCCATTACGAGGTTTATTGTTGCAGCATCTCTGATTTATTCACGTGCTTAATTAGTCTATATTCAATTAGTTGCCTCCCATGTACATCGCACTCAGCCTCATTTATGAACTTATTACATGTTTCCTTGTGAGGCTTTCTGGTTATTTTCTTGGCAATTGCTCTCGCTTCCCACGCCCGGATTCCCGGGTTCGATTCCCAGCGGGGTCAGGGATTTTCTCTGCCTCGTGATGACTGGGTGTTTTGTGATGTCCTTAGGTTAGTTAGGTTTAAGTAGTTCTAAGTTCTAGGGGACTGATGCCCATAGCTGTTAAGTCCCATAGTGCTCAGAGCCATTTGAACCATCTTGGCGATTGTTGTTTTTCCTATAGATGTACTATGTGATCTAGCGTATCCGGACACCTGGCTGAAAATGACTTACAAGTTCGTGGCACCCTCCATCGGGAATACTGAAATTCAGTATGGTGTTGGCCCACCCTTAGCCTTGATAACAGTTTCCAGTCTGGACGGTTTCTTGGGGATTGGCAGCCCATTCTTCAAGGAGAGGTATCGATGTCGGCCGGTGAGGCCTGGCACCGAAACATCCCAAAGGTGTTCTATAGGAGTCAGGTCAGGACTCTGTTCACGCCAGTCCATTACACAGGTGTTATCGTCATGTAACCACTCCGCCACAGGCCGTGCACTATGAACAGGTGCTCGATCGTGGTGAAAGATGCAATCTCCATCCCGAATCCCCATCGCCAGTGGGAAGCAATAATGTGCTTAAATCATAAATGTTTTAAGTGATGTGAAAGTGCGACGCAGGACAACAAAGGGTGCAAGCCCCTTGCATGAAAAACACGACCACACCATAACACGACCGCCTCCGAATTTTACTGTTGGCACCACTGGCTGGAAGATGACGTTCACCTGTTATTTGCCATTCCCGCACCCTGCCATAGGATCGACACATTGTGTACCGTGATGCGTCACTCCACACAATCGTTTTCCACTGTTCAAACGTCTAATTTTTACGCTCCTTACATTAAGCGCGCGTCGTTTGGCATTTACCGGCGTGAGTTGTGGCTTATGAACAGCCGCTTGACCATGAAATCCATGTTTCCTCACCTCCCGCCTAACTGTCATAATACTTGCAGTGTATCCTGATGCAGTTTGGAATTCCTGTGTGATGGTCTGGATAGACGTCTGCCTATTACACATTACCACCCTCTTCAACGATCGGGTGTCTCTTTCAATCAACAAACACAGTCTGCCTATACGTTTTTGTGCTGTACGTGTCTCTTCACGTTTCCACTTCACTATCACATCGGAAACAGCGTACAGACATATGACACAAGTGACACCCAATCATCTGACCACGTTCGAAGTACGTGAGTTACGCGGTGCGCCCCATTCTGCTCTCTCACTTGATCTAATGACCACTGAGGTCGCTGATATGGCAGCCCAATGCACCTAATATGAAAAACGTATGTTTTTGTGGATGTCCGGATACTTTTGATCACATAATGTATGTCATAGGATGTTGAACCGTGAATTTACTTTCAAAACTTTTTCTTAAGAATTTATTTTATTTACAAAGCGATTCATCAAGAACGTTAACACATTTAATAACACAGTGGGTTACTGATGAAAAGAAATCAAATTTCTTTCAACAAATGGAAATTTTATTCCTAATAGCCCTTTTTTTAGAAACAGATTTAAAATTATAATAAGAAAGAACCTTCTAAATACTAAAGTTACAATTTATTCAGACGCAGAAAGAACAAATTTTTGACAGTATGAGCTTTCGGTCTGAGAACCTTGCCGCCCCCTTTTGACACGGCTGTAGTCACGATCGCTCACTACAACCTCTGAAAGACTACACTGGTGCAAACCTGCAACACACCAGATTACTTTAAACTGCACAAGCACATAAACTATGCGCCCTGTAGGAGGGATGGAAATGGTACAAAACACTAACATTATAAGATTAACTTGCCACCGAAGATGCAACTTGATTAAAAAAAACTCTTTCAGTGGAAGGGCGGCATCTTTATAAACCAAAATGACCGTTTAATTAAAAACCCATGAAATGCAGTCTTACATAAAATATATAAGGTTAGCCAAACATGCTCTACATTACTCATAATCCGCCTCTCAATATGATAGGCAAGATAAAAACATATTTCAGGAATTCGTCCGTTACACTTACAGCAATAAACTCGTTAACACCGAATCCGACAAACATGACAGAGGCAGCTATTAATGTATGGCAGATTGATAGGGAGATTACCGAACAACCCGAACCGCAGGTTGCTCTAACCCACCTCTACTCCACAAGGGGAAAAGTGACCACCCAATTCATAAATAACCACCTTCCCGCGGGTGGGCAAACGGAGAAGAATGGTGGGACGACCCCAAGAAAAGCGGTTGGTGACCTTAACAAGAAAACAAGTAGAATTTAACCAATAAATGAAACAACATAACTCCAGCCACTTATAATAAAATGCGATTTCCGGTGAAGACCTGGCGCAGTACCCGCAACGCTCTCCCGAACCGTCCGCTGCCAGCCGCTTCAACGGACGCAGGGAGGCGCGCCGATCTCCCGTCTCACGACGTCGCAGATCGCACCGGCCAGACCAATGTCGTGAGTTGACCGCTGTTGCTCTCGTGTCGGCCGCGAAGCCACTACCCCTCGCTATACGGCGCGGTCCACTGGACTCACGTGGTGACCTCAGATGCACGGACGCTCAAGGCGAAGTCATCTTGTGTCTCAGTGCGCGACCGACCAACCGATCGATCCAACCGCCAATGACCATTGTCTGAGCGAACTCGAGCAGACTGGCGGCCTAACGCGCAGACTCAGATGCAGGAACTAAGCCCCGACCGAATGACCACTAGCGGTGTTCTGTTACTGGCGGAGTGGCAAGACTCTCATTTTTCCGGCTTTAAAGTATGATCCAAAAGGCAGAAAGAGAAGCACTCCGAACGACAGACAGACACTAACTACCGCACAATTGCGAACTAGAGACAGACCCGCTACTGGTGACGAGTGACTGACCCCGACTCACTCCGACTGACCAACTGCCGAGCGCCCCTTAAATGCACGTGAACAGGCAACCTTTCCCCTTTCCCACAAGAGGGAGACACCAAAGCTGCGATTGCCACAGCCTCGCCACCGCCAGAAACGGAGGGCGACTGCTTCACACAACGCGCTGCGTCGCGCTCTTCAAAACAGCAATGTTTACCACGGCTCAGATGTATATGTTATATTTTGTCGGTCTGAGGAGTCTTGTCACGATCCGCGGGGCCCCTCCCGTCGGAGGTTCGAGTCCTCCCTCGGGTATGGGCGTGGGTGTCGTCCTTAGCGTAGGATAGTTTACGTTAGATTAAGTAGTGTGTAAGCTCAGGGACCGGTGACCTGAGCAGTTTGTTCCTATTTGACCTTACCACAAATTTCCAACATACAGTTCCTTCTGTAAAATATCTAGGAGTATGCGTACGGAACGATTTGAAGTGGCATTATCATATAAAATTAATTGTTGGTAGGGCGGGTACCAGGTTGAGATTCATTGGCAGAGTCCTTAGAAAATGTAGTCCATCAACAAAGGAGGTGGCTTACAAAATACTCGTTCGACCTATACTTGAGTATTGCTCATCAGTATGGGATCCGTACCAGATCGGGTTGACGGAGGAGATAGAGAAAATCCAAAGAAGACCGGCGCGTTTCGTCACAGGGTTATTTGGTAAGAGTGATAGCGTTATGGAGATGTTAAGAAAACTCAAGTGGCAGGCACTCTGCATCGCGGTGAGCTTGCTCGCCAGGTTTCGAGAGGGTGCGTTTCTGGATGAGGTATCGAATACATTGCTTCCCCCTTCTTATACCTCCCGAGGAGATCACGAATGTAAAATTAGAGAGATTCGAGGGCGCACGGAGGCTTTCCGACAGTCGTTCTTCCCGCGAACCATACGCGACTGGAACAGAAAATGGAGGTAATGATTGTGGCACATAATGTGCCCTCCACCACACACCGTTGGGTGGCTTGCGGAGTATGAATGTAGATGTAGATGTATTTTGTAAATATATCTTGTATGCTATTGTCGCATGCGAGCTCACCTCCCGAAACGATTTGAAGCTTCAGCTTGTCACTCGTCATCCCGTTAGACTACATTCTTTCTCTCAAATCTGCTGATCTCACGATGGGAGAGCTTCTGCTAACGTTAGAAGAAGAGAAACTCATGGCGAGTGATGGCTGATTCGATCCGAACGGCTTTAACGGCTACAACTATCCAGGTCCTTTTCCCCAGACGATACACATTTTTAACTTAACACACCCAATCTACGAGACATATGCTCTACTTGAAACAAAAGAAAAGGGCAGCGATTTGAGTCAGCTTTGACTTGCCTCTTACGTGCCTTACGTTTTCTTACTACATTCAGCATACGTTCTCTAAAAGGATTCATCCCGTTTCATAGGGCTTTAGGTTTTATTTGAATGAAGATACAAACTTAGGTTAATATGAACTTACACTTGGGAGTACAATGTTTTTGTGTTGAAAATGAACCTCTAATCCTATGCACAACAGAAAGAGTGTCAGCACTGATCATAACGTCATTTCCCTTTTCTATTGTGTTAAAGGTCTGAATTTCAACTGACAGTGTAGCTATCATCAGTGCACTGTAATCATGTAGACTACTGTTATTATAACGACACATAATCCAATCTAAGTCATTCACGAACAAGCATTAGTGTGAGTTGGACTAATGCTCGACACGTAATCTAGTCTGACTCAGACAAGCATTAGCCCACCTAACACTAATAACGCTTGTACGAGCCTGAGTTAGAATGGATTATGTGTCATTACGCCTCTCAGCATTTGAAGCATCTATCTTATCTCACGCCCGTATTCTTATTTTTATTTTTACTCAGGTAATTCACGTAGTAAGCAAAGTCTTTTGAATACGAAAGGCGGTCCCGAGCTCAGTATCATTCCTCGTAGATGACGTGTTTCTCCTTGTGCTTATGATTACTCAACGTCCTCTTGCGACGAGACTGTCCGTTATACTTGAGCTTATATACTCACTGTCGCTTCAGATCTTCCTGGACGCAACTAACAGTTTCATTTGCAGATATCGGAACCAAAATTTAGTAGCGTAAATAATGGAACCTAACAATATCAATACGAGGGAGAAATGTAACAGCATTTATGCGTTGGCACATAGCTATTTGTTCGAAATCACAGCTTTAAATATAGTTAGCTAAGGATAACAGGGGTAGATGATCATTCATCGCCACAGTTACACCAAACGAACGTAGCACAGCACACGCAAATCGACATGCTCGGACGTTCCTTCCTACGCTGTTTGGAAAGAGATAGAAGCAGCTGTTTTATGAGGTTCAGCGAGTAGATTTGTCATAACACGAAAGCCAAAATGAAAAAAACTGGTGATTAAAAACGATTCGGTGAGCAAACGGTTTGTGGAAAATTGCTCTGAAAAACGCCCAGTCATTTTTTTTAAATAGTAGGTGTTTCTATTACTTTCTAAAAACTCGTCACCGCGACGTCGACTTATAAGTACAGTTTGCCATAAATATTTGCGTAAATTTAATATAAAAATATAGTTTCTGGGAATTCTGAAGTTATACAGCGCGTACGTAGAAGCTATTTGCCATATTTAACCAGGGGCTAACAGAATTTGTCACACGTATTACATATATGTGAAAGTTAAGGGCCGTCGTAATCATGTCTTTCAGTTACAGAATTGTTCCTTGTGTCCCACCACGCAGCAATTATATTACATCACACAAGCGAATGCAAATTAAACGCTGCAGATATAAATTCTCAAGAAACTGAGTACGTTATTTTCCTCGGTATATTTACTAAAAAAAGAGATGCAATACTTTGTCATAGTGAATTCAATAACAGTTTTAGCAGTGAAATAGGCAGAGATATTCTTTTTGTAAAAGACCGATATTAGAAGTCACGACATTTTTAATCTTCATTTAATGAATGGGGTATCGTTATGAGTGACAAACAGTAAGATGTTTTGTAAGTTAAACACCATAGAAAATTCGTAGGTTGACACTGTCACCAGAGTTCCATTACTGGTAACTGTTGTCCTGTCATGTCATCAGACGACGTCTACTCAGTTTTGATCAATAGCATCACAACGTTATATTGAATAACTTCAACACATCATCCATGTTGGTGTTATCCTACAGTAATAAGTATTCTATTAAAAGAACAGCTCCATGTTGCTGATTATTGTTTTGTTAAGTCCATCCTCGTATATCTACTAACGTACGTGGCTATATAATTGATCTTGATGGATGTTACATCTGACATCTGTAATGGAGTGGACGGTGCAGACCCCGATTAATTGGCAGGTTGGCCTTCGCTTAGACCAGGTTGGCTTGTGCAGGGCAATCGGTACCGTAACACGAGGAACTCGGCAGTCGCGGAATCTGTAGAGCTCAGTTACAAAATATATTCTTTGTTTAGTAAGCCACTTTCTAACATTCTGCGTGGTGTCTGTCTGTTCTATATCGTGTCTCCCTACCACTTTCACGCAACGACGCTCTGAGCGTGTTTTTTAGGGAATTGACTAGTTTAAACCTGGGACCTGTTGCTGGTAAGGAGACGCCACACCACACATGACATGTAGAGTTCAGAAGAGTTCAGTGGGACTAGCGATGATATAACCAAATACTTAATGATTTCAGCGTCAGCTCCACTGCACTCCCTGTAAAAGAATCTTAATACTAACTAAATTTAGTGGAAGCGGTTCAAGGCTTTCCTATTTTTAGTTAGCTGGTAAAATAACTTCGAAAAAACAGTTAAGTTAACCATTGGAAATTTTATTCTACTCACAAAACATTGTTTATAAATTGCACTATTGATAAAAGGAAATGTTTTAATACAGGATGGTAAAAACCAACTGCGTTGAACAAAAATGTGAACGAATATTCCCTGAATGGAATTCCAAGTTCTAGAATGGATCGAAAGATAACCTATGCCATATCACATCTATAATCTAGGTTTAAATTAAGTTTCACAAACGAGAAAACTATCAAAATGGTCTACAGTGACCCTCAATTATCTTTAATTACTTATCTAACTTGTCGTAAATTACAGTGGCTGATGTGGCTTCTCAATAACTATATAAAAGAAAAATCATCGCTTTTCAGATTATTACTTCAAGTGGTAAATGTGAACACCATGAGCTTTAATTGACGATCGACACTAATATTAAGCAAAAAGGGGGTGTAACAGATGAGACTTATTCAGTTCTGGGTGAAGCTTTATGCGCTGTTATGCGGCATCGCGTGCTTTCATTACCTTGTCGGTATTCGTCAGGGGCGGAGGGCAGCACAGCTCCGCTCACCTCGCCGTCTCGGAAGCAACTCTCTCCTAACTTCTCCTTACTACAATTTAGCGAAGTTGGTTTAAAAAAACTATGTGGCTGTGATTTCATCTGACCAATCAGGGTCTCAATGTTAAATTCTGTCTATCCAATGAGAAACGTTATAGTTTTCGTGGTGGGGCAATGTTTTTTAAGTTTGCAACGAACAGAGACGCGAAAAAGTCTCACGCTAAAACTTGCAGCTGGTGTGGTCCTTTCAGTGTTATCGTAAGATCTATACTGTTCTTCTGGAGGGCTCTATCTTTTAACATGGGCTGGGGGGTGGTCCTAGCGGTTAGCTGGAGACGTGGGTGTCCATCCTTCATGATAGGGCCTTCTATCTTAACACGGTTCTGCTCTCGGTTTCTGTTCTCGTTTCTCCCCTCGGAACTGCGTCTGTCTCACGGTGGGAAGGTATGACATGCATTTAAGCATTCTTGTGTTAGTCTGCTCACTCGTTACTCGTATTACTTTGGTTAATTTAATGTCACAATTTATTCGGAGCTATGTGACATACTACTGGATTTGCTTATCATGTCAGTTTTTTCATGGAAGCTGTTGGATTTGCCTGACACGTTACAGCTTTTACAGGGGTACAAGATGGAGACTTAATGGCGTACGTTGTTCCCCAGGCAGCAATGATTACCTCAGGACATGGAGGTGTTCTGGGCCATGGCGGCAAATGGTCGCCTACATTTGTTGTGGCTTAGCTAATCGGCTGCGTTAGTTTGTTGCCTTGTGGACGTGCAGCTGACGTCACGCGTCGGTTGGAGATGCCCACGAGAAATGTGACGTCACACCAATCGCCTTGTTCATCACACTTCGCAATCTCTTAGTTCCGTGCAGGGCCCACTGGAGATCAATATTAATTGAAAAGCTACCCACTAAATATGTTAACCTCATCGTGTGCTATCGAAAGGTCGCATGTATTTAAATGCACAAGCAACAGTTATTAAAATCGTCTGAAACAGTTACTCACTTCCTGTTAGGAAGGTCGTAGTTCGTAGTAATAGACGGCAAATCATCGAGTAAAACTGAAGTCATATCAGGTGTTCCCCAGGGAAGCGTCCTGGGACCTCTGCTGTTCCTGATCTGTATAAATGACCTGGCTGACAATCTGTGCAGTTCTCTTTGGTTGTTCGCAGATGATGCTGTAATTTACCGTCTAGTAAGGTCATCCGGAGACCAGTATCGGTTGCAAAGCGATTTAAAAAAGATTGCTGTATGGTGTAGCAGGTGGCAGTTGACGTTAAATAACGAAAAGTGTGAGGTGATCCACATGAGTTCCAAAAGAAATCCGTTGGAATCGATTACTCGATAAATAGTGCAGTTCTCAAGGCTGGCAATTCAACTAAGTACCTGGGAGTTAAAATTACGAACAACTTCAGTTGGAAAGACCGCATAGATAATATTGTTGGGAAGGCAAGCCAAAGGTTGCGTTTCATTGGCAGGACACTTAAAAGATGTAACTAGTCCACTAAAGACACAGCTTACACTACACTCGTTCGTCCTGTGTTAGAATATTGCTGCGCGGTGAGGGATCATTACCAGGTGGGATTGACGGAGGACATCGAAAGGGTGCAAAAAAAAAGGGCAGCTCGTTTTGTATTATCACGTATAGGGGAGAGAGTGTGGCAGATATGATACGCGAGTTGGGATGGAAGTCATTAAAGCAAAGACGTTTTTCGTCGCGGCGAGATCTATTTACGAAATATCAGTCACCAACTTTCTCTTCCGAATGCGAAAATATTTTGTTGAGCCCAACCTACATAGGTAGGAATGATTATCAAAATAAAAGAAGAGAAATTAGAGCTCGAACAGAAAGGTTTAGGTGTTCGTTTTTCCCGCGCGTTGTTCGGAAGTGGAATGGTAGAGAGATAGTATGTTGTGGTTCGATGAACCCTCTGCCAAGCACTTAAATGTGAATTGCTGAGTAATCATGTAGATGTAGTTGTAGATGTAGATGTCTGCTGGCACTAGTAAGACCTGCAGTGCAACGTGCGCCACGGCCTGTCTTTCTATGGGTCTGTCGGCAGGTAGTAGGCGTGTGTGTGTGAACAGCTGGCTGCTCCGACAATCAATAATGTGTTTGGCGCACTTATGAGCAGGCTCCGAATCCAAGACCGCTTGGAGACACACAGTGACCAGATGAAGTCGCCCTAGACGTGACACGGGTTCGCAGACCGGCGGTTAGCGTATGAAGCTGAGCTGATTGCCCCACAACGGACCAGATGGTTTTTGTGATGTCTAGACGTCGGTAGTAGCCGAAGATAAGATACTGCTGAGCGTCAAGTATTAAGACTGGCTTCGCCCAGCTTTATTATCAATGGACCCGCCTCCGGTTACGTATGGGACCTAGACAGCATTGTGTGCACCAGATAATATACCTCCCCGCTGTGGCAGATTAGGGTCTTGCACCGTGCCCTTTCAGTAATATTCCATCCGTGGTAGCAGTATTTCACAAGCAGCTAGCTAACCTGCCTCGCCACGAGTTGTGAAGTCTCCACATAGAGCTGTCGCCGCAAGAGTTCATTATGTTTTCAGAAAGTTCTCTAAAACAATATTTTTAATTACGTAAATGCGTATTTAACTAGTTGTGCGGGCTACTAAATCTGACACTGGCACTTAACTGAGAAATATTTCTAGTTTAAATATCAAACTTTTTTACGTTATACAACTCCCGTACAGCTGCTGTTGCAGACAACACAATTGCTTTGTCAGTACCGGAATCAGCATGTTAACAGACACTAAACACTCTAGTTAAAAGAATTGCATCCGCAAGAAAGGCATCGCATGAAAGTATTTAGGGCAACGAACAGAGATCGGAAAATTCTAGCTTCCATTTTTTAAAATAAAGAAACAACGCCCTTTCTCCTCCGTGTCATATTTTGATAGCTGTTTGTACGTATCATCCCCAAGAAAAGCAAGTAAAAATAATTTCGATATACTACATACAAGGAGATACTACAAAATAAAGCGATTGACAGGTGTACTTTTTGAGATACAGTGAGTTGGTAATATCAGTGGTGCGTTTAGGTTGCAAATGCAATCGCTTTTCTCACTCTACCAATTCAGTTTCTCTGAACGGAGTCTATTATTACATAATGTTCAGTGTGGGACTCTTCACCCATTTTTCCGAAACTAGTATAACGCCAGCGCGTCAGACAGCTATACTCTAAAAACAATATGAAATGGTAACTTTTTTTATTTTAAATGACGGATCCTAAATCGACAGAACGCAGAGATCGAACCATAACATACAATTAATCTGGCAACAGTTGTCGGCATGTCCTTGGCATGTATGAAGAACAAGAGTTTTCGAATGCTACGTAAGGTACACAATCACCATGCATCCATCCTGCAATAGAAATCTGTAACTTAGAGATTTAGTAGAGCTTTAAAGTAAAGTGAAACATTGATGTCGTTTAAATCGTGTTTCACCCACATCCACTGCCTCACATGGACACAAACGATTATGATGTAGTTAATAGTATTTACGTAGAAAATGCAACAGATCAGTAGGCTTCGTTAGTAGTTTAAGCTTCGCGGCGTACAGATATCTGGCAGCAGCGCCAGAAATTTGTGGCACACGATTATGTGAGAGGTACGGATTTCTACCGGCAGTGTTGTATCGTAAAATATTCGGTATTCGGATAGGCTGATGGCATGTCAGTTCCGTGTTTGTGAATCGCACATCAAATTACAAGCGAGTTTGACACCAATCTACATTCTCACCGACTAATTGGAACAAAGTTTGCAGCCACAAGCCGCACAGGGATGCGGTTTGACAGTGAGTCACACCGACGCTCACAAATGGAGCTGTGATAACGTGGAAAAGAAGGAAAACTAGGGTTCAGTGTCCCGTCGTCTATGTCTGTACAAGGGAAGTACCATAGCTTCGCCACTAGAACAGACCAAAAACGATTTTAAAATACGGAAGTACGTCTGTTCTGTCATCCATCAAGGTTATTTACCTGTTAAACTCTGCATCTGTTTTCTGTTGACGTTTGAAGGTTAACGAATATATAGGCGACAGGAGTGTTCTGTGAAACTCGAAATTTGCGCACAACCGGTGTTTGAATGTTAACGAACTATAGACAGAGATCCACGCAGATGCTGATACCTGCGATAATATTTACTTTGTGGATAAAAGTCCACGTCGATGGGAATAACAGTCGATACATCTGCGGGTGTTAATAATAATAGTTACTTTGCATTTGTAAAATGTCACGTTATCGCCATGGCCTGCTGATAAACCTCTTTATTTACACAACCGGATTCGGTCGGCTGTACATCATCACGTGGTTGTAAAAAAGTTAAAGTAATACGTAAACAACATTACAGGCTTATAGCGTCACAAACCTGTTAACTGATGTAGCTGTTGACTCAACACTCAAGTAATAAAATGTCGCTCACTCACATAAAAGTATTCCCAGCATCATGTTAGGCGAAATATCTGGGATGAGGCATTGTAATGTGCTGTTCAGAAGAGATCTCCACCCCCTCGTACTCTTACGGATTTATGGACAGCCCTACAGGATTCTTGGTTTCAGTACCCTCGAGCTCTACTTTAGACATTAGTCGAGTCCGTGCCACGCCGTGTTGCGGCACTTCTGCATGCTCCCGGGAACCATACATGATATTAGGTAGGTGTACAAGTTTCTTTGGCTCTTCAGTGTATGTATTAGGTTGTCTCATAAGGTCGTTCGTTTTGCTCGCGCGTTAAATCTACAGCGCCTACAAACGCTTCATCCTTCGTGCGCCCCAGGGTAACACACTTGTGCTGGATACGAAGGCGATGGAGCAACAGCTCGAACATGTCAAAAATAGCTGAGACGATTTAAAGGTAGGAATGTCACCGCAACAGAGAAACCTGGATCTGGACGGCCACCGGTTACAGATGTGGACATGATAGTCAACAACCCACCAACGACAACGCAGGTGTTAAGGCTAGAGCCCAATGTCGCTTGGACTGATGTAGCCAGAAAACTGAAGAAGCTGTGTTAGGTAAATATTCGCGATGTATTGGGTCCTCATGAACTGACTGAAGCGAAGTTGATTCAGTGCATGTCCACTTGTGACTCTGTTGAGAAGTAATCAAAACGACCTATTTCTGGAACGGCTGGTAACTTGAGATGAGAAGCGGACAGTGTACAACAACTCCC
The DNA here is from genome assembly GCF_023897955.1 of Schistocerca gregaria. Taxonomy (NCBI): domain Eukaryota; kingdom Metazoa; phylum Arthropoda; class Insecta; order Orthoptera; family Acrididae; genus Schistocerca; species Schistocerca gregaria. Next base: position 834,504,324 of record NC_064922.1, read on the forward strand.
GGAAGAGTACATCGTGGAGCAAGACAAGCCAGCCACCACTACCGGTTCCTAAACCAGGACTGCATCCGAGAAAGATCCTGCACTGCATCTGGTGGGATTGCAAAGACGTCCTGTATTACGAATTTCTTACGAATGGGACTAACACTTCCGACAAATAGTGGTCGCAGGTGAATCATCTAAAGGCAGCGATTAATGCGATACGACAGGATTTGGGACACGATGTCGTCTTTCACCATGACAATGCCAGACCACATACATCTATGGTGACCCGTCAAAAGCTGCGTTCTTTTGAGTGGGATATGTTATCATAACCGCCGTATTCGCCAGACATTGTCCGTTCCAACTGTCTTCTATTCCGCTTACTGCAGAATTTCCTGAATGGCAAACACCTCACTTACTTAGAGGACTGCGGAAAAATTAATTTGAAGAGTTCATCAGCCTGAAAGCCCCCACATTTTAGAAGAGTGGCATTTATAAGCTTCCACAGAAATGATAGTATACTGTCCACAACAATGGTGTATACTGTAGGCAATAAATAGTTTGTTTACTAAACATATCCACCTTATTTAATTACATTGTGCACGATCTTGGGTGTGAAGTGTGTAATCAGACAGGCTGGGAATCACTCTGGCGTAGCTGTGCTGTGCAGAGGTGTGTTCCCAGGAGTTTTTTGTGACTGCACTGTGACGAAAAGAGAACGAACTTACGAGGCAACAGACGTGGCGCTAGAATGACCATGTCAACAGAGCATCAGAAACAAACGTCTAAGGCCAACTACGTGTAACTTGTATACAGTGAGATGACATAGCGATACAGTTACAGTAGTTCAAGACGATAACACGACAATTTTCAGATATTAAGAAGCTGTGGGACATCGCCACCTAGAAATTTAATTGTTTTGTAATTAAAATCACCATTATTATGACTATCCTGTAACTGCATTTCATGCGCTCGATAATAATTGTTACTGCTATTTTAAATTGCTGTTACTACTGATAACTTGAATAAAGATAAACCTAAGGCAAACCAAAGTCGAATAATCTCGGGTGATCCTGAGAGAACCCGATTTGAAACTGAGACAATAAAAGTAGTCGTCAAGTTTTCAGCAGTTGTTTGGGCAGCAAGGTAACTGATGATTACCATGGTAGAGAGGGCATAAAATGCAGACGCAATAATTGAAAAATCATATTTGAAAAAAAAAATTGTTGATATCAAATGTGGATTTAAGCGTACGGAGGTCTTTTCTGAAAGAATTTGCTTGAAGCGTAGCCTTCTACGGGAGTAAAACGTGGGAAATCGACAGTTCGGGCCAGAAGAGAAAATAAGCTTTTGAAATGGAGTGCTGCAAAAGAATGCTGAAGATTAGACAGATATATCTCATGACTAACAAGGAGATACTGAATCCAATTGGGAATAAAATAAATTTGTGGCACGACTTGACTAAAGGAAGGGATCGGCTGGTTGGACACATCCTGAGTCATCTAGGACTTCTCAGTTCGTTAACGGTGGGTGGTGGGAGGAGGGGGGTGAGGGGGTACAAATTTGAGACTACGCCTCAAATAAATGGTTGAGGCTCAAATAGGTGTACCTTGCAGCAGAAAAACAGAGAGGAAGAGGCTTCTACAGGATGAACTATCTCGGAAAGCTGAATGACAACTGTCTTTGGAATGAAGACCAGAACAGCAACGACATACTATTACCATTTCGGGTCGGAGTATCGTTATGTTGGCAGGAGCTACTGCAGTCCTGGAGAACTTTTCGTCGAACCTGAATCTGTTCCTCAGGGACGAACCCTTTGCCAGAAAATGTTCACAAGCTCTACGCTGTTAGAGGAGACAACATTCCCGCAGAATTATTGACATCCTATGGAGAGCCAGCCAGCACAAAACTATTCCGCCACATGTGCCAACTATGTGAAAGACTTGCTATCAAATTCACGTAGAATGTAATAATTCCCAGCCCAAAGAAAGCACATGGCTTCAGTTGTGAATATTACCAACCTATCAGATTAATGAGAAATGGCCCGAAAATACTGACACAAATTATTTAGAGAAGAATTTGTAAATTAGTAGAAGTTGATCTCGTGTAGATAATTTTGGGTTCCAGAGAAATGTAGGAACACGCAAGGCACCATTGAACCCACGACGTATCTTTACAAGATATTTTGCAGAAACAATGTCTGATGGGATACGGAATCACTGGTTACACAATGTTACTTATAACCCGTCTTGATTGCAAAAATGTTTATTCACGTGACCGGTTTCGGTTCCTTTATAACCATCTTCAGATCTGCAATTCCGGTTACAGGGGTAACCCGTCCACATACAGCAACTTTCATGTGAAATGTGACGCCGCATGTGAAGGTTGCTGTGTGTGGACGAGTTACTCCTGTAACCGAAATCGCATATCTGAAGATGGTTCTAGAGGAACCGAAACCGGTAATGTGAATAAACATTTCTGCAATCAAGACGGATTTTAAGTAACATTGTAAATCTTACATGATAGGTAAAAGAAAGGCGTTTATAGCATACGTAAAGAAATCTTCTGACAATGTTGACGGGAATACACACTTTGAAATTCCGGAGGTAACAGGAAAGGTTATACTCTGAAGCGACAAATAAACTGGCATAGGCATGCGTATTCAAATACAGAGATACGTAAACAGGCAGTACACGGCGCTGAGGTCGGCAAGGCCTATGTAAGACAACAAGTGTCTGGGGCAATTGTTAGATCGGATACTGCTGCTACAATGGCAGGTTATCAATATTTAAGTAAGCCTGAACGTGGTGTTACAGTCGGTGCACGAGCGATGAGACACAGCATTTCCGAGGTAGTGATGAAGTGGAAATTTTCCCGAACGACCATTTCACGAGTGTGACGTGTCTATCAGAAAACTTGTAAAACACCAAATTTGACATCGCTGCGACCGGAAAATAATCCTGTAAGATCGGGACCAATGACGACTGAAAAGAATCGTTCAACGTGACAAAAGTGCAAACCTTCCGCAAATGGCTGCAGATTTCAATGCTAGGCAATTAACAAGTGACAGTGTACGAACCATTCAACGAAACACCGAAGGCGCACTCGTGTACCTTTGATGGCTGTACGACACAAAGCTTTAAGCCTCGTTCTGCGCCCGTTAACACCGACATTGTACTATTGATTACTGTAGAACCCTCCTACCTCTCCGGCTAATTAGGCTTTTCTATTTGACAGTGTACCTAAAGTTCCTAATCTGTGGGGAAAAGGCGTATACTCTGAAGAATAATGCAACACCAAGAGAAGTAGATGAAGTTATAACCGAACCGCCACTGCTCAGTATTTTAGCAATGACGCTTAGCTACAAAGATTGTTTAACATTATATATTTTCAATTATGTAAACTAGTTTTTTGAGGAACACTAGTTAGTGGAAAATTTGGAAGAAAGATTTTCAAAGTATGTCATTAATTAAATAATCAACGGTCGCCAGTATCTCACCGTAACAAGAATAATTCAACTGAAATAGATCTTTACACTGGTAAGCAATGTTATATAAGAATTTAATATTTTTAACATTGCTGCACAACAGCAACGGTTCCACGTGGTAAAGTTATAAACAGCTGACCAATCGCAATGGATAAAAAATTCTTTACCTAGTTTTCGACAAATATAAATTTGTCTTCTTCAAAAGGGGGCAATGAACATCATAGCTTACATTAGAAAAGTATGAAACTTAAGCCAAGAATAAATTTTAACACAAATTAGAGAGCTTTTGCATTGCAGAAATATGAGAACGACGACTGGTACTTACAATTTTACATTAGTAAGGGCTTATGTACCATGGCAGTTTTTACAAATGTCGGCATAGATCCATTTGTCAAAAATGAAATATAGCCCTAGAATTAGGGTTTATCACGTAAATATAAATCAGTACATGGATCTTGCAGAGCTCACAACCGACTGAGTGCAATCGGCGAGCGTAGCTACTCTGAGACCAGGGCAGGTGGCGCTCATGGAGAGAACCATGTGCCAATTGGCGTACAAAAGCAACGTGTAAATTATCAGTATTAATAATGTCGTTAGATAAAACAACAATAAAAAAGAAGGAAGGTGTTTAACACTCCCGTTATAACACTATGGGAGCATTGGTACATATAAAGTAGTTATACATAAAAAAAAGCAGGTGGCGCTTATGCCGAGAGAATTACGCCCAGTGGCATATACAGCCAAAATACAAAAAATTACATTACTATATCAGTGAAGCCCACAAACGGTATATATGTCAGAACTTTAAAATTGACAATAATGGTTCTTGACAAGACAGAATTACGAACTCTGGTACACAATCCAGTTAATACACATTCGCAGGGAACCAAAGTTTTAGTGCCAGACAAAATCACTTAAGGGCCGATGTAGTGGCAAACATACTCGTACATCCTGAGAAAACCACATTACATAAAGGGTAGTGAGCTTAAAGCATTGAAGGTGCATCATAGCTTCCTGAGCAAATAGACCACTAAAGTTACGAGCATTAATGTTATACCATAAGCAGTACAGGTTTAAAGCCTTCGAAAAATTGTCTAAAAGCTAGGTTCAACTGGTCGTTCAGTATATTACCGTCCTTGAGCTCTATATGTTTGAAAATTTGTAACTCTTCCCCCAGATCTAATCTACACCCTTTGACTTCTCTGTGTAGGATAACAGTGTCTTCTAAATATTTAGGCATATGACCGGCTATCAAGAGGTGTTCAGCAGAAGTAGAGCTGTGTATGTTAGCTCCTTTTTTGACTAATAGGTGTTCTTTATATCTTGTTTTCACAGCTCTGCCTGTTTGACCAATATAATATGAAGGACAGTTATTACAGGCTAGTTTGTAAACCCCTGAATTGGAAAACCAATCGCCGGCAATCTCTACTGAAAGTACAAGATTTCGTTTTAAAGTGTTATCTGTACGGAAGGAGACGTTACAGTTATATTTTTTCATTAGAAGACGGTATGCTATACGGTATATTACCCAAGAAAGGAATACAAATAAATTTTTATTCTGATTGTATCCATAATTAACCGCAATCGCTTTGATGACATTCAATTCTTTTTGTCGATCGGCAGGTGATAAAGGAGTAGTTACCATACGGTGAATGGCAGAATGAAAAAACGCCAGTTTATAAGCTTTTGGATGAGTTGAGTCAGCAGGGATGACATTATCTGAATACGTTTCCTTACGGAAGATATTGAATTCTTTATCCATTGCAACTGGTCGGCTGTTTATAATTTTATTATGTAAGAATAGTTATTGGCGTCATGACATATGAACAGTAACTAATGCACACTTTCAAGTAATTCACACCACACATGTGACAATAGTCATATAATAATCACATGGCAAACACATACAACATATATTAATTTTCAAAGATCAGTGAAGGTAAGATTGTTTACTGGATGTGGACGGAATCGTTTGGTTACGTTACCCACCGGAATACTGACTGTCGTAATTGTAGCAAGCAGAAAGATTGTTTGCATTTAGCAGTTACTCTGATATTCCTTTCTCATAAACGTTACAAATTACGCCACAAGCTATAAATTAGAGTTGTACTTTGACAATGCAATTGAGTGTCCAACTTCCATAAAGTTTTAAGACCAATTTTTTTATTATGAAAGTTATTTTTAGCAAATAAATTGACACTGGCTTTTGCATCATTCTCTTTCTGACACCATTCTTGCTACAACCAAAGATTTCATTATTATGTAGTTGTCCAAAAGTTGGAAAATTTATGTTTGGATAATTTAATAAATTATTGTTCACTTCATTTTCTGATTATTTCGGTTCATACAAAGGGATACGATGGATACTACTTGGATAATGACTTGCATGAAAACAATGTTATTCAAGCAGTAATATACTAACCACGCTGGTCAGTCTATTATACTTCTAGTTATAAAAAGTCTAGATCTTACTTCACCTCATCATGTCGTTGATTTGTCGAATGGCTTCATTTAGTGGTAATAGGGCATGGGTTGATCTTCTTGCCATACCATAGCAAATAACAAGGAACCACAGTACGACTGATGTTATGTGAATTAATCTTGCTGTATTGGTACTGTGCCCAATAAAAGCCATAGCTTGACCATTTTACGCATCCGCCGAAACAACCATTTCAGTTTTCACTGCTCTGCACTGCGTAAACAGACTTTTTGTGTCCACATTTTTGCACAGCCACACCGGCGAATACACACAACCGACAACACTAATCGTCTCCTCACGACTCCCAACTGCTACTACTTTTGGCACGCTCGCACGCCCAGCGATAATGCATTTATATTTTATTAAACTCTTTGACAGTAGTTTTTCCTTCACTAGGCCAGCGTGTCTACTTACAAAATGTTAAAATTACAGGCGTACTCTCTTTCTTAAATAACAAATAGCATTTGTAACTTGACAACATGTTTACAAGAATAATATTCAGCACAACTAATAAAACAAACATCGGAAAAGATGTAGAAAATTTGTGATCATCCACAGAGTAGTGGTGTTACATATGCCCCACGTTTCATTGTACTTACTCACCAGATGAAGAAACGAGGAGACGTCCAAACCTACAACACTGTGGATACCGTGGCCCATATGTTACATAAACAATAAAGTTAGCTTCACACACAGTATCACATTGTAGGAGTATCTAATTGCATACCACACTTGAATACTAGTACCAGCACCGTGTAATATTCACAGCAAATAATGTATATACATGGCACAACAACAGTTACTCTATCCTTTAAACACCAGAACATAGAAAATAACCATTACTTAAAACATTGCAGAATTAATATTCTCTATCACACAACATGACATTAATCTGTGTCTATTATCAATTATTTTAAATTTTATTTCCTGTGAAAGAACATGAAATTTTCTGTGGACAATATTGCACTTCCTGTACAAGAATACAGAATTTCATATGCGCACAATAGTGCACTTCCTGTCATGTATCCTGACATTCTGTGCACACAACAGTGAACATTTATGCTTCACTCTGTCTTCTTTGTGGTGCTTACATACCAAGCATGTCCATATGCACTGTGTCTCTCTGTCACACCACTTACAATATGGGCTCTTCGTCTTGAAATTAAATTGTTTCACATATTTTTACCTGCAGCTTAAATGACAAGTCTTAGTTCATTTTCTTTTACATCACTATTACATATACCAAATTTTCATAACACTAAATCTTATCTACATACTCTTTAAGTACAGGGCTACTTCACAAAAACAGTTGTTTGTATCTTCATTATAAAAGTCGTATCTAAGTCACAATTTGAATAGGCTTATGTGGCATAAGTTCATGTTATCATTTCATTGAAATATCCATTACTTATTATATAATGACAGTTCAAATAACGTTATGTTTTTATCTTGTTTTATTAGAAACTTCACTCATTTATGCTTTGGTAATGTTTCAAGCCTATGGTATTACATACATCTTATTTTTTTATTTGACACTGGGTAAACTAGACAGAAAGCATTAGGGTGAGGAACGATTTCAATTTTGAAAGATTCATTATATATAAATTTAAATTTCGATATTTAATTACCTATCTCACTGGATTTCTTATGAGATTTCAGGAGAACAAGGTCCCTAACCTTAAATTTTACTGACTTCACTCACTGGTCATGTCTTTCAATCGTGCCTCATCATGTTTTATCGTTTTTACTCACCAACTAGTTTTTCTGTGACATGTCTAAGTCTTGTTGTGGTGGAAAATTAGTCAAATATTCTACCATGCTTTTTGGTTTGTTACCTAACATAATTTCAATTTGAGTGAACAGTGCATTCTCATGTGAAACGGAGTCCATTATTTCTTCAAATTCTGAAACATACTTATCCCACGGCCTAAGATAACTATGACAGTATGACCTAAATTATCTACCCACTTCACGCATGTAGCGTCCTAAAGTGTTACATTGGGGATGGTATGGCGATGTATGAATAACTTCTACACCTTTTTCTTTCATTCCTTCATTCCACATCTTAGATATAAATTGTGGACCATTGTCAGATAATATTGCTTATTTGCTCAAAATAATCAACCAATTTACTGAATACTGACTTAGCAGTGGTTTTTCGTAAATTGTATAACTTTACAAATTTGGAAAATGTATCTAAAAACACCAAAAGATAAACAAAATTTCCAGTATTCTATGGTATACCCCATACAAATCTGTTGCCAAAATTTCTAGGTTATCTATAGGTTGTATACTTTGCATTCGACCATGGCTAGTCACATTTCTTACTTTTATCTTTTGACACTTATCACAATTTCGTACTCTTTCGATTACTTTTCTTGTCATATTAATGAACAACGTTACTGATCCTGATGTCTTATATACACACTTCTTTGGTCCGAAAAATTGTCCGCGCCCTACAGTTTCGATTTCATAATCAAAGTCACGGACTGAACCAGGTTCTCTGGAAATACTTCTTTATTATTGACTAAAATATTGTAGAATTTCGTTTTCTGCTCTACTGATATTCCCCAAAGTTTTTCTACTACGTCTTTCATTTCGTCATCACATGGGTACAATTTAACCAGCTCCTACACCCAGTCCTGCTCACATTGGTAACTTACGTATTCGTAAACTAACTTCACTCATTTCACCAGTTTCTTTTACTTCATCAAAATACACATTTACCTTCTCGTCTCTCACTGAACAAATCATTTCCTTCCTATCACAGTCAGCAATTACTTAATGGTTCAAATGGTTCTGAGCACTATGGGACTTAACTTCTGAGGTCATCATTCCCCTAGAACTTAGAACTACTTAAACCTAACTAACCTAAGGACATCACACACATCCACGCCCGAGGCAGGATTCGAACCTACCACCGAAGTGGCCTCGCGGTTCCAGACTGTAGCGCCTAGAACCGCTCGGCCACCCCAGCCGCCAATTACTTAATGCTTAGTCATCCAATTCATACCTGCAATCACTTCAGTACTTAGCTGAGGAACTACTAAGAAATCGTGTTCAAACAACACATTTTTAATTACGATTTGCTACAACATCAGTGACTTTACTGGTTTCCTACAACTACCAGTAGCACCTATTCTCTTCATGCTCTCAACTGGAATCTCGACTATTTCAGGTTCATTCCTAATATGCTCATAAAATGGCTGGAAACACACTAATCTGACTACTAACATTCACGGTGGTGTCTGTTTGTTCTATGTCGTGTCTCCTAACTACTTTCGCGCAACGACGCTCTGAGCGTGTTTTTTTGGGGAATTGACTAGTTTCAACCTGGGACCTGTTGCTGGTAAGGAGACGCCAGACCACACATGACATGTAGAATTCAGACGAGTTCAGTGAGACTAGCGATGATATGACCAAGTACGTAATGATTTCAGCGTCAGCTCCACTGCACTCCCTGTAAAAGAATCTTAATACTAACTAAATTTAGTGGAAGGGGTTCAGGGCTTTCCTATTTTTAGTTATCTGGTAAAATAACGTCGAAAAACAAGTTAAGTTTACCATTGGAAATTTTATTCTACTCACAAAACATTGTTTATAAGTTGCACTATTCATAAAAGGAAGTGTTTTAATACAGGATGGTAAAAACCAACTGTCTTCAACAAAAAAGTGAACGAATATTCCCTGAATGGGTTTCCAAGTTCTACAATGGATTGAAGGATGACCTATGCCATATCACATCGATAATCTAGGTTTAAATTAAGTTTCACAAGAGAGAAAACCATCAAAATGGTCTACAGTGGCCCTCAATTATCTTTAATTACAAATCTAACTTGTTGTATCAGTGACTGATGTGGCTTCTCAATAACTATATAACAGAAAAATCATCGCTTTTCAGATTTTTACTTCAAGTGGCAAATGTGAACACCATGAGCTTTAATTGACGAGCGACACTAGTATTACGCAAAAAGGGGGTGTAACAGATGAGACTTCTGCAGTTCTGAGTGAAGCCTTATGCGCTCAAAAATGCGGCATCGCGTGCGTTCATTACCTTGTCGGTGTTTAGGCAGCGTCAGGGCGGCGGCGGGCAACGCAGCTCCGCTCACCTCGCCGTCTCGGAAGCAACTCCTTTCCTAACTTCTCCTTACTACAATTTACCGAAGTTGGTTTAAAAAAAAACTATCTGGCTGTGTTTTCATCTGACCAATCAGGGTCTCAATGTTAACCTTAAGCTCCGCCTACAAAAATTATGTCTATCCAATGAGAAACGTTTATTTTTCGTGGTGGGGCAATGTTTTTAAAGTTTGCAACGTAACAGAGACGCTAAAAAGTCTCACGCTAAAACTTGCAGCTGGTGTGGTCCTTTTAACGTTGTCGTAAGACCTATACTGTTCTTCTGGAGGGCTCTAGCTTTTAACATGGGCTGGGGGGTGGTCCTTGACGTAACAGAGACGCGAAAAAGTCTCACGCTAAAACGTGCGGGTGGTGTGGCCCTAGTGGCTAGCTGGCGACGTAGGTGTCCAGTCCATCCCTTATCGTAGGGCCTTCTAGCTTAACACGGTTCTGCTCTCGGCTTCTGTTTTCGTTTCTCCCCTCAGAACTGCATCTGTCTCACAGTGGGAAGGTATGACATACATTTAGGCATTCTTGTGTTAGTTTGTGGTATTCCATTTGCTCACTCGTTACTCGTATTACTTTGGTTAATTTAATGTCACGATTTATTCGGAGCTATGTGACATACTAATGGATTTGCTCATCATATCAGGGTTTTCATGGAAGGTGTTGGATTTGCCTGACACCTTACATATCACCACCTTTCGAACTTAATTTTTGCACTGAATTTAGGCAACGATTGAATCGTTATCTAATTTAGTCAAAAATTTTCTAATTTATCTAATTTTTGTTGTGTACTGTTCAGCCACGTTATTCTGTTCCATGGTAGTTTGTATTACTAATTTATATTTTTATATTCTTCCACTTTATAATTAAAAATGACAAGGGAAGAATATTTTTATGCTATTACTAATTTTTAATTATTTTCTTTCTTTATTTAAGTGTGAAGATTATTTTTTAAGAAGTTTGTTATCCAAAGTGAAGAGTCTTTCACATAGATTATCTTAGAAATATTGTTTTATAAATTTAATAATTAAGTAAAATCTATTCCTAACACATTTTCTAAATATCATATACAAGTAAAATGTTTTTGTTTCTAGACACTCATTTGAACATTGTTACACTAACAAATAAGAATTATTTCCAAGAATTGCTTTGACAAAGAAATATACATACACAAGTATTGAGATATTGTCCTAACAAATGGTACAAATGTTAAAAAAAGGGAAAACATCCAACAGGATAATTTTTATTCTTTGTTTTTGTAAGGAGAAAATAAGTAAAATATAGTTATTCTTTTATTTTTATGAGGAGAAAATAAGTGGCATATTGTTTTAGTGTTTATTATGCCTTACCTTTGTTCTTTATATACTGTCCATTTCAGAACTAATTTCTTATTTTTATCGATAGTCTATTTTTTACTTAAGTCCATAGTCAATGACTTATTTTGTAGTTTATTAACTGTCTGGTGTGCTTAACTTATTTAGTTTTTCAGACATTTCTTTTGCACAATTCCTACATCACATAATTTGATTTCACACATTCACACAATCCTATGAATGTTTAAGCATGAGGTTGGCGAATGTTTTTGCAGGATGGTGACGGACTTGAGCGAGATGGATGTGGACAAGTATTTGATATACAGCTTCGTTCGTCGTTCCTTGTTGGCTTTGCAAGTGTGTGTTGCTGTTGTCGAGGTCCCACAATGGAATGGAGCTGTGAGTGCAGAATCTCGTGGTTTACTGGCTTTGTATGCGTGAAAGTAATCGTTATGTGTCGCTGAAAGCGGTCGGTTTTCGTTGTAATACTTCGCAGACGACTAGTTTACAATTGGATAGGGATTTGGGAAGGTATGTCGTCTATTCTTCACCCATCTTCTTTCTTGGTCTCACTCTTGCGAATCTTCAACTTCTGTTCTTCCAGTTTTTCCTCTGCTTCTTACTTGCTTCTTGGTTATTCTCTGGGCAGGATATGGAAGTATTTATTGGTAACTAGTCGCTTTGAAGTTCTCCTCCTAGTAACAATCTGATAAATTGTTTGGGCGCGACATTTTTACGTTGCTGAAGTTTTTCTTCAGTTTCGTGCATCAGCATGCTGTTTAATAGCAGTAGTGTGACTTTTACACATATTTTTTGCCAGTGGTGGGTTGCCCAAGCGGTCTTCTCGTCGGGCCGTTTTTTGCTTGCTCTGTTCATTCGGGGTGTTCGGTGTCCCATCGCGTCTCTGCAGAGCTCCAGCATTCTGTGGTTCCGCTTGGCAGATATACAGCAGTCCATTTCAGCTACAAGGGCCTTCTGTTGGTTTTGCTGTCCTTTCCCTTCTCTCAATGCTTCTGTCTTGTTAATTACGTACTTCTCTTTCTTGATACTTCTTGCGATGCAACTTGTGGGTCGTGGCATCACTTTTTACAATGGTTCTTACAAAAACTTTTACTTATAATCATCTAACATATGTCTAGTACCTACTTGTTTTACGCCTTCTTAAAAAGCTTTACAAATTTCGGCACCCTTTCCATGTTACAATTCTAAGCTATTTTGAGTCTTAACGTCTACTCAAGAATCCTCAAATTCGTTTTTTATTTTTGTATAGTGTCGTGGTGTATAGCATTTTAGTATTTCATGCTGTTTTTGTGTTATCGTAAGATCTATACTGTTTTTCTGGAGGGCTCTAGCTTTTAACATGGGCTGAGGGGTGGTCCTTGACATAACAGAGACACGAAAAAGTCTCATGCTAAAATGTGCCCGTGGTGTGGCCCTAGTGGTTAGGTGGCGACGTGGGTGTCCAGTCTGTCCCTTATCGTAGGGCCTTCTAGCTTAACACGGTTCTGCCCTCGGCTTCTGTTCTCGTTTCTCCCCTCGGAACTGCGTCTGTCTCATGGTGGGAAGGTATGACATGCATTTAGGCATTCTTGTGTTAGTCTGTGGTATTGCATTTGCTCACTCGTTACCCGTGACATACTACTGGATTTGCTTATCATGTCAGGGTTTTCATGGAAGGTGTTGAATTTGCCTGACACCTTACATACTGTTATCGATTGATATCTGAGTATCTACACCATATACATATACCGAGGGCATTATCTGTTCACATCGTCTCGCCTCATCACCTCTGTCTTTTCATAATAAATCCTGTTTGACTTCCAATTCATTGCACAGTATACCACCCAGCTCAACCATTTTATCCGGTGGTTTTTTCTGCCTCCTACTCTAACTTGTTCTGTTTGAAACAAAACATGTTTGATTTCTGCAGTATCTGTTGCATCTTATATACTTCTGCCGTAACCTGGTACTTACTGGAATCTTCCGTTTCGCAAAATAATCTCACCCAGTTATCAGAACGAACATAAGCTTGCCCCATAACACAGTTTCTGGCTGTCTTTTCTAATCCGCTGACTTCGTCAAGTTCGGGAATGGCACCAAGAAACACATTATTATTACGCACTTCACATCCTCCCATTCTTTATTATAATCACATATCTCAATGAACATTATTTACTTTAGGTTACACCTCTTTCAAATTACTTGCCCCTTTCGTCTCACAAACAAAATAGTCATCTTCATTACTCATCACTTTCTAATTATTTTCCGTATAATTTACACTACTTTCTTTCTACTGGTCCTCGAAACATCGGTACATGTTACTTAACAGCGTCAGCCATTCCTTATCCTCACTTATTTCAACTTCATTTACCGAGACAACTTGCTTATTCGCTACCGAAAAATGCGCTAAACGCGGTGCAGCGGTACTATCTGTCCTCGCACGAGTAGCCACTCAAACAAGATTCGTGATTTCGCTTCCTAATTCATCTGATTCGGCCAGCGTTCGAATCGTGACATTTCTGCATCTTTTTCATTCTCGCTGCTTCCAGCGTAGACTTGAGCTCGTTTACCTTCATTACACATTTTGCTCCCTTTGCGTAGTCATTGTTGCGGTGGCAATACTGCCTCTGAAGCCGGCGAGGTCTCACAAAGCGATCCACAGCAGTACGACCCGCTATTGTTGGGGACCCCCTTTCCCATTCTATCATTCCCATGATGGTTACAATTATAATCTCCTCTACCACTACCAAAACCTCTTCCTCCAGGACTTCCTCTACTTACATGTGCCGATCTCACATTGCAATCACTGTTTAAGTTTCAGTTTGACTTTGATTTTGATTATTTTGACCTCGTCTGTGGTGATAGTTACTATTTCCGTTCTGTTTATAGCTGCTGTTGTGGTGGCTGTACTGGTGATTTTCATCGTCACGGTACGACATATCTGGATCTCCTACCTTTTTGTAAAACGTTGTTTTGCTGCAGTCACCAATTATGTAGCCACAGGCACTACGTGGCAATTTTCCGGGCAGTATGTCCAACATCCTCTTTTTAGTTATGCTCGATCTTTTTACACATGTCCTCGCAATAACTTTTCATATTTGAGTCTCTGCTGGTACGGTACAGAGGTCACCCGTAAATTCTGTAATTAATTTCTACCGTTTACTGGTTGACCAGTTTTAAGAATTGGTCAAGCGTTTCGCAGCCGGTCGGGGCCCGATCTACCCAAATACCCGTGTCACCACTCAGTCGGGTCCTGGCAATCCTGAAGCGAATTACTTTTGGCAGTTCTATAGGAATTAATGACTTACGTTTTTACATGAACACGACAGGATTACTACCTCTTTTGTGACCAGATATGCCAAATCTCACTGCTCACTTGGCTCTGGCATGGCTCTGTCATGTCCTTCCTACAGAGTACGTGACGATTAGATTTCTTGCCTTCTCTACATTTTTAATACGCTCATTTATCTCATCCCCAACGTTGTCTTTTATTTTAGATAACTTATCATTAACATCTGTTTACAAAACCTGAACTTTGACCTTAACGCTTGAAAAATGGATTAACATACCTACACTCGTATTGTTACGTTGTAACCCCAGTTCCACCTGCAATGTTGTAACAAAAATTTTCTCACTGCTATTCAGTGAAATTAACCGCTGCTCACTTTGCAAGGCTTGGGATAGTCGTAATTATAATACACTGTCCTGTCACCGGCAGCCACGTATAACATTCCAACCTCTCCGGCTAATTTGGCTTTTCTATATGACCGTGTACCATAAGTCCCTAATCTGTGGGGAAAAGGCATCTACTCCGAAGAATAATGCAAAACCGAGGTAAGTAGACAACCGAATCGCCACTGCTCAGTATTTTAGCAATGACGCTTAGCATCGAAGTTTGGTTAACTTTACATATTTTTAATTACGCAAACTAGTTTTTTAATTAACAGCAGTTAGTGAAAAATTTGAATGAAAGGTTTTCAGAGTATGTAATTATTGAAATAACCAACAGTCTTCAGTTCCTCACAGGGACAAGAATAATTAAATTGTAACTGAACTTTATACTCGTAAGCAATTTTACGTAAGAATAGTTATTGGTGTCATGATGTAGGAACAGTACCTAACGCACACTTTCAAATACTTCACACCCGCACATGTCAAAGTAGTCTGACAATAATCAAACAGCACACACATACAACATATCATATTAATTTTCAATGCTGAGTTAATGTAAGATCCTTTCCTGGCTGTGGCCAGAAACTTTTGCTTATGTTAATCACCGTAATACTGACTGTCGTAATTATAACAAGTAGATAGATTGTTTGAATTTAGCTGTCTCTTTGATATTTCTTTGTAATAAAAGCTACAAATTATGTCACAAGTTATAAATTAGAACTCTTCACTGACAATGAATTTCAGTGGCCAAGTTTCGTAAAATTTTAGTACCATTTTTTTTTATTGTTGAAGTTACTCTATTTTTAGCAAATGAATTAGTACTGGCTTTTGCATCATTCTATTTCTGACGTTATTCATACAACAACCAAAAATTTCACTATTACGTCATTAACCGAAAGTTAGAAAAGTTATGTTTTGATAATAAAATCCTCTTGGGTTGACAGCCAAATAAATGCGTTGTTCTCCAGCAATGTTTCGGCAGTTTTTTACTTGCCATCTTCAGGTGAAGATGGCCAGTAAGCAACTTGCTGATTGCTGGAGAACAACGCATTTACTCGGCTGTCAATCCTAGAAGATTTTATCATCAAGATTTGCCGAGATAGCGTGCATTCTTTATGTTTTGATAATCGAATAAATTAATGTTAACGTCGTTTTCAGTTCATTTTCTTATTATCTCGGTTCATACAAAGGTACAGGATGGACAATACTTGGATAACGTCTTAGGAAAATTATTTACGTGATAATATGCTCGAAAACAATGTTATTCAAGTCATTAAATTCCAACTACGCTGGTCAGTCTATTATACGTCTAGTTATAAAAAGTCTAATCTTATTTCACTTCCAGATGCCGTTCGTTTGTCGAGTGACTTCACTTAGCGGTAATAAGCCACGGGTTCATCTTCTTGCCATATCACAGCCAATAACAAAGGTCCACAGTACGATTGATGTTATGTGAATTAGTCTTGCTGCAATTGTACTGTACCCAGTAAATGCTGTAGCTTGTCGATATTAAACATCCGCCAAAACAAACATTTCACTTTTCACTGCTCCGCACTCCGGAAACAGATATTTGTCTCCGCACTTTCGCATAGCCACACCGGCGAATACACACAACCAACGAAACAAATCGTCTCCTCGCGACTCCCAACTGCTGTGGCCTTTGGCGAGCTCGCACGCCCAGCCAGATGCATTTACAATTTATTACACTCTTTGCAATAGCTTTACCCTGACTAGGCCAGCCTTTCTACTTGCAGAATGTTAACAGCACATGCGTATTCTCTTTCTTAAATAACAATTAGCATTTGAGACTTGACAACATAATTACAAGAATAGTATTCAGCACAACTTATAAGACAAAGATTAGATTAGATTAGATTAATACTTGTTCCACAGATCATGAATACGACACTTCGTAATGATGTGGAACGTGTGAGATGTCTGTACAAGATATTACATTACACAAAATATTGCATGACACTTAATTTATATCTAAAAATTCAGCCAATGAGTAGAAGGAGTTGTCATCTAGAAATTCTTTTAATTTATTCTTAAATGTTGGTTGACTATCTGTCAGGCTTTTAATGCTGTTTGGTAGGTGACCAAAGACTTTTGTGGCAGCATAATTTATCCCTTTCTGTGCCAAAGTCAGATTTAATCCTGCATGGTGAAGATCATCCTTTCTCCTGGTGTTATAGCTATGCACACTGCTATTACATTTGAACTGGGTTGGATTATTAACAACAAATTTCGTAAGTGAATATATATACTGTGAGGTTACTGTGAGGATCCCTAGATCGTTAAATAGATGTCTGCAGGATGACTGTGGGTGGGCTCCAGCAATTATTCTAAAATTTTTGAAAATTCTACCTTAGCTATAGACTTCTGTTCAAAGTCTATATTTATTACTGGAGTTGTGCCATTTACTGTACGGAACTGTATATACTGTGTTTTATCAAAATTTAAAGAGTCCGTTTTATGAGAACCACTTAATAATTTTGTGAAAAACATCATTTACAATTACATCACTTAGTTCTTGGTTTTTGGATGTTATTACTATACTTGTATCATCAGCAAAAAGAACTAATTTTGCATCTTCATCAATGTGGAATGGTAAACTTCGCAAAAGACGTAGAAAATTTATGATCATCCACAGAGTTGTGGTGTTACAACTGGAAATCTGTTGCCTGGTCAGATGAGAATCGTTTCAAATTCTATCGAGCTGACGAACGTGTGCGGATGTGGAGACAACCTCATGAATCCATGGACCCTGCATGTCAGCAGGGGACTGATGAAGCTGGTGGAGGCTCTATAATGCAATGGGGCGTAAGCAGTTGGAGTGATATGAGACCCCTGATACATCTTGATACGACTATGTCAGGTGACACGTACATAAGCATCCCTTGCATCCATTCATGTCTATTGTGCATTCCAAAGGACTTGGGTGATTCAAGAGAGACGATACGACACCCCGCAAATCCAGAATTTTTCTTCTGAATTTAAACACTTTCGCTGGCCACCAAACTCGCCAAACATGAACATTATTCAGCATACCTGGGATGCTTTGCAAAGCGCTGTTCAGAAGAGATTTCCAACCCCACGTTGTCTTGAGGATTTATGTACAGCCCTGTAGGATTCTTGGTGGCAGTTCCCTCCACCACTACTTGGGACATTAATGGAGTCAATACCACGTGGTGTTGCGGCACTTCTGCGTGTTCGCGGGGAGCCTACGCGATATTAGGCAGGTGTCCATGTTTCTTCGACTCTTCAGCGTATATACACTCCTGGAAATTGAAATAAGAACACCGTGAATTCATTGTACCAGGAAGGGGAAACTTTATTGACACATTCCTGGGGTCAGATACATCACATGATCACACTGACAGAACCACAGGCACATAGACCCAGGCAACAGAGCATGCACAATGTCGGCACTAGTACAGTGTATATCCACCTTTCGCAGCAATGCAGGCTGCTATTCTTCCATGGAGACGATCGTAGAGATGCTGGATGTAGTCCTGTGGAACGGCTTGCCATGCCATTTCCACCTGGCGCCTCAGTTGGACCATCGATCGTGCTGGACGTGCAGACCGCGTGCGACGACGCTTCATCCAGTCCCAGACATGCTCAATGGGGGACAGATCCGGAGCTCTTGCTGGACAGGGTAGTTGACTTACACCTTCTAGAGCACGTTGGGTGGCACGGGATACATGCGGACGTGCATTGTCCTGTTGGAACAGCAAGTTCCCTTGCCGGTCTAGGAATGGTAGAACGATGGGTTCGATGACGGTTTGGATGTACCGTGCACTATTCAGTGTCCCCTCGACGATCACCAGAGGTGTACGGCCAGTGTAGGAGATCGCTCCCCACACCATGATGCCGGGTGTTGGCCCTGTGTGCCTCGGTCGTATGCAGTCCTGATTGTGGCGTTCATCTGCACGGCGCCAAACACGCATACGACCATCATTGGCACCAAGGCAGAAGCGACTCTCATCGCTGAAGACGACACGTCTCCATTCGTCCCTCCATTCACGCCTGTCGCGACACCACTGGAGGCGGGCTGCACGATATTGGGGCGTGAGCGGAAGACGGCCTAACGGTGTGCGGGACCGTAGCGCAGCTTCATGGAGACGGTTGCGAATGGTCCTCGCCGATACCCCAGGAGCAACAGTGTCCCTAATTTGCTGGGAAGTGGCGGTGCGGTCCCCTACGGCATTGCGTAGGATCCTACGGTCTTGGCGAGCATCCGTGCGTCGCTGCGGTCCGGTCCCAGGTCGACGGGCACGTGCACCTTCCGCCGACCACTGGCGACAACATCGATGTACTGTGGAGACCTCACGCCCCACGTGTTGAGCAATTCGGCGATACGTCCACCCGGCCTCCCGCATGCCCACTATACGCCCTCGCTCAAAGTCCGTCAACTGCACATACGGTTCACGTCCACGCTGTCGCTGCATGCTACCAGTGTTAAAGGCTGCGACGGAGCTCCGTATGCCACGAAAAACTGGCTGACACTGACGGCGGCGGTGCACAAATGCTGCGCAGCTAGCGCCATTCGACGGCCAACACCGCGGTTCCTGGTCTGTCCGCTGTGCCGTGCGTGTGATCATTGCTTGTACAGCCCTCTCGCAGTGTCCGGAGCAAGTATGGTGGGACTGACACACCGGTGTCAATATGTTCTTTTTTCCATTACTAGGAGTTTAATTTGTATAGATATCTGACGGAAATAATAAGAGTCGTGGGGCTTGAAACATACTCGGTGGTAGAGAACGCAGTGAGACATCGTGTCCCTGACGTTATAACTGAGCAAGCAAGCAAGCAGGAAAGGACACCAAAGAAAAATTTGAAGAAAAGTTCAGGTAGAAGAAATGAAAACTTTGACCTTTACCGACAACCTCGTAATTCCGTCAGAGACTGCAAAGGAACGGAATAGCCAGTATCATCAAAGGACGATATAAAAAGAACATCAAAACTAAAACAATGGAACTGGAGGGTAGTTGAATTACACTGATATAACACAAGTCTATCAGCGATATGCAGATATACATATGGCGGTAGTCTCGCGTATACAAGATATTAAATGGCAGTGAACTAGCAAAGCAGTCATTGCTACACAGGTGGTTCATGTGAAAACCATTCCGACGTGATTATGGGCGGACGACCGGAACCGAAATACTTTGGACGCGGAGTGGTAGTAGGAGCGAGATCCATGGGACATTCCATTTCGGGGATCGTTAGAGAATTCAATATTCCGAAGTCTACAGTGCCAAGAGTGTGCCGAGAATGCCAAATTTTGGGCATTACCTCAAACCAAGGACAACGTAGTGGGTGATGGCCTATACTTAACGGCAGAGAGCAGCGGCATTTGCGTGTAGTAGTCAGTGCTAACAGGAAAGTAACACTGCGTGAAATAATGGAGAAATCTATATGGGACGTGATGTGCGACGAACGTATCGTTTAGAAGAGTGCGGTGAAATTTGGCGCTCGTAGACAATGTTAGCAGAAGTCCAAAGCGATTGCCTTTGCTAACAGTGCAACATCGCCTGCAGCGCCTCTCCTGGGTTCATGACTAAATCGGTAGGACCTTAAACTACTGGAAGATCATCGCCTCGTCAGATGAGTCCCGATTTCAGTTGGTAAAAACTGATGGTAGGGTTCGGGTGTGGCGCAAACCCCACGACGCCATGGACGCAAGTTGTCAACAAGTCACTCTGCAAGCTCGTGGTGGCTCCATAATGGCGTGGCTTGTATTTACTTGGAACGGTGCTGGTCCTCTTGTCCAACTGAACCGATCAGTCATGAAATGGTTATGTTGTGCTACTTGAGACAATGTCCACCCATTCATGGACATCTTCCCAAACAACGTGAAACGTCCCCTTAGAAAAATTTATGAATGACTGTGCTGATAAACCTCTTACATTATTTGATTTTCAAAGAGCTGAGCAGAACTGAACGTACTCAGACATTTCGGTCAATTCTGATATTTTTAGCGCAACGCAATCTGACTTTCCAAAATCCCTACAAAAGAATGGCTCCGACTAACAGTAACCTATACCTTTCATGAATCACTTACCTCACAAAAATCTTCGTTACTCGAACTACTGCAATACAACGAGGGCCACTACTGCCAGCTAAATAAAAGATTCAAACTACTGAAGGCACAAACTGCTGATAGCCATAGTTAGCAAAGGAAAGGTTTTGATAGAGAACGAACAATGTATTTACATTAATAGTGTTCAAAAGTCATAAAATATATATCTGTTCATGGCATCCAGTCTTACAAATTTACTCTTTCTGGTGGACACATCCGCTCTCAAAACTCCGCTATCTCACTCCCCACACCCACCACTGCTGGCGGCTCACCTGCGCAACGCTACACGCTGTTAATAGCCAACTGCCCAACACTACAATAGCAAACCAGCCACAGACTGCACAGAGCGCAGTCAGTGATTTTCATATAGAGCGCTACATGGCGTTACCAACATAAAAACCTAAACAGCCTACTTACAAACGATAGAGTTTTTCGGATAACAATGCGCCATGTCACCAGGTTACAATTGTTCGCGACTGGTTTGTAGATGCATGAACTTTGTATAAAGCAAAGAACTTGGACTCATGTTGCATATTGCCCATCGCTAGCGACACCGCTGTTAATTCAAAGTTTGACACACAGTTTGTGGATCACTAATAACTGCTATCGTAGTGTTCTCTGCCAGGCCTCTCCGTACACTTTCCGTATACTAAGCGACAGAGGCCTGCTGGAGCGGCTCTTATCTTCTACTTTGTAGAGGCCGCTCCTGCCGTGGTGCGGTCCTAATCAGCGCACCATTGGCCGTCGTCGTTTCACCGCCTTGTTTGCTCTTGAGATCTTCGGCTACGTTCCGGCCCTTGTGGTCCTGCCAGAACATTTGATGCATTAACTCAGTTGTAAAGGATTCAGACGTTTGAAGATGTTTAATACAGGGTGTCCCGAAACGAAATGAACTCCAGGGGATAGTTCCCTATACACAAAAAAGTAAAAAATATCTTGTTAACATGGCTTTAAAATGCATATTTTAAGAGGTATGAACACATGTTCATCTTCGATACTATGAAACAGATCTCTTCTATTGCAAGGTCTTTGCTTTCCATATTTTAGGAGGAGGAAACATTGAACATAACAAGGAAAAAAGTCTAATAATCATGGTGTCTAAAACAGATACTTTAAGAGCTATCACCACTTGTCCATTTTCGCTACTTTCAAACACATCTCTTCTACTGGACAGTTGCGCATAGCTCTTAATTCTGTGCATGTTAGAGCCCACGTTTACTCCACTTATTTTTCTTGCTTTGATCCATACTACCTCCGTCCAAAATATGACAAGCAAAGAACTTGCAGTAGAAGAGATGTGTTTCATAGTATGTAAGATGAACAAGTGCTCATATCTTTCAAGTTATGAATTTGGAGCATTTATTTATTAATTTTTTTTTCTTGTTTTGGTGTGTAATACCTCCCTAACGTTGTCGGTGTTTTTTACGACACCCTGATTGTGGCATTTCGATTCTTGAAATTCATGTTTGAAGGATTTACTGGTTCCTTTGTGATACAGGTAAATAGTTGACAACCCGTGTCGTGTGCGCTCTGTAAGCGATATGGCGTAAGACTTTTGCATTCCGAAGGTGGCCAATGTTTGGCCGAAATCAATCATAAATAAACACTTGTACTACGGTTGCGTGTAAATGAAATGAAGTGCGCAAGGTAAACTGAAACGTCCGCTTAGAAAAATTATACATAACTGTGCTTAAACTGACACACAATATTTTTAGCGCAACGCAATCTGTCTTTCAAAAATCCCTACAAAAGAATACCCTGACTAACATTAATCTATACCTTTCACAAATCACTTACCTCACAAAAATCTTCGTTACTCGAACTACTGCAATACAGCGACCGCCACTACTGCCACCTAAATAAAAGATTCAAACTACGGAAGGCACTGACTACTGATAAGCATAGTTAGCCAATGAAAGATTTTAATAGAGAACAAACAATGTATTTACCTTACTAGTGTTCAAAAGTTATAATATATATAGCAGTTCATGACATCCAGTCTTACAAATTTCAAAACTCCGCTATCTCTCTCCCCACATCCACCACTGCTGGCAGCTGACCTCCAACTACCCAACGCTACGCGCTGTTCACATCCAGCTGACGCTGCCCAACACTATAATGGCAGACAACAATGCAAACCAGCCACAGACTGCACACGGCACAGCCAGTGATTTCCATACAGAGCGCTACGTGGTGGCGGCGTTATCAATAAAAAACCTAAACAGCCTACTTACAAAATTTAGCACTGAAGATTGTTTGCTTGGCTTGAGTGGCAGTTAACTATGTTTTGTTCAACCCTTTAAGTACGCCAATTAGTAGAAGCAAAACTGTCCCACCTTTACAGGTGCGATAAGCCAAGCAGTATGCAACAGTGTGGTAAAGCCTACACAGCAGTGAGCTTGCTACAAACTGAATTAAGTCCAAGTCGAAGCAGGGCCGTTCCTCCGCCGGAAATCTCAGGATTATCCCTTCTCCCCCGGAAATGGCCTCTCGAATATTACTTAACGATTTATACATCGGGGCGGCCGACTGCGGGGTCTTGCTCCGCCGGAAAATGGAATTGCATAGCAGGAAGTAATAAAAATATCGCCGGCCCCCGCGGCGTCCGCGACGGCGACTGCCCCGGCAGGCGCTAAATTCGCCGATATCCCTGCGGCGCCGTTCGGCGCGAGCATAAATCAGGAAATTAACGTTTTATATAATTACAGAAAGGGTCGGTGTTGGCGGGGGCAGCAGGCGCCCGGTCCGACTGCAGATGCAACGCAATAGCACAGCGCAGGTAGGCCGGCGGCGTGGCCAGTTAGCCGTGATAAATGGCGAGTTTCATCTAATATAAGGGGCGCGCCCCGACTAATGAAGGCCGGATATGAAGATTAGTGGCACTGCGCGATCGCCCGCCGGCCGTTTATCAAAGGGATGCGGAACTTTTCACGGGACGTATATCGCTGTGTTCCGCGGGGTCCTTCCGGCTGTCAGCGCGCAGCGAGTTCGCTTCGAGCGTCTGTTACGCTAGACGACTGTCGCTTCCTAGGATCACAGAAAACTACTTCCGCTTCTACACAGGCCGAGATGCATAGTAAGCCCAGTGTCTCAATGTTATGATTATTTTGTGGGACCACACTACAACTCCATTTCTGTATCGTTTGGTACATTTAACGCGAGCACTTTTCTGTGTCCCTGCAGGTAATGGTTTAGTATCCGGTTGTGTGGGTGATGCTCGCTACAAGACGGAAAGTGCGCCCAGGTATTCAACAACAATATAGCTTCATTATTCACATTGAGAGTATGTAGTTAAGTTTGGCTCAGGATAGCAACTGACACAGTTTGTGAGTGAATGTAACTGAAAAGATTGTCTTGATCATATTGTAATGCTATTGTAAATATAATACTACCATTAATCTGTATATTTTAAAATTCCTTGTTCCATAATAATTTTTGAAAAATTAAGCAAATACTATAACGAGAGTAAGCTTTTGTTAAGTGTAGTTTATCTGTTTAAAATAACCTCTTTGACGTAGATGGAATGAATGTATTAAAACATATTTTGTAAAGAATTATGCATTATTTCAAGTACAACTGTAATTAATTATGTCAATTATGTATGTATATGTTGTAATGCAATTGTAGATGGTTCATACGTAGGGTTTTTGTAAGCATAAGTGTAAATTGAAAAGGTGTAGGTATCATTGGTAGAACGGAACTCCATTCTGTTGTGGAATGGAAAAGATGGTGGGGCGCGCGAGAGAGAATTGGCGCGCAAGTGGCTCAGTCATTCGGAAGCTGCCCTGCAACTGGTGAACACGCATTCGTTGGTCAAGCACTAGAGGCTCCGAATTTACCTGTAAGACTGGGTTTTGGCCTCGGACGTGTTCTACATATTGGCGCAGTACGGCAATAAATTAATAGCTCAGAAATTTGCAATTTTATCTTCGCCACCAAGAGGAAGACAGAGCTTTGTACATGAAGAGCCGTACCTGCGCAGTGTTACTACGCAGTACCGCCTCATGCCACCTTCGACATCAGTAACAGGCAAAGTACTTTATTTAGAAGTGCAACACAGTATGAACCATTCATCTTCAATTAGTGGAATATAAGTGTTAAATGTACCTATGTGTTTAACCGTAAATTTCTTATTTCATTTAGCTCAGTAGGGTCCTTACCTAAACGAATTTATTCCGAGTATTCTGATGATTATTGAAGCTTCAATAATAGTAAATTACTGGCAATAGTACTGTTTTGGTAGTAAATACTGAGAATCATTATTAAATACTGAAGTTTGCACGTATCAGTTTAAGGGCCACCGCTTTGCGTGACCATGAGGATAAGTTTTCAATAGCATTTCTGAAAGTAAAGTAACATAATTGTTTAACTGCAACAAACTTAACAGTGATTGTTCGTGTTGCTTCTTTATGTCGAGGAAAGCCAGACAAATATTGGCGTTAGTAAAACGTTAACAGGTAACAATCCTAAAGAAATGAAATTTAGTTGTGTTAAATAATAGTTTTGGTCATATGTGTGATAGCTACAAGTTTAATATTTTTTTTGTATCCTTGTTGAAACATGTGTGTCTTCTTTAAATAATAGCTGAAGCATAGTGATAAATTCCATGAGTAACAGAAAGTGGGATTAATAGTACTTATTGCCAAGTGACCGTAGTAAATCGAAATTAAGTGGTTGTGTTTCAATTACGTAGTAAGTGAAAGTAGTTATTTATTCAGTGTCGAAAATTGACTTCATCTTTTTGTGTAGACACTTTGTCCGATTTGGGCTGGCGGCCGTTTTATTAAGCGAAACAGTTTATTGTTATAACAGGCTTTGTCTGATAAAAGGTTTCCAAAAGTAATTATTCTCACTGCTTTTCCCACAAACTGCGTGATTCGGAGAAAAATAGTTCGATACTTCACCATTAGGTTGAACACGGTTAAAATCTCTCTCCGAGAGTCGATGGTTTGCAGTGTTTGTGCTACGTAATTTTGTGGCGGTGTTCCTGCCGCTACTTACTACACAGTTCTGACATTCCGAATCGCGGATCGTCCGTCTTTACAGTGTTGGAACTTAAACGTTCTGATACCGTATTGACGAGAACGCGAAAGTCCGCCCCATGATACAATGCTTGTTCCTCCATGTCAATGCTGTGATCCAAGACGATATGGCCCCAGTTCATACAGCCCGTATCCTCTAGGACTGGTTTTAAAAGCTTGAGGATGAACTGTCGCACCTCCCTGGGCACCACAGTCACCAGATCGCACTGCCATTGAGCCACTGTGGTCTCCTTTCGAGACAAAGATGCCTGATCGCTATTCACCTAAGTCATCGCTACCTGATCTTTCAACTATTACACAGGAAGAACGGCACCAGATTCCCTTGAAAACGATACAAGACCTGTATTTCTGTATTCCGAGACGACTGGAAGCTGTTTTCAGTACCAATTGTTCTCCTACACTGCATTAGGCATGGCAATGTGTTCAGTTTGTGGTGTTTCCATTTTTATATCTATTCCCTGTATATCAACAGTTCGGGAAACGAATGAAATAGAAAAATATCAGGAAAATGAAGGAATACAGAAATATACTTCACTTACCGATGCAATCAACAGAAGGTGTACCGAAATAAAGGGAAGTGACGACAAGTAAAATGAGAAGACATCGAAAAGGAAGTAGGGAGAGCACTTGACCGCGAAAGGCAAGGGGTCCCGAGATCGAGTCTCGGTCCGGCACACAGTTTTAATCTGCCAGGAAGTTTCATATCAGCGCACACTCAGCTGTAGAGTGAAAATTTCATTCTAGAAACATCCCCCAGGCTGTGGCTAAGCCATGTCTCCGTAACATCCTTTCTTTCAGGAGTGCTAGTTCTGCAAGGTTCGCAGGAGAGCTTCTGTTTTGGAAGGTAGGAGACGAGGTACTGGTAGAAGTAAAGCTGTGAGGACGGGGCGTGAGTCGTGCTTCGGTAGCTCAGTTGGTAGAGTACTTGCCCGCGAAAGGCAAAGGTCCCAATTCGAGTCTGGGTCCGGCACACAGTTTTAATCTGCAAGGAAGTTTCATATCAGCGCACACTCCGCAGTAGAGTGAAAATTTCATTCTAGATTGCCTTCTTTGCTCTTACTATTCTACCTTCAATCAGCTTGGAAAACGTACGGCCCATTGCTCTTGTATTGTATGTGAATCTGGGGTCTAGAAACGACGGAGAGGCTCCGTCCCCGCCGCACCCACAGTGGTTCACAACCCCACGACGACTACCGCAGTCCACTTCACCGCTCCACTGCTCACACCGAACCCAGGGTTATTGTGCGGTTCGGCCCCCGGTGGAACCCCCAGGGAACGTCTCACACCAGACGAGTGTAACCGCTATGTTTGCGTGGTAGAGTAATGGTGGTGTACCCGTACGTGGAGAACTTGTTTGGGGAGCAATCGCCGACATAGTCTAGGTGAGGCGGAATAAGGGGAACCAGCCCGCATTCTCCGAGGAAGATGGAAAACGGCCTAAAAACTATCCACAGACTGGCCGGCTCACCGGACCGCGACACAAGTCAGCCAGGAGGATTCGTACCGGGGACCAGGCGCTCCTTCGCACTCCGGAATGCTCTGTGTTAGACCGCTCCGCCAACCCGGCGGGCTTCATTGCTTTTACCATTGCCTTCAGTGTAATTGGAAAAGATATGGCCTAACACCTAAAGCAATTATACAGTCACCGGCCTTAAGAGACTGGTAGTATACAGTATGTACGAGCGGCTGGTGAAAAGTAATGCCTCTGAATTTCTCATGTTAAAATTCTTAAAGCTTTTTAAATAAAACCAATTTTACTAACGTTCTACATCTTTATTCTTCATTTCTCAATACAGTCTTCCTGGCGACGAACACATTTCTCCAAACACTGCTTCGTCATTGTCTAAGTGATGTACTCGAAAGATTTCTCTAAGATCTGTACATGGATGAGAATCGGATGGGTTCAAGACGGGACTGAATGGCAGATGGTCGATGACAGTGAATCCGAAATGTTGAATTTTGTAGATTTCGCAGCGCTCGTGTGTTGTCTGGCCTTGTCATACTGAAGGAGAGGGTTGTCCAATTGTGACCAATTTTTTGTGTGTGAAAACGCGTTTCTCACTCACCGACGTAGTTACGTTACAAACCAGCATGTTATTCGCTATAATTCGGAGCCCTCTAGCTGCAGAAGTTTGCAACTTACGTAAAAGTTGACACCAACTTCTCAACCTGTGAATCGAGCATTAATGTTCTGGATGAAATGTTATCATTAAGATTTCCCGATGGCATTGTTTTCCTGATGACATTTCCTGATGGCATTGAGATTTACTGATGGCGTATGTCATTGCAAGAGAGGAACAATTAAAGGATTTTTCTGGATATGCCTGTTCTCCTTCTTTGACATAAAGATTTGTTTTTGTTATTTATCCTGATGGTTTTCATACCTTATTCTAACTTGGCTGGATGCTGGTCATTCTGCCTTAACAACTGTGAATCTAGAACGTTTCTCAGAGCCTTAAAGCACCATAAAAATCGTCCTATTAACTCAGGTATGAAAATCATCAGCATAAATAATCATAGCAAATGCGTTACCCCAATGCCGGAAAACTATCATATTCAGAAAGACATTTTAGAGAGCAAAAAGGTTATAAACGACGACACATATATTAACACAAACTCTATGACGAAACTAATACAGGAAATGATAAGGTACAAAAAACATTGAGATAAAATAAAATGTATATAAACATATCACAGATATCACAAACATACATTTGACAGTTGGTAGTGACATTCAACCATTGGAATCAACATCCAAAACTTAGTGAAGTAAATGAGTGTTCATTTGCTAGTGCTGTGCAAATGAAATTGCGAATGGCAATAAACGGAAGAACAGCTGTAAAACCGGAACAAGAACAATGTGGAGCAGCATGTACAAAATTTGTACCTAGGAAGTTAAAATATTATTACCTCATAAGAAATCAGAAAATACCAGAAATGTTGCTATCCTCAACGTACAATGTGGAGTACATAAAACAAAATAGGGTAAACACAAAAAATTATATATTTCAGGCTAGTGATGTTGCTTTTCAAACAATGAACCCAAACGCTTGTAGCACGGAAATTTAGTTTCGCTCTTTTGAAATTAGACAAACCCAAACTAATAATTACTAACATAGTATTACACTCAAGTGCGAGCGAGAGGCCGCCAGAAATTACAGATTTTCATGAACTGTTTTTAGTATCTGACTATCGACTATAATTCCCATAGTATTATCTGACTTAATACAGTTAAATTTCATTACCTTTGTTTACTCTTTTCAAGTTATAATACTTTCATTCGAGTTGATTTTCTGTCATTTGGTCCTGAAGACACAATTATATTTGATCGACAAATCTTAAACATTTTCCACTGTCTACTTCAGTTACTTTCCAAAATTCCTTCCTAGATTCCTTCACCGCTCGCTTTATGTACAGACTGAATAAGAATACGGAAGTAGGCTACAACCCCGTCTTAGTCTCTACTCAACTGCGTCTTACGTTTCATGCCCTACGAATCTTGTAACTGCAGTCCTTTTTCTGTGCAAGTTGTAGATAACATTGCGCTCCCTTTTGTTACGTCAAACGCTAGGCTAAGCAATCTGTACAACAGGGTTAAGTATAAATGTGTCCAAAGGAACGTAAACCGACAGGAAGAATTTTAAAAAATCGAAACCGTCTCAATAAAGCAGAGGAAGAAATAGTCAGTGATAAGTCGGGAGTAATGTAAGCAGTCTTCGAGGTATCCATCTTACTGTTCCGTCAGTCTGTGCCTTAACTTTATACTGTCCCCAGTGAAATACTAAGAAAATACTTAAAAATAGTATTTATAAAGAAGAGACTTTAAAAATTGAATAATAAGTGGACACTAGTCGCTCAGGGGAACATACATTTTCCTCATGTATCCGCATTATAATAATTTCTCTGTGTAAGTTTCGCGGGCAAATAAATAAAAACATGCAAAACAAAATGATCCAAAGAGACGACAGGATACGCTGTTTTGTTAATTTTTTCGTCGTATTCACTTCTTCTCTTGTCTTGGTTGCGTGTAGACGGACATCTTTCGAGTGCTGGCAAATGTAAGCATTTTTGTACTAATTAAGCAGATAATATATTGATTTAATGTTATTGTTCACTTTTAATTTGTAAGAGGTGGTCTCGATTTCATGTCCGCCTTCCTTTGAATTTACCTGCATTCGAGTAATTTACAGCGCAACAATCACAGAGGCAGATGCAGCCAGCGACGCCGTTGCGTGGCGATATTAACTTATAAAAATTTGCGGAAGTGAAAAACTCACCCGCTATTAACATATACATTTTTCTCCACAGATACCCGACGTAGCAGAAAACACAAAGCTTTAAGATTCTTATTTTCAGTACAACAGCCGAGAGCCAAAGCCAGGACTCCGACTACAATGCAATGATTAACGGAGGTAAGAAAAATACTCTCGTGCGTGTGTGGGCCGCAGTTGTAATTAATAACTAAAGATTTTTTGCTTTAACGTGAACTGACCAGCCGAGGAAATTAATATGAAAGATTTATTCCACTGTCCAACTTATATGCTCATGTTTTCAGATGCTGCGAGTCTTAAGTCCTTAACGTAACAAATAATTTCCACTTAAGATTAACATTGTTAAAGGAAAGATAACTTCACAAAAGCATTTAATTGTAAATCAGAATTGAATGAAATGTTATTTTGATTAAGACCCACCACGTAAATCGGCAACAACCTCCATTACCAATAAATTCGTGTAGTAATTAATATATTAAATTACGACGGCTGACGGACGCGAGAACTTGAAGCATATATGGAGTACGGTTCTCCAAAAATACCAGAAATATCAGGTGAAACTGGCAGTATCTCCAAATATTTAGCTGTCGGCAAGCAGTTCGGCGTTCCTAATTTGCTTGCATCAGTCTGTAGATGTGAGAATAGAACGACGCAGCTTACCGTTCGCCACAATGGCACGCCTAGTCAATAAACAGTACGTATGGAGATTCCTCCCCGAATTAAGCATATTATCAGAGATAACATGAATAACATTGTAAATACCGATTCACTTTGGAACAGGCCACATACAGAATGTACCTCTTACTATTTTCAGGCTTTAGGTCAGCCTGGGAATTTTAGGGGGAGGAGACATGTGAATTCTCAATCTCAGTACCGATATTTCTGGAATCTTGGTGGAGCGATATCGGGTAAACAGATATGAGAGACCTGGAAGTAGCACATGGGACTTTAATGGAATCTCAAGGAAAGCCAATACGTTGGAATACTCCACGTGTTTTGGAAGTGTGCTCCACAACTTCTGTGTCTTTCTTACCTGTAATTCCCGTCATACCATTTGAAATTGTAAAACATCCGAAGAAAGTGCTGAATGTTCCTTACATACGCTGTTCTTATAAAGCATATAAGCACTTCTCGACAGAGGGTGCACGCACAGTTGGGGTAAACCAAATAACAGTTATTACCAATTTTATTACGGACTAGCCTAGCGTCCGCTGCTTCACTTGAGTTCACTGGATGATAGTCGCTCTTTTTTTCCTTTTCTTTAATCAAATTTTTATGTTGATCAGAAATTACAACATTTTCTAAACTTTCACGGCAGTTCCGAATGTACTTCTGGCCAACAAACGATTCTGGTAGCTGGAGTTGGAGTTATGTTTGTCTTTTGAGTTCTTGTGGTGATATTTCAATAAAAACTTTCATCCCTAACACATATTTCTTTAGAAGTCAAATACGTCCTAATAGATTTAGGTTTACATCTGTTTTAATATAAGGAAACATTTTCCTACAAATTTTTAAATCTTATTTCATTTCCTGAGGGATTAAATCTCCAGAAATATACTGAAACACAATATTTTATTTCTAACTAAGACACAAATTACATATTTTCAGAGATTTAATTTGAAATTGCTTTCGTCATGGAATATTTCCATAAAAAATTTCATCCCATATTTTTTCCTAATACAATGAAAAACACATTTTGTTAACTTCTAACTGTGAAACCGAATACAGATTTTCTTAATTTAGCTTTAAACATGTTTTCATAATGTAATATTTTAATAAAAGTCTTCATCCTCTATTTCACCCCCTTAGGGTTGAATTTCCAAAAACATCTAAATACGTGTTTTCCTTTCTGTTTATTTCCATCCGAGAGGACAAATATCGGTTTTCATAGATGTAGCAATTTTCGTAGTTATGGATTCAAAATTTCCTTAATCTCGACATATTTTCAAAAAACCTTTCACTTCTCATTTCACCCATTAAGGGTGCAATTCCGAACAGTAAACGATGCCTGCAGCAGAAAATCAATATCCTTTCCAAATTTCAACCTTAATGATTTGGGCTGGGCGATAATATGTCAGTGAGTTAGATTCCATTTCACCCACTTAGGGACTGAACTTTTGCAAAAACACTGATGCACGTATTTTTTGTGTATAACCGAGAAGCCAAATTCGAAAATTCATAGATTTATCTTTAAAAATACTTTAATAATGAAATATTTTCATAAAACATTTCATCCCATTTTTCCCCTTTACTAGTACTCTTTAGAAAATACTGAAACACTCATTTTCGTATTTCTATTCGAGAAGTCAAATAGTAATTTCCGTGTCAGTAGCTTGAAAAATGCTTTAGTATTTCGTTAATTAAGATTTATTTTCAAGGAACAGTCATCCACTTCTTCACCGCCATAGTGCTTAAATTTCCAAAAATATTGAAAACCTACTACATTATGTCTGACCGAGAAACACTACACAAATGTTTCGCAATTCTAGCTTCAAAATGCCTTAATAGCGGCATATTTTCAAAAAACCATTCCCCCACAATTTCATTCCTTTAGGGGCGGAATTTCAAAAAGTCTCGTCTTGAAGGATGCATAAAGTATAAGACGAACACCCTCTCCAAAGTTCAATTTTGTACACCCAGCGGTTTGTGTTGCGTGGTGATGAGTCAGTCAGTCAATCATACAGGATGTTTTATTTTATACTAGATGTACTCGCAATGCGCTGCAATGCCACGGAAAAAAAAGTGATTTTGTAATTTGTTTATTGATGCGCTTTCGGATACACAATATTTGTGGTTTTTCCGTCTGACGCGTAGACGAGTGAGTCAGATGGTTTCCCGACGGGTGGGCAAAAGCTACATGCAGGTGTTATTCACAGACTGATTTGAAATTTTGAGTGACACAACGTTGCATCGGAATACGCCTTAGGTTTTACATTTTTTTCTAAAGTACGTTTGCGCTGTGTGTTGCGAAAAGCTCTGGCAGTAAAGAAGCAATAAAATAGCGTCATGTCTAAAGTGGCAGTTTCTCACGCGTCTCAGTGTTCATGACGTCAAGTCCACAGAACTGTTTGTGTTACAGTGATAAAAATTTTCCAGCACACTTGGTAATATATGTGGATACTGGAGGCAAAATACACTCATCAGCCAAAACATTATAACCACCTGCTTAATAGCTTGTTTTTCCGTCTTTGGCACGAAATATGTCAACGATTCCGCGTATCAGTGATCCAACAGTTTGTTCGTAGGTTTGTGGAAGCATGTGGCTTTAGATGTCCACGTACAGGTCATGTAATTCGCGTAAATAACAGGTCACTGACTGGAGTACTCGGTAATGTCGCTCGTTAGCGACCCAGACGAATTCCATAGGATTTGCATCACGAGAATTTACTCACAGAGACATCAACTTGAGGTCACTATAATGCTCCTCAGACCACTGTACCACTGTTCTGGCTCCGAGACAGGAACAATTATACTGCTGAAAAGTGACACAGCCGTCGAGGAAGACATCAAACATGAAGGGCTGCCGGTGGTTCGCAACTGTCCGCGTGTCTTCGATTACTATCACAGGTCGCATGTAATTACGGTGTTTGTGGAGACGGCCACTGACATAATGCAGCAAAAATGTGACTTACACGAACAGCTGACACGTTTCCACTGATTGATGGTAGAATCCCGATGGTCCATGGCCTCGTGTCATTTGGACAACGTGTAAACACGTAAGGTGTCTGCTGCGGAGCCCCATGTTCAACACTGTAGGATGAACAGTGTGCTCCGAAACACTTGAGCGTAAGCCAGCATTGTGTTTTTTGCCAGAGATGCT
Source organism: Schistocerca gregaria (assembly GCF_023897955.1). Lineage (NCBI taxonomy): Eukaryota > Metazoa > Arthropoda > Insecta > Orthoptera > Acrididae > Schistocerca > Schistocerca gregaria. Next base: position 834,538,597 of record NC_064922.1, read on the forward strand.
AAAGATCACTACCTATCCTACTTTACACAGCGCAAAAGCCTCCTATCCCCACGTTCTGTTAAGGATTGTGGACCGGCCGCTATGGCCGATCGGTTCTAGGAGCTTCAGTAAGGAACCGCGTGACTGCTACGGTCGCAGGTTCGAATCCTGTCTCGGTCATGGATGTGTGCGATAACCTTAGATCAGTTAGGTTTAAGTAGTTCTAAGTTCTAGGGGACTGATGACCTCAGATGTTAAGTCCCACAGTGCTCAAAGCCATTTGAACCACTTGAAGGATTGTGGTTGCCTAACTATTTAGCACCTAGTAGTAGTTTTACTGTCCTCCTACCTCTTCCCGTAGATGTTCGTGACAGTAGCACCCGAACATTCGACGTTATCGAGATATTCGTTCACAGGTTCTGCGTAATAATAATCTACTCTTTGTCAAAGTCTCTTATCAATGGATTTCCCCAGTTGCAGCCCACATCTTGGTTAGGGTGTTCTCCCGTCCTTGTCTGCCCCGCTTACATACTTTTGTTACGGCATCACGTGCCCGCAACCCCACCAGGCGGCATCCAAAGTTGTGGTGGACAGTGGTCATAATGTTTCCACTGTTCAGTGTGTGTTCCAGAATGGAGGTAGCAGTAACGAAGTAATACAAGTAAAACGTCATGCCTGATGTGGCAGTTTTACGGTATGTACAGCGAAAACGTAGAAGGCGCTAGCATTTTCTCCTGTCATCATTTTGGTAGGATGTAAGGGAGAAAAAAACTTTTTGCAGGTTTGAAATTATAAATGAAATAAAGTTTGTTGGCAGTCGCTAAGTGCTTTCATATTCAAATAGTGGATGCATAAATGTGGCGTTGTTTATAACTTCATTCTTCCTCAACTATTAATCGTACTCGTACTCTTTCGGGAGTGAGGGGGGTGGGAGGGGGGTTAAAGAGAGGGAGCAGGAACCATCCGTGTGTGTACGGAGAGCAACTCCCCAAAATATCATGGTAAGAGGAAGAATGGTTAAGAACGCTTGGAGGACAAAGAAACAACCATTTTTTATTTATACAGATACCGAGGTTTATCGGAAACTCTCTTACCTCACGCAATGGCTGTACAATAGATAATAAGGATCTATCGAGCCTAATATTTTAAAGAATGTATGAATCAAAATAATTCACACCTAAGGCACATTTTGGAACTTGTGTGTTGTTATCCTTACAGCTCCTACCAAAATAGGTTTGATACGTGCTGCCTTTTTCCCTCTAGTTTTCCTTCAGAGATCGCTGAGCTAGTGATCTTTTGGAATGTACGCTTCCTCCATGAGACCTGTGTAGTTCAGTGAAATTTTATTGAAAATACACGAGCGATTATCAAAGCGAATGTTAAACTGGATTGAAATCCAAGAAAAGAGGCTGCCATGGATTGCTCTTAATGTATAGTCTTAATCAAATGCTATAGCAATAGGAAGCAGTTGTGAAATGCAGGAAAATGAGATGGCGCGTTGATACAAGTGCTAATGTAAAAGATAACCAAGCGTCAGATAAATCATGTATCCAGGATGTAATAGAAAGGTATGGCGGAACTTACAGGAAACATTCCTCACACGGAGAGGAAGTTAATATATCATGTGCACCCTCGGGTTCGTAATCACTTATTGCCATGTTAGAGCTCCGTTGCAGAACTCTCCAGTGCTTTAATCATGGGAGACACACAGTAAAAGAACGTTTGAGCGTAATACGAAGTACTTTTCTAAGTGAAATTCAAAAGTCTGCGATTAGCTAGAATTCATGCGTAAACCCACCGTCGCACTGAATTCCAGATGCACCGAGTAGGTTTGGCTCCGGAGTGCATGGAGGCCAAGGATTGGTCCATCTTTACCTATTTGTCTGTCACGGAATCTGTTATTTAGGAACCCACAATCATTAACTCTGAAATGAGGAGGAGTTTCGTCGTGCATGAACTACGTGTTTTGTGGCACTCTAAAGGCAAAAATGTTAGTGGGACAGGTAGAGTATTCTCTATGAAAGCATTGTAAGGTTCCTCCGTTGAGCCTGGGTGGAAGGACATGAGGCCCTAAGAAACAATCGCCAACAATGCCGAACCAAACGAAGGTAGAAAATATGTTTTGATGACTTAATTCGAAAATGTCATGAGGATTCTGTACAGCCTATTTGTGCTGGTTATGAAAATTTACATTCTGGTGACGTTGAAATGAAACCTCGTTCGTGAACATCATATCTGCACTAAAGCGAGGTTTAATATATTGCTGAATGAATAATTTGCAGAAGTGTACCCGTGCAAGAAAATCAGCTGCCGTCAGTGCCTGCACACACTGTATGTGGTACGGATACAGCAGGTTCTCGTGTACCTTTCTCCAGACAGTCATGTGGTCAATGTTACTTATTGCAGCTAAATGTCTTCCGCTTACATTAGTGTTATTGTCAACTGCACGAAGAAGTTCCTCCTCCAATTGAGGTCTCCTCTTCCTTCTAGGCCTCCCCCAGTTGCGAGTAACAGGCTTAAACGTCACATGCTCCCTAAGACGTTATTTTGAGCATTTCAAGTAAGAAAAATGTTTCATGTAATGCTGGTACGTTATATTGCTGTATGTTTTCCTTGATTATGAAGAGAAGTAGAAAATAATCTCTAACATGCAAATTTCTGGATCCATTCATATAACATTTTCTTTTTTTTCTATGAGTGAGGAATGTTTCGTCAGACATCGGATTTGCTACTTTGCTACAACCTGCACAGTAGGGATAATCAACCTTTTTTACTTAAAGCCCACTTTCGTATCTCTGTTAATAGTGAATCTTTTGTTCTAATCATCAACCAGTCCATGGTTCTGGTGCTTTGTAAACTAGGGAAGTAACTTTATAAGATTCAAAAAGCACAGTAACAGGAAGTTAAAGCATATGATAATACTTATTTAGCAAATATCTTACGTTTAATTTTGTGAAAATTTTATGACACTGTTTTTAAAATCCCTATCGCAGCATGAAAGCTGGAACGTCCACTTGTGCGCGGGTGCACGGTAGAAACGAGGTTCACTCCCATTGCTGTACCGGCTAAAAAAATTGTTTGGTAAGATATAAATGAAAGGGATTAGAAACGTGTATCACTGACAGTAGAGCATCTATTAGTAACAGTTTAACGGTGAATTATTATTTATAGACTGTCGTAAATTTGTTCGAAAAATCATTTACGTTTCTTTGAAAAAGAGGAACCGGGGGACCGAGCATCATCAGTCTTCTGACTAGAATCATACGACGCATCACAATTTTCTCTCCTATGCCAACCTCTTCGTGTCAGTCTAACCTAACATCCTGCATTATTTGTTCGATAAATTTCAGTCTCTCACTTTACTTACACTTCCGCCCTTCATGGTTCCCTCTAGTCTTTCCTGTCATTCTGTCATTGCCTCTAGTCAGTGTTTTTCCACATATTTATTTCCTCACAGATTCTCCAGAGCACTACCTTCTTTCTTGTCGTATCAGTACACCTAATTTTCAGCATTCTTCGGTGAAATCACATCTTATGCACGTAGATTCTCTTTCCTCCCTGCATTCGCACAGTTCATATGATTCTGTTGTCGACACGTACTTAGAGATTTCTTTATCAAATCGATTCTTACGTTTGATGTTAATATACTTCTTTTACGGAAGAATACCATCTTTTAATGTACTATTCTGTTCTTTTTTTTCTTTATCCAACTTGTCCCGTCTTTCGGTCGATATCTTGCTTCCGAATTATTATAAATTAGTATTATATCTGTGGGGAAAAGGCACAACATTTTTATAAGTCAAAAAGTCTTAATTCTTTTAGATTAGTGGCATCACGAGTCACATCACTTTTTCAGTGACGTCACGTCGGTGAGAAATTTAAAAAATACAAGGTGGCACTGGTAGAAAATTTTTAAATATTGTACCGCATCTTTCCTTTGTGGGAGACAAAAATGAGGGAAATATCTCTGTGTTGATAAAAATGTGCAGCGAACGAATAAAGATGTTGCTAGGGGAAATACGCGCTGAAAATGCAAGCAGAATGTGTTTGGTAAAATTGCACACATCGAGGTACAAGCAAATATTCCACCGTTTAGAAGAAACGTCATTTAAATTCTTAAGCCACCGCATTTCATTACGTTCTAATGTATCAGGCCCTGGTGGCTAATGAGCGTCATCAGTGTTTGAAGGTTCGCTGATTGTAAAAATAGTATACTGACTTCCACGTAAAAATTGGTAATGATTATGAATTCGGAGTTCGTAAAAATATACCTGCACGTTCGACATTGCGATAAGCAATTTATCTTTCTGCCTTGGAATAATGTGGTCGTAAGTTCCTGATACATCTACCTGAACAGTATAAGATCGTCGAATAAAATTAATCTGGTAGTAACAAAAGGTTTCTATAATAACTGCAGACACCAACTCCACCAACCTCTTTCCTTTTCCAAGGTTGCCTGTCACAAGCTAGGATAATGGAGGAGCTACAGAGGAGTAACACATCTTAAGAAAATATGGTTCAGCTGACCAGGCTAACAGTACTATGCAAGACCCCCTTGCCAGTGTTAAGGTGAAGATCTCAACGGCAGCGAAGGAGGAGGAGATAGACTCCAACTGGCAAAAGAGGCAGTCTCTCGTCCAAGGCTAAAATGGTCAGAGGATACGACAGCTCCACATGTTAGTGGCGGGGCTCCCGACAGCGTCTGTTCCACATGTTAGTGGGGGCTGCATGCTAACAACTTGGTCTTAGGCTAACAACTTGATTTTGTGAATTCAAGGATGAGCCTAGATTTCCTGCTGTCTGCAATTTACAACTTTAAATCGAAAATTGTGAAGTTGCCAAAATGGATGCAGTATCCCAGGTGGTAACTCTGAGGAAGAAGCCACCATCACAGCTTGTAATGCATTGGGACATAGGGTTCTGAGGAGTCCCAATATTTGCAGTGATGAAGATGTGGGCTATGCTGCAAAGCCCTCCAAGTTTAAGAAGAAATACTTCTTTGGACGATTAAATGTAAATTCTTCTCTGAAAATTGGGAGACAGAAGGAATTGGAATTATTTCTACAGGTGAACTATATACAACTTTTAGCAGTGCAGGAAACAAGATTCTTAGATCAGAATGTAGCTGACACAACATTACATAGTTTAGAAAGGGAAACCAGCAGTAAGAATAATGGAAAATATGCCAGTGTTTGGAACTGCATTTTATGCAAGCAAAAACGTCGTTGATAGTGGAGTTAAAGAATCACATATTTGAATCAAGAATTCTAGGAAGGGAAATAAATTGAATTAAAGTAAACTACGTGGCTTTTGCGGACGAATTTGCAATACATTCAGAAAATTTGAGAGACGCAGATATTCAAATAAATGTTTTGGAAGAAATATCAAATAGAACTCGTCTCTAAATTTCATCTGAAAGAAACAAAATGCATGCCAAACATAAAAAAGCACAAAAATTCATAGAAACCAAGTAGCTAAAGTACAGCGAGTTAGTAAATTCAAATGTCTTGGAGAAATTGTACAACAGAGTGGATTAGAAAAAATTGTAGTAGGTGTGAGAGTTAACATATTGTAAAGAGGATGTGGTTTGATAAAGAATATTTGCAACAAGAAACCCATACCGAGAAACAAAACTAAAACATTGAACCACAGAGGTATGACCATGACAGAATTGAGGTACTTGAAAGATGGATTGTTAGAAAAATAATGGGTGTAACACATACTACATATGGCCCCAAAACAAGAAGAATGAGAAGGTCTTCAAAAATATAGAAGAAAAATCTGAAATAATGGCTTAACATAAGATTAACCTGTTTCGGACACTTGTACCAAATAATGAGGCAAGGCTCACGAGACAAATATTCCTGTATTTCTGGAAGGATAAACCGAAAATCGCATGGATTACAGAAATACGGAAAGATCTAGAAAGAAACAACATCAAAGAATCAGAAATAGCAGACAGAAAACATTCTTATAAATAAAATATTACTTTCAGAAGGTTTTCAGTGCTGAAGAAACAAGAAATTGGCAACAACGTCGACAGAAGAAAGAAAAAGGCAACATGGGAAGAAGATGGAAGAGCATTGGAAGCATATAAAAGAACGAGGAAAGAAGAGGATCTGAACTTGTTACGTGATCCTAGTTGCACAATACAAGAAAATAAAAATAAAAAAAACACAGACACCACTATTCACGAATACAATTATTGTTGTTCGATAAATCAGATATTACACAGAAACGGAAAGACGTATCTCCTAATACATCCAATGATACAACTAAACTGAGTAGCCGGAAGAGGAAGTCTCAGCTTTCTAATACATCATTTGGTTCTCCCAAAAATACATGCAATATAGAAGTTACTTACTATGCCTCTGCATACTGTCTATGAGTTACGATTAACATCTGTTTTCCAGTCATTGATATTATGTATATACATGTTGTGCTATAGGGCTGATAGTCTCTTCATCAAACTGATAAAAAAATTGACTCGTTTTTGTATGATGCGCTTAATATGTAGGATGGTAGTGGGCGGGAAGTTAAAAAAAATACAAGATGTCATTTTGAGGAAAAATATTCAGGCAGTCAAATGGCTTAAAAGTTGGAGACGATATTGTTCGGAAAATTTTAAAATTTCAGTGGAGTTTTCCTCTGCAAGCGCGCGCACACATACACACACACACACACACACACACACACACACACACACACATTTGCAAATACACATAACTGATTTTTCTATACTGTGTTCAAAACAATCTCATTAACCGCTGTTAACACCCAAAATTCGGTCTTATCAGTAAATTTCATCTCTCTCTGTTTTAAACTCCGCTAACATTTGTGTGAAATTTCATATATATCTCTCTCTCTCACTCTCTCTCTTTGTAACGTTTACTTGAATGAAGTGTTAATATTATAATTATCACACATCGAATGAACGGGAAAAAATACTCTAGATAAAATTCTACTACAATTTTCTTTTATATTTTCATACAGTAAGTAATATTAAATACCTTTTACATTTTCAGATATACACTAAGCTAACAGCACAAATCGTTCTATATCTTATGTTGTCACACAATAGAAACAAATTTAATTCACATTTTTATTCATCTTCAACACTTTTTTGAATATCATCTATTGCACAGAATAGGGTTTATACACGAACAATCATCAACTGAGTCTTTCAATTTAGAATTTTCTGCAGCATTCATGAACTTCAAGCAATAATCGACGCTTCTCGAAATTTTTCTTCAGTAAGTATTATTTCACTGTCATGTGCATTATTGCCTACTGCTTTCGAAACTAGCAAGAAAACTGGTCACTCTCCAGATTCATTCAGGTCATTTCAATGGGCGTATTCGATATCCGCTGTGGAAATTTCCAGATTTGAACGCTAGCTTTCTGACTGTAATCGCCCCTTTCTTCTTCTTCTTCTACTTCTTCATTATTGTCATCATTATCATCATCCCGTTTTTCTTGATCACCTTCCACATCGTACTCGTCTTCTTCTCCTCCAGTGTCTCCAATTCATGCTTTTATATATACATTGTTTTCTTTTACTTTACCATCTTTGCCTTGGTTTGTCTTCTTCTTCCACTATGCGAATTGTTTTCTCAGTCCCTGCATGTGTTGAATAATACGTCTGATGGGAAGCTAAAGTGCATGCTTCTTGAATCGCCCCTCCTCCTCTGACAAAACCTGGCGAGACTTTTTGTGTCCAGCATTAGCCACAGGTAGATTAGGGTCCGAAATGCGTCCCTCCCCCCCTTCCTCCCCAGCTGATGTACTGGGATTATCTCTTAAGAATGATCTGCCAGTTTGATGTTACCCACGTTTAACAATGTGGGTATATTTATAACCTTTGTTGGAATTTGCTTGTCTGTAGGAGAGATATCTTTTCTTATGAGCACTGGTAGCCCTAAACATTCTACCATAATCATAAGATCCTCGTGTTGTACAACTTTCTCTATTAACAAGAGCTACAGAACATTAAGAACTTTCTAAATGATGATTACATCTTATGTACTGGGCGTTATATAAATGGAACGCTTTATAATATTTATTACATTAAACTTACAGTTATAAATAATATGTCAAATGAGAGAGCAACGTAAACAGTTGTGTTTCGCGCATGCTCAGTGCGCAATGTTTCCACCGCAGTTTGCTAGACAGCGGTTGTAGTGAAGATGGCGACAAGTGAACAGAGAGCGTTTTGTGTTTTGCAGTTGGCAAAGACCGAATCTGTATTACTGTGCAACGTGCGTTCCGGCTAAAGTTCGGTTGTGATCCCCCAAGTGATAATACCATTCATAGATGGTATCAACAATTCGAAGACACCGGCTTCCTTTGTAAAAGGAAGAGCACTGGACGACCAAGAGTTAGTGAAGAGACTGTGGAGCGAGTGAGAGAGTCGTTCACTCGTAGCCCAAAGAAATCAGTCCGGAATGCTGGGCATGAACCACAAGTTCCACTGTCGACTGTTTGGATTGTTGTTGTTGTTGTGGTCTTCAGTCCTGAGACTGGTTTGATGAAGCTATCCATGCTACTCTATCCTGTGCAAGTTTCTTCATCTCCCAGTACTTCCTGCAAACGTACATCCTTCTGAATCTGCTTAGTGTATTCATCTCTTGGTCTCCCTCTACAATTTTTACCTTCCACGCTGCACTCCAATGCAAATGATCCCTTAATGCCTCAGAACATGTCCTACCAACCGGTCCCTTCTTCTTGTTAGTTTTCCCACAAACTCCTCTTCTCCCCAATTCTACTCAATACCTCCTCATTAGTTCTGTGATATACCTATCTAACCTTCAGCATTCTTCTGTAGCACCACATTTCGAAAGTGTCTAATCTCTTCTTGTACAAACTATTTATCGTCCATGTTTCACATCCGTACATGGCTACACTCCATACAAATACTTTCAGAAACGACTTCCTGACATTTAAATCTATACTCGATGTTCACAAATTTCTCTTCTTCAGAAACGCTTTCCTTGCTATTGCCAGTCTACATTTTACATCCTCTCTACTTCGACTTTGCCCCCCAAGTATCAAAATTCCTTTACTACTTTAAGTGTCTCATTTCCTAATCTAATTCCCACAGCATCACCACGACTTAATTGGACTACATTCCATTATCCTCGTTTTGCTTTTGTTAATGTTCGTCTTATATCCTCCTTTCAAGACACTGTCCATTCCGGTCAACTAATTTTACAAATCCTTTGCTGTCTCTGACAGAATTATAATGTCATCGGCGAACCTTAAAGTTTTTATTTCTTCTCCATGGATTTTAATACCTACTCCGAATTTCACTTTTCTTTCCTTTACTGCTTGCTCAATATACAGATTGAATAACATCAGGGAGAGGCCACAACCCTGTCTCACTCCCTTCCCAACCACTTTCATGCCACTCGACTCTTATAACTGCCATCTGGTTTCTGTACAAATTGCAAATAGCCTTCCGCTCCCTGTATTTTACCTCTGCCACCTTTAGATTAAGAAAGAGAGTATTCCAATCAACAGTGTAAAAAGCTTTCTCTAAATCTACAAATGCTAGAAACGTATGTTTGCCTTTCCTTAATCTTTCTTCTACGATAAGTCGTAAGGTCAGTATTGCCTCACGTGTTCCAACATTTCTACGGAATCCAAACTGATCTTCCCCGAGGTTGGCTTCTACCAGTTTTTACATTCGTCTGTAAACAATTCGCGTTAGTATTTTGCAGCTGTGACTTATTAAACTGATAGTTCGGTAATTGCCACATCTGTCAACACCTGCTTTCTTTGGGATTGGAATTATTATATTCTTCTTGAAGTCCCTGGGTATTTCGCCTTCTCATACATCTTGCTCACCAGGTAGTAGAGTTTTGTCAGGTCTTTCAGTGCTCTGTCAAACTCTTCACGCAGTATCGTATCTCCCATTTCATCTTCATCTAAATCCTCTTCCATTTCCATAATATTGTCCTCAAATACGTCGCCCTCATATAGACCTCTATATACTCCTTCCACCTTTCTGCTTTCCCTTCTTTGCTTAGAAGTGGGTTTCCATCTGAGCTCTTGATATTCATACAAGTGGTTCTCTTTTTTCCAAAGCTCTCTTTAATTTTCCTTTTGGGATCATCTATCTTACACCTAGTGAGACAACCCTCTACATCCTTACATTTGTCCTCTAGCCATCCCTGCTTAGCCATTTTGCACTTCCTGTCGATCTCATTTTTGAGACGTTTGTATTCCTTTTTGCCTTCTTCATTTACTGCATTTTTATATTTTCTCCTTTCATCAATTAATTTCAATATTTCTTGTGTTACCCAAGGGTTACTACTAGCCCTCGTCTTTTTACCTACTTGATCCTCTGCTGCCTTCACTACTTCATCCTTCAGAGTTACCTATTCATCTTCTACTGTATTTCTTTCCCCCATTCCTGTCAATTGTTCCCTTATGCTCTCCCTGAAACTCTGTACAACCTCTGGTTTAGTCAGTTTATCGAGGTCCCATCTCCTTAAATTCCCTCCTTTTTGCAGTTTCATCAGTTTTTATCTACAGTTCATAACCAGTAGATTGTGGTCAGAGTCCACATCTGCCCTTGGAAATGTCTTACAATTTAAAAATTGGTTCCTAAATCTCTGCCTTACCATTATATAATCTATCTGATACCTTCTAGTATCTTCAGGATTCTTCCATGTACACAGCATGCTTTTATGATTCTTCAACCAAGTGTTAGCAATGATTAAGGTATGCTCTGTGCAAAATTCTACCTGACTGCTTCCTCTTTCATTTCTTACCCCCAATCCATATTCACCTACTAGTTTTCCATCTCTCCCTTTTCCTACTCTCGAATTCCAGTCATCCATGACTACTAAATTTTCGTCTCCCTTCACTACCTGCATAAATTCTTTTATCTCATCATACATTCATCAATTTCCTCATCATTTGCAGAGCTAGTTGGCATATAAACTTGTACTACTGTATTAGGCGTGAGCTTTGTGTCTATCTTGGCCACAATAATGCATTCACTATGCTGTTTGTAGTAGTTTACTCGCACTCCTATTTTTTTATTCATTATTAAACCTACTCCTGCATTACCCTAATTTGATTTTGTATTTATAACCCTGTATTCATCTAACCAAAAGTCTTGTTCCTCCTGCCACCGAACTTCACTAATTCCCACTATATCTAACTTTAGACTATCCATTTCCCTTTTTAAATTTTGTAACCTACCTGCCCGATTAAGGGATCTGACATTCCATGCTCCGATCCGTAGAACGCCAGTTTTCTTTCTCCTGATAACAACGTCCTCTTGAGTGGTCCCCGCCCGGAGATCCGAATGGGGGACTATTTTACCTCCGCAATATTTTACCCACTCGCAATGTGCACATCTGAGGCTCAGAAAATCCTCACGAGGTGGTACAAATGCAACGATATTCTCCTAAAGCGCTTGTTTTTGTGCCGTATCCCAACGGAAATTTCATGGGCCTTTTTTTTGTGCATCTACTGTAACTGGGACTTCTTACCTTGGTACACTAGAGCAATGGCTCTTCCCTCAATTGGAAGAACGTGAGCCAGAGAATTTCATTTTCCAGCAAAATGGCGTGCCACCTCACTGGCATAGCGAAGTATGCGATTGGTTGAACTTCACTGTGCCCAAGTGCTGCATAGGCCACAAGGGTCCCAATGACAGGGCTTCCTTTGCATGGCCTCCACGTTCACCCGAGCTAACGCCACGCGATTGTTTCTTTTGTGGCTTCATCAAGGATCGTGTGTACGTGCCTCCGCTACCAGCAGACCTCCATGAATTAAGAAGCTGGATTGAAACAGCTGTTGCTACAATCACTGAAGACACACTTATCAAAATATGGGAAGAACTCGGTTATAGACTAGATGTGTGTCGTGTGACAAATGCTTCTCGCATTGAACATTTATACGGTTCTTGGAAAAACTGTTTGAGTTGCTCTTTCATCTGACATATCATTTATGACTGTAAATTTAATATAATAAATATGATAAAGGGTTAAAACCCAGATATTCATTTACAAACACCGTATATGTACAGGAAGTAACATAATTAGTATCAGAAAACTAACGCTAATGAAATTATAAAGCAGAGGAGCGTTTTTAGTAAACATAGGCCTGTAAACAAACTATTTTGCAAGATGTCTGCAGATGCCTAGATAAGGGCCTTCACTGATTTCATTTTGAAGTATTGCTCTTTTTAATACAAATGTATGTGAAATGTTGACTTTTTGATCACGTACACATTGGATCAAGGTCTTTCATAATACGAAATGCTGTTTGTTTCAGTCAGGATTTATATGTTAGAAGTGAACTGGGGCTCTGGAGACTTTTTATACATCAACAGCACTCACTTTGTATAACTAATTGCACAAGATGCATACCCGATTGTGGCTTTCAGATGAGAGAGTTACAGCCAGGCACAGGTCGGGTTACGTGTGCTACGTTATTTATCATAATAAATGGACAATAAATAATCATACTATAGATGTAGGTTAACGGCTTGACTAATGCTTGACGAAATAGTGCTTGATGTTTACACAAATCTATTCACTGTGTTACATGGCTCACGCATTTCAGCCAGTGCGTTTGGGCCATGTCCCAGCGTAACGTGATAACATGACACACGTGATTTTTCTTAGGACAGGCATCAGCAAGCGTGAACTCGCTGGGAAAGCGCTTTTGCTTGTCTCCTGGCTTCTCTGTCTGAGAAAGCACACAGTCAATTTTGTCAAGTTGGTGAAACATGACAAGCTTGGAAACTGCTGCTGTATTTACTTGTTCTTTCATGCCTTTAGCTTGTTGGAACAGTCTGAACCTGTCAGAAGAATACCTAAATTGCTGGAACATGTCGATAACTATCGACTTAACAAGAACAAACAGACATAAAAAAACAGTTACAAGTACATAGTAAGTCACTGATTCTGCTTCGCCGCTGTTATTTCTGTGCCCTATGTCTTCGCCGTTGAGTTAAAAAAAAGTCTAAAATGCAGTTCACACCGTTACTGCAAATACAGTTTATATTTCGCTTCTCGGTTACTCGTTGTAATTCAAGTAAACAGTGAATTTTTTTGTAACATTTTATTGTTAATTGTTGTGTTTCCTTTCTTTCCAGAATGATGTAGAATGTCCTCTTGATTGTGCACCATATGTAATGCACACTCATGCTCATAAATTAAGGATAATTGCCGAATGTGGTGCCACACAACGTGGAACTACACAAAACTGGCGCTAATAGTATAGGCACACAGGGAACACACACGACACAGATATGTAAGTCCACAATATTGGTCATAAGTTGGGAAAACCGTCCCGAAACACATGTGATATAAAACGCCACTGTTTCTTGCGCATGTACCCCGATATCAATAAGAGATACTATCTCCGTGCACACGTACACAGGTCGCCTAACCGGTTGGCATACTTTGGGTAAGGTGGTCGAGCAGCTGCTGTGGTATAGCCTCCCATTCTTGCACCAGTGCCTGTCGGAACTCCTGAAGTGTCCTAGGTGCTTTGAAGACGTGCAGTGATACGTCGACCGAGAGCATCACAGATGTGCTCGATGGGGTTTGGGTCTGAAGAACAGGCAGGCAACTCCACTAGTCTGATATCTTCTGTTTCAAGGTACTCCTCCACGATGTCAACTCGGTGGCGGCATGCGTTATCATCCATCAGGAGGAAGGTGGGACCCATTGAACCCCTGAAAAGGCGGATATACTGGTGCAAAATGACGGCCCGATACACTTGATCTGTTACAGTTCCCCTGTCGATGACATTCAGGGGTGTACGTGCACCAATCATAATCCCACCTCTCACCATCAAACCACGACCACCATACAGGTCCCTTTCAAGGACATTAAGGGGTTGATATATAGTTCCTGGTTCACGCCAGATGAAAACCCGGCGAGAATCACTATTCAGACTATACCTGGACTCGTCCGTGAACATAATCTGGCACCACTGTTCCAATGACCATGTACTTTGTTCTTGACACCAGGCTTTACGGGCTCCCCTGTGACCAGAGGTCAGTGGAATGCACCTTGCAGATCTCCGGGCGAATAAACCATGTCTGTTCAGTCGTCTGTAGACTGTGTGTCTGGAAACAACTGTTCCAGTGGCTGCGGTAAGGTCCCCAGCAAGCCTACATGCAGTGCTCCGTGGCCGTTTGTGGTCAATGACAGTGAGATATCCATCTTCTTGTGGTGTTGTACACTGTGGACATCCCGTACTGTAGCACCTGGACAAGTTTCGTGTCTGCTGTAATCGTTGCCATAATCTTGAAATCACACTTTGTGGCACACGGAGGGCCTGTCCTGCGACCTGCTGTGTTTGACCAGCCTCCGATTGCCCTAGTATTCTAACTCTCATAACGTCATCAATATGTGTGCTTTGAGCCATTTTCAACACACAGTAACCCTTAGCACGTCTGAAAACGTCTGCACACTTACTCGCTGCACCGTACTCTGACATGCACCAACAAACCTCTGCATATGTGGACTGCTGCCCGCACCAACGTGCGACGACAGCAAGTCAAATGCACCTCATGACCATACCACGAGGCGATTTAAACCCGCAAACCGCCCACCAGAGCGTTGTTTCGCCATGTATCAGCTTTATCCTTAATTTATGAGCATGAGTGTGCTTTTTGCCGAAGAAACCAGCATTTTGGATGTCACTTAGTGCTGAAAGTAGTGTGGTTCCTTCTGGCGGTTTCATTCTAGATAGGACAACGCCTTTCTACGAGGTATGTATAGCCCCAGCGAAACGGTTAGTGGAAACACATCACCATCATACTATTGGCTCAACTGCTGTGTCATTGTAAATGAGGCTAAATTGTACACACTCAGTTATTTCGTTGGAGTCAGGGGTCCTCGTGAAGAGTTTGGAGAATGTGAAATGAACTGCCAGTACATAATGTGAATAATAGTGAGGACAAGGGCTGCAATTGTATGTCGAGCGATACAAACCAATGACCTTTAAGTTAAATGTGAAATTCTGGCTCAGTGGTGGTGTGACAGATATTTGCAAGATTTCCCATTCGACGTGAATGAACGGAATGGACCATTTCTTGAATAAAATAATATACCTTTTAGTAATAAGATTTATATATAGAGTGCTACTGCTTGTTTCGTTTTCTCCCCTGCATATACTGTCATAATCAGCATGTAAACTGAAGCAGTGAACAGTAAAATATGGCTCTGAGCACTATGGGACTTAACATCTATAGTCATCAGTGCCCTAGAACTTAGAACTACTTAAACCTAACTAACCTAAAGACATCACACAACACCCAGTCATCACGAGGCAGAGAAAATCCCTGGCCCCGCCGGGAATCGAACCCGGGAACCCGGGCGCGGGAGGCGAGAACGCTACTGCATGACCACGAGCTGCGGACGCAGTGAACAGTAATTGATATTTACTCCAAATGTGCAATTCTAAGATACGGAACTGTTTAAGAACAGACTTAGGCAAGGATCGTATTCTTCACTTGATTAGGAGGTGGACCACAAATCTGAAACGGAACTTAACTGACGAGGCAGTTCGGCATTTGACATAAGCATGTTTTGGGATGTATAAAAGAAGAAGAGAGATGAAATTTTCTGATGAGGCACAAGTTTATGTGCTAAGGTTGAGAATACCTTAAAGAGAATATTTTTAAACAAAAATACAGGTGTGTGTGTGTGTGTGTGTGTGTGTGTGTGTGTGTGTGTGTGTGTGTGTGTGTGTGTGTGTGTCTGTGTGTGTGTGTGTGTCTGTCTGTGTGTGTGTGTGTGTGTGTGTGTAAGAGAATTGTTTAATAACTAGTAGAATACATTTGAACGTGATACCCAGTTCAGCTGAAAGGGAAGAAGAAATCTGCGGAAATATTGATGTATAACTGGATACGTTTGAATATGATGGACTACATACTAACTAACTATTTCCTTTTAGATAGAAATATATGGCGCTGCAATTGGCAGTGCAATTTTTGAGGGACGCTATTTTTTTTTAATTATCCTGACAGTGCCACTTCGTTTTGTTTCAATGTGTGGTAAAAATACTGCTCTGCAAGGTTAAAAAAATTGTTTTAAATTTTCCTGCAAGCAACATCTTGCATTTTAAACCACTGTGATCGGCTATTTCATTCTCAATGGATGTCATAATAAAATTACTACCAGTGTCATCTCGTAGTGTTTAAGTTTTCTACTATCCCCAGCCTGGATTTTTTAAATTTTTCTACCAGTGCCATTTTTTATTTTTTATTTTTTCACCGTTTTTCATCTTCAATTTTCAAATTTACTGATTTCTGTCACCCTTAATTTTTTAATTTGCCGCCAACCGCCATCTTCAATCTTTCAATATCCCACCTTCTACCAGGTATAATTTCTAAATGTTTCACCAACTTGACATCATTAAAAAGGAAGCATTGCTTGGGTCGTTATCATAATGTGGTCACAGACCATTGGGTTTTGGCTTGTGACATCTCAAATGAAAACAAATTAAATTGTTCCACTTGTAAACAATGTGGTCCAGGTTCCCTGTAGGTACACTACTGAATTTTCCACAGTGGCGGAAATGAGAGGATGGTGACTCTGAAGCATAGAACAGAAACACCTGGAATATTTTCAACCAAATTTTTTGGGTTGTAAATTTTGGAATGACATTCCTCAAAACCACTAGGGCTGAGGGTATTGATGAGATTGCACGACATGTAAATATTTGAAAATTAGCTGTCGGTACTCATTTCTTATATTTAGTCATATGGTGTACACCAGCAGAGAATCAGACATATGTGAGAAATATATGTCACATATGTATACATCTAGTGTCTTCTCCTAACCATCTGGATCGATTTCCTCCGATATTGATATACATATTACTATCTGGAAAGAAATACTGTGGCGGTAAAAACCACCAACCTCCCATTGGGATGGATGTTGGGCTGATAACGGGGTGATGAACAGACAGGTACGGGATACGAGGAGACGTAGATGGAGAGATGGAGATGTACAGAGAGAGGATTGACGAGGAGATGGACAAGAGAGGGGGAGACGGGATGGATGGAAGAAGGGTAGGAGGAGATGGACAGTGAGCATAGGGAGGAAGAGACGGACAGGGTTAGCTAGTTAGTCACACTTTCCATGGATCATTTTAACCATTTTTTTTGTCGAAGTGGTATGGAACGTGTTACTTGACAGGATAGGTAAACATTAACACATTAATGCCCTGTCGTTGGACTATGTTAATCAATTGACACACTGTCAATCGGCCACGTGGACTACTACGCACTGCACGTGAGTAATATAGTTCTCGCTATCTCCGCTAGCACCGAAATCGTCGTGTGGAATATGACTTTGGAATCGCCCTACATATGTGATCATTTTTATTCTTGTTATCATAGAAATATGCTTGGACGCAAGAGAAATCTTTAGCCTTTGCATGTGAAGTACATGTATAAATAAACCAGCATTACAAAAGAAAGCAATCAGTTTTCGAATCAACCATACTGGTAGTCACCTAAATCATTGTAGGTAAACTACGGAAAACCCAAATCTGGATGCCCAGACAGAGATATAAACCCCACTATCAGCTGAATTCAAGTCCATTGCCTTTATCACTGAATCACCTCTTTCCGTAATATGAAGAAGATTACAGTGAACAGAGATGCTTCTCAAGAGAGCATCGTGAACGTGTTCTGTGGTGTTCACGTCGGTATATCGAGCTGGCCGTTTCGTACTGTGGATTGTTTCCAGTTGAAGTTAAACGGCCATTACCACGTATCTTGCGTGGACAAATATTGCAGTATTGTAGGATAAAATCATCACCAATTGCGGCGTCGTAATGTTGTTCAGTAGCGTCAGGGATGTGACCTCTACATATCATTGTAGTCACAACAACACGCGAAATACATGCGAAAGATTTTTCACTAGTGTAGTTTAGAGTAGGAACAAGTATACAATGAGCATAGGATGCGCACAACGGAATTTTTGACTGCCGTACTACACTCTAAGACAATAAAAAGTAAGCCACACCACGAAGAAATTATCTGAGTGAGACGGAGATCGGTACATGTAACGTTCATGTACAGAGAAAAGATGAAAACAATTTCAGAAAAATTGGATAATTTGTTCAAGAGAAAGGGCTTCACAAATTCAGCAACTCAACAACGCGTCGGTCCACCTCTGGCCTTTATGTAAACAGATATTCGGCTTAGCATTGGTTGATAATGTTGCTGGATGTCTTCCTGATGGATATTGTGCCAAATTCTGTCCAACTGGATAGTTATATCGTCAAAATTCTTGATGGCTGGATGGCTCTCCCCATAACGCTCGAAGTATTCTTAGCTAGAGAGAAACCCGGCGATCGTGCTGGGCAAGGCAGGATTTGTGAAGCACGAACACAAGCCGTGTGCGGGCAGGCATTATCTTGCTGAAATGTAAGACCAGAATGGCTTGTCATGAAGGGCAAAAAAAAAACGAGATACCGATTATCGTCAACGTACCGCTCTTCTGTAAGGGTACCGCGGATAACGATCAAATGAGTGCTGTCAGGAAAAAAAAATGGAAGCCACACTATCCTGGTTGTCGCGCCGTAAGACGGACGACGGTCAGATTGGTATCCCACGGCTGCCCGGGGCTTCTCCAGTCACACCCAAGGATTTCTGACATCGTCATGATAACATCACAAGCAATACTTCTTTTTCAATGACGTCACGTTGGCGGAAAATTGAAGAATTATACCTAGTGGATGACGGGATATTTAAATATTAAAGATCGCGGATGGTGGGAAATTTAAAAATAAAAGATGACAGACAGCAGGAAATTCCCAAATTAAGAATTAAAAATGTCAGTAAAATTGAAAATCGAAGATTGAACTGGTAGTAAAGTTAAAAATCAAAGATGGAGATTGCATTAAATCTAAACACTGCAGGATGACAATCGCATGAATTCTTTTTGGTACTCGTTAAAAGTAAAACGGCCAACCACTGCGACTGAAGTAGAATTGTCTTCATTGATTAGCCCCGCTTCGAACTGGGTCCCGATGATCAGCTCACTATACGGCCCAAGAACTAGGAAGGTGTTTTGCTGTGCCATTTCTTTTCATTGCACGCCCCGGTTTGGTTGTCAACAACGACACCCTTACAGCACAGCGGTGCGTTTCTAATAATCAATTTGGCAAAACCATTCAAAATACGTGTGACGTTATAGTTTCGTTATTAGAGCAAAAAGTAAACAAACATGGCTGTACCAAAAGCCACTTCGCATTTATCATTTGATGTTGGTGACATGGTCAGTACGCTATTCGTTCTCCACAGATATCCCTGATCTGTGATCATGAGATTTCGATAATTAACAAGGGGGAGGAAGAGAACTGACAAGAGAGTGTGTTCAGTATTGGATGGACTGGGTAAAAGATGTATGAAACCGGGTTTGAACAGTGCAAGAACAAATAGTTAGTAAAAAATATCTAGTTGAGCGATAAAGTCTGCTGAGTCTTTGTTAGTGAGTTCTGAACAAAGGTATTACAATATGAGCTATGAACTCAAGGAAGGAAGATGCTTTACGATTGCACTTTTTAATCAATATTCTTGAGGAATTAATTAATAACGAAATTTTGCAAGGACGCTCACTGTCCAATGGCTTTGTTTATTATAAAAATAATATATGAATGTAAATGAACACCCTCTAATAAGTATATCATCGGGGGTTGCCATCAAATTTAAAAGGAGACTCGGAATTTGTAAGTAAAGTGAAAGTATTTTTACCCCCCTCCCCTGAACATTTATGCATATAATTTCCTGAGCTCATTTTTGCTTTTTAGAAAACCTGTTTAATTCATGCTTCTTTGACGCCAAAGAGCGTCAGCAATAAAGCGGGATGTATTAAAGTAAACTCAGGTATGCGCCTCGCAGAATAAATAAGTACATAACGTCTACAGTATCGGCGAGTGAGGCAGCGACACACAAACAGCAAGAGTACCGAACTGGTCAACACCAGATAAGGGAGCGAGTCATGTGATTCGTATATCTTTGGAACTATAGGCTACAGACATCACATGGTTGAGCGGGATGAAATTTGAGAGCACGTACCGTAAGGAATAAAATCAGAATAAATTAGGGAAAGTATATTGCTGCGACACTGGCTAATCTTAATTAACACATAATTAATAAACTGTAAGAAGTGATAAAAAGTGTGTATTATCATAGCTGAGTCGAAGTTCATATTTCAAATCAAGCTTCAGAAATTTTTGATTCTCAAGCGAAAAGATGCCATATCCCATTAGCAGAGCTTCAGAGTTTCTTAGTGTGACGAATACTTTCATAGTTTTGGCAAAAAGTGATAACAAAATGTAGACTAATCGAAAGCTGAACAGTTATTCTGTGCCATTGTTAATAGCGCCAATATGTAAAAGAACTCCTCGTAAGTACTCGTATTTACTGACAGCTAATTTTAACAGTAACAGCACAAACCATACAACTTAAGATAAAGTTTTACAGAAGAATCTACGGTAGTTTCACAAAGTCAGAATATGCTATCAAAAACTTGGACGCTTTTTCTGCCCCTTTCATGAACGAGTAATGGACAGTAGCAGATTTCGATTCCTATTTGATGGTACTTGATGACACCGCCCTTAGACTGGGTGAAGTAACTCTATGCCATAGTTGAAATAAGTTTGCAGCTCAGTTTCTTTGAATATGTAACAGTAAATGAATCTTCCTGGCAGATTAAAACTATGTGCCGGACCGAGACTCAGTTGGTAGAACACTTGCCCGCAAGGCAACGGTCCCGAGTTCGAGTCTCGGTGCGGCACACAGTTTTAATCTGCCAGGAAGTTTCATATCAGCGCACACTCCGCTGCAAAGTGAAAATCTCTTTCTGTAGCAGGAAATATTGGGCTCTGTCACCAGTCACCCACTCAACAGCAAGAGGGAGTGAAGGAGTACTTTATGCCCACCTTTTTAAAATGCTGTAATGTAGTCATTTCCTTTATATATTAAAATTTTGAAAAAGTTTGGAACCTTACTTACATATATCGTCTTAAAATTATTTTTGGACCCTCCCCTCCCCCCCCCCCCCCCCCCCGTTGGTAATGTGCCTGATGCACAATGGATTGAATTGCTTGGGTAATGCAAACCCACCAATGAGCTTTTTGCATGCTTAAATTCTACTGATCTCGATACGTTATGAAGGAGGATCGACTTAATGGCGTGGCTCTGTTGAACATCGGAAGTTCACTGAGGCTTTTTGCGGATGATGCTGTGGTATATCGAGAATTGTAACAATGGAAAATTGTACTGAAATGCAAGAGGATCTGCAGCGAATTGACGCATGGTGCAGGGAATGGCAATTAAATCTTAATGTAGAAAAGTGTAATGTGCTGCGAATACATAGAAAGATAGATCCCTTATCATTTAGCTACAAAATAGCAGGCCAGCAACTGGAAGCAGTTAATTCCATAAATTATTTGGGAGTACGCATTAGGAGTGATTTAAAATGGAATGATCATATGAAGTTGATCGTCGGTAAAGCAGATGCCAGACTGAGATTCATACGAAGAATTTTAAGGAAATGCAATCGGTTGCTTTTACAATAATTAAAAAAAATCAAGTCACATGAAAAGTTTAAGGAAGCTTTCTTTAAACAGATTATACACATATAAAAGACAATGCCATCTTACGATATAAAAAGTTGCAATTCTGTTTCTCTTCCTGAAATGATGAATTCTATACACCTATTCTTCCTGGCAAATTGGTTAATTACATCGTCAATAGGACAATTACTGTCAGGGTCTACATCTACATCTACATTCATACTCCGCAAGCCACCTGACGGTGTGTGGCGGAGGGTACCTTGAGTACCTCTATCGGTTCTCCCTTCTATTCCAGTCTCGTATTGTTCGTGGAAAGAAGGATTGTCGGTATGTTTCTGTGTGGGCTCTAATCTCTCTGATTTATCCCCATGGTCTCTTCGCGAGATATACGTAGGAGGCAGCAATATACTGCTTGACTCTTCGGTGAAGGTATGTTCTCGGAACTTTAACAAAAGCCCGTACCGACCTACTGAGCGTCAGACGTTTGTGCTCTCACAGTGGTGTCCTACGATTCACATCCGTAGCCGAAGATAGGAGTGCACATTTCTTTGAGCCACAGCATACATCCCGTACTGAAAATATATGCACTGACGTGGTGGTATTAGCAGCGTAGTACTGTTAGAAACGTAACTGGAGACAAAATTGAACTACTTACTCTGTAATCAATGAATAACATAGAACATGATTCCACGTATAATTCAGTTAGATATTAAATGCTAATTGTTTTGCGACCTCGCAGTCGCTCCTGAAATTATCCAGTATATCTAGGTATACCATGGGTGAGAAGAGTTAGTGTCTGTTTGCGTAAAATCATTAATTACAAATACCGAAATGTATTTGCACCTAGAAACGCAGAGTTGTGATAGTATATATGTTGTTGTTGTTGTGGTCTTCAGTCCTGAGACTGGTTTGATTCAGCTCTCCATGCTACTCTATCCTGTGCAAGCTTCTTCATCTCCCAGTACCTACTGCAACTTACATCCTTCTGAATCTGCTTGGTGTGTTCATCTCTTGGTCTCCCTCTACGATTTTTACCCTCCACGCTACTCTCCAATGCTAAACTGGTGATCCCTTGATGCCTGAGAACATGTCCTACCAACCGATCCCTTCTCCTAGTCAAGTTCTGCCACAAACGTCTCCTCTCCCCAATCCTATTCAATACCTCCTCATTAGTTACGTGATCTACCCATCTAATCTTCAGCATTCTCCTGTAGCACCACACTTCGAAAGCTTCTGTTCTCTTCCTTTCCAAACTAGTTATCGTCCATGTTTCACTTCCATACATGGC
The DNA here is from genome assembly GCF_023897955.1 of Schistocerca gregaria. Taxonomy (NCBI): domain Eukaryota; kingdom Metazoa; phylum Arthropoda; class Insecta; order Orthoptera; family Acrididae; genus Schistocerca; species Schistocerca gregaria. Next base: position 834,561,437 of record NC_064922.1, read on the forward strand.
TACACTGCATACAAATACTTTCCGAAACGACTTCCTGACGCTTAAATCTATACTCGATGTTAACAAATTTCACTTCCTCAGAAACACTTTCCTTGCCATTGCCAGTCTACATTCTGTATCCTCTCTACTTCGACCGTCATCAGTTATTTTGCTCCCCAAATAGCAAAACCCCATTACTACTTTGAGTGTCTCATTTACTGATCTAATACCCTCAGCATCTCCCGACTTGATTCGATTACATTCCATTATATATATATGTAACGACGAGAAAAACACTTGCATGAAGTATTATAGCCTGTTGTGCACTGTTCCATATCCAAACACAACATGTATAGTTTATTGAGAGCAATTTAGACAAAGGGTATGCAGAAACTAGTCAACTGTCGAGGACGAAAAGTGTCATGGCTACAAAGAACAACGAAAGAGACATTCTTTCATATTAGGGTCACGTAAATCTGTTAATAATGATATGATACATATTACTCTTGGACGGCATCTTAAATTTTTGTCATTTAATTTACTAACAGCTGATTATATTGCAGAGCTAATTTCACAGCAACCAATTTCGTTGCCGCATTATGTGTGTAAGTACGTTTCCTGCACGGCCTCCAGTAATTCTGCACTCCGGTCTTTACCTTATTTGCTCCCTCCTGCAAGCCTCCATTCTCGCACTTTTTGAGACATTCTGTTGTCATCTACATATCTCATAGTGATTGCCACACTATTCCAGCTGTTTCCATTGTATCCACTGTAACAATACAGAATGTATTTCCATCATTCGCTTGGTGTCTACATTCCCTACACTGTACATTATTCTGGTTTTGAAACTCCTTCTTGAACATATCATTCTCCTTCCATCGTGACTTTCTTGGATTTTTTATCTGTACTCACAACGAGCTGAAGTGTGGACGCCAAAATATGACTCAAGCCCTAAGTTAATATTAGTAATACCTCAACCCGCAATGCTGATCAGCAAGAGCTTACGGCGAAAATTAATAAATTCATATTTGCTCTGTAAGAATTACTACTGATTCGTGAAAATGAGGAAAAAGTATTGGTTTCCACATGTTTATTTCCGTTTTGTGTGTAATCCGATCAGCAAACGCAATTATCCGAGTAACAGAAATACGTCGCAGGTGATGCTGGTTTAATTTGCTTCCAGTTTGCATGGGGCACAATTGCTGTTAATACAATCACAACGAATAAACGGCGCGCTGGAAACGGTTACTGCACCTAATTATAATCGTTATTGAATTAACGTGTTTTGTAAAGTGAAGGTTGCAGCGGTTTTATTCTTTCCGCAGGACTACTGCAAGCCCACATTTGTACGTTCGGGATATTTTTCATATCCACGTGACGGTAGAGTTGCGGTTTCATTAAAAGGAGATCCGAATGGATAACATGACATTTCATTTATTGTAGAGTACATTTCAGTTCCGTCCTAATTCTGCAATCTAATTCATCCTATTTCATTCACTTTTGTTGACAACAAAGAGGTGTTACAATATTGTGACGTTCACCAGTTGCGGTGTCACCGTCAGAAAGAAACTGAGTTCGTAGCGTTCAAATCCAGAATGGCTGACAGATCCCATTTTGGTTTTTCTGGTGATTTCCTAACCTCTTTGGCTGTACTCTAGAATTATTCCTCAAAAAGATGGCCTCCGCTTTCACCCGATCCTCTTTTTCGTGCCCGTATGTACATTATGCGAAGGTACGTACAGGACTATGTGAACAAAAGTATCCGGACATCTGGCTGAAAATTATTTAAAGTTCGTGGCGCCCTCCGTCGGTAATACTGGAATACAATATGGTTTTGGCCCAACCTTAACCTTGATGGCAGCTTCCACCCTCGCACGCATACGTTCAGTCAGGTGCTGGAAGGTTTCGTGGGGAATGGCAGCCCATTCTTCAAGGAGTGCTGCTCTAAGTAGGAGTATTGGCACGAAGTCGGCGTTACAAAATATCCGACAGCTGTTCTATAACATTCAAGTCAGGATCCTATCCAGGCCAGTCCATTACAGGGATGTTATTGTCGTGTAGCCAAACCGTGCATTGTGAATAAGTGCCCGATAATGTTGAAACATGCAATTGCCATCCCCGAATTGCTCTTCAATTTTGGGAAGCAAGACGATGCTTAAAACACAAAAAAATGTTCAAATGTGTGTGAAAGGTTTCGTGGGGAATGGCAGCCCATTCTTCAAGGAGTGCTGCTCTAAGGAGAAGTATTGGCACGAAGTTGGCATTACAAAATATCCGAAAGCTGTTCTATAACATTCAAGTCAGGATCCTGTCCATGACTGCAGCGCCTGAGACCGCTCGGCTAATCCCGCGAGCCTTAAAAGATCAATGTAGGCCTTTGCTGTGATAGTGCCATGCAAAGCAACAAGGGGTGCAAGCCCCCTGCATGAGAAAGCCGACCACACCATAACACCATCTCCTCCGAATTTTACTGTTGGCACTACACACGTTGGCAGGTGAAGTTCACCAGGCATTCGCCATACTCACACCCTGCCATCGGATCGAAACAATGGGTATCGCGATTAGTCACTCCACACAACGTTTTTCTACTGTCCAATGGGTCCAATGTTTACGCTCCTTACACTAAGCGAGGCGTCGTTTGGCATTTACGGGCGTGATGTGTGGCTTATGAGCAGCCGCTCCACCATGAAATCCAAGTTTTCTCACCTCCCACCTAACTGTCATCGTACTTGCAGTGGATTCTGATGGAGTTTGGATTTGCTGTGTGATGGTCTGGATAGACGTCTACCTATACACATTACGACTCCTTTCAAATGTCGGCGGTCTCTGACAGTCAACAGACGAGGTTGGCCTTTACGCTTTTATGCCGTATGTGTCCCTTCACGATTCCACTTGACTATCACATCGGAAACAGTAGACCTAGGGATGTTTAGCAGTGTGGAAATGTCGCGTGCAGGCGTATGGCAACAAGTGACACCCAATCACTTAACCACGTTCAAAATCCATGAGTTCCGCGGAGTGCCGCATTCTGCTCTCTCACGATTGCTAACGACTACTGACGTCGCTGATATGGACTACCAGGCAGGAGAGGGCAGTACAATGCACCTGTCATGAAAAACGTATGTTTTTGGGGGTATACGGATACTTTTTATCACATAGTGTGTGAGAATGTCGCGGGAAATGCATGCTTGGACACAAATATACATGGTGGGCAAGCCTGCAGGTTGCGCTGCTGTATTTGACCACGAACGCCACCTGTCACATGCCAGTCGTGGTCAGAACAATGTTTTGTGTATTTGTGAGTGCGTAATATCGGGACTAAGTGAATCCTAAACTTGGGAAAAATGTTGTTGCTTGTATGGCGTGTGCCGAAGAGTTTGGTGTTCCAAGAGATACCTTTACGAAGAATATCATCGGGAAGTCACAATGCGGGCGAAAGTGTCTACTGAGTGATCGTGACAGATGCTCACTGAAGAGAACTGTGACGAAAAATAAGAGGAATATACCTGCAATAGTCACTGCATAACGGAATATTGTACACGTGAACCCCGTCAGCACAAAAACACCATGAAGGCGCTCGAGAAGCAGTGACTTGCAGGACGACCTGGAACTCTAAAATTACACATCAGTGATGCAAAATATCCGTAGAACGTGGCACCGAAGAAGAAACTTGGACGATATAGTAATTGAAGGAGGACATTTGGGCTATTTCCAACTTCTGGACGACCTTACACCACAACAGTGAAGCATGGCCAAGGTTCGTTGATCATTTGGGCAGCCAGATCGTGATATTCCATGATTCCTCTGCACGGTTTCATTACTGCCAAGAATTCTGTAACCAATATGGCTTATCAGGTAGATCCCATAGTACAATGTTTGTTCCAAAGTTGTGATGCTGTGCATCAAGACGACAGGCTCGTGTTCACACAGCTTGAATCGTTCAGGTTTGGTTTTGTCACCACAAGGATGAACTGTCGAATCTCCCTGGCCACCATAAGCACCCTATCTCATTACTGATGAACATTTGGGGTCCACCTTGGAGAGAAGGTTACGTGTTTGCTATCTACCCCCATCACCTTTACCTGAAGTCGCCACTATTTTGCAGGAAGAAGGGCATAAGATCCGCTTGAAAACCACGATGGACTTGTATTTATATATTTTGAGACGGCTTCACGCCTTTTTGAATGTCAACTGTTTTCTTACATCGAATTACACATGGTAGTGTGTTGTATTTTTCCCTTTCTTTGTTCACTCTTCTGTATTTTTCCTGTAAACTGACGGTACAGTTTCGTGACAACAACATAGTGTTGTCTCTAACGTTGCTGATTTGAGTTTCCTGAGAATCTTTCTGACAACTGTGGAACTACGAGTCAAACAGCACGTCACTGCAAACATTCGACATCCGGTTTGGAAGAGTGCTCCAGAATAATTCTGTATTTGATATCTTTAAAACATGCACTGCGCTTTCTGAGATAAGTGCCAAGAGCTGCAGTTCTGTAATTCGTTACTTTCTCTGGTTTTTGAACGTTGTATACTTTTTCAGGTTTAAGAAGAGTCTGTCACGTTTCCTGACATGTCGAAGGATGCTACTTAATTGTATAAAGCAGCATCGTTAACGAGACTGTTTTAATATTCCTCCAGTAATAAGTACAAACACAAAGTAAATAAAACTGGACACTGTTCATACGTTAGCAATAATTTTATACAAACAAATTTATTTTTTCCTGATTAATATTTGGCCACAGTAAAGGCGTTGGCTACGGCAACAGAAAGACCTTATTCAGAGACAAATCACCCATTGTGACGCGATTTGCGTTATGTTCAACACTGCAACCAAGTATCATCGCTATCCACAACATACCTTACAGACATTTGTATTTGGCATCAGTATTTTCACGTGCAATCACAGCGAGGTATCTCCGAGTTCATTTTGCCATTTTCTTAACACGAATTCCAGTCAGACGAATAAACTTCAAAATAAAGGGTTACCAGCACTTATAGACGAAGCAGTAAGCCACAGCTAATTCTGCGCAGGGTGATCCGACAGATCGCTTATTGTTCCGCTGAGACATCATTTTGTTTTTGGAAGACACTGTGGGTAGGTAATGCAGTTCAGTCGCACAGAGATTGGAAAATGTGGGAAAATTATGGAGAGGTGGTGTCGTCATACGTGTTCTTTGCTTGTTTTCCTCAAACCGAACAAACTTAGCTTTTTCTCACCTAGATTAAATTTATCACTTCCGAAAAAGGCGCATTTTAACTGGTGATGAACATTTCAGCAAATGGTAATTGAGGGGCCCACAGATGTCTCTGCTTTACTGCATGTTAGTGGGTGGAAATGCCTGAATTAGCGTGCATTATAAAACGAACTTACTTTACAAAACTGTCCACATGTGAGGATACGGAAATGAATAAAACGCTTAGGAGGGACCTGCTTTCCTTCCTGTTGTGTATTATAAAGTGTAAAGAAGCACAAAACTGAAATGGATCTTGCTACAAATAAGAAAATGCTTTCTTGCTCTTGACGCACATCAGCTGCCCGTGTTACCCCCTCTTGCTTCAATACCCACAGCACAGCTTCGCGACTTACCTTGAATGAGCTTTCGAATGAAACCGCCTTGTACGTATTGCTACTCTTCTAGTAATACTCCATGCTGCTGCTGAAACGATTCTGGAAGACTTGCACGTGCCCTAACTGTTCCCTTCCAATAATCTCATACGTTCTCTGTGGGGTTTATATCGGATCTACATGCTGGCCACTGTAAAACATTGATATTGTGTTACCAAAGAAATTTTTGCACTGGGGCTGCAACATGAGCACGAGGATTATCGTGCAACAGAATAAATTCTTCCTCAGTATCTTGTGCCAAAGGTCGCAAACAAGGAGCAAGCATTTCGTTGATGAACCTCTCCCCTGTTAGACTTCCGCTATTCCTTCTGAGGGCCATAAGGAGCCCTTTTGTAGTGCTCCCGTACCCTTACAGTGCCTCCTCCTAAATGACTGTTGGGGACACTGTACCTTCCCTCACGAGTTCTCCATACCCATCTACGAACATAGCTTCCGTGTAAATTCACTCTAGTTTCGTCATTGAACAGGACTTCCCTATAGTGATCTGACAACGACTGTGGTCTTCGACAAAGCGCAGTCTCCATCGTTTATATGACATGCTTAAACGAGGCACTTTATTCTGGCGTCTGTACCTGAACTGATTCTTGGTCGTGTCTGCTACGGATTGTTTGATCACTTAACAGGTATCCTGTGGCTTGTCAAAAGTCTTAGAGTAGGTCCAGTGCTGCTTCCGTGTGGTTCCTCGATACAAGAATTCGAAAACAGCGATCCTCACAACAGCTATTGTTTTCCTTCCACGACCCCAACCTTGCTGTCTAGCAATGGTACGCCTTTCATTGTATCGTTTCCACAACTTAGATATTGCATTTTGACTTACACCAAGTTCTCTGGCTGCGTATCGCTGTAAATAATTTACCTGCAGAAGATTTGTATGTTGTATGTTAACCGGGGTCCTGGAAACGACGGGGAGGCTCCGTCCCCGCCGCAGCCGCTGTGGTCCACAACCTCACGACGACTAACGTAGTCCACTTCACCCCTCCGCCGCCCCACACCGAACCCAGGGTTATTGTGCGGTTAGGCCCCCGGTGGAACCCCCAGGAAACGTCTCACACCAGATGAGTGTAACCCCTATGTTTGCGTGGCAGAGTAATGGTGGTGTACCCGTACGTGGAGAACTTGTTTGCGCAGCAATCACCGACACAGTGTAGGTGAGGCGGAATAAGGGGAACCAACCCGCATTCGCAGAGGCTCGTGCAAAACCGCCTAAAAACCATCCACAGACTGGTCGGTTCACCGGACCTCGACACAAATCCGCCGGGCGAGTTCGTGCCGGCGTCCAGGCGGTCCTTCCCACCCGGAAAGCCGTGCGTTAGACCGCACGACCAGTCGGGCGGGCCTGCAGAGGATTTACTCGACAACTGTAATCTTCCATTGTTAATTGTCTCTTCAGCCTGTTACTGACTCTGCCACGACCTCGCATGCATCTGCAATGTTGTATATTGTGTTCACAAACTCTAACATTCTGCACATTCGCATTATTTTGAGCACTGTGTATTTCAGCGTTATTTGTTGACATGGTAAGTCTACAAGGCTAACAATGGATCCATAGGAAGTTTCCAGAATGAGATTTGCACTTTGCAGCGGAGAGTGCGCTGATATGAAACTTCCAGCACTTGCCCGCGAAAGGCAAAGGTCCCGAGTTTGAGTCTCGGTCGGGCACACAATTTTAATCTGACTGTATGTTTCACATCAGCGCACACTCCGCTGCAGAGTGAAAATCTCACTCTGGAAACACCCCAGGCTGTGGCTAAGCCATGTCTCCGTAGTATCCTTTCTTTCACGAATGCTAGTTCTGCAAGGTTCGCAGGAGAGCTTCTGTAAAGTTTGGAATGTGGGAGACGAGATACTGGCAGAAGTAAAGCTGTGAGTACCGAGCGTGAGTCGTGCTGCGGTAGCTCAGATGGTAGTGCACTTTCCCGCGAAAGGCAAAGGTCCCGAGTTCTAGTCTCGGTCGGGCACACAGTTTTAATCTGCCTGGAAGTTTCATAGGAAGTTTGCCTTACGAAGTAGCTTCATGTGGACAGGGATTCTACGGCAAGACTAGGACTTCAACGTATGAAAACATGAAGACGCAACTCTGAGCAATTTTCGAGAAAACCAAGTTTGAAAATTTTAGGCGTGCTTTTACATTTTGTATCTTCGCTAACGTTCAAATAATGTGCAACCAAGAGACTAAGCGCTTAATGTGATTCCGTAGGCTCTCCCGGCGTAATAAGTCTTGAAAGTCTCTTCGGGTTTGCTGCCGGATCCTAAAATCAACTTGATTTTAGGATTCAGCAGCAAACCCGAAGAGACTTTCAAGACTCACTGTCGATAATCCCTTTTTCTCTTTTTTACTATCACGTAATTGTGACAGCAGATATGTGTGGTACACCACAAAATTGTGTGATGAGAGAGTGCAGCAGACGCAGGCAGAGAACGATGTTCATGAAAAATTCGGCACTAATTACATGTGCTGGAGGTTGCAGTAATAATTGTTTCCCATGTTTCTACGATCAGCTTCATCCTAATTGGTGCAGTGCTCTGTAGGCTACACATTATACTCGAAACATATATGCATACAATAACACGGCTGAAATGACTTTACTGATCTGACTGAAAGTTCTTTTGCATCGTCACCTTACCAAAAAATTATTTTGTACTTTTTTCAGGATAAGGATTATGAAAATAAGAAATCTTCTGTTAGTGAGAATGAAAACAATGAAACGGAAGTACCGGCAGCGTGATTCAATCCACAGACCTCAGCTTTATAAAACTAAAGGCTCACTTGCTCTGCCACGCACTTCTGGAATACTAGCAAAATATGCAAACACGCCAAAAATTTTGAATCTTGATTTTCTCGAAAACGGTTAAGAGTTTCGTAATCCTGCTCACACATGTTGAAATATCAGGTGTACCCTACACAACATGTCAATATGAATAAAATCGTTAAGGGAACTTCTTACCGTCCCCTTGTAAGAACCATTGAAGTAAAATAGTAATACGATGAATTTGTCACTGATAATGGAAATCATACAACGTGCATTGCTTGCTTGTGTGCGCTAGATATCAAATCGGCGACAATTTATTTTATTTTTATTTATTTATTTATTTTGAATAATACACTCCTGGAAATGGAAAAAAGAACACATTGACACCGGTGTGTCAGACCCACCATACTTGCTCCGGACACTGCGAGAGGGCTGTACAAGCAATGATCACACGCACGGCACAGCGGACACACCAGGAACCGCGGTGTTGGCCGTCGAATGGCGCTAGCTGCGCAGCATTTGTGCACCGCCGCCTTCAGTGTCAGCCAGTTTGCCGTGGCATACGGAGCTCCATCGCAGTCTTTAACACTGGTAGCATGCCGCGACACCGTGGACGTGAACCGTATGTGCAGTTTGAAACGTCACCTTAGAAAAATTTATACACGACTGTGCTTAAACTGACACACAATAGTTTTTTAGCGCAACGCAATCTGACTTTCAAAAATCCCTACAAAAGAATGGCCCTGACGAACAATAACCTATACCTATCACAAATCACTTACCTCACAAAAATCTTCGTTACTCGAACTACTGCAATACAGCGAGCGCCACTACTGCCAGCTAAATAAAAGATTCAAACTACTGAAGGCACTAACTACTGATAGGGATAGTTAGCAAATGAAAGATTTTAATAGAGAACAAACGATGTATTTACCTTAGTAGTCATAATATATATATCACTTCATGACACCAATTCTTATAAATTTCAAAACTCCGCCATCTCTCTCCCCACGTCCACCACTGCTGGCGGCTCACCTCCAACTGCGCAACGCTACGCGCTGTTAGCATCCAGCTGCCTCTGCTCAACACTACAAGGGCAGACAACAATGCAAACTAAACACACACTGCGCACAGCACAGCCAGTGATTTTTCATACCGAGCGCTGAGCGGCGTTACCAATAAGAAAACCTAAACAGCCTACTTACATAGCCCCCATGCTCCCCACAAAAAATTTTTACAAATTGTTTTGGGCAGTGGCCAATAATGATTTGATAAAATTTTTCATAATTACTATAACAAAGATATCACATGCACACACTTATTGATACAATGTTGGTCAGAAGCTAAAATTCTCTCACAGTCCATAAAGACAGTCCTGATCGTTCATCACAGTAAAATTGCAGGGTTTTTTTCAAAGTCTGAGCAATAAAAGAAATTGCACTTGGAAGTAGTGGATTTCTAAGCAGTTTTGAAGAAGTAGTGTTGTCCTTCCAACGAAAGACAGTGCTGACTCTTGACATGCAGACAGGTAATGGGCCACAGCAGAGTCAGTCGACGTTGAAGACTATTGGTAGGTAGGTCCTCACGGAGCAGACCCACTGTAGTCCTGGTAGAGATTACTATTGGTGGCCCACCAGAGCTGCAGACCCACTGCAGTCCTTGTAGAAATAATGGTATTGGTGGGTCATCAAAGGTGTAGACCCACTGTAGTCCTTGTAGAAATGGCCAACAGCCATCTGTTGCGACTGTGCAGGTGCACAATCACCCTCGAAGAGTCTTGCGGAGAATATAGCAAGTTCATAAACCACCACTTGTCCAATCACAAAGAATTTGTTTGAAATGTCCTTAGAACCAGCAATGCTGTTATCCAGTCCCTTGCTGAATTATTAACACACGTGCAAACACTACCAGTCCCTACTTCTCACATATTGTCCATATACTATGACCAACAGAAACATGTGCAGTGAAATGTAATTTACAAGTTACATAATTTGATGAACTGGTGTCAATTACAATTTTATAACATAAGAATGCAATAACAAATGTACAAAACACATCATGAAAGAACATAACAATACAGATAACATTAACAGTAGTACAGGCTTTACAAAAGAATCGAAATAGCAAATACATCAGCGTTACAAAAATTACAACATAAGTACATACATAAAGTTCAGAATAACTTTTGAAACATCAACTTCACACATGAGCATTAAAACAAAACACAATAAATAATGTCTGAACATATTTACAAAGAAAATAACATAGTATTTGAAAAATTCTACAACATAAATCTTATTAGCTAAACACATAAAGACAGGAAAAAGACAAATACGCAAGGGTACATAAACACATAGAGGGATAATACGAAAGGAAAGGACAGGGTTTGTTTTACTGCAGTATTTTGCATAGAGATCTCCCTTAGTTTATCATTATTCCCAGAAAGTCCTATCTAAACCTGCTTTCTGTATTCTGTTCACATCCTCTTTCAAAAATAGTTTTTCTCCACTGTACACTACTTTTTTGGCCAAACCATTTTCTTAAAGCTTCTCAATGCTTTTCTTCCAATTCGTCATAGTTAGTTTCTTATATAGTCTACCCCCCCCTTAAGCTAACTTAAATCTACTGAGCTCAGATGCTTAACTAAGGGACAAGGCAGCAGCAGCAGCAGCAGCAGCACAAAACAATTAATACAAACAGCAATGACAAAAAAATGCAAGTAAGCATAGCGAGCAGCAATAAATGTAATAATTTATATCTAAACATGACAAAGCTGAAACAGAAAAAATATTACAGTAAAAATGTTTAATACCCATGTCACATCTTAACACTAGAGTGATGCATCATGAGAACATACGCTAGCAGATAAGTTACCAAACCGTAAAAAAATTATTTTGGCAATTCCCGTGAAGGGAAATGTCTATTTGTGCTCTCTTTTACAAGAAAGTAAATCATAAAATGATTCTTTACTAGGTCTGTAGACAGAAAATAGTGATATTAGTACATCTATTAAATTTTATTTCAACCAATGCTGCAGTGCAGATAGAAACTGAATATTAAACAAAATGAGCAATCTCTCAGCTAGAAAGACAATAGATATAAAATGTTTCTCATCATTTCATTTCAGTAAATATCATAAATTAAGAACTCTACAGTGTAATCATGTTTTCAAGTTTGAGGGTGCGGTATTTACGATGCTTTCTACAAAGGAATGTCAATACCGAGGATAATGGCCTTTTTTTTTTTACCTGTGTCTCTGACAGGCACACACTGGCTTTCTTTTGTCAGGTGGTTGTCGCGCAGCTGGATGCCAACGACGCATTACGTGCAGGTGGTCACTTAACTGTCTTATCGAAATATTTACGACACCAGTTTCCGCTACGGTGGCAGTCTCATATAAAAAAAAATTCACAGGTCAAGAATTTGCGTTACAAATCTGTAGAAATAAAATCATTTAAATATAATAGTGTCCAAAAAATTTTCACCAGCATTGTAATACATTACGCATTTACACACATTTCATAACTCTTAAAGTACGATTCTTGGTTTCCAACATCCTTTTTCACAAACCAGAGTCCCTAACCACTACTCATTATTCCTTACCTTATTGCACATATACATATTCGTCGAAACTTTTTCAATATTTCATAGTAACAGACATGTAGCATAACCAAATAACTCACATAGCATCAGCTTAAACATACCTCAGCAGCATAATGCACATCGTCGTCGTAATAATATCATAACACCTCAGTCAAATTCTCAAAATCTCCGTAGCTTCCTCCAATACTTTCAAAACCTAAAATAAAATTCTCTGCTCATGTCAAAAGTGTCATCTGTCTCAAACGTATTTTAAAAATCGTGATCCCATACCAAATACATCATTCATAGCTCTCATAGTATCACAATGGTTCTGAAAAAATATGAACAGTTCACAAAGTACAGACAAAATACAATTTCGTAAGTGTGAAGTTATCCAACTGTGTAATTACGTAAACATCTGTCACTGATGTAGTATAATAAATGTTTGTTTCTCTCAGTTAAATGATCAGATAGTTGTGTAATTTATGTGTTAGAGAAATGTGGTACCGATGTGTAAAGTTGTATAAGCAAATACCATATTAGCTAGGGCTCCTTGTGCTTGCCAAACACATGGTACACAAAGTAGGCGTGTACCCCCCTGAGGATTAATGTAATTATATCCTCAGGTGTTACAGATTACAGCAATGGAATGAAATGTATCACGGAAAACTTTCTTTGTAATTCAAATATGTTGAAAAATAAATAGTTTAATGCGTGTCCTGTAGCGCTAAATGTGCGTCTTGCTGTAAGACAATCTCTGTGAAAGTGTCGTAGTTATTGTCCTCCGAAAGCTAAGTTCTGCAGAAGTCAATGTACTTACCTCATGATAAGCGAAATTGAAAAGCTTTGCGTATAGATATCTTAGTTATTACGCTTATTGCCGTGATGAAGTAAGTACTGTACTGTACGTATTGTTGTGCTACAGAAAAGGCTGTCTCATTGTAGCTATACCACAAACGTTACTACTAAAACATGTTTTACTTTCCAGAAAAATTCAGAAAAACTGTGCAGATATAAAACAGATAAACTGCAAAAGCAACATTGTAAATTGTCACTCATTAGTAGCGTCGTGATAAAATCGTGTAGCTGTCACATAAACTAACCACTGTATCATCTGGTATCTCACAGAAAGTACTTTAAATCCAGAATGTATTTTCAAGTAAACCAAAATGTTGCATTAAAATCTCATTAGCAATACTGGTAAATGTTCTAAGTATGTGAGCCTTATAGTCGTTACGTAATCGTGCAACTAACAAGCAAGAATGTACACACGAAATAACACAGTGATGTCTGTTCATTATAACAATGCACTCGTAAAAACTGTCTAAATATGTTCCGTAGGTTCTAGACTGGATAGTAAACTTCAAACATTGTTGCATGTTAACAGTTTCTCAGTGTGACAAAGCAAACTAGAAATGTGAAGTGAAATGTTTTATGGCAAAGACAAAGTTAAAAAGCAGATTATCATTCAATAGACGGTTTTACATGTAAAATGTGATGTAAAACTTTACTCTTCCTAGAACGCAGACTGTCAACTGAAAAGCAATTATCATGTGGTTACGTCGGTAAGGAACACTGGAATTTTGCTCAAGGTTAGCTTATGTAATTTTTCTCTGAGCCAGCCGGCGCACGCGGCTGCCTGCGGTGCGAGTCATTGTCTGTCTCTTTGTTGGCGCGCGTCGTTATTGGGATTAGGAGACCAAACTTCTACAAATTCACCTTGCCGAGAGGGCCCTGCTCTGTTTGAATCCCGCCAGTTCTGATGCAATTCAGGTCTGTCGTTACGATCATATCGTCTGTCGTCATGTCGGTAATTTCTGTAATTAATTTCTTGTCGGTCACGTGGTGGAGAATTTCTCCCTGAATCGTAACTGCGCGCTGGACCGTTGCGTCTGAAGTTATTCGGTATCCCCTGATAATAATTATTTTGGTTCCCATATTGTCTGTTTCTCTGATTGTCTCTGTGATAGTCACTACTGCGGAGAGGTGATCTTTCCCTGTAATAATTACTACTCTGCCAACGGTTGTCATACGGGTGGTGTCTGTTTTGGTCACGATTTACGTTGTACGAATAGCCTTGTCGTGTATTATTTCTGTCATGGCGGAATTGTGACAGGTGTGACCTGTAATTGTTGTGCTCCTGCTTTCGCGTTCCGCTATTGTCAGTGTCAATTTCCAGTTCTTGTAACAGTCCCTGAAAAGCTTCAATGTCGTTTTTGCATCGTCCTGCTAAAATAATTTGTCGTAAATGTTCAGGTAATTTGATTAAGCAAATGCGGATGAGTTCTGAGGGGCTGTATGGGTTTGAAAGATACTGATTCTTATGTAACATGTCTTCAAAATATTTGACAAGACTGGAAAATTCAGATTGTTCGAAATGTTTCATCATTATGATGCTATGTTTTACTCGGTCTTGTGTAGCTTGAGACCAATATGCTGAGAGGAAGGCATGATAAAATTCTCCTTCACTATGACAATCGTGAATGACCGATCGCATTCTTACAGCTGGTTCATTCTCCAAGTAGCCACACATAAATTCTAATCTGTGCTCTAATGACCAGTTGGGAGGAAAACAATGAGAGAATTGATGGAGCCACGCTTGTGGATGACTGTCGTTGCCAGAATTCTTAAATGTTTTGAATTTACGTGCAGTAATGAACAGCTTGTAGTCAAAATCATCGTGTCGGCGGGTAGCATATCGTTCATTGTTACGTCGTGTCGGCAGTTCCATCTCAAAATTCGGTGCACCTTGTCAATTTCTTTCACAATTTCCGAAATGCCCTGTGTTATTATTTTGTGGCTTTTCCGTATTTATAAGTCCCTCTTCCCGTGTTGGAGCGCGACTGTCCTCTGAAGTACGTAATTCTTGTATTACCTGTGTCAGCTGATCTTTCACTTCCCGGATTTCTCTTTGGTGTTGCGTATTAATTTGATTCTGATTTTGTTTGAATTTCCTAATTTGTTCGCACTCTTCTGTATCATTCAGATCATCATCTACCTTTGTAGATAAGTTAGTGAACTGATCTGAAAGTTCAGCTACTTTCTCCGATAGTGAACACATTTCCTCAGTGTGTTTTTCTGACCCAAGTTTCAGAGTGTCTATTTGTGTTGAAACCGAATCTACTGTGACCTTTAAGTTTTCCTGAGTTCTTGCAAGTTGCGTAACCGAATCGGTGGATGCAACTGAGTCCATTTTAGCTTGCAAGGTGTCGTGATTTTCACGAACAATAGTTTGAAGTTCTTTTATGGCTGCTTCGTGATTCTGTAATGCATTTTCATGCCGCGAAAAAATAAGTTGGAAATGCTCACAAATTTGTGTTTTTACGTCATTACAGATTTTTTGACATTTCGATTCGATTTTATGTAATTCAGTAGTTAAATCTTCACGTGTTTGTTCAAGCATATGTTCCACTGTGTCTAACTTTTGAAGCTTTTGCTGTGTTTGTCTCTGATTTTGTTCCATTGTGTCCAACTTTTGCTGTGTTTGTCTCTGATTTTGTTCCATTGTGTCTAACTTCCGAAGATTTTGTTCCATTGTGTCTAACTTTTGAAGATTATGTTCCATTGTGTCTAACTTTTGAAGCTTTTGCTGTGTTTGTCTCTGATTTTGTTCCATTGTGTCTAACTTTTGAAGCTTTTGTCCCATTTGTTGCATTAATTGTAATAACAATGCACTGGTGTCTGAAACATGTTCCTCAGTGCTTTTCGGCAGTGCATTTGAACCGGCAATACTCGCATTTTGAAAAACAGAAAATGTGTCTTGACGTATTTGAGAAAACGGTGAGGACGCAAAACCTGAATGTACAGTATTTGCAATATTGTGTCCTGTCATTTCGGAATCCTGAGGCGAACTGTTGCCGACCGATCGATCGATAACGCTTTCCTGTTCACTAATTGTTTCACTGCCTACACCATTATTTGCAACCCGCTCCATTTCCCTATGCACAATTACCAAATTACTACTTTGAACATTAGTTAATTCATTACATGGTGGCGCTAACACACTGCTTTCGTCTTCACTGTCATTTCTCAGTTTTCTTTGGAGCCTAGTATTACGTTTTTCACACGCCATTATTGTCACAATATTTCACACGACAACACAAAAAAAGCACAATTTGAAAAGCAAAAATAAGAGAACACATTAACATATCACTGAAAATAATATCTAGTTAATTGCAAGCGCAGCTGCGAAATACTTTGTGCAAAACTACATGCATGCCACAACTGTTTTACTGTACAACAATGAAAGACTGCAACTACAAAGGAAATTCTATGATTACGCGCTAGCAATAAACAAAAGCTACACTAATTACACAAACTACAAGAAAAAAATCAGAAGATTCCAGTGAAGTATCCTCGGCTAAGGGTCGACATATGAAACGTCACCTTAGAAAAATTTATACACGACTGTGCTTAAACTGACACACAATAGTTTTTTAGCGCAACGCAATCTGACTTTCAAAAATCCCTACAAAAGAATGGCCCTGACTAACAATAACCTGTACCTATCACAAATCACTTACCTCACAAAAATCTTCGTTACTCGAACTACTGCAATACAGCGAGCGCCACTACTGCCAGCTAAATAAAAGATTCAAACTACTGAAGGCACTAACTACTGATAGGTATAGTTAGCAAACGAAAGATTTTAATAGAGAACGAACGATGTATTTACCTTAGTAGTCATAATATATATATCACTTCATGACACCAATTCTTACAAATTTCAAAACTCCGCCATCTCTCTCCCCACGTCCACCACTGCTGGCGGCTCACTTCCAACTGCGCAACGCTACGCGCTGTTAGCATCCAGCTGCCTCTGCTCAACACTACAAGGGCAGACAACAATGCAAACTAAACACACACTGCGCACAGCACAGCCAGTGATTTTTCATACCGAGCGCTGAGCGGCGTTACCAATAAGAAAACCTAAACAGCCTATTTACAAGTTGACGGACTTTGAGCGAGGGCGTATAGTGGGCATGCGGGAGGCCGGGTGGACGTACCGCCGAATTGCTCAACACGTGGGGCGTGAGGTCTCCACAGAACATCGATGTTGTCGCCAGTGGTCGGCGGAAGGTGCACGTGCCCGTCGACCTGGGACCGGACCGCAGCGACGCACGGATGCACGCCAAGACCGTAGGATCCTACGCAGTGCCGTAGGGGACCGCACCGCCACTTCCCAGCAAATTAGGGACACTGTTGCTGCTGGGGTATCGGCGAGGACCATTCGGAACCGTCTCCATGAAGCTGGGCTACGGTCCCGCACACCGTTAGGCCGTCTTCCGCTCACGCCCCAACATCGTGCACTCCGCCTCCAGTGGTGTCGCGACAGGCGTGAACGGAGGGACGAATGGAGAAGTGTCGTCTTCAGCGATGAGAGTCGCTTCTGCCTTGGTGCCAATGATTGTCGTATGCGTGTTTGGCGCCGTGCAGGTGAGCGCCACAATCAGGACTGCATACGACCGAGGCACACAGGGCCAACACCCGGCATCATGGGTTGGGGAGCGATCTCCTACACTGGCCGTACACCTCTGGTGATCGTTGAGGGGACACTGAATAGTGCACGGTACATCCAAACCGTCATCGAACCCGTCGTTCTACCATTCCTAGACCGGCAAGGGAACTTGCTGTTCCAACAGGACAATGCACGTCCGCATGTATACCGTGCCACCCAACGTGCTCTAGAAGGTGTAAGTCAACTATCCTGGCCAGCAAGATCTCCGGATCTGTCCCCCATTGAGCATGTTTGGGACTGGATGAAGCGTCGTCTCACGCGATCTGCACGTCCATCACGAACGCTGGTCCAACTGAGGCGCCAGGTGAAAATGGCATGGTAAACCGTTCCACAGGACTACATCCAGCATCTCTACGATCGTCTCCATGGGAGAATAGCAGCTTGCATTGCTGCGAAAGGTGGATATACACTGTACTAGTGCCGACATTGTGCATGCTCTGTTGCCTGTGTCTATGTGCCTGTGGTTCTGTCAGTGTGATCATGTGATGTATCTGACCCCAGGAATGTGTCAATAAAGTTTCCCCTTCCTGGGACAATGAATTCACGGTGTTCCTATTTCAGTTCCCAGGAGTGTATGTGTTATGATGTCCCTGCTAACAGTCGTCAGAAGCGTTTCCTCTGGTGGTTCGGTAGATATCTGCAATTTAGTTTGTGTAGTTTGTAGCTCAAATCAGCCCAGAGAAATAGTGCACATCGTTTTTTTTTACATAGCGCCCAGCATCGACGGAAAAGGTAGGTTTGTTTCTCATTATAAACAAAATGATTTTTAAATACGAATTGTACGTGCCAGTTCGATAGAGCGCTCGAAAATTAGTCTACTGCGATATTCAGTTTATCGATATGTACTAACAGGAGCATTAAAGTGCGATTAATAAGCGGTACTCCAACAGCAACTGAGCAACGCTGCCGTATGGCGTTAGTAGAGGTTCGAGCCAGGGATGCGTACGCGTTGCTGTTGGAGTACGAGTTGTTCAGCGAGTTTTGACGCTCCCGTTAGTACAGATTAATACTATCGAACGGGCACTTAAAATATCGCTTAGAAGAACATTTTGTTTGTAACGGGAAACAGACCCACGATTTCCGTCGATGCTGCGCGTCGCATAGAAGACGTGAAATTTGTTTGGGCTGACTCAGGATGCACAAGGCGAAAACGAAACCGCAAATATCTGTCTAAACACCGGAGAAAATGAGCCGCACGACCCTTAGGTCCGACACCACAGCAGAAGTGCACTTTATTCTTCTGTCAGCATTACGGTGTTTTTACTAGAAAAAAGAAGTTCGGCATTGTGTACATCGAGCTGATGTAAGCGAATAACATCGTGGTTGTGACTTTGGGAAAACAGAAACAAATCGCTTTTTGCGTCAACCGGATTATGTCACTGCCAGCGAGGAGACGAAAAGTCGCTTCTTCTGAGATGCCACCTGCAGTTATGAAAGCAGATGACGGCTATGTTAAGGCGTCTACAGTTGAAGGCATCATCTCCATCGTTACGTCGTGGAATAAATACCATTTAACACTGAGAAGCCTTCATACGAGTATTGAGCATGATAAGAAGCAATTCAGGGTAGCATCCTCATGGGTCGATTAGTTCACTGTGAAGCAAGAATAACCAGAGGTAACTTATTAAAAGTGGTTAATTTTTAGGAATTCATACCCCATTCGGTAAAAATTGGACCCTTATAGGATCACGCTCTTGTATGTCTGTGTGTCTGTCTGCCTGTCTGTCTTCTGTCCAACGGTTAGCATCCACTTCTCTCAGGAACAGGTGGCGGATAGCCTAGGAAGACCCATGCCGCAACGATTATATATAGGCTGAAGAGCCAAAGAAACTGGTACACTTGCCTACATCACATCTACAATTATACTCCGCAAGCCACCCAACGGTGTGTGACGGAGGGCACTTCACGTGCCACTGTCATTACCTCCCTTTCCTGTTCCACTCGCGTATGGCACGCGGGAAGAACGACTGTCGGAAAGCCTCCGTGCGCGTCTCAATCTCTCTAATTTTACATTTGTGTTATCCTCGGGAGGTATAAGTAGGGGGACGCAATATATTCGATACCTCATACAGAAACGCACCCTCTCGACACCTGGACAGCAAGCTACACCGCGATGGAGAGTGCCTCTCTTGCAGATTCTCCCACTTGAGTTAGCTAAACATCTCCGTAACGCTATCACGCTTACCAAATAACCCTGTGACGAAACGCGCCACTCTTCTTTGTATCTTCTCTATCTCCTCTGTCAACCCGACCTGGTACGGATCCCACACTGATGAGCAATACTCAAGTATAGGTCGAACGAGTGTTTTGTAAGCCACCTCATTTGTTGATGCACTACGTTCTCTAAGGACTCTCCAAATGAATCTCAACCTGGCACCCCCCCTTACCAACAATTAATTTTATATGATCATTCCACTTCAAATCGTTCCCTACGCATACTCCCAGATATTTTACAGAAGTAACTGCTACCAGTGTTTGTTCCGCTATCATATAATCATACAATAAAGGATCCTTCTTTCTATGTATTCGCAATACATTACATTTGTCTATGTTAATGGTCAGTTGCCACTCCCTGCACCAAGTGCGTATCCGCTGCAGATCTTCCTGCATTTCGCTGCAATTTTCTAATGCTGCAACTTCTCTGTATACTACAGCATCATCCGCCGAAAAGCCGCCTAATATCGTGCAGGGCCCCCGCGAGCACGCATGAGCTCCGCAATAAGACGTGGTATGGACTCGACTGATGTCTCAAGTAGTGCTGGAGGGAACTGACACCATGAATTCTGCCGGGCTCTCCATAAATCCGTAAGAGTACGAGGGGGTTGAGACCTCTTCTGAACAGCACGTTCCAAGGCACCCCAGATATTCTTAATAATGTTCATTTCTGGGGAGTTTGGTGGCAAGCGGAAGTGTTTAAACTAGGAAGAGTGTTCCTGGAGATGCCCTGTAACAATTCTGAACGTGTGGGCTGTTACGTTGTCTTGCTGAAACTGGCGTGGTCCGTTTGAATGCACAATGGGCATGAGTGGATGCAGGTGATCAGACAGGATACTTACGTACATGTCACCTGAGAGCCGCATTTAGGTGTATCAGGGGTCCCGTATCACTCCAACTGCTCACGCCCCACACCATTACAGAGCCTCCGCCAGCTTGAACATTTCCCTGCTGACATGCAGGGGACATAGATTCATGAGGCTGTCTCTATAACCGTACACGTCTACACGCTTGATGCAATTTGACACGAGACTCGTCCGACCAGGTAACATGTTTTCAGACATCAACAGTCCAATGTCGGTGATGAGTGGCCCAGGCGAGGCGTAAAGCTGTGTGTCGTGCAATCATCAAGGGTTGTTAGTGAGCCTTCGGCTCCTCCAAAGCCCATATCGATGGTGTTCGGTTGAATGATTCACACGCTGACACTTGTTGATGGCCCAGCATTGGAATCTACAGGTTTGGGGAAGGGTTGCACTTCTGTCACATTGAACGATACTCTCCAGTCGTCTTTGGTCCCGTTCTTGCAGGATCTTTTCCCGGCTGCAGCGATGTGGGAGATTTGATGTTTTACCAGATTCCAAACATTCACGGTACAGTCGTGAAATGGTCGTCGGGAAAATCCCCAGTTCATCGCTACCTCGGAGATGCTGTGTCCCATCGCTCGTGCGCCGACTATAACACCACGTTCAAACTCACTTAAATCTTGATACTGTAATGTAGTATTCGCGGGTAGAAGAGGAAACTGTCTGTATCACAGTTAGCTTCCTTTTAGCATGGGCTGTGTGAAAGTGCTGAACTCCAACGTAGCCGGCCAGAGTGTCCGAGCGGTTCTATGCGCTACAGTTTGGAACCGCGCGACCGCTACGGTCGCAGGTTCGAATCCTGCCTCGGGCATGGATGTGTGTGATATCCTTAGGTTAGTTAGGTTTAAGTAGTTCTAAGTTCTAGGGGACTGATGACCTCAGAAGTTAAGTCCCATAGTCCTCAGAGCCAACTCGAACATAATGTGTAATAGTGCTGGCGGCACTGGTGTATGAAAGACATCTGTTATTACGGTAATCAGCTGTCGTTGTGAGAAATAATCAGTTTGTGTATATTCAAGCAATTTTCTGAGATTATAGTACTTGAGAAAGACGCACTTGACGACACTGCATAATTACAGCTAATTTTGTTGGAGGACTTCGCATTGGGGTAGTGGCCGATATTAAACATGAATAAAATATATTAATGTGACAGTGACGGCTAACTACCACTACTGCTGAATCAAAAGCGATATTGTAAATAACTTGTATTTATTGTAAACTATCTCACGATATAAATTTGATCATATTGAACAAATCATGAATGAAAACAAATTAAACGAATTGTACACTGTTCTTAGATATACTACACTGGTAAGACTGGCTCTCAGCTCTTAATGTTAAGTTGATGCGAAGTTATATTTAATTATGCCCCTGGATAAGCAAATGGTAAATGCGATCTGACTGCATTCCTATAATCTCTTTTGTGTTTGAAATAATACGTACTTCGGACACCACCAACAATAAACAAACCAAACAACATGCAAAAAGACAAATAACCAATAACGAATTATAAGCAAAACTGCACAGATGCTCAGTGGATGGCAAGAACACGATCCAACAACCATTTCTGAACTTTACTGCCGCTGCTGCAAGTTTTACAATGCCGTCTACCGGCTTGCTGGCTCCGTCGATACTGCTGGGGCGACGACCGCAGCTGCGAAGTCGCTGAATTAAGATAAGTCTCTCAAATGTCTTGAGCAGAATAAACTACTCAGAAACTACTAATACCACAAGCACTATATTTCCACTAAATGCTATACAACGCTTTCAAAACTGGCTAAACAACCTTTAAAGTGCAGTCCAGTGTGTCTTGTACTAACGTGCAATGCCAGTATGATAGCTCTGTGCACTGGTTGACTACGTTCAATGGTGACTGCCAGCCTATAAGGCGGAATCAACTGCAATTATACTAGTAGTCAATGCAATGCCTATCGTGGACGCCAATGTCCTACTGTAGCTGCAGACTCTAGATCATACACAGCACAGTCTTCAGAATCTAAGTCCCTATCTCAGAGCTACCGAACTTTGCGACTGTCCGCTTTCACGGCACCAGACGCTCTCCACTCCTGCCTCGCTCTCTGCCCGATGCTCTTGCTACAATCTTGCCACCAAACTCTAATCGGCCAACCCCGACGCCTCAAAGGCTCCCCACATCTCCCTCGCGGAGTGATACAATTTCTCCACCTATCCAAAAAGTTCTCTATTCAAACAGTGAGCGTTGACCCTCAGCGTTTCTCGCACTTTTTTATGAACTGCCCAATCAGAGCTCAGCCCATTTGCCGCTAAAACAGCGCGCGACCGGGCGGCGCCAGGGCGTACATTGGACGCTCTCTGTATGCTCCATATTTCCCCTCTCTCTCACCTGGCACCCGGCGGCGTTCCTTTTGATGCTTGCCGGTCAGTGGCCCCATCTCCTGGGACTCCCGGCTCCTGCACAGTGGTCTTCCAGCGCTCGCCGGCCTTCGCCTGCCCGGCTGCGTTCGTCCACTCCTCGCCTCCTCCGGCAAATTTACTTTGCTTACACCTACAGCATACAACTAAATATTATCATTACCAAAGCTGGTATTATTTCAGACATGTGTTTAATCATCAAGTATCTCTCTTTCTAATCCACCCAATAAGACTAATTGACCATTATATGAGTGTATTTACTTCAAACATGCAGAATAATCTGCGAAATGAACGTCACAAATGAAAGCTACCTTTCAATATATTTGGTCAAATTATGGTGTGTTTTGGCACAACAGCAGCGCAAAGTAACATTCAGAAGAACAGGTTTAAGCTTAGATTTATAACAAAAGCTGATTTTGACTGTAAAATGTGTAGTGTTTATTTGGTAAACTGTTCGAATCTGTACCACTCGATAGGTACCACACTGTTGTTCAGTACCACAGCCTCATACAGTTGTCGAGGAAGAATGCTCCACTGCAACCATTCATAATCCAGCAGGATAATGCGACACCCCACATATCCAGATTTGCTACAGAGTGGCTCCAGGAATGTCTTAGTTTCAACGCTTCCACTGGCCACCAGACTCTCCAGACATGAGCATTATTCAGCATGTGTGGGATGCCTTGCAACGTGCTGTTCAGAAAAGATGTCTCCCACCCCTACCCTTGTACTCTTACGGATTTGTGGACAGCTCGGTAGGGTTCATGGTGTAGTTCCCTCCAGCGCTACTTCAGGCATTGGTCGTGTTGTAATATTTCTGTGTGCTCGCGGGGGCCCTACACGGCGTTAGAGAAGCGGAAATATTCACGAAGTTCATTTAATATCATTTTTGTGGTGTTCAAAAAATTTAAAAACCTCTCTCAGACCGGCCTGATTTAGCTTCACTGATCAGGATAGTAAAACCATGCGTATGTTAATGGAATTTTCATTCACAAAGCAGGCTTATCACATTCACACAGTTCAGTACTGTACTATCCTGATTAACATGTCAGGTGGCTTGCGGAGTAGGGATGTAGATGTAAATGAAATTGAGCTTAACTTAAATTCCATAAGGCAGTGAAGCAATTTCGAAGTCTCGGTGCGACGAAAATTGTCAGTCGATCTCCTGAAAACATTTGTAATAATTATTAACTGTAGATTATTACATGGGGAAGACCGGAGATCCGCTGGTAAGACCGTGTTAGCCTATTTATTTGAAGTAACTGGATATCTTGAGCATACAAAACGCCACGTTCGTCCAGTGTAAATCAGACGTTCCCCACTGATCCAGTGCAACACAGCGTAGTAAGCAGACACTATCAATAATGATCAGTTAAATAATACTGGAACACACTTACTTCAGTTTAGTTCATGTATTATATTCCTTCTCATGCAGAATCTCATCAAGATGGCGACTAGCTCAACAACACATACGTACACATCCTCCTTCTTTCACGGCTAATCGGCATGCATTGCCTCATTCTTTTCATAAGAGAAAACAGATAGCAGAGAAGCTATTCCATGGAGTAAATGGACGCTCCAAGGAATAATAGGGCTAGAAACTACTTTGCATTGATAATCAACGTATATTAAAGTTTAGGAATCGGTAAGATAAGAAGAGATATTTCAAGATATGTACTGAGTTATACAGGGTGAGACACCTAACGTTACCACTGGATATGTTTCTTAAAGCACATCAAATACTGACGAATCGATTCCACAGACGGAACGTGAGGAGAGGGGCTAGTGTAATTGTTTAATACAAACCATAATAAAATGCACGGAAGTATGCTTTTTAACCCAAACCTACGTTTTTTTTTAATGGAACCCCGTTAGTTTTGTTAGCACATCTGAACATATAAACAAATGCGTAATAAGTGCCGTTTGTTGCATTGTAAAATGTTAATTACATCCGGAGATATTGTAACCTAAGATTGACGCTTGAGTACCACTCCTCCGCTGTTCGATCGTGTGTATCGGAGAGCACCGAATTACGCAGGGATCCAAAGGGAACGGTGATGGACCTATGGTACAGAAGAGACTGGAACAGCACATTACGTCCACATGCTAACACCTTTTTATTGGTTCTTTTTTACTGACGCTCATGTACATTACCATGAGGGGTGAGGTACACGTACACACGATGTTTCCGTTTTCAATTACGGAGTGGAATAGAGTGTGTCCCGACATGTCAGGCCAATAGATGTTCAATGTGGTGGCCATCATTTGCTGCACACAATTGCAATCCCTGGCGCAATGAATGTCGTACACGCCGCAGTACATCTGGTGTAATGTTGCTGCAGGCTACCACAATACGTTGTTTCATATCCTCTGCGGTTGTAGGCACATCACGGTACACATTCTCGTTTAACGTTCCCCACAGAAAGAAGTCCACAGGTGTAAGATCAGGAGAAGGGGCTGGCCAATTTATGCGTCCTCCACGTCCTATGAAACGTCCGTCGAACGTGTACCTCACCCCTCATGGTAATGTACATATGCGTCAGTGAAAAAGACCAATAAAAAGGTGTTAGCATGTGGACGTAATGTGCTGTTCCAGTCTCTTCTGTACCATAGGTCCATCACCGTTCCCTTTAGATCCCTACGTAATTCGGTGCTCTCCGATACACACGATCGGACAGCGGAGGAGTGGTGCTCAAGCGCCAACTTTAGGTTACAATGCGTCCGGATGTAATTAACATTTTACAATGCAACAAACGCCACTGTTTACGTATTTGTATATATCTTCAGAGGTGCTAACAAAACTAACGGGTTTCCATTTTAAAAAACGTAGGTTTGTGTTAAAAAACATACTTCCGTGCATTTTTTTATGGTTTGTATTAACCAATTACACTAGCCCCTCTCCTCACGTTCGGTCTGTGGAATCGATTCGTCAGTATTTGGTGTGGTTTACGAAATACACTCCTGGAAATTGAAATAAGAACACCGTGAATTCATTGTCCCAGGAAGGGGAAACTTTATTGACACATTCCTGGGGTCAGATACATCACATGATCACACTGACAGAACCACAGGCACATAGACACAGGCAACAGAGCATGCACAATGTCGGCACTAGTACAGTGTATATCCACCTTTCGCAGCAATGCAGGCTGCTATTCTCCCATAGAGACGATCGTAGAGATGCTGGATGTAGTCCTGTGGAACGGCTCGCCATGCCATTTCCACCTGGCGCCTCAGTTGGACCAGCGTTCGTGCTGGACGTGCAGACCGCGTGAGACGACGCTTCATCCAGTCCCAAACATGCTCAATGGGGGACACATCCGGAGATCTTGCTGGCCAGGGTAGTTGACTTACACCTTCTAGAGCACGTTGGGTGGCACGGGATACATGCGGACGTGCATTGTCCTGTTGGAACAGCAAGTTCCCTTGCCGGTCTAGGAATGGTAGAACGGTGGGTTCGATAACGGTTTGGATGTACCGTGCACTATTCAGTGTCCCCTCGACGATCACCAGAGGTGTACAGCCAGTGTAGGAGATCGCTCCCCATACCATGATGCCGGGTGTTGGTCCCGTGTGCCTCGGTCGTATGCAGTCCTGATTGTGGCGCTCACCTGCACGGCGCCAAACACGCATACGACCATCATTGGCACCAAGGCAGAAGCGACTCTCATCGCTGAAGACGACACGTCTATATTCGTCCCTCCATTCACGCCTGTCACGACACCACTGGAGGCGGGCTGCACGATGTTGGGGCGTGAGCGGAAGACGGCCTAACGGTGTGCGGGACCGTAGCCCAGCTTCAGAGAGACGGTTGCGAATGGTCCTCGCCGATACCCCAGGAGCAAAAGTGTCCCTAATTTGCTGGGAAGTAGCGGTGCGGTCCCCTACGGCACTGCGTAGGATCCTACGGTCTTGGCGTGCATCCGTGCGTCGCTGCGGTCCGGTCCCAGGTCGACGGGCACGTGCACCTTCCGCCGACCACTGGCGACAACATCGATGTACTGTGGAGACTTCACGCCCCACGTGTTGAGGGATTCGGCGGTACGTCCACCCGGCCTCCCGCATGCCCACTATACGCCCTCGCTCAAAGTCCGTCAACTGCACATACGGTTCACGTCCACGCTGTCGCGGCATGCTACCAGTGTTAAAGACTGCGATGGAGCTCCGTATGCCACGGCAAACTGGCTGACACTGACGGCGGCGGTGCACAAATGCTGCGCAGCTAGCGCCATTCGACGGCCAACACCGCGGTTCCTAGTGTGTCCTCTGTGCCGTGCGTGGTATCATTGCTTGTACAGCCCTCTCGCAGTGTCTGGAGCAAGTATGGTGGGTCTGACCCACCGGTGTCAATGTGTTCTTTTTTCCATTTCCAGGAGTGTATATCCAGCGGTAATGTTAGGTGACTCACCCTGTATAATTTATAAAATTTCTGAAAATATCGCGGAGAGACCGCTGCAAGAGACATTACACTCACATCAGACTTAGCATTTTTTTTTTTTTCGAACTAAAGTGGTCGAGAAAATTCAAGATGTTACATTACTTATTGAAGGCCCCTCGTAATACCCAATACATATCGAACATCGCCAACCAAGTTCGACAAATATCTCCCGGGTGCCTCGTGGAGCAGCTCTTCCACTTTCTGCCACTTTATATCTCCTTCTCGCCGTAGCTTTTTCTTCGCAAACGAACAGAAGTGGCAGCAGTGCAAGGCTGCAGCGCCCAGTGGTTGCCGGCGGCGCGCGCTGCACAGAGCACCGCAGTGGCTCGCGGGGTCACGCGCGGCTGCCGGTTTGCACGCGTGCCGCAGCTCTAATGGCCGGCCGCTAACCCCGTGCTAATTGCCGGCGGGGGCTGCGCCGGCTGGCAGCGGCCCCGTGCTAGTGGCGGCGGCGGCGGCGGCGGCGCCGCCAGATAGCAGCGACTCGGTAATTAACGAGTCGCCAACTCGCGGCCCGGCGCGTGTGATCTCGCCGGCATGTGTGGCAAATGAGCGGCAGCGCGCCTCTGACAGACTTTCCGTGGGGCCTTCATTTGCGCCCGAATAAAGGCCGCAGCTTCAGCCGGCGGCCGCCGCGCGACGCGGCGCTGCAGTCGCACGGCCTTTCTCGTTAAGTTTCCGGCGGCTCGCGATGCGCCGCGCACTTCGTTACCCTGGGCGAGACTGAGATGCCGGCTTCTGCCGACTGTGTTTTCTCATTGCGGTCTCTTCGTCCTCACTGTGCGGGTACGGATACACCTACATCTACGTACGTACTCCACTATCCACCGTACGGTGCGTGGCGGAGGGTACCCTGTATCACTACTAGTCATTTCCTCTCCCGTTCAACTCGCAAATAGAGCGAGGGAAAAACATCTACAGGGTGTTACAAAAAGGTACGGCCATGTTATGTCGACATGTGTCCGGAAACGATTAATTTCCATGTTAGGACTGATTTTAGTTTCTTCAGTATCTACTGTACTTCCTCGATTCACCGCCAGTTGGCCTAATTGAAGGAAGGTAATGTTGACTTAGGTGCTTCTGTTGACATGCGACTCATTGCTCTACAGTACTAGCATCAAGCACATCAGTACGTAGCATCAACAGGTTAGTGTTCATCACGAACGTGGATTTGCAGTCAGTGGAATGTTTACAAATGCGGAGTTAGCAGATGTTCATTTGATTAGCACGGGGGAATAGCCGTGGCGCGGTAGGTTTGTATCGAGACAGATTTTCAGAACGAAGGTGTCCCGACAGGAAGACGTTCGAAGCAATTTATCGGCGTCTTAGGGAGCACGGAACATTCCAGTCTATGACTCGCGACTGGGGGAGACCTAGAACGGCGAGGACACCTGTAATGGACGAGGCAATTCTTCGTGCAGTTGACGATAACCCTAATGTCAGCGTCAGAGAAGTTCCTGCTGTACAAGGTAACGTTGACCACGCCACTATGGAGAGTGCTACGGGAGAACAAGTTGTTTCCGTACCATGTACAGCGTGTGCAGGCACTATCAGCAGCTGATTGGCATCCACGGGTACACTTCTGCGAATGGTTCATCCAACAATATGTCACTCCTCATTTCAGTGCAAATGTTCTCTTTACGGATGAGGCTTCATTCCAACGTGATCAAACTGTAAATTTTAACATCAACATTTGTGGGCTGACGAGAATCCGCACGCAATTGTGCAGTCATGTCATCAACACAGATTTACTATGAACGTTTGGGCAGGCATTGTTGGTGATGTCTTGATTCGGCCCCATGTTCTTCCACCTACGCTCAGTTGAGCACGTTATCATGATTTCATACGGGATACTCTACCTGTGCTGCTAGAACATGTACATTTACAAGAACGACACAACATGTGGTTCATGCACGATGGAGCTCCTGCACATTTCAGTCGAAGTGTTCGTACGCTTCTCAACAGCAGATTCGGTGACCGATGGATTGGTAGAGGCTGACCACTTCCATGGCCTCCACGCTCTCCTGACCTCAACCCTCTTGACTTTGGTTTGTGGGGGCATTTGAAAGCTCTTGTCTACGCAACCCCGGTACCAAATGTAGAGGCTCTTCGTGCTCGTATTGTGGACGGCTGTGATACAATACGCCATTCTCCAGGGCTGCATCAGCGATTCAGGGATTCCATGGGACGGAGGGTAGATGCATGTATCCTCGCTAACGGGGGACATTATGAACATTTCCTGTAACAAAGTGTTTGAAGTCACGCTGGTACGTTCTGTTGCTGCGTGTTTCCATTCCATGATTAGAGTGATTTGAAGAGAAGTAATAAAATGAGCTCTAACATGGAAAGTAGGCGTTTCCGGACACATGTCCACATAACATATTTTCTTTCATTGTGTGTGAGGAATGTTTCTTGAAAGTTTGGGCGTACTTTTTTGTAACACCCTATATACACGTCTCCGAGCTCTTATTTGCCTTATATTATCTTCGTGAAAATCACGTAAAATGTACTTTGGTGGCAATAGAAGCATTCTGCAATCAGCTTGATATGTCGGTTTGCTATCTTGTCTGAATAGTATTCCACGAATAGATTTTCACATTCCCACCAGGTATTCCAATTTCAGTTCACAAAGCATATGCGCACCACTCGCTTGTTGATCGAACCTGCTGGTGACAAATCTAGCAACCCACCCCTGAATTGCTTCGACGTCTTCCTTCAATCCGACCGGGTGGAGACTCCAAACACTCGAACAGACCTGAGCTGGTGTCTATACGTCGTCTGCTTCATAGATGAACCACACTTTCCAAAATTTCCCCAATACACCGAAGCTGACCGCTCACTTTTCCTACTTCCGTCCATTCATGTTCGTTCCATTTCATATCGCTTTGCTACGTTGCGATCAGACATTTAAACGACTTGCCTGTATCGAGCAGTACACTACTAATGCTATATTCAAAGATTACATTTTTCCTCCTACCCATCTGCATTAGCCAGCCTATGTGGCCGAGTGGTTCTAGGCACTACAGTCTGGAACCGCGCTAGCGCTACGATCGCAGGTTCGAATCCTGCCTCGGGCATGGATGTGTGTGATCTCCTTAGGTTAGTTAGGTTTTAGTTGTTCTAAGTTCTAGGGGACTGATGACCACAGCAGTTGAGTCCCATAGTGCTCAGAGCCATTTGAACCATTATTCGTCTTCATAAACCAACAATTTTTCTCAAATTTAGAGCAAGGTCCCGTTAATCACACCAAATAGGTAGTTTTTGGTGTTTCATCTTGTATCCTCCTACAGTCACTCAACGACGACATCTTCTATTATCTACATCTATATATCCATACTCCGGAAGCCACTTAACGGTGTGTGGTGGAGGGTACCCTGAGTACCTCTATCGGTTCTCCCTTCTAAGTCACTCAACGACGACACCTTCTATTATCTACATCTACATCCATACTCCGCAAGCCACTTGACGGTGTGTGGCGGAGGGTACCCTGAGTACCTCTATCGGTTCTCCCTTCTATTCCAGTCTCGTCTTGTTCGTGGAAAGAAGGACTGTTGGTATGCTTCTGTGTGGGCTCTAATCTCTCTGATTTTATCCTCATGGTCTCTTCGCGAGATATACGTAGGAGGGAGCAATATACTGCTTGACTCTTCGGTGAAGGTATGTTCACGAAATTTTAACAAAAGCCCGTACCGAGCTAATGAGCGTCTCTTCTGCACAGTCTCCCACTGGAGTTTACCTATCATCTCCGTAACGCTTTCGCGATTACTAAATGATCCTGTAACGAAGCGCGCTGCTCTCCTTTGGATCTTCTCTCTCTCTTCTGTCAACCCTATCTGCTACGGATCCCACACTGCTGAGCAGTATTCAAGCAGTGGGCGAACAAGCGTACTGTAACCTACTTCCTTTGTTTCCGGATGGCATTTCCTTAGGATTCTTCCAATGAATCTCATCTGCCTTACCGACGATCAACTTTATATGATCATTCCATTTTAAATCACTCCTAATGCCTACTCCCAGATAATTTTTGGAATTAACTGCTTCCAGTTGCTGACGTGCTATTTTGTAGCTAAATGATAAGGGGTCTATCTTTCTATGTATTCGCAGCACATTACACTTGTCTACATTGAGATTCAATTGCCATTCCCTGCACCATGAGTCAATTCGCTGCAGATCCTCGTGCATTTCAGTACAATTTTCCATTGCTACAACCTCTCGATACACCACAGCATCATCTGCAAAAAGCCTCAGTGAACTTCCGATGTCATCCACCAGGTCATTTATGTATATTGTGAATAGCAACGGTCCTATAACACTCCCTTGCAGCACACCTGAAATCACTCTTACTTAGGAAGACTTTTCTCCATTGAGAATGACATGCTGCGTTCTGTTATCTAGGAACTCCTCAATCCAATCACACAATTGGTCTGATAATCCATATGCTCTTACTTTGTTCATTAAACGACTGTGGGGAACTGCGGAAGTCAAGAAACACGGCATCTACCTGTGAACCCGTGTCTATGGCCCTCTGAGTCTCGTGGACGAATAGCGCGAGCTGGGTTTCACACGACCGTCTTTTTCGAAACCCATGCAGATTCCTACAGAGTAGATTTCTAGTCTGCAGAAAAGTGATTATTCCCCAGCATCATCACAAACAGCCGCATACTGCTACACACTCGATCCGTCGGATCACTTATGTATACAGAGCATAGCAGCGGACCTATCACACTTCCCTGGAGCACTCGTGACGGCGTCCTTGTCTCTGATGAACACTCGCTCTCGAGGACAACGTTAGGACACACATCTGCAGCCGTCTGCCGCTAGGAGGCTCCGAATTGTAGTGTGATACATTACGGTGTGTAACGTAACTATATGTGTGAGTGAGAAATAAAGTGCTGCAATCGAATTTGGAATTCAAAGAGCTCCTCCACACACGGAGTACCCTCTCCATCAACATGGAAATGTCACATCACACACGAGTGCTGCAGAGTCTGCAACAATCTGACGCCTTGAGCTCCCTGTCGTATATCATCCTACATACAATCCCGACTACGCTCCTTCAGATTTTCATTTGTTTTTAAAATTTAAAAAAACACTTCCGAGTATTTCAGTTTGATACTGATGAAGCGGTGCAAGCACGGAGGTGTGGGTGTGGCTCCGTCAACAAGGTCAAAACTTCTACACTGACGATATCAGCATACTGGCCTCTCGTTGAGAGAAATGTTTTCATCGTCAGTGTGACTATGTTGACAAATAAGTAAGTAGCCATGAAGAATAAAAATGATACACCAAGAAGAAATGCAGATGATAATCCGGTATTCATTGGACAAATATATCATACTAGAACTGACATGTGATTACATTTTTGCCCAATTTGGATGCATCATAGGTACAGCTGGCCATGCAGCTTCAACACGATACCACAGTTCATCAAGAGTAGTGACTGGCGTATTGCGACGAGCCAGTTGCTCGGCCACCATTCAACAGATATTTTCATTTGTTGAGAGATCCGGAGAATGTGCTGGCCAGGGCAGCAGTATAGTCGAACGTTTTCTGTACCCAGAAAGGCCCGTACAGGACCTGCAACATGCGGTCGCGCATTGTCCTGCTGAAATGTAGGGTTTCGCAGGGATCGAATGAAGGGTAGAGCCACGGGTCGTAACACATCTGAAATGTAACTTACACTGTTCAAAGTGCCCTCAATGCGAACAAGAGGTGACCGAGACGTGTGACCAGTGGCACCCCATACCATCACGCCGGGTGATACGCCAGTATGGCGATGACGAATACATGCTTCCAATGTGCGTTCACTGCGATGTTGGCCATACACGGATGCGACCTTCATGAAGCAGTAAACTGAACTTGGATTCATCCGAAAAAAAAAATATGTTTGCCATTCGTGCACCCAGGCTCGTCGTTGAATACATCTTAGCAGGCGCTCCTGTCTGTGATGCAGCGTCAAGGGTAACTGCAGCCATGGTATCCGAGCTGATAGTACATGCTCCTGCAAACGTCGTCAAACTGTTCGTGGAGATGGTTGTTGTCTTGCAAACGTCCCCATCTGTTGACTCAGGGATCGAGACGTGGGTGCACGATCCGTTACAGTCATGCGAATAAGATGCCAGTCATCTCGACTACTAGTGATACGAGGCCGTTGGGATCCAGCACGGCTTTCTGTATTACCCTCCTGAACCCACCGATTCCATATTCTGCTAACAGTCATAGTATCTCGACCAATGCGAGCAGCAATGTCGCGATACGATAAACCGCAATCGCGATA
Source organism: Schistocerca gregaria (assembly GCF_023897955.1). Taxonomy (NCBI): domain Eukaryota; kingdom Metazoa; phylum Arthropoda; class Insecta; order Orthoptera; family Acrididae; genus Schistocerca; species Schistocerca gregaria. Next base: position 834,595,078 of record NC_064922.1, read on the forward strand.
GGCTACAATCCGACCTTTATCAAAGTCGAAAACGTGATGGTACGAATTTCTCCTCCTTACACGAGGCATCACAGCAAAGTTTCACCAGGCAACGCCGGTAAACTGCTGTTTGTGTATGAGAAATCGGTTGGAATATATATATATAGCTCGTGTTTGTACGTTTCTCTATTTATCTATTTTCTAAAGGGTGGACGATTACTAATTTTTGCACAGCAGTCTTAGGAATGGTTACAAAAGTGAATGATAAACTAGACAAGTCGCTATTAGTCTATAAACACAAGGTTCTATGCTCAAAAGAATACAGAAATAGTACGCATTTGCTCGCAGGGACATACGACATAATAGTTACGTTGCTCTGTACCCTGTTTTCGTTTGACGGCGCACATATGTTTTCTCATTTTGGAGGTAGAAGAAACAGGAGTAGCTAAAACCGTCTATTTGCACTGGAGGACGTTTCTATGTCTGGACTACAGTTACGAACTTTTTCTAGATGTGACTCCTCTCCGTATGATGTTTCGTTTTGCACCCTCAATTGTCTCACAAGACTCAGCTTCCTATAAGGCCAAATGATCCCGTCAATCGGTCGTTTTCGCCCTACCACGACCACACTACAACAGCGAGATGGTGCACTCAACTTTCTCACTGCGTGACGACGAGCCACACATTCGTAATGTAGCAAGAATACTGTCTGAATCCAACACTGTGAAACATTAAACTTTTGAACTGATAAATTTGCATTGGAGAAACTTAATGTTTCTTTTTTTATTATTTAATTTTGCGTAATGGAAACGCCGTGACACTGTCTTGAATGCACGTCGCATTTGCTGAGCTGCAGCTAACTACTGAGATGCTCCTGGTACAAAGCGCTCTCTTTTATTTTCTTCTTTTTTTTAAAACAAAAGCCAAAGTATACTTGGTTCATAAGAAATATTAATAAGTAAAAATTATACTTTAACATAGACTCTGGATGCGGACAATGATTTTTGATAAATTATAACATCCAATGGAATCAGGTTTCTGATTAGAGGAGTTCTATACTGAAAAATCAGCTCCTCCTTCGCTTCACGAACATTAATACACAAAAAATTACAGTTCTTGAATAAGTAGCCTTTAACATCAAATGAGATCTTTTCAAAAGCGCAACTTGTTGAAATGACATTAAATTAATTCCTACCACCAAATTAAGATATTCTTCACGAGTTTGCAGCCGGATCATGTCGTCATCCAGACACAATATTTCGGCGGACCAGCTGGCCGCCATCTTCAGGTGAGTTAATGTTAGTGTACTGCCTCGCCGGAACTCAATTCCAGCGACAACGACGGAAAACTTTATACACCACGGACAGAGCACCGCGTGTGCGCTAGATGATGGGCAGCGCCCCCGGCGGCAAGTAGACACGCAGCGCGCCGGTGGGAGAAGACGCCAGAAACGATAAATCGCAACAGCACTAGAGGGAAGAATCCAATGATCGAAAAGAAGACCGTTGTTGTTTATTGTCGGACAAAATCGGATTCCATAACTTACTTAGAGGAAAACCTTTATCCCTGTTAATAATATTACTGGATAATCTAAATTCAATGGATTCATTAAGAACACGTTCCCAACAGCGAGAAGCAGGAGAGATCAATTGTGTCTTGTCATACATCACCCTGTGTCTTTCGTTAATTCAATGTTCCGCCACTGCCGACTTCTCAGGCTGGAACAACCGAGTGTGCCGATGATGTTCCAATAGTTCCAATAGTTTGACCAATATACTTCTGTCCACAATGACACGGAATTTCATAAACCCCGGGCCTCCTCAAGCCCTAATTATCTTAAACCGAGCTAAGAAGGGCTCTAGGCTTGGCCACCGGCGTAAAAACACTTTTAATACTTTTTTCCTTAAAATTCTTTGAAATTTTGGATGATATACTTCCTGCAAAGGGTAAATAAGCAACAGCTTCAAAAGTATCCTCTATGGGCTCGCGTGACGGACCGATCTGAAGAGCGCGGCATATTTGTTGTTCCGTATATCCACTCTGTTGAAAAAAAAAATGAAATGTCGTGTGACGAGCGCCTCCCGTCGGGCAGACCGTTCGCCTGGTGCAAGTCTTTCGATTTGACGCCACTTTGGCAACTTAGAACTACTTAAACCTAACTAACCTAAGGACATCACACACATCCATGCCCGAGGCAGGATTCGAACCTGCTACTGTAGCAGTTTCACGGTTCCGGACTGCGCGCCTAGAACCGCGAGACCACCGCGGCCGGCCACATTGTATTATTGGTAGGTTACGGAATTCATCTGTTGGTAGGTTACGCTAAAATGTGAATTATATATGGTTATAACTGAGCCACAATTTTATTGAGAGATTAGCCACATTGTATTATTGGTAGGTTACGGAATTTATCTGTTGGTAGGTTACGCTAAAATGTGAATTATATGTGGTTATAACTGAGCCACAATTTTATTGAGAGTTCGAATCCTGCCTCGGGCATGCATGTGTGTGATGTCCTTAGGTTAGTTAGGTTTAAGCAGTTCTAAGTTCTAAGGGACCGATGACCACAACAGTTAAGTCCTATAGTGCTCAGAGTCATTTGAACCATTTGAAGAGATGGTCCATGCAGCCCTACAAGGCCACGCAGCATTTCTGATGACACTGCGCGTTTATAAATTCAAACAGTACAGAGGTGCATACACGTTCGTGGCATCCAAATACTAAAGAAATGCTCATGAAACTATCTGCAGTCCCCTATCACCATGAATTTTAATAAAAAGCGTTTCAGACTCTGTACTGCGGCTGTGGAAAGGCGTTCCATGAACCCTAAACGCCACCGAGCATCTCGCCGGAGCCACGCTCCCTCTTGCGAATAGCGTTGACGTAAGAATCTGCAGAAAGAACGGAGTCGTCTTTGAGCCGCTGTGGCGAGGCGCTGCTAATGAATGGTCCGGGACGAGCCTTTGTCGCAACCGCGCTGTTGGCCGAACCTTTCACTGAGTCCGCACTAACAGCCTCGTATGGCGTGTCTGCTGCCACCGGCGAACCGCTGCTGAAAACACGAAACTCCTAATGAGATATTACTGTCTCATCAACGAGCTCAGCTAAATTCATAACATTTCCAGTTAAATTTTTGTGTACATTTACATGACTATCCTGCAATTCACACTTAAGTGCTTGTTAAATTGCCCATCGAATCACTTGTGACACTGTGCACTGATAAGCCAACACCTCATGACCACCTGCTTAATAGCTTGTTCGTCTGTTGAAGCAAAGCAAGCGCTGTATCATGTATAAGATACAGAGGCGAGCGAGTGCACGGGACTTACCCTAGTTCACTGCTAGTAGCGTCACGTCATCGTAACGCTCCTTCATATAGTATTGCACCACATTTAACATAAAAGTAAAAATTAAGATTTGTGTGTAAAACTTTGTTAAAGTATAGTTCTATGTAATAATGTTTCAGGTAACAAATCTTAATGTTATAAAATTAGTAGTTTACGTAAAATTCACGTTTTAAAAGAAAAATAGGAGGCGCTAAATAATGACGCTAGGAAGCCAAAATTTGGTGAGAAGGTGCAGTAAGAAGTCATTAATGAGTGGTGCTGGTTTCCAAAACCATAAAACTAAAATTGACTCCAGAATCCGCGTTTTTCGGAAAAATCAGAGGCGCGAAATAATAGAGCTACAATATTGAAAATTGGTAGGATGCTTCAGTTCACCCTAATAATAATAATGGAAATACCACAATCAGTTACCTCTTCTAGTTTTTTAGTAATTTAGTAAAAACTACTTTTGTGAGTAAAATGTACATAAGCATTATAGATTAAGTACTTTAAATTTTAATGATAAAACAAATTCTTTACGACCAATGATCAGATAGGACAATTAACAAAGCTACACCAAGTTTTAGTCTTGTAGCATAATTAACAGCTGATACAAGTCTTGATAAAGCTATGGTTCAGAGGTAACAATCTACCGTTAGTTCCATTGTAAAAATTCTAGAGAGTAAAGTTTTAATTTTAGCGGGCTGAGTTTTTCTACGTGCTTCTGTACTGCTCAGATGTATGTATACAAAAATTGAGAAGTTTGTAAAGCTATTATTAAATGTGATATTTAAGATTATGTGCCTGAGATAGCGATCATTTGGAGGCTGCAGGCATCTGCATAGGAACGGAAAGAACAGATGCTCTCTTGGCGGTACGCGCCGGAGCTATATAAAAAGAGCGGCAGAGGCAGTAGGAAGCTCACTCCGCATTAGACCAACGCCTAGTCCACGCGAGCTTAACGTCCGATCGCGCCTCGCCTCGGGTGACGTCATAGCGGGCTGCGACATGCGCGTACTTAGCAATGAAAACGGACATTGAAAATCGCGAGGACTGTACACCGTCCTGGATCGTTTAGACTTCGGTAACAAACTGTTATTGTGCCGTCCGTGTGAAGTATAATTCCGCGTGGCAAGTGGTGACTAACTCCACTTTTAAGGCGAGCATTAATTTTTTTTTAACATTATTGCGAACTATTAATAGAGCACCGTTAGTTAGAGTAATGAACTATTCGGGAGGAACTTGCTGTAGAAGTCGCCTCTGAACTATTAAACGATTGGCTGAATTAACAATATTTAATGTCTTTAGCATTTTCAGAAGTTTCGAGTAATTTGTGTGAGCCTTTAAGATAATAAAATCTTGTTTGGAACTTTAAATTTTATTGAAGCAGCCCTAATCCCGTGAAGAACTATGGATATTTTTCGTTTAGCTGGGCTGTACAGGAATGTGGCCGTGCAGACTGGGAACTAAGGTCAGTAAGTTTCCCTTCGCTTTCTGACTGGCCACCAAATTAGTTGCCAGGCTCGCGTGATTTAAGGTGGCAATGTTCAACTTTCATTCAACATTAAACAACGACTTCTTCGCCGTCCCACATATGTTGCATCGGCAATAGTCTGTTACGTGAAATGAACATTCAAACAACTCATTCGACAACTTCTTCGCCGCCCCACACTGTGTTTCAAACGATATACATCACTGACTCTGCTTATCCGGAATCAGACAGCTTGTTGGTAGGTTTGTGGGGGTATGTCTACGCACAAGTCATGTAATTTACTTAAATAACGGGGCGCTGATTTGCCTACGCGCAAATGAAGCCCGACAGCAATCCTTATGGGTTCCATAGCGTCTACATCAAGCGAATTTGGTCACCGAGACATCAACAGAAATTCACTCTAATGCTCCTAAAATCACTGCAGCATGGGTCTGGTTCCTAGACGCGGACAGTTTTATTTGCTGGAAGATGACATCGCCGTCGGAGAAGACATCAAGCATGAAGGGATGAAGGTGGTTCGCAGCTGTCATCGTGTCTTCGATTCCTACCATAGGAACCATCAAAGCGCAGGAGAATATCTCCCACAGCGTTCTAATGCTACCACAAGCCTGCGTCCGTGGCGCGCTGCACCTTTCTAGCAGCCGTTCACCTCGATGACGGCGTGGGTTGAGACGACCATCGACCTGGTGAAGCAAAAATGTGATTCACCCGAAGAGCCTAGACGTTTCCATTGATCGACGGTCGAAGCCCGACGGTCCCGTGCCCACTGCGATCGTAACTGTGTCGTTGGGCCAACATATAACCGCTTAGGATGGTCTGCTGTGATGCTCCATGTTCTAAATGTGCGATGAACGGGGGGCTCCGAAACACTTTGCGGCGGGACGGGGATGGCGCGTTGCGTTGCTATTTACTTATTTATGTCCAGTTACCTCAGTATAGCGTCCATTCACCACCCGTTGCTCTGCATTCGTAGGTACTATGTAGTGGACGAGAAAAGCAGAGTTGAAGGAAAGCACAGTCCATACATACGATTACAGTCCGCATAACTCAAGTAATAAGATAAACCTTTGAATCTCTATTAATAACGGGCAAAGTGGGTGTTCCCTCCACTCATTGAAAATGTTGGTTTGTAGATACTGTGGTTTTATTACGGTCATTTTCATTTATGATGTCACCAAGTCAACATTTGCGTTGGTAGTACATTTACTGCTAGTTCGTGCGGCTTATATCACAAGTAAGACAGACAGAAATGTGCTAAGTCCAACCCGAAATACTGCGAGGTTCACTCAGGCAATACTCTGTTACAAAACGACTTCAGATTCGGTACTTTTCAATGGATTCTTTGAAACAACATGCTCGCCAAAATGTTCAGTTCATGCATACGGAACACGCCACCCAGAATATTCACAAAGGACGATAGTTTCACACGCGGTTTATTCTGCAACCAATATTCCAGAGCCTCTCCAAACTTCACTGAAATGTCCGTAAATGTATGTGCTAGCACGGCGATATAAACCGAGCGCGATTTAACCGTCATTTCTTCATCTTACAGATAATTTTTTCGGGCACATTTAGCGTGACCTTCTCGTCCGACAGTGAGTACACGACTGACTGAATACCGTCTCTCACAGGGCATCTAACTCCTTCAATTACGCGGGAAAGACCTCTCTCTCATTGCATGATCAGAATGATCATCCAGTCAGATTAACCTTTCATGATCAATTTCACGTGCAAAACTCTTTACTCCAATCAGCATTCGCAGATGCATCTAGGTCTTCTCATATTGCAAAATTTCACAAAATGTTCCACAAAACCAAACGAAACGAAAATCAAAAGAAACCTATGCTTGAAGTAAACTTTAGAACTAAGTATCGTCTTACTATCTTTCTGGCTGCCTTATTAAAAAAGCAAATGTTCCTAGACATTCTTTATCCACCAGTTAGTGAGATTCAGCTTTGCTAGTTACGGATGGTGTAATACATTATAAAATTGAAATTTGACGTATGTCCCCACATATACACTCACATTCACTCTCATCAACTCCCACCCTAACACAAAATATAAATATCAGCTTTTGAACTATCACATTCCTTACGAAAGCAAAAATATTAAAAATTTAGAATTAAACTTCTTTAAAAATAACTTGTGCGCACTGAAAGTGCTGTTAGTATTTTCATATGACAAAGAAATATAAAGTGTCCTGATTCATATCTGAATTTTCTTTACTAAATGTCGGTTAAGTGCTTTTTAATAGGTTTTTTCAAAACTATTCAAGTTACCCGCATGAAAATTTTACACAGTGCTCTTCTAAATTATAAAAGTTCTTATAACAAATTTGTAAACAAATAAATCATATTTACCACAGTTATTTAGTTTCTTAGGTGAGATGAATAAGTGATGTTAGTTCGCTCTATACAGCGCAGTTCTCACGGTCCGCACACCGCAACAGATGGCATTATGATGCCAGCAGCCGACTACATAACGGTCGGGCCTGGAGGCTTCATTGGCAGCCTCCAATACAGCCTGACCTAACGGAATAAAACTTACTGCAAAACCTCTGCAGCCGGGAGAATAGCTGCAACGTTACAACTTCTGCGTGCACCAACATTGTGCTCTTGCAGCCGGATGCCACAGATCACCTTCTATCCTGCTGAGCCGTGACGGCTCGGTTTACTGGCCTAACCACCTGCGGCATCGGAATCGATAGTCACCTCCCTTGTGACTTATCTTCGGTTTTCCTGGTTGACGTGCGGAGGCTCGGCGCGGCGCGGCGCGCTAAGTTGTGAACGGTAGGAGGGAGGAGGGCTAGTGCAGCCGTGCCTGGCGGTGGGGTTGGATGGGCAGATATGGGACGGACAACGCAGGTACCCAGCCGGATCGCCGAGCGACTGGTCGAATGTTGGGCAGCCACCAAAGCAGGTGACGAAGGTCGTGCTCTGGAGCTCTGGTAACGGGAGCCTCCGTCTGTTATTTGAAAAGGAGTTAAGAGGATACTGCATATTGATCTTCTGTTCCTGTGGTTTAAAGGAAAATTGGCGCAATATATGGTCTTCTTCAGTGAATAATATGTATTTGTTCTGCACCAAGCCTTGGCATTAGTGGCCAATGGTCGTTAGTGCATCTTCTCGGAAGCCACGTCATTCTGTTTGTTTGTAAACCGCTTGTGTGCAACCGCTTGGGGTGCGATGTTGTGCATTGACGTGGTAACACCGGTGAGTGGCGTTGTACCCTGTTGTAATGTCATGGTACTGGGTATGAATCTGAAATGTAATTGTGATTTGGTAAAGTGTATTTATTCTAACCTCCTAACCTACGCCGATGTGTTTTAGTCATAACTGAATTACGTAGGGCAACTGTTGAATGAAATGTTCTGCCTTGCTTAATTGCAACTGCAACTGCTCAGTTTGTACCTGCACCTTGTCAGTCACATGTACTCGCATATCACCTTTGGGAGACTCCCTAAAATTGTCAGAGATAATTAGAATTGATTTTCACATACACAATAAATACATACGCCTCTGTCTAGATAAGGTGATAAGCGAGTACATGTGACTGACAAGGTGCAGGTACAAACAGAGCAGTTGCAGTTAAGCAAGGCAGAAAAATTCACTCAACAGTAGCCCTATGTAATTCAGTTATGACTAAAACACATCAACTTACGTTAGAAGATTAGAATAAATACACTTTAGTAAATCACAATTAGATTTCAAAGTTATAAAACTGGCTCTGAGCACTATGGGACTTAACATCTGAGGTCATCAGTCCCCGTACAACTTAGAACTACTTAAATCTAAGTAACCTAAGGACGTCACACAACACCCAGTCATCACGGGGCAGACAAAGAACCGCACGGCCACACCGTCAAATTCATACCCAGTACCATGACATTACCACAGGTACAACGCCACTCACCGGTGTTACCACTTCAATGCACAACATCGCACCCCAAGCGGGTGCACACAAGCGGTTTACCAATAATCAGAATTACGTGGCTTCCAAGAAGACGCACTAACGACCATTGGCTACTCATGACAAGGCATAATGCAGAACAAATACATCTTATTTACTGAAGAAGACAATATATTGCGCCAATTTTCCTTCAAACAATTAAAACACAGGGCCAGAATATATATATATATATATATATATATATATATATATATATATATATATATATATATATACTCCTGGAAATGGAAAAGAAGAACACATTGACACCGGTGTGTCAGACCCAACATACTTGCTCCGGACACTGCGAGAGGGCTGTACAAGCAATGATCACACGCACGGCACAGCGGACACACCAAGAACCGCGGTGTTGGCCGTCGAATGGCGCTAGCTGCGCAGCATTTGTGCACCGCCGCCGTCAGTGTCAGCCAGTTTGCCGTGGCATACGGAGCTCCAGTCTTTAACACTGGCAGCATGCCGCGACAGCGTGGATGTGAACCGTATGTGCAGTTGACGGACTTTGAGCGAGGGCGTATAGTGGGCATGCGGGAGGCCGGGTGGACGTACCGCCGAATTGCTCAACACGTGGGGCGTGAGGTCTCCACAGTACGTCGATGATGTCGCCAGTGGTCGGTGGAAGGTGCACGTGCCCGTCGACCTGGGACCGGACAGCAGCGACGTACGGATGCACGCCAAGACCGTAGGATCCTACGCAGTGCCGTAGGGGACCGCACCGCTACTGCCCAGAAAATTAGGGACACTGTTGCTCCTGGGGTATCGGCGAGGACCATTCGCAACCGTCTCCATGAAGCTGGGCTACGGTCGCGCACACCGTTAGGCCGTCTTCCGCTCACGCCGCAACATCGTGCAGCCCGCCTCCAGTGGTGTCGCGACAGGCGTGAATGGAGGGACGAATGGAGACGTGTCGTCTTCAGCGATGAGAGTCGCTTCTGCCTTGGTGCCAATGATGGTCGTATGCGTGTTTGGAGCCGTGCAGGTGAGCGCCACAATCAGGACTGCATACGACCGAGGCACACAGGGCCAACACCCGGCATCATGGTGTGGGGAGCGATCTCCTACACTGGCCGTACACCTCTGGTGATCGTCGAGGGGACACTGAATAGTGCACGGTACATCCAAACCGTCATCGAACCCATCGTTCTACCATTCCTAGACCGGCAAGGGAACTTGCTGTTCCAACAGGACAATGCACGTCCGCATGTATCCCGTGCCACCCAACGTGCTCTAGAAAGTGTAAGTCAACTACCCTGGCCAGCAAGATCTCCGGATCTGTCCCACATTGAGCATGTTTGGGACTGGATGAAGCGTCGTCTCACGCGGTCTGCACGTCCAGCACGAACGCTGGTCCAACTGAGGCGCCATGTGGAAATGGCATGGCAAGCCGTTCCACAGGACTACATCCAGCATCTCTACGATCGTCTCCATGGGAGAATAGCAGCCTGCATTGGTGCGAAAGGTGGATATACACTGTACTAGTGCCGACATTGTGCATACTCTGTTGCCTGTGTCTATGTGCCTGTGGTTCTGTCAGTGTGATCATGTGATGTATCTGACCCCAGGAATGTGTCAATAAAGTTTCCCCTTCCTGGGACAATGAATTCACGGTGTTCTTATTTCAATTTCCAGGAGTGTATATTATTCAATTAAGTGTGGCTTTAACTAGTTGTTTTATCTAAGGTTACGGGCTGTATTTCTCTTGTTAAACCTAGTCTCATCATTAGTGAGTGTGCATTCCGTTATTGTTTGAAGGTGCTGACCCGCATTTGGTTAACGTTCACAGTTGATTGTTCAACAGGCGAGTCTACCCTGGTGTTTGCAGCCGTGACTTCTGGGCCGCTACCTTGGCGGCATCCTGCCCAACGCCCGAGGTTTAAGTTACTGACGCGGTAGCGCTTTGCTGCATGGTGTGCCATACCTAGCAAAAGATGAGTAGTTGTCTTGTTCCTTGGAGCTATGCCTGGGTTGAGCGACTATCGCCGGGGTTGTAGAATGTGGATTTTGGCGAGAATAACTCATTAACTTTGTAAATTACGATTCAATTTTTTTTTTACTGTCATGAACTTAGACTCCTTGTGTTTATTGAATACTGTTTCCTTTTTGCTTATATTGGTAAATCTCAGTAGTTTGTCACTTTGTACGTCACTATAATTCTGATGGTTTTTATGTTATTAATCTGTAATGTTATTGAACAGTATGTTTTTCTTAAATAAATGGTAACTTGGTAAAAACGACGAACTATCTGGTGGGTTTGCCTTCCACGTGTTTGATACTTTCCTACTGTGAACCTGTTACCGGGATTTCACCTACATTACAGAGCATACATGCTTCGGAGCCCCAGGTTCTGTGAAGAGTTGTGGACGTCCAACGATTTGGCGCCTAGTGGTATTTTTACTCTCCTGTCTCTTTCCGTAGATGTTCACGACGGCAACACGTGAGCAATCGATCAGCACCGTCTTTTTCGAGATACTCGTTCACAGGCTCTGCAAAATAATTATCTGACCTTTGTCAAAGTCGCTTATGTCAATGGATTCCCGATTTTCGGCCCATATCTTCACTAGGGTGATCCTTCGTCCGTGTCTACTCCGCTTGCATAGTTTGTTACCTCGCCACGTGCCCGCAATGCCAACAGGCGGCATCCAGTGTCGCGGTAGGCAGTGGTCATCATGTTTTGGCTGATCAGAGTAATGCAGATGTGATACATAAAATTTTTGCAAGCTGTGTTTATTGTAAATATGAGGTACTTGTTTTATTCTGTAAAGCTTTAGATGAATAAAAGTGAAAAAGAAACAGAAGCATGATACCCACTACTATACCATGAGCGGGCGTGGCGAGTCTTCCGTTAACGAGTTCTGTCAAGTCGCCCATTTAAGGGCACTGTTGCATATTCAGGCGCAGCGTGATTTTACTGCCAATTACTCTGTAAATCTGTAGGTGTTGTGTATTAATTAGAAAAGTGATATGTGTTGTATTAATTATTTTGCATGCTGATGTTATTATAATGGGTTAATGCTGTCAGAGAAAGTTAGGGAAAGCTACACCGTTGATAGGGAGTAATGACTTTGTAAGAGCTAGGTCTCTGGATGGGAGTGTGACGTCAGAATAGAGTGCACAAGAGACTTGCTTCGTTGTGAAACGTGATGGGGAACACACTCAAGTGGCGTGTAGTGTTCGGCCTATATGGGACGTAGTCGTTACTAGCGAGGCACCAAGAGGATGATGAGCGTGGGCTCCTATAACATCAAGATCCTGCCCCATAACTGGTCCTTGCGAATAAATGTGCGCCCGCAGTATTAACGGAGCAATGTGAGCATTGTAGACGACAACGAAGACAATGGCTTAACGTCTGCAACGAACTGTAAGACAGCTTTATTTTCTTTAACTTTAGAAACGTTGTGAGCCATTACACAGTGACATTTTCAGTGAAATTTATTGCATAATAACTACTGTACGTGAAAACTGTAGGTACCTGATCTTTTCATTATACTCAGTCATTCTCACCCATCGGATCCGAGGACGTGTTTTTCTCCCATTATCTACACAGTACCAGACAGTTACTTATCCGCTTCAGTCTGGAACTGCGCGACTGATACGGTCCCAGGTTCGAATCCTGCCATGGGCATGGATGTGTGTGATGTCCTTAGGTTAGTTAGGTATAATTAGTTATAAGTTCTAGGCGGCTGATGACCTCAGAAGTTAAGGCGCATAGTGCTCAGAGCCATTTGAACTATTTTTTAGCCATTTTACATAAAATTAAAGTAATTCTAGCAGTCTTAAATTAAAGAAAAGAATAAATTACGTTCACATATTTTATATCTGCGTCTGTTGTAATAATTCTGTTGTGTACTGACACGGTTCGTATTTCACCGTTGTTAATCCAATAAACGCTCATAGTAATTACGATCTGTCCACAGTACGTAGCTTGCCATGTCCAGAAATGTAATGCACGTAAGTAAAATGTAATTTGAGGTTACGTAAAGCACTATCATAACAAAAGAGCTATCTCAAATCAATCATTTACTTCTTAATAACGAGTTTAAATATCTTGTACCAAATTATCATAGCTTAGTTTTAACGATATCAGACGATTTCTTTCTATATACGCTATTATTTCGTAACGTATTGTGTTGTCAGAAACGTGTGACACTGTTCCGTTGCCATGCGCACAGCCAAATGGTTATGCATTCATTGCTGTCTACATTATTAATGAGATATTGAACAGACAGAGCCAGATGGGCTGGCGACGATATTAATTAACTTCTGCATTATTTGAATTATTTTGATCTGGATTCCTTGAATGATGTGCTACTTCTTTTCGTTTAGTATCTAATGTGAATGATGACATTGTTTTACGTATTGAGGAAAATACGTATAAGCGGAATGTGCAGGAGTAGAACAGGTTGTTATTTAGCACGAGTTGATGTACAGCGCTAAGCGCTCAGATATTCTTCGTTTACGAGAACCTCATCTAGAAGCAAGTTCATTAGGCATTACGGTCATATTATCCCGTCAACCGTCTGGTATTGGGGAGAGGCTTACACGTTGTCATGCCCTCTCGAAAAGCATGTGTGAAAAGGTAGTATTTAAATATCTCCGTTCTAGTTCAGATTTCGCTCATTTCTTACGATGTTCATTATTTTCCATGCACGTGAGACTCTACACAAGATTTTCACTTTCGGACGGAGAAGTTTGTGATTATAATTTCGTGAAAAGATCTCACCGCAAGGTAAAGGTGCTTTGTTTAAATGATTGCCACCCCAGCTCTAGTATCGTACTTGTGATACTCTCTAACTTCAATCTCGATAAAACAAAACGAGCTGCCCTTGTTTCAACCTTTTCCATGACCTACGCCAATCATTTATGGCAGTTATCCCGTACTGCGTTTCAGTAGTCCAGGAGAGGTCGGACAAGCGTAACGTAGTCAGTCTGCCTACTACATTTGCCGCATCTTATAAGTGTTCTGCCAATAAAATCCGGTTTTTGGTCCGCCTTCCTCACAAAATTTTCTATGTGATGGTTCCCATTAAACTTTTTAGGCATCTAGTTAAATCGACAATCATTAAATGTGCATGATTTATCGTGTAGCCGAACTTTGTGAGGTAACGGGAGAGCTATGACGCCCTGAAAATATTCTATGTTCGGAGTTAAGGCGGCCGCACAGGACGCTAGTCAAAGTCGCTGCTCGTTGGCAACCTCGTGATGTCGCACAGAAGCTGGACGAGCCAAACGTGCCAAACGTTAGACGGTCGAGAGGGGTAAAGCCCAGCGCATGGCCCAACCGCGTGGCTGGGAATTCCGCTGGGACGAGGGCGGTGCTTTGTGTCGATGAAGGAGACGTCTATGCCGGGAGAGTCAAAGATGGAGGACTTTATGTAATCTTAATGGCAGACATTTCACAGTTTGTATAGAAATTAATAGTAACCAGATGAATCATGATACCTCAAAAAGAAGCAAGTACATTACTATTACTTGCAGGACGATTCTGATGGTGTAATCAGATTTTCAATATCTTTGTTAGTTTAAAGTTGAGTCTCTGACGGTAAATTAAACAAGTAACACCCAGCAACGAATTTCCAAAATATAAATGCTTCATCTCATTTTGTCGATCGCCGTGTCTTTAGAAAGCTATTTGTGTAAACCTAAATTGGTATGAATTACAGGTATGTAACTTAAATAGTACATAAGTTATTAGAGGTCAAAGTGGTCGATTACTATCGATCGCGTCAGGCCATAAGTACTCCACAGTTACACCAAAAAACGGTAGCACCATACTTATAGATAAACCGGGTGATCAAAAAGTCAGTATAAATTTGAAAACTGAATAAATCAGGGAATAATGTAGATACAGAGGTACAAATTGACACACATGCTTTGAATGACATGGGGTTTTATTAGAACCAAAAAAATACATAAGTTCAAAAATTTCCGACAGATGGCGCTTCATCTGACCAGAACAGCAATAACTAACATAACAAGTAAGGCAAAGCAAAGATGACGTTCTTTACAGGAAATGCTCAATATGTCCACCATCATTCCTTAACAATAGCTGTAGTCGAGGAATAAAGTTGTGAACATCACCGTAAAGCATGTCCGGAGTTATGGTGAGGCATTGGCGTCGGATGTTGTTTTTCAGCATCCCTAGAGATGTCGATCGATCACCATACACTTGCGATTTCAGGTAACCCCAAAACCAATCATTGCACGGACTGAGGTCTGGGGACCTGGGAGGCCAAGCATGACGAAAGTGGCGGCTGAGCACACGATCATCACCAAACGACGCGCGGAAGAGATCTTTCACGCATCTAGCAATACTTTGTTTTGTTTTTGGTTCTAATAAAACCCCATGTCATTCCAAGCATGTGTGTCAATTTTTACCTCTCTATCTACATTATTCCTTGGTTTATTAAGTTTTCAAATTTATGCTGACTTTGTGATTACCTGGTACTTACTCATCTATGTCTTTGTTTATATCCGATATATACTATTCATGAAGAAATTGGCTACATATTTACTGTGTTTTAGGAAGCACAGAGACATTAGGCTACCGGCCTACCTTTCGTTTTATTCATTTGACATGTTTATTTAATTTGTTTATGTATTTAATAATATGTGTTAGAGCGTGTTTATGGTCCAGCCGTAGGAATATTTATTTAATTTCAAGTTATTTAAATGTAAATCCAGTTTTTCGTTTGTGTTTCAGTATGTTGGCTTGACATGGAGGGAGCGCTCTAGCCAATCACAACACTCGTTACTAAGAGATATGTATGGAGGTTGGGAAGGAGCATCGTTTCCGGAGAGGGCAGGGAAACGCTGGGAGCGTGGCGCGAGGGGACAGTCGCACAGGACATGGAGGGTGCTGGACGAGACGGGCGCGCTCGCGACAGTCAGCGGAAAGACTTGTGGAGCGGTTCGCGCGTGGTCGCGGTAGATAGAAAAACTTCAGAGTGCCGACTTGTGCAGTTGTGAGATTTCCGTGACTTCTACAGTGAACACGTAGTGTGCGTTTAGAAGTGAATATCTCGCTAGCAATATTGTTGTTTATGACTAATTACGTGCAGTAGGAATCTATTGCCTCAGTGTCATTCGATTTATATTCAATTTAATGGCTGGGCCATCGAAACCAATAAGTGTTTTGTACAAATATACCGCATTCTCAAAAGCACTTCTACTAACGTACTCATCATTTAAAGTCGTTAATATAGTACCTGCAGATTTTATTTCATTGCAGCCTTTTATTTATAAATTTATGTGTTACACTCATAACTCGCAATTGCCGAGTTATACACTCCTGGAAATTGAAATAAGAACACCGTGAATTCATTGTCCCAGGAAGGGGAAACTTTATTGACACATTCCTGGGGTCAGATACATCACATGATCACACTGACAGAACCACAGGCACATAGACCCAGGCAACAGAGCATGCACAATGTCGGCACTAGTACAGTGTATATCCACCTTTCGCACCAATGCAGGCTGCTATTCTCCCATGGAGACGATCGTAGAGATGCTGGATGTAGTCCTGTGGAACGGCTTGCCATGCCATTTCCACATGGCGCCTCAGTTGGACCAGCGTTCGTGCTGGACGTGCAGACCGCGTGAGACGACACTTCATCCAGTCCCAAACATGCTCAATGTGGGACAGATCCGGAGATCTTGCTGCCCAGGGTAGTTGACTTACACTTTCTAGAGCACGTTGGGTGGCACGGGATACATGCGGACGTGCATTGTCCTGTTGGAAAGCAAGTTCCCTTGCCGGTCTAGTAATGGTAGAACGATGGGTTTGCTGACGGTTTGGATGTACCGTGCACTATTCAGTGTCCCCTCGACGATCACCAGAGGTGTACGGCCAGTGTACGAGATCGCTCCCCACACCATGATGCCGGGTGTTGGCCCTGTGTGCCTCGGTCGTATGCAGTCCTGATTGTGGCGCTCACCCGCACGGCTCCAAACACGCATACGACCATCATTGGCACCAAGGCAGAAGAGACTCTCATCGCTGAAGACGACACTTCTCCATTCGTCCCTCCATTCACGCCTGTCGCGACACCACTGGAGGCGGGCTGCACGATGTTGGGGCGTGAGCGGAAGACGGCCTAACGGTGTGCGCGACCGTAGCCCAGCTTCATGGAGACGGTTGCGAATGGTCCTCGCCGATACCCCAGGAGCAACAGTGTCCCTAATTTGCTGGGAAGTAGCGGTGCGGTCCCCTACGGCACTGCGTAGGATCCTACGGTCTTGGTGTGCATCCGTGCGTCGCTGCTGTCCGGTCCCAGGTCGACGGGCACGTGCACCTTCCGCCGACCACTGGCGACAACATCGATGTACTGTGGAGACCTCACGCCCCACGTGTTGAGCAATTCGGCGGTACGTCCACCCGGCCTCCCGCATGCCCACTATACGCCCTCGCTCAAAGTCCGTCAACTGCACATACGGTTCACGTCCACACTGTCGCGGCATGCTACCAGTGTTAAAGACTGGAGCTCCGTATGAAACGGCAAACTGGCTGACACTGAAGGCGGCGGTGCACAAATGCTGCGCAGCTAGCGTCATTCGACGGCCAACACCACGGTACCTGGTGTGTCCGCTGTGCCGTGCGTGTGATCATTGCTTGTACAGCCCTCTCTCAGTGTCCGGAGCAAGTATGGTGGGTCTGACACACCGGTGTCAATGTGTTCTTTTTTCCATTTCCAGGAGTGTAGAAACCTTCGACCATTCGATTCATGTGTGTATTCTTATCGTATACTGTAGACTCAGCAGTATTGGGACTGTAATGCGGCAACTACGTATCCCAGCCCCTAGACAACGAAACCAGTCAAAACTTTTAATATTGTAACGTTGAATCGATGGGTACGTAGTTGAGGGCCAACATCATTTCACTTATTATATTGCGTGAAAGCTCGCAACCTCAAACTTAGATTCCGTACCTAGATCGCTAAAATCGGAACCCTTGCAGGATCATTTTCTTGTCCGCTTGTTTATCTGTCCGTCTGAGGTTCAAAACAGCTTTCATCAGGAATGGGTAGGCTCATAAAGTTGAAATTTATGTCACATACTAAGGTCCACGTTTCCTCAGTGATGAAAGAAGTGAAGCTTCTAAGTCAAACCAGTCAAAAGATGGCGATATACACGTCACATATTGTGACACTCGCAGATTCAGTCATCAAATCCTATAGGCTACTTCCCGTTGACACAGAATCATTAAATTAGACAGGATACAAGGTTTTGCACTAAAATTAAAGTAAAAAAAATCCAAAAATTCTTTGTCTGTAATTATATCCCACTAAAACTTGTTTTATCATTTGTTATCAGAGTGCCTATGTCTTCAACTGTCTCTTAAGACACCTTTTTCTCAGGAACGTGTGGATGTATCGAGTTGAAATTTATGTCACATACTAAGCTCTGGTGTAATAAATGTGAGTTTCTAAGTCAATGCAACCAAAAGATGCGGCAATTTATATAACATATTTTGATACTCGCATACTCAGTCAACCTATATGACACTTCCTCTTAACGTACAGTCATGCTGTTTGGAAAAAAAGAAAGAAACTAGTTTTCTTAGTACAAGTAAAGGAAAAAACTGAAAATTGTGACTTTTTAATTGTTTCTCAGGATACTTGAAAGTCTTGGGATCCCTGGGACCGATAACTTCCCAGTAGCAGTGTGATAACAGCCAAAATTCGTCGAAATCCTTGATTTCCGGAATGGATGAACCATACATATCTGTGGGATAGGCAGAATAAAGTGAACAGTGGTAGTAATAAAATGGTTGTGTTTGACGGTCAACAACGTAGGTAAAGCGCGTGTCGCGCTGGACTGTGCGTGTTCACTATAGACTAGGCATCAGTGCACGTTGTTTACGAGTAGTGCACACTTCTTATTTGCATTCAGAGGCCGAGGTCGACGTGTGCAGTCAAAGACCTAACAGAGTTCCAAAGAGGGCAGATTGTCGGGGCCGATTAGTTGGAGCATCAGTAACCAAGTCAGCCAGCTCATTGTTTCAACATTCATGACATCCTGCACAAAACGAGGAAAGACATCGTCGTGTAAACGTAATAGTGGGCGCAAATAAAAACTAAATGACAGAGATCATCGTAAAATGACACGAATTGTGTCAAAACATACAACCCTACGGCGACTAAAGTGATGCAGAGCTCAATAGACATCTGCGAGATCCCTTTTCTATCGACACTGTCCTCTGAGAACTGCATTAGTGACGCCAACCAGCGCAAAGAAATGCAAAACGCGGTGTCGGGAGCATAAATGCTAGGCGGCTGATCACTTGAAACGGGTCATACGGTCGGACGAGTCAACCTTTCCGTTATTACCAACAACGGGTCGGATTTACGTCTGCAGAACGCCAAAAGAAGCCTACAATCCTGATTCCTTGATTCCAGCGGTTAAGCATGGAGATGAAAGTGTGATGGTGTGGGCAGCCACATCATGGTATCCCGCTGGTCTCATCATTACTCTCAAAGGACGTGTGAGCATTTTAGGTGATCAGGTGCACCCCATGAATAAAATTTTGTTCCCCAACAATGATTCCGCATTCACACAGCTAGGGCAGTACAATCGTGGTATGAGGAGCATGCAACTGAACTGCAGCGTCTTCCCTGGCCAGCACAGTCCCCGAACCTTTGTGAGTGGTCACTACAAGAGTTAGAAGAGATTCTGATCGAAGAGTGGCATAACATTCCACTGGAGACTGTACACTCATTATATGGCAGTATTCCAAGAAGAATGGCAGCTGTGTTACGGGTAAATGGGGTCCAACCCGTACAAACAAAATACACTGAAGAACCAAAGAAGTTAGTACACCTGGCCCCCGCGAGGACACGGAAGTGCCGCAGCAGGACGTGGCATAGACTCGACGAATGTTTGAAGTAGTGATGGAGGGAAATGACACCATGAATCCTTCAGGGCTGTCCATAAATCCGCAAGAGTACGAGTGGGTGGAGAACAGCACGTTGCAACGCTTCCCAGATTTGATCGATAATGTTCATGTCTGGGGAGTTCTGTGGCCAGAGTAAGTGTTTAAACTCAGAAGAGAGTCCCTACAGCCACCCTGTAGCAATTCTGGGCGTGTTGGGTGTCGCATTGTCCTCCTGGAGTTGATCAAGTCCGTTGGATAGCACAACGGACATGAATGGATGCAGGTGATCACACAGGATGCTTACGAACGTGTCACCTGTCAGAGTCGTAACTAGATGTAACAGGAGGTCCATATCACTTCTACTGCACACGCCCCATACCACTACTGAGGCTCCACCAGTTTGAACAATCCCCTGCTGACATTCAAGGACCATGGATTCATGCGGTTGTCTACATACCCGTACAATTTGAAACGAGACTCGTCCGACCAGGCAACATGTTTCCAATCATCAACAGTTCAATGTCGGCGTTGACGGGCCCAGGCGAGGCGTAAATCTTTGTGTCGTTCGGTCATCAAGGGTACACGAGTGGGCATTCAGTTCCGAAAGCCCATATCGATGATGTTTTGGTGAATGGTTCACACGCTGACTCTTGTTGATTGCCCAGCATTGAAATCTGCAACAATTTGCGGAAGGGTTGCACTTCTGTCACGTTGAACGATTCTCTTCAGTCGTCATTGCTCCTATTTTCGCAGGATCTTTCTCTGATCACAGCGATGTCGGAGATTTTATGTTTTACCGGATTCCTGATATTCATGGTACACTCCTGAAATTCTCGTACCAGAGAAATCCCACTTATCGCTACCTCGGGCATGGTGTGTCCCATCGCCCGAATGTAACACCACGTCAAACTTATTTTCATCTTGATAACCTGCCACTGTAGCAGCAGCAACCGATCAAACGACTCGGCCGAGCACATATCCCTGTATTTGAATACGCATGCTTATATCAGTTTCTTTGGCGCTTCATATACATGTACATAAATTATATTTCTGCAGAACCCACAGTGCGAGTTCTATTCGTACCTGACCAGTTTTAATTGTTTAAAGCCAATTAACACTTTTCACACCATACCTAAAACATCGTCTGTATTGAGATGTGTTTTGATCTCCTGATGAATTTGGTGGACGGTAAACGACACTACCATCTGCAGACAATCTAAGAGGGTTGCTCAGGTTGTCCCCTAGATAGTTTATATGGATTACAGACCTATTCACGATCGACTACTGTTCGCACTGGTCGAGACATGGATGGGAATTGTGGTGTTGCCGGTTACATGCGAGATTTGCGGTGTGTGCGTCCACGTGCTTTGCGCTTCAGGAAACAGGCTTTGTTATGAATCCCAAATATGTTGTATTAAAGAGCGAACCCTCTTACTTCGTTTACAACTTAAGATACGAATCATGTTATGATGAAAAAGAATAGAGGTACGTTCTTGCTGCAATCGTTTTCTCTTGACGATGGAAAATTCTCACAGTGCCGTTATTCAAATTAATTTTCCAGAGTAATATGTTTTGTTGTAACATGCATGGTGCATCTGAATAGTTGGATGATAGTATCAAAAAGTAAAAGAAACAAGAGTTACTATCAAAATACCTACACTTGCCTTCAAAGTAGTCACCGTTACCTACTTCTGACATCGGTTGTAGAGGAAACGCTTTTTTTGTTTTGTTTTTGGAATCTCTCTAAGTGCAGTGTCCTAGCAATGTTGTAGATGGCTTTTCAAGAGAGTTATGTGTGACCGGACCTAAAACTGGCTGTTAGTGTGAAAGTCGAATGCACGATGGGCTAAACACTCTAGTATATCAGCATATGTGAGTTTATCCATATCGTCGGTGCCCGGCACCAGGGACACACCATTTCTGATATACTGCAGGCGCTGTGTCAGTAACACACTGTGAGATGAGATGAAGGATTCCTTTGCTATCATCTAACTTCTCTTTGGAAGATTTTCTATGCTTTATTTAACAGTTTACCAATTTGTTCTGACATGCAAGAAGTCTTGCTTTATCTGCTCGCCAAGCTCGTCAAGCGGTTCTAGGCGCTTCAGTCCGGAACCGCACTGCTGCTATGGTCGCAGGTTCGAATCCTGCCTCGGGCATGGATGTGTGTGATGTCCTTAGGTTAGTTAGGTTTATGTAGTTCTAAGTCTAGGGCACTGATGACCTCAGATGTTACGTCCCACAGTTCTTAGAGCCATTTGAACCATTTTTTTATGTAAGTTGAATCAAAGGTTGGGATTAATGGTAAGATCTGAGTTTTTTAAACGTGACTGACTGGACTGTACGAAGGGTGGGAGTCAGATGTTAAGCGATAAATGAAATGAAATAAATGTACCACGAGTATAGTGTTTCGTAAAAAAGTGGCGGTGGCCGTGTCAATCAGAGAGAAGCAACATTTCATGACAGTAACGAGACTTTGGATTAACTTTAAGTTATACAGCTTTATTTACAAGATTACATAGTGAAGTCAAGATTCTGGTACAGTGTAGATGTCCCGACCGCATCCAAATTTCTCAGGAACGGGTAGACGTAACAAGTTGAAATTTGTATCAAATACCGTCTACGTCCTCTTGGTGCTAAAGTAAATGTTATCTTCTAAGTCAATCCAAACAAAAGATGTGGCGATTTATGTGAAATATTTTCATACTCTCAATCTCTCTCATTAAAACCTACAGCGTTGTTGTAGGATCATGGACTTTGGCGTTAAACACTTGTACTGTACAAGTAAAGAACAAGAATGGAAAAATGTAAATCGGTAGTTATATCAAACGAACAAGGATTTGTTTTGTCATTTGCTGTCCGACTTCACCGTTTAAATTAAAACATTATTGAAAGTCTTAGAATTGCTCGGATCGATATCTGGCCAGTATCAATGTCGATAACTCGCGGAATGGATAAAGTGTCTGCGACGTAACGCGCTCTTTTGCTCATCGACGGCGGTTGTGCGAAATAAATTGTCCACCTACCTCGATGCTGCTGCAGATCTGCACACGTAACTTCTGATTGCAGCTGCTTGAGAGATCTCAGAAATTCAGTGTTGAAGAAACTGAGATTTCATGAAAACACGTCGGAAGCTGCTATAAGTACAAAAAGGCGAAAATAGTCTTGTGAACTCTAAAGAATAAATCGGGTTGCTTTTCAAATTACCAAGTTCAAAGGTTCTTTTAAACTTGCATTAGGATTCTTTTTATTGCTATTGAGCAAGATCATCAGCCCACGTGTGTTCAGAACGTTAAAGTTCCTGTTCACAGTCCTCGTCACACTCAAACAGCCACAACTTTTCCTATCCAATTCCGAAATCATTTACGAGAGTAACACAGTCAATAAACTGCTCTTTACCTTTGCACTCGGCATTCAGTGGTTGCTTTAAATAAAGTTTTTGCCCGCCATAAATACTGAGTAAAAAAAAAGAACTACTTAGTACCGCTACGCTTTTAGTTCAAAGTTTACACACGTGATTTTCTCCAGAACAAAATATCTCTCGACCCATAAAGTTTCACAGATAGTTAATGGTTATCACTAGCTACCCTTACCACTGTACCGAAACGGGGAAGCCACAATATCACTTCGTTTTACACATATGCGTTCGGACACTTTCAGCATGACCGGCTCCTTCGAAAGCTAGTCCATCACTTCCTTCTTTTCTCTCTGCCTCTACAAGCACCTCTATCTCATGCGTCAGGTGGCTGTACAGAATTACGGCCAATCAGAACTGACTTTCAGGGCGTGGCTCGGGCCCAAATCTAGCAAGAACCAACCACTACTCTCAGATCATTGACGTCATTAAAATAAGCAACTCAAAACTCTCTTGTTAAACAAATAAAATGAAATAAACTTTAAGCTGTACTTTACGTCTGGAATTTAACTATATAGCCTAGTAGCGAACGTTCTGGCGGTCTCTTACATATTCAAACATACTTGAACATCCGTCATCCACTTGTAGGGGAACCAATGGTGGATTCGTTCCCACGATACAAAGCTGCAACACTTGCAAGTTCCTATACAGAATTACAAACTAAAAATTTAATATTGGCGAATGTCCCACATACACTCACACAAGTACTCTCTTTCACTCTCACACTAACACAAAACATAAATATCTACTTGAAATTCTTTAAGGTATTACTACAGCAAAATTAGGAAAGGTTTTCTAAAATGAGAACTTTCCAAATTTGAATATCTTTTCAAATAGTCACAGTTGGTGAACTATTATTTAGTTTTTTAAGTGTCGGACAATTACGTTTTTTATTGACTTTTTTAACTTCCAAATTATGACAGTTATTGACTTCAGATTTTGACAGATTGTTCCTTTACACAACATTAGGTTAGGTACCTAATTTGAAGTTCCTCCGGCTACAGCTCGCCCGCTGCAGGTCGTATAAGATTCTGACTGCTTACACTGGAGCCCACGTACATTCATACAGGAAAGCTTTAATAGACAAATTGGCGATCGTGCCCTAGCTGCGACGCCTCATGTCTACGTGCAGAATAAAGTTTGTACGGATCCCCCTGGACGAGTCATACTTGCATCTGGCCAATTCTTTCCAGCTGTCTCTTTTACATTTCACTGTCTCTTATCGTTGCGTTAACAGCAATTCCTGAGATATTCTACCACAGTACGAGTATTACTCCCATCAGTGTGCTCAGCCACGTATATGTTTAAAAATGAGTATCCTCGTTAAGTACTAGTTCAACACAGAGACCAACATTTTTCTTTATCATTGAAGGTCCAAATATTTTTATTCTCCTTCTGAGCATTTGAAGTCAGTAGGAACCACAACTCAGCGTTTCGAACAGCTCAACGTGCAAATCACCAGAACGTAGACGTCTTTTTCCGAAGTGTGCACACCCTCTCTGTTCCCACCGTTGAACGTCGCCACCAGCTACAGAAAAAGAGTTGCCTAACGAATACCGCATCACGACGCCGTCCGACGCAGAGCCTTAATTGGCGCAAACGCATCCGCAGGGGTGGCAGCGCCGGGAGCCCGGATTTTCACAATTACAGGACGAGCGTTTCGCGCGCGCCCCAAAATTGTTTCGGCCAAGATCGAAATTTAATTTCACCGCGCATAAATTTATCAGCTGATTTGTTTGACCACTTTGGCAAACACGCGGCCCTGGCGGACCGCGGCCGGAGGGGTGGAGGACGCGGGCGAGGGAGGCGCCAAATCCAATACCGGAGGGTTGGGAGCCGCCGACCCCACAGCCGGGCGCGCTGCGAGCGCAAACGCTGCAGCCGGAAGAATAATCAACGCCGGGCGCCGCACCGCGGGGAAAATAGCGCGGCAGCCAGCGCACCCTGCTATGTGCGCACCGATAATGCCTTCATTACGCATCGAAACGTTCCCCGTTTTTCACGCTGCCCATCGGATCCGAGCAAGAGTTTTTCTCCCATTACCTACACAGTACCAGACAGTTACTTATCTACCGCTGGTGGCTGGAAGTTTATGGATAGTAAACTTAACGCGAAATGGTTTCGTTTCCCGAAACGATTTGTTCTTCTTCTTATACCATCTGATCAAAAGTAGCCACACATCTACATTTAACGTGAAACTGGCGACTAGATGTCACGTATCTACATCTACATCTACATCCATACTCCGCAAGCCACCCGACGGTGTGTGGAAGAGGGTACACTGAGTACCTTATCGGTTCTCCCTTCTATTCCAGTCTCGTATTGTTCGTGGAAGAAAAGATTGTCGGTATGCTTCTGTGTGGGCTCTAATCTCTCTGATTTTATCCTCATGATCTCTTCTCGAGATATACGTAGGAGGGAGCAATATACTGCTTGACTCTTCGGTGAAGGTATGTTCTCGAAACTTTAACAAAAGTCCGTACCGAGCTACTGTGCGTCTCTCCTGCAGCGTCTTCCACTGGAGAGTATCTATCATCTCCGCAACGCTTTCGCGATTACTAAACGATCCTGTAACGAAGCGCGCTGCTCTCCGTTGGATTTTCTCTATCCCTTCTATCATCCCTATCTGGTACAGATCCCACACGGCTAAACAGTATTCAAGCAGTGGGCGAACAAGCGTACTGTAACCTACTACGTCCTTTGTTTTCGGTTTGCATTTCCTTAGGATTTTTCCAATGAATCTCAGTCTGGCATCTGCTTTACCGACGATCAACTTTATATGATCATTCCATTTTAAATAACTCCTAATGCGTACTCCCAGATGTTGTTGTTGTTGTGGTCTTCAGTCTTGAGACTGGTTTGATGCAGCTCTCCACGCTACTCTATCCTGTGCAAGCTTCTTCATCTCCCAGCACCTACTGCAACCTACATCTTACTGATTTTGCTTAGTGTATTCATCTCTTGGTCTCCGTCTACGATATTTATCCTCCACACTGCCCCCAATACTAAATTGGTGATCCCTTGATGCCTCAACACATCTCCTACCAACCGATCCCTTCTTCTAGTCAAGTTGTGCCATAAACTTCTCTTCTCCCCAATCCTATTCAATACTTCCTCATTAGTTATGTGATCTACCCATCTAATCTTCAGAGTTCTTCTGTAGCGCCACATTTCAAAAGCTTCTATTCTCTTCTTGTACAAACTATTTACCGTCCCTGTTTCACTTCCATACATGGCTACACTCCATACAAATACTTTCATAAATGACTTCCTGACACTTAAATCTATACTCGATGTTAACAAATTTCTCTTCTTCAGAAACGCTTTCCTTGCCATCGCCAGTCTACATTTTATATCCTCTCTACTTCGACCATCATCGGTTAATTTGCTCCTCAAGTAGAAAAATTCCTTTACTACTTTAAGTGTCTCATTTCCTAATCTAATTCCCTCAGCATGACCCGACTTAATTCGACTACATTCCATTATCCTCGTTTTTCTTTAGTTGATGTTCATCCTATACCCTCCTTTCAAGACACTATCCATTCGATTCAACTGCTCTTCCATGTCCTTTGCTGTCTCTGACAGAATTACAATGTCATCGGCAAACCTCAACGTTTTTATTTCTGCTCCATGGATTTTAATACCAAATCCGAATGTTTCTTTTGTTTCCTTCACTGCTTGCTTCATATACAGATTGAATAACGTGGGGGAGAGACTACAACCCTGTCTCACTCCCTTTCCAACCACTGCTTCCCTTTCTTGTCCCTCGACTCTTATAACTGCCATCTGGTTTCTTTCGCTCCCTGTATTTTACCCGTGCCACCTTTAGAATTCGAAAGAGAGTATTCCAGTCAACATTGTCAAAAGCTTTCTCTAAGTCTACAAATACTAGAAACGTAGGTTTGCCTTTCCTTAATCTGTTTTCTAAGATAAGTCGTAGAGTCAGTATTGCCTCACGTGTTCCAACATTTCTACGGAATCCAAACTGATCTTCCCCGAGGTCCGCTTCTACTAGTTTTTCCATTCGTCTGCAAAGAATCCGTGTTAGTATTTTGCAGCCGTGACTTATTAAACTGATAGTTCGGTAATTTTCACATCTGTCAACACCTGCTTTCTTTGGGATTGGAATTATTATATTCTTCTTGAAGTCTGAGGATATTTCGCCTTTTTCATACATATTGCTCAGCAGATGGTAGAGTTTCGTCAGGACTGGCTCTCCCAAGGCTGTCAGTAGTTCTAATGGAATGTTGTCTACTCCCGGGGCCTTGTTTCGACTCAGGTCTTTCAGTGCTCCGTCAAACTCTTCACGCAGTATTATATCTCCTATTTCATCTTCATCTACATCCTCTTCCATTTCCATAATATTGTCCTCAAGTACATCGCCTTTTAGACCCTCTATATACTCCTTCCACCTTTCTGCTTTCCCTTTTTTGCTTAGAACTGGGTTTCCATCTCAGCTTTTGATATTCATACAAGTGGTTCTCTTTTCTGCAAAGGTCTGTGTTATTTTCCTTTAGCTGTATCTTACCCCTAGTGAGATAAGCCTCTACATCCTTACATTTGTCCTCTAGCCGTACCTGCTTAGCCATTTTGCACTTCCTGTCGATTTCATTTTGGAGACTGTTGTATTCCTTTTTGCCTGCTTCATTTACTGCATTTTTATATTTTCTCCTTTCATCAATTAAATTCAGTATTTCCTCTGTCACTCAAGGATTTCTACTAGCCTTCGTCTTTTTACCTACTTGATCCACTGCTGCCTTCACTATTTCATCCCTCCAGCTACCCATTCTTCTTCTACTGTATTTCTTTCCCTCATTCTTGTCAATTGTTCCCTTATGCTCTCCCTGAAACTCTGTACTTCCTCTGGTTTAGTCAGTTTATCCAGGTCCCATCTCCTTAATTTCCCACCTTTTTGAAGTTTCTACAGTTTTAAGTTACAGTTCATAACCAATAGATTGAGGTCAGAGTCCACATCTACCCCTGGAAATGTCTTACAATTTAAAACCTGGTTCCTAAATCTCTGTCTTACCATTATATAATCTATCTGAAATCTGTCGCAGATAATTTATGGAATTAAATGCTTCCAGTTGCTGACCTGCTATTTTGTAGCTAAATGATAAGGGATCTGTCTTTCTATGTATTCGCAGCACATTACTCTTGTCTTGTCAATAACAGGTGGCGTAGTATTCAGCTGTCAGCTCAGAATCAGTAATAACAGTATATTAATGATCATAATATGATGGAAACCACTGTACACAAAGAAGAAGACAGAGTAAAAAAAGGACAGGTTCCTTCATTTCCATTGCTTACATTAGTGCTATCTCAGACAAAATCGCTAGAATATTTGACAAAACTACTGTACAGATAAGTTTCCGCACAAACAAGAATTTGGGTAACATCCTTAAGCATGCTACATACAAAACTAATCCAGTGAGTCGGTCACTGTTGTATGATACTTGCGATAGTTGCTGCAATGGACAGACTGGACATTCCTTCAAACATAGGTATAACGAACATATTAGCTTAACAGAAAGCAGCACTTCAACATTTAGCAAACACCTCATAGACACTAATCACCTAGTAAAAAAGATTTTTCAAGCTTCAAAAATTCTACACGCAGTATGAAAATGTAGGAGAATGAATACACTGGAAGAAACTAAAGTAATAAAAATACTTTTAAATACCCACAAGTTATTGAGCGACCGTCTAGAACTAAAAAATTTAGGTAACTTCATACCAATTTTAGTAGAAAATTAATTCATCATTTTTGTTCTAGATAATCCATAATGCATTTACTACATTTACTACACATTTTAACCTCGTACTACAGGAGGATTGTCGTTGCTTCTACTTATTTGTGGAAATAATATTGCAATATAGGGCTATATATGTGTAGCATTCTGAACATCGTGTTCATAGATTTTCTCCTTCACAACTCCTCCCCCCTTTTTCTCACCTACCTAATCACGTTACACTACCTTACCTCCCCTCCAAAATCATTTAAATAATTTTCGCAGGTGTTGTGGACCCTTCCATAATTAAAGCTGTAATATTATTCCTAGTCTTTTAAATAACAGAACAATTATTTCTCTATGAAAATTTACCTAAAATGTAAAGATTGTTCTTTTTGTTCCATTGTCTCTTTTTTTTCAAAAAGTTTTATGTAATGTGGCCCACACCAAAGCCAAATCAGGAAGGCCAGAACTGGTCGTTTGGGAGATCTCAGTGGCTTAAAACATGGACGTTAAATCCAACTGGGATATTTCGATCATTCTATAGTCGCTCAAGTTCTCTGTTGATGGTGTGACTGTGAAGTGAAAACGTGAAAGAACAACCACACCTATACAAGGTCAGGTAGGACAATATGTACTTATTTATTTTATTTACCATATGACACTAATCGCAATTTACATAGGACACAAGGAAAACACACAAATGCACAAGAAGAATAAAAATACAAGTGATTGACAATGGCAAATATCCAAAGAAAAGTATAAAAATTAGTTTAAAAGAAGATAAAAGTACACATAAAGGATGACAGTTATTGACCTATATGAAAAAACGTAAATTAGTTACTAACTGCAGAGCCGCGTGGCCGCGCGGTTTGAGGCGCCATGTCACTGATTGCGCGGCCCCTCCCACCGGAGGTCTGAGTTCTCCCACGGGCATATGAGTGTGTCTTGTTCTTAGCATAAGTTACTTTAAGTAGTTTGTAAGTCTAGGGACAGATGACATCAGCAGATTCATCCCTTAGGCATTCACACACATTTCAACGTTTCATTTTCAGTTACTAGCTACGGCATGCTCTCACTTTATTCTACATGTAAACATCACTATAGATATTTGGATTTAGGTAATGACATGTTCGATATGGCTGCTGTCATTGGCGATGATGTGGCGCAGACGTACAGTGAAATTCTGCTTGACCCGCTGGAGTGTCGGAATATCGATGCTGTCGATAACGTCCTGAAAGGCTGTTTTCAGCGCTGCAATGGTTTTGAGGTTTCTGCTGTACACCTTGTCTTTAATATAACCACACAAAAAGGAGTCGCATGTGTTCGTCACCGCGCCATCAAGGAATATCTGACTAATTATTCCGTGACTGGACATTGCACACCACAGAGTCACCCACTGAGGATGAGAGACTTCTAGATCGCTAAATACAAATTCTCAGTCCCCCTAATGCGCCAATTTTGCTTATTGACGAAACAATCCAAATGAATGTGGGCTTCGTCACTGAACCAAACCAAACGATGTTATCTGCATCTTCACATTTTTGCGAAGCAAAGATTTTTCATAAAATTTCGGGTGTGCGGCCGCATAAATTCAAGTTCTTCTTCTAATGTTTCGGCTGTATGCCATCCAGCCATCTTCAGAATGAGCCGAGATAACTGACGCTCTAGCTCTTGCTTCGTCATTTTAAGCCTGAAGACCAGACCACTGCGCATGCGGCCACAGATAACACAAGGCACCAGAGACGTTGATCGGCGACAAAGATGTATGACAAGTGCATCGAATTAGATCTATGCCTGGGCGGTCGATCCACATGGTGATATCGATGTATCCCTACGAGCTGTACTGTCGCAACGTCTTCGTAAGATTATTACAGAAATTGCCGGATTCCATGATTTGTCCAAGCTATCTCTATTAGTTAAAAACAGCAGCACTCCTGGATGTCGTTAAAGATGATTTGATACTGCGTAAACCTCGGGTTTACAAGATTCCCTGTGAGTGTGGCCGTCCATAAATCGGACAGAAGACACTTACAGTGCAAGAGAGATGGACAGAGCACCGTGGGTACACCCGGCTCTTACAACCTAATAAAAATGCGATGGCAGAGCACTTTATTGACACTGGGCGCTCTGTGGTGAACGATAACGTCGAAAGTTTAGCCTCGACTTCACCTTTCTGGGACTCAGTAGTGAAAGAAGTAATCGAAATTCGATTATCGACGAATTTAAATAATTCAACTTGTACAAAGCATGGAATCCGCCAATTTCTGTAATAAACTCACGAAGACGTTGCGACCGGGCAGTTCACCGTGATACATCGATATCATGGTGTGTATCGACCACGCAGCCATAGATCTAATTCGATGCATATGTCGTATTTCTTTACCTCTGACCAACGTCTCTAGCGCCTTTTGTAACTGTGGCTGCGTGCCCAGTGGTGCGGTCCTCCGTTTAAAAGGATGGAGGAAATATTAGAGCATCAGTCACCTCGGCGCACTCTGAAGATGGCTGGACTGCGTACAGCCGAAATGTTAGAAGAAGAAGTCGAATTTATGCAGCCACACGTTCTAAATTCTATGGAACTGACGACACTAATTCCCATCACGCCGCGTGGCCAATTGTGCAGTTTGAATGTCTTAATTCAAACCGTTCAGAAGTTATAACGATTTTATTTCATACAATTCAATAATTG
Organism: Schistocerca gregaria; assembly: GCF_023897955.1. Lineage (NCBI taxonomy): Eukaryota > Metazoa > Arthropoda > Insecta > Orthoptera > Acrididae > Schistocerca > Schistocerca gregaria. Next base: position 834,626,553 of record NC_064922.1, read on the forward strand.
GTACCCTGTATAAAGACACAAAAGCCTTAGTCAGTACATGACAAAATAAGATACGTATCACGAATATATGATAAGATTACTAACATAATCAATGGCCTCTTCAGTCGCATTCAGGAGATCAGTAGTCTGGCCAGTGTACTTTGAAATAGGGCATTCCTTGACGATGTGTTGAATCGTTGAATCGTTAGTCTTTCAGCACTGCAGTCACACTCATTAGAAGTAACCATGCTCCATTTATACATGCAGTCCGCACATCTTCCGTGGTTCGTTCTTATCCTATGTAGCCCTGTCCACACTCTCCTGGGAATATCAAACGCTGACGGTTTTTCGGATATAGTTTGATCTCTCTGGGTTGTGTCAAATAAATCCATTTTTCATTCTCTAAGCCAAAATTCTACCATGTTGAAAAAATGGTTCAAATGGCTCTGAGCACTATGCGACTTAACTTCTGAGGTCATCAGTCGCCTTGAACTTAGAACTACTTAAACCTAACTAACCTAAGGACATCACACATATCCATGCCCGAGGCAGGATTCGAAACTGCGACTGTAGCAGCCACGCGGTTCCGGACTGCAGCGCCTAGAACCGCACGGCCACCGCGGCCGGCCAGTGTACTTTTCACTTCAATTTCACGTCGAGTAGTATTGAGCCACAGTCGAGAACAATAGTCTGCCACCGAGTAGATCTCTCTTAGAACAGATGAACGTAGAGTGAATACCGTAGACCGTAGAGCTCTAAATTGTACCATATTGCTTTTAAATTATATTGTTTGTGGTTCAAAGCGTAGTTGCTCTTTTTTTTCAAGTTCCTTTTGTAGCTAGAGGTCCTATCCAAAGTGACTCCCCGATACTTCAGTGTCGTATTATGGGAGAGTAAATGGTTATTACGTAAACTCTATATTTGCACTTTTATAATCACGTGAAAGCACGCGACTTACATCTTTGTTGGGATTACCAGTAGCCCCCAATCCCGAAAGTGTTTACTCATGATGGTAAGGGCGTATGTCAGACTGCATTCATATATTGACGGACGTGGTCCGTCAGACACCGCGGAGGGTGTTTGTAAAATATCGCAGGGAACTGGCGGGAAGTACAGCTTGTGAGCTCCAAAGTGTTACCAGCAATCTGGTAAACAGAAAGACCTCAGAATGGGGTACAGCAATAGAGAAGCTCCATATACAGCCACATATACACTGTTGTTGTTGTTGTGGTCTTCAGTCCTGAGACTGGTTTGATGCAGCTCTCCATGCTACTCTATCCTGTGCAAGCTTCTTCATCTCCCAGTACCTACTGCAACCTACATCCTTCTGAATCTGCTTAGTGTACTCATCTCTCGGTCTCCCTCTACGATTTTTACCCTCCACACTGCCCTCCAATGCTAAATTTGTGATCCCTTGATGCCTCAAAACATGTCCTACCAACCGATCCCTTCTTCTAGTCAAGTTGTGCCACAAACTTCTCTTCTCCCTAATCCTATTCAGTACCTCCTCATTAGTTACGTGATCTATCCACCTTATCTTCAGTATTCTTCTGTAGCACCACATCTCGAAAGCTTCTATTCTCTTCTTGTCCAAACTAGTTATCGTCCATGTTTCACTTCCATACATGGCTACACTCCAAACAAATATTTTCAGAAATGACTTCCTGACACTTAAATCTATATTCGATGTTAACAAATTTCTCTTCTTCAGAAACGCTTTCCTTGCCATTGCCAGTCTACATTTTATATCCTCTCTACTTCGACCATCATCAGTTATTTTACTTCCTAAATAGCAAAACTCCTTTACTACTTTAAGTGTCTCATTTCCTAATCTAATTCCCTCAGCATCACCCGATTTAATTAGACTACATTCCATTATCCTCGTTTTGCTTTTGTTGATGTTCATCTTATATCCTCCTTTCAAGACAATGTCCATTCCGTTCAACTGCTCTTCCAAGTCATTTGCCGTCTCTGACAGAATTACAATGTCATCGGCAAACCTCAAAGTTTTTACTTCGTCTCCATGAATTTTAATACCTACTCCAAATTTTTCTTTTGTTTCCTTTACTGCTTGCTCAATATACAGATTGAATAACATCGGGGAGAGGCTACAACCCTGTCTCACTCCTTTCCCAACCACTGCTTCCCTTTCATGCCCCTCGACTCTTATGACTGCCATCTGGTTTCTGTACAAATTGTAAATAGCCTTTCGCTCCCTGTATTTTACCCCTGCCACCTTTAGAATTTGAAAAAGAGTATTCCAGTCAACATTGTCAAAAGCTTTCTCTAAGTCTACAAATGCTAGAAACGTAGGTTTGCCTTTTCTTAATCTTTCTTCTAAGATAAGTCGTAAGGTCAGTATTGCCTCACGTGTTCCAACATTTCGACGGAATCCAAACTGATCCTCCCCGAGGTCCGCATCTATCAGTTTTTCCATTCGTCTGTAAAGAATTCGCGTTAGTATTTTGCAGCTGTGACTTATTAAACTGATAGTTCGGTAATTTTCACATCTGTCAGCACCTGCTTTCTTTGGGATTGGAATTATTATATTCTTCTTGAAGTCTGAGGGTATTTGGCCTGTCTCATACATCTTGCTCACCAGCTGGTAGAGTTTTGTCATGACTGGCTCTCCCAAGGCCGTCAGTAGTTCTAATGGAATGTTGTCTACTCCGGGGGCCTTGTTCCGACTCAGGTCTTTCAGTGCTCTGTCAAACTCTTCACGCAATATCGTATCACCCATTTCGTCTTCATCTACATCCTCTTCCATTTCCATAATATTGTCCTCAAGTACATCACCCTTGTATAAACCTTCTATATACTCCTTCCACCTTTCTGCCTTCCCTTCTTTGCTTAGAACTGGGTTGCCATCTGAGCTCTTGATATTCATACACGTGGTTCTCTTCTCTCCAAAAGTCTCTTTAATTTTCCTGTAGGCAGTATCTATCTTACCCCTAGTGAGATAAGCCTCTACATCCTTACATTTATCCTCTAGCCATCCCTGTTTAGCCATTTTGCACTTCCTCTCGATCTCATTTTGGAGACTGTTGTATTCCTTTTTGCCTGCTTCATTTACTGCATTTTTATATTTTCTCCTTTCATCAATTAAATTCAATATTTCTTCTGTTACCCAAGGATTTCTAGCAGCCCTCGTCTTTTTACCTACTTTATCCTCTGCTGCCTTCACTACTTCATCCCTCAGAGCTACCCATTCTTCTTCTACTGTATTTCTTTCCCCTATTCCTGTCAATTGTTCCCTTATGCTCTCCCTGAAACTCTATACAACCTCTGGTTCTTTCAGTTTATCCAGGTCCCATCTCCTTAATTTCCCACATTTTTGCAGTTTCTTCAGTTTTAATCTACAGGTCATAACCAATAGATTGTGGTCAGAGTCCACATCTGCCCCTGGAAATGTCTTACAACTTAAAACCTGGTTCCTAAATCTCTGTCTTACCATTATATAATCTATCTGATACCTTTTAGTATCTCCACGGTTCTTCCACGTATACAACCTTCTTTCATGATTCTTAAACCAAGTGTTACCTATGACTAACTTGTGCTCTGTACAAAAGTCTACTAGGCGGCTTCCTCTTTCATTTCTTAGCCCCAATCCATATTCACCTACTATATTTCCTTCTCTCCCTTTTCCTACACTCGAATTCCAGTCACCCATTACTATTAAATTTTCGTCTCCCTTCACTATCTAAATAATTTCTTTTATTTCATCGTACATTTCTTCAATTTCTTCGTCATCTGCAGAGCTAGTTGGCATATAAACTTGTACTACTGTAGTAGGTGTGGGCTTCGTATCTATCTTGGCCACAATAATGCGTTCACTATGCTGTTTGTAGTAGCTTACCCGCATTCCTATTTTCCTATTCATTATTAAACCTACTCCTCCATTACCCCTATTTGATTTTGTGTTTATAACCCTGTAATCACCTGACCAGAAGTCTTGTTCCTCCTGCCACCGAACTTCACTAATTCCCACTATATCTAACTTTAACCTATCCATTTCCCTTTTTAAATTTTCTAACCTACCTTCCCGATTAAGGGATCTGACATTCCACGCTCCGATCCGTAGAACGCCAGTTTTCTTTCTCCTGATAACGACATCCTCCTGAGTAGTCCCCGCCCGGAGATCCGAATGGGGGACTATTTTACCTCCGGAATATTTTACCCAAGAGGATGCCATCATCATTTAATCATACAGTAAAGCTGCATGTCCTCGGGAAAAATTACAGCTGTAGTTTCCCCTTGCTTTCAGCCGTTCGCAGTACCAGCACAGCAACGCCGTTTTGGTTAATGTTGCAAGGCCAGATCAGTCAATCATCCAGACTGTTGCCCCTGCAACTACTGAAAAGGCTGCTGCTCCTCTTCAGGAACCACACGTTTGTCTGGCCTCTCAACAGATACCCCTCCGTTGTGGTTGCACCTACGGTACGGCCATCTGTATCGCTGAGGCACGCAAGCCTCCCCACCAACGGCAAGGTCCATGGTTCATGGGGGGGACATATACACTATGTGATCAAAAGTATCCGGACACCCCCAATACCATGCGTTTTACATAACAGGTGCCTTGTGCCGCCACCTCCTGCCAGGTACTCTATATCAGCGACCTGAGTATTTATTAGACATCGTGAGAGAGCAGAATGGGGCACTCTGCGGAACTCACTGACTTCCAACGTGGTCAGGTGATTGGGTGTCACTTGTGTCATAAGTCTATACGCGAGATTTCCTCACACCTAAACACCCGTAAGTCCAGTGATAGTGAAGTGGAAACGTGAAGGGACATGTACAACACAAAAGCGTACACGCCGAGACCGCCGACAGTTGAAGAGGGTCGTAATACGTAATAGGCATACATCTATCCAGACCACCACACAGGAATTCCAAACTGCATCAGGATCTACTGCAGGTACTATGACAGTTAGGCGGGATGTTAGAAAACTTGGACTTCATGGTCGAGCGGCTGCTCATAAGCCACACATCACGCCAGTAAATGCCAAACAACGCCACATTTGGTATGTGGAGCGTAAACATTGGACGACTGAACAGTGGAAAAACGTTGTGTGGAGTGACGAATCACGGTACACAATGGCAGGGCGTGAGTATGGCGAATGCCCGGTGAACGTCATCTACCAGCTTCTGTAGTGCCAACAGTAAAATTCGGAGGCCATGGTGTTATGGTGTGGTCGTGTCTTTTGTGGAGAGGGCTTGCACCCCTTGTTGCCTTGCATGACACTATGACAGCAAAGGCCTACACTGATGTTTAAGCATCTTCTTGCTCCCTACCGTTGAAGAGCAATTCGTGGATGGCCATTGCATCTTTCAACACGGTGGAGCATATGCTCGTAACACACGGCCTGTGGCGGAGTGGTTACATGACAATAACATCCCTGTAATGGACTGGCCTGCGCAGAGTCCTGACGTGAATCTCATAGAACACCTTTGGGACGTTTTGAAACGCCAACTTCGCGCCAGGACTCACCGACCAACATTGATAGCTCTCCTCAGTGCAGCACTTCGTGTAGATTGGACTGACATTCCCCAAGAAACCCGCCAGCACCTGACTGAACGTAGGCCTGCGAAAGTGGAATCTGTCAACAAGTCTAAGGGTGGGCCAACACCATATTGAATTCCAGTATTACTGATGGAAAGCGCTACGAAGTTATAAGTGATTTTCAGCGAGGTGTCCAGATACTTCTGATCACATAGTGTATCTGTAGTCAGTGCCAAGTGATATCTGAGATGCCACAACGACCGATGCCACTTGGAGAGTGGGTGGCTGTAAACGAATAATTAGGAGTGATGGATTACGTTATATTCTATGAAAATCCGATGTACAGATTTGGGTTTGGCGAGTGTTTGGAGGATGCCGCTTGTCATCAATTCTGGTGCCAAGAGTGAAGTACAGAGGAGTTGGTATTATGGTACTGGGATGTTTTTCGTAATTAGTCTGTTGTTGGAGCAATTCGAAGACGTTGATTGTATTATCATGACAATGCGACCTGTCATCAATCAGCATCTGTCAGTCAATGCTTTGTGGACATTAACATTCGTGGGGCAAACTTGCCTGCCCATAGTCCCAACATGAACCCAGTGGTGCACGCTTGGGATGTGTTACCATGTCACTTTCTAGACCCCATCAAGTGGCTGCACATCGCAAAGCTTACTGCTGCGTGTTCCCCATCCGTTGTCCAGTGCTAACTGACAGTTGAGTTTGTTACTCTTTTATCTTCTAGAAAAAGCAAACTGTTCGACTGATACCCCGCTGCAGAGTCTTACAATCAAGGGAAATCTTGCGAAACCCTTGGAAGGAACAAGGGATGGGTACTGTTTTAAATAAACGTTGGGTCAGTAAGTCTCAAATGGAAATTTTGAAACTAGTCTGTGCGAAACTGTATTTCTCCATCTGAATACAGGATAAGTATTACTTGCCCAACAAGTAGAGCGCAGCAGAACTTTGTCACTATCGATCAGTCTGCCACAGTTACTATATTATGCAATTTTATTTTTCTTTCTTGTTTTTTCGTTGCCCTCAGCCTACATGGGCGGAGGATGAGCTGCCAATGGTACAACATCCCACCCATCTGCAAAACATTTAAATTATACAGTATACACAATTCGACTTCCTGGAGTTTCGACTTGAAGTTTTGAAGGCTGGCATACTGATACGAGATGCGTCTTAAACAAAATTTTGATTTGTTTGCTGGAGCAGACACTCCCTCTTTATGAATGGTTCGACGAGTCCAGAGTGACACAAAAAGTCAGAGACAAAGTAGGGCCTGATAAGATTACTGATTGTAATAGTGTGGAGAGAGGTAAAAGTCTGGTTGGTTTGGAGAGAAATGGATCAAACTGCAGGGACACCATTCCCGTTAAAATTCTGGGAGCTACCATTTTGTAAGGGTCTCACTTAGAGCTATCGACTGAAGGTACTCCAATATCAAGCACATTCACAATTTGTGAATGTGGTAGCGTGACGTCATTTTCGCCCTGTTGGGGCAGCAGGGATGAGGATGCCCCACCTTTCCACAACAACTTGGCTGAGGTCTGAAGCGGGCAGACGTATCGCGAGATAACTACAGAGCTATGGCAATTGCGCTTGTCTTTGAGCCTATTACGCAGACAATAAACAGCTCAAAATAACTATGGGAACATGATTTTTGCCTTCTGCCGTACGCCATTGAGCAATAATTGAGAACTAGGTATGTTCCCAAATTATACCTTTATCATTCACACACGAGGTCACTTGGAGGTATCCGTTCCCATTTTTCAAAGAAAACCCATGAGAGCTCCTGGAGAGTCTACGGTGGACAAATGGTTCAAATGGCTCTGAGCACTATGGGACTTAACATCTATGGTCATCAGTACCCTAGAACTTAGAACTACTTAAACCCAACTAACCTAAGGAAAGGACATCACACAACACCCAGTCATCACGAGGCAGAGAAAATCCCTGACCCCGGCGGGAATCGAACCCGGGAACCCGAGCGCGGGGAGCAAGAACGCTACCGCACGACCAAGAGTTGCGGACTAAGATGCACAGGACGACCACAAACAAGCCTGTCAGGCGTGTCCCACATATGCACGACGGGGTTTAGGTCTAGACGCACCGCCGGCCATTCCATTACTTCAGTGTTCAGGCTTCGCAAGACATCCCTGCCAACCGGAGCCAGAGTCGACGGAGGACACAACCAACACAGACGAAGACGGGCCGTGGCAGCAGGTCGGCCCAAGACGCAAACAGCCGCCAAATACTCAAACAAGTGAGCCCACAAACTCACGAGGCAACGGCCGAGCGCTGTTACCAACACCATCTACATCGCGAACCAACAACAAAGGCAACACAGAGACCAACACAAACAACCCTGCCACTGCAGCATCCACAAATATACAAGCAGGTACGCAGAACACAAACAATACCGCGACTGGCTTCCCACCAGTCATCATACACAACTACGGAGACCTAAGTCTCCTAAACAAGGAATTTAACAAAAAACACGACCGCACAACATACTACTCTAAGCTCACTGGGGAACACGCCGCATTGTACGTGGCGAACAAGTCAGATTACACAAATCTACTGGGATTTCTTAAAGAAAGGAAGGTAGAGCACTTCACGTACAGGACAGTCCTGGAAAAAACACAGCAGTACGTGATCAAGGGGATAGACCCACGAACCCCGACCGAGACAGTACACGAAGAACTCTCTGCTCTCGGGTGGGAGTGCATTCGGGTAAACCGAATGTCAGAGTTCGGCACAGCAAGACCGTCTCATAACTACATGGCGGAATTGGCCGACACGGCCAAGTCCCGCGACCTGCTGAAGTTAAAGCTATTTCTTCACACTGTCGTCAATGTAGAGATTTACAACACGCCACGCAAACCCCAACAGTGCCATAACTCTCAGCGCTTTGCGCACGCGGGTATCAGATTGGGTCTCGCACCCCGCTGCCGCATTTGCGCTGGCGGTCACAACGCTGCAAACTCCCCCATACAGCACCTCGCAAGTGCGCCAACTGTGCTGCTGCCCATCCGGCAAACTACAGAGGGTGCATTGCTTACAAAGCAGCTCTGAAGCGCAAAATGGCGAAACATGCCAAACCCACCGCCATCACAGTTCCGAAACCGCTCCCGCGCCCAGTAAGAAGTGGAATATCCTTCACTGGAGTGGTCGCTGGCAGCCCCAGCAGCGCGGGACGCTCAGAGGAGCACCAGAGCTCAGGACACGCTCAGCAAACACCCCCAGCAACAGACACGCAACAGACAAACACAACACCTGACACCACACTCGCGCCGGGCACACCACACTAAATCAGCAACAACAACACCCCACCCCCTGAGATCGCGGGCTGCAGCCCACCACAGGCTACAGAAAACGCACCTACACAGGGACGACCACAGCGCCAGAGGGGGAGAAGGAGAAACAGCCGCAGCACGAGGAACACGACCACACCACAACAAGTACACAGACAACAGGACACCAACACTCACGAACACAACCCGGACACCAACTCAACAACCCACATAACACACCCACTCACGACTGAGAATGCACAGGCGCCCACAACTGCCACACGAACAGCCGACACTCAAGCCAGCCCTCACCAGACGCCAACACAGGAACAAGCGGCCGCTAACACGACCAATAACTCTCAGGCCGACACGACCAACATTACGACAACATTCCAGAGAATAATGGAAACATTATTCCCCGGACGCACGACCACCGAAATAGTCACGAAGATTATGGGGTGTGTCTCACAACTCTTCATGCAGTTCATGTCGAGCACGCTCTACTGGACTAGCTTCCAAGCCACTATCACACCACTTTTTACACTACTACATGGATAATAAACCACACCAGCCCCGAAAAGCAGACTTAAACACAATCACACAGACCCTGTTTTGGAATGCCAACGGGATCGCAAGCAAAAAAGCCGAAATGGCCGCATTCATGGAGCGAAAGGTATCCGAATCGCTCTTGTAAACGATACACTGCTTACGCCTCGCAAACAACTAAACATCCCAGGGTATTGTGTCTACCGTACCGACCGAGCGAATGGCAGAGGGGGGAGGCGGCACGGGAATCATCATACACAGAGACATAGCACACACGAACATCGAGCTCCCAGCACTTGAAAGACAAGAGGCTACGGTCGTCAGGGTCAACTTAAATGGAGCCAACACCACACTGATATCGATATACAATCCTCCTAAAAACATAGTAACACGCGATATCAGCACAGTACTGAACATAGCACCGCGGGCAATTGCCGCTGGAGACCCCAAAGCCGAACATCCTGATTGGAACTCACGAATACGAACGGCAAGAAACTGCACGAACAAGCACTAGGCCGAAACTGCATTATGCTTGGACCGGACGGTCCCACGTTCGTGCCTACGCAGGCTCGACATAGGCCAGACGTGTTAGACATACACTCCTGGAAATGGAAAAAAGAACACATTGACACCGGTGTGTCAGACCCACCATACTTGCTCCGGACATTGCGAGAGGGCTGTACAAGCAATGATCACACGCACGGCACAGCGGACACACCAGGAACCGAGGTGTTGGCCGTCGAATGGCGCTAGCTGCGCAGCATTTGTGCACCGCCGCCGTCAGTGTCAGCCAGTTTGCCGTGGCATACGGAGCTCCATCGCAGTCTTTAACACTGGTAGCATGCCGCGACAGCGTGGACGTGAACCGTATGTGCAGTTGACGGACTTTGAGAGAGGGCATATAGTGGGCATGCGGGAGGCCGGGTGGACGTACTGCCGAATTGCTCAACACGTGGGGCGTGAGGTCTCCACAGTACATCGATGTTGTCGCCAGTGGTCGGCGGAAGGTGCACGTGCCCGTCGACCTGGGACCGGACCGCAGCGACACACGGATGCACGCCAAGACCGTAGGATCCTACGCAGTGCCGTAGGGGACCGCACCGCCACTTCCCAGCAAATTAGGGACACTGTTGCTCCTGGGTTATCGGCGAGGACCATTCGCAACCGTCTCCATGAAGCTGGGCTACGGTCCCGCACACCATAGGCCGTCTTCCGCTCACGCCCCAACATCGTGCAGCCCGCCTCCAGTGGTGTCGCGACAGGCGTTAATGGAGGGACGAATGGAGACGTGTCGTCTTCAGCGATGAGAGTCGCTTCTGCCTTGGTGCCAATGATGGTCGTATGCGTGTTTGGCGCCGTGCAGGTGAGCGCCACAATCAGGACTGCATACGACCGAGGCACACAGGGCCAACACCCGGCATCATGGTGTGGGGAGCGATCTCCTACACTGGCCGTACACCTCTGGTGATCGTCGAGGGGACACTGAATAGTGCACGGTACATCCAAACCGTCATCGAACCCATCGTTCTACCATTCCTAGACCGGCAAGGGAACTTGCTGTTTCAATAGGACAATGCACGTCCCCATGTATCCCGTGCCACCCAACGTGCTCTAGAATGTGTAAGTCAACTACCCTGGCCAGCAAGATCTCCGGATCTGTCCCCCATTGAGCATGTTTGGGACTGGATGAAGCGTCGTCTCACGCGGTCTGCACGTCCAGCACGAACGCTGGTCCAACTGAGGCGCCAGGTGGAAATGGCATGGCAAGCTGTTCCACAGGACTACATCCAGAATCTCTACGATCGTGTCCATGGGAGAATAGCAGCCTGCATTTCTGCGAAAGGTGGATATACACTGTACTAGTGCCGACATTGTGCGTGCTCTGTTGCCTGTGTCTATGTGCCTGTGGTTCTGTCAGTGTGATCATGTGATGTATCTGACCCCAGGAATGTGTCAATAAAGTTTCCCCTTCCAGGGACAATGAATTCACGGTGTTCTTATTTCAATTTCCAGGAGTGTAGTTCTCATAAAGGGCATCACATGCACGCTCAACCTTACGGTTGAAAACGATCTGGACTCAGACCACATACCTGTAATACTGCACATGGAAGAGACACTGCAGGACATCGAACCAAGCAGGATGCTTAACTACAAGCGTGCGAATTGGACACTGTTCAAGGAAACGCTTGGTAGTCGCATTCCTGACACCCACGAAATTAACAACACACAGCAAATCGATGAGGCTGTGGAGGCTCTCACAACTGCCGTCCAAGACGCAATGACTGACGCCATTCCTTTTACAACACCAAGACAATACTCGACCGCCCTGCCCCAGGAAATCCTGGGCCTTATCTCAATGAGGAACCGCCTCAGGAGATACTGGCAGCGTACCAGGCGCCCTTTCTATAAACTGCACGTCAACAGACTCCAGGGCATAATACGGAATAAAATACAAACATTCAGAAACGAGTAATGGGGACAGAAACTCGCTGGGCTGGATACCACACGTCCTGGCGTGTGGCAGCTGGCCAGACACTTCACTAGGGAGAAACATTACATTCCCACGTTACAAAGACCAGACGGCCCAGCCTACTCCCCGACGGAGAAGGCAGATCTTATAACCACAACACTTGCAGCATCTTTCATGCCGAATCTGGTTCCTTCAGACCCAGCACTCACACTTGAAACGGACCAGGAGGTTACACGACTTGTAGCCCAGCCCGCGCGCAACGAAATAAGGCGTACTAGCACAAATGAAATCACATGGGCTATCAAGCACACCAACGCTAGAAAAGGCCCTGGGCCTGATGGAATTCAAAACCGTGTCCTCCAGGAGTTCACGGATAAAGCCGTAGAATACCTCACACACTTAACGAATGCCACCCTGACACACCAACACTTCCCTGACTTTTGGAAGGCGGCCAAGGTTCTGATGTTCAGGAAGCCGGGGAAAGACCACTCCCTCCCGCAAAATTACCGACCCATCAGTCTGCTGTGTTCGCTCAGCAAGATTGTTGAGAAGGTAATACTAAAACGTATCACTAGGCATTGCATCGCCAACGACACCCTAAGACCGGAGCAATTCGGCTTTAGGAATCACTACTCGACAACACAACAACTCCTCCGCGTAGTCGAACATATAACACACGGCTACAACATGAACAAAGCCACAGGGGCCGTGTTCCTTTCGATCGTCTCTGGCACAACGGACTCATACGCAAACTAAGCAAAGCTGGTTTCCCGGACGGACTCGTACGTCTCATACGCTCATATCTCACGAACAGATGTTTCAACACTAACGTGCAGGACAAACAATCAACACAACACGGTATCCAAGCTGGAGTACCCCAAGGGAGCATCCTAGGGCCCATCTTGTTTAACCTGTACATTAATGACTTCCCAGCGACACAAAACACGACGCTAGCCATCTACGCGGATGACACAGCCATCCTCGCGCAAGACTGGAAACCGTCGAACATCAATTCACGAATACAGACAGCACTCAGAACAGCTGAGCCTTGGTTGGAGCGATGGCGTATTAAAGTAAACGTCGACAAGTGCGAAGCAGTTCTGTTCACACGCAGACCGAAACTACTGCGCAAACACCAACACTGTAGACCAATAACACTACATACACGCCCAATGCGTTTCCGAGAGAAAGTCAGGTACCTTGGTGTCTGTCTGGACCGGAAACTTACATGGGGGTACCACATCGAATACGTTGCCACCGAGCGCACGCGAGGCTCAAACAGCTCTACCAAATGCTCAACAGGGAAAGCACACTGAATAGGAGGGTGTCGAGGTCCATATACATGACACTGATTAGACCTCTGATGACGTACGCAGCTCCCGTCTGGGGATATGCAGCTCCCACACGACTGCGCCGCCTGCAGATCATACAGAACAAGGTGCTACGAATCATTAGCAACGCTCCACGCTACACACGCACCGTGGATCTTCACCATGAATACCGCCTTGATACCCTCAAGGAAGTATTCAAAAAACACGCCACACGACTATACAGGAACTAGAGACACTCGAACAATCCTTTCATCCTCACTCTGGGAAACTACGATCACAACCACAGGTGGAAGCACAAGCGGCCAAAGACACTGGTAGCTAGGGCATAGCCACCTGTGGTAAACTAACATACGCAAACAGCGACAAACGTCGGTAAGCCCTTGCAACTTCAGCAACACTGACCGGCAACTACCAGCTGCTATTAGAGCCGACCAACAGGCCACAGCAGGGACACCGACGAGCTCGCCCACAGACGCACAAACAATCTACCAACATTCCCTCACACTGTACTTCCGGTATTTGACCTATCGGACACAAGATCGATAACAAACCTAACTGTTGCAGGTTGCTGACGCTGAACGAGGACTCCGTACCAGCACCCAGCGCCAGCCGCCGAGCAGCACAACGCACAACGTCAAGGTATCGACATGCATAATACCCACCACTAACAAAGCCTATCCTTGCACAACTTATCGCAGGCAGCAAGACAACCGCTACTGCTCTTACCACCCAACCTTACTATCGCAGAGGTTTTTTTCCCTTGGCTCTTGCCTTGGCACTTTTTTTCCTCTGCCCTTAAAACCGCTACCCTTCGTCAGATTTCGACCAATCTATCTCCGGATGAGCGAGTATTAATGGTTAATCTTAACCAGACGTACGCAAATATCGCAGTACCCACATCCTGCGACACCTCACTTTAATGAATACTAACCCTTATGCAGAGATGGCAGTAGACCTTTTGTGTTGGCCATCATGCCGGTGTAGGCGTGGAGGGGCTCCACCTCTAAAATATAAAAAAAAAGCCAAAGCCCGTCGTATGGGCCCTGAAACTAGAAAAAATTCAGGACCAGAACCGTATGCAGCATCTACCACATTGCCCAACAGGGCCTGTTCGATTTGTTACGTGACGATAAGGCGACTATGGAGAAGAAGATCCATATGGCTATTAGCTCTACTGCCTTCCTACAACATGACAGAACACTGGAAATCTGTCGAGTTCCTGGACAACTGAGAGGTACCACGCAACACGCATCTCTACACAAGAACTCAGCCTCCACCTTGCGTCAGAGGATATCTAGACTCGTCTGCGAATAACATATTTTGGCAGTGACGAAGTTGCCAGTTGACAAGGGAACGGCAGAACTGAAGGCGGGCTGGAAGCTGTTGTGTCAAGCGGCGTACTAAAACAGGACATCTGGGTCGTAAGAGGGTTTCCCGTAACTCGCTTATTACAGTCTGATCGGACTCAGAAGCTCTAGTGGCCCTTCTGAGATCGTCTTTCAGTGCTGTGGCGGTATGTGTGCGACGCTGTAACGCACAGATAGTCAGATATCGGACTGCACGTGGAGTTGTAATGCGTTGGCGACCTTGTCCAACTCGCTTCTTGTACGGAGCCGTCCCCCTGCAGTGTGCCCACAACTAAAGATTAAAGATGAAGAGACATTGGCATCTGCAGCAAAAAGACGGCAAGCCCATCCTTTTGAAACAGACCGCCCTTGCAACTTGCATTGCATTAAGAAATCACATTGAATATTCTTGATTGAACACATTATCCAAAAATGGCAACTCCCATTTGTGTACCTCACTAGAAAACACTGGGATATCGGTCCTTGTTTCCTTCGGATTGGTCATCTGACGCTGTAATGCATGACACAGCCAATAGGTGGCGAAAGATTTTAATTGCTGCATACATCGAAGGCGTCGCTCTCAAGCCATGCAATAAGAACACAGGTACCACACATATCAAAAAACATTTATCTAATGTGACGTTGATTCACTTGTTCCCAAAAATTTTTTGAACAACGTAAGTACGTTGGGGTAATTGTATTTTTGGCTATGTTACATTGTCGTAGGCTTAGACGATGTCAGGCAAAGGGCAAAGTCTTTTTTCATTCTCAACGCCACTGTAGAAATTAAGTAAGTTGGTCGCTTTCACTGTTCCGACGTGGGATGTCACAGAGTTGTGAATTTATAGTCACTGACGACCATTTGGTTGCTTCTGGGAGAGATATCAGTTTACTTGTATTCTTTGATAATGTGACAACATTACCAAAACCATTATGGTGTGGCATGCTAGCAAGATCCGCGTCTGTGGTAGTGTTCCGAAAAAAGTAAAATGGTGGGAGATTATTACTGTGCCTTCTGGTTCAAGTAAATTGTCTAGCGTGTAGGGAGTTTCGCCCCAAGAGCCAACAGCTACGAGACTGAAGGACAGGTAACATCGAAATTATAAAATATGTCAAGATTTCACCAGAATTGTCTATAGTTTATTTACAAGGGTAACCACTTCCCCAGGGTATTATTTTAGTAGCACTTTCGTACTCAGAATTAACAGGCTGGTGTGCAACGCTCACTGTCTGTTCTGGAGGTAAGTCAGGTAAGTTTGACAGGTGTGCGTTTGGACCTCAAAATTGCAGAAACACAAAGATAGGTGTGTTACGCACTTGATCCATGCAGCCCTGTTAAACTATAGTCTCCTGATACAGGCGATAGAGGTGTTATACGTTGTCAGTTAGAGCTTTTACCATCGTTATTTCCTCTCGTCACATTCTACTGTGTTTTATTTTGGTATACAGGAAAAAAGAAATCAGTCAAATTCACGTAAAATACATGAAGGAAAATCGAATACTTTACAGTCTGTCACTGTTGTGTGTCGATCCTGTATTCACGGAAGAAGAACTGAATTGCCACTCTGATGTGAGTATTCACACAACCTACCGTATCCAAAATTATTTTGCTCAATCCCACTATATTCTTGTTGTTACTCAGTCAACTTCCACGATGTAAAGCCTTCTCATTAATGGCATTGACGTACAGCAGCTAGAATCATGCAGAACTATCCATCTCATAAACCGAAGCCTACAGATGTTACAAATGCTTTCAGTACAATATAAACTTGCCCAAAACTTGCAGAAATCCCCAAAATTGTCCATTAAGCATCTACAAAAATAGCCAGCATCTGTAACCAGTCACAATCCATTTACACCCATTAACGTGAAGCAAATTCATTACCCATAAAACCTACACATGATTCCATTTACATCAATTTGCCCCAATAGCTAACTGCATCCCAACCCCACAGCTAAGAAGCCGTCAGTTTTATTAGCATTGCTGTCAGAACATCAATCTCTTTCAACACCCACACATTCTCCAACAGATAACTTAAGCCGCTCAATTGCTTTCCATTTCAACGTTCAGCTCACCTACTCCCAAAACCCATCTGTCTTCCGCTTCAACCTTCTCTAAACTATTTTAAAACCTTTACCCAACAACACAACAACAAACCATCACCTAAGTCATCATGGTAAGGCAGCAGCACTGTATCCTGTTCCGTAATATCTGTTTCGTCAGTCCCTGGCAAACCCTCTTCAGCACAACACGCATGTCTCTGTCCTTCTTCGAACAACCACACACAGTCTCAATGTCGTCCAACGTCCAACAGTCCACGCATAATTTCTTCCCTATAGCTTGAATTGGAGTTGCAGTTGACCACTTCCAAGATATCCCCATCTGGTCGCAACCCTTAATAAACCTTCCTGCCGAGCATCTGATTGTTACCATTTATCTCAAGAATTTTACTATAACTTGTCTGTGGCCTGAAAAATCTTTAATAATAATAATAATTATTATAATAATAGAGAATAAGCAAGTATCAAGAAGGAAGTAATTCAAATAAATAATGGAATCATAAATCAGAAGATGAGTTTAGTAGAAAAAGCAGCGGAAGACAGTCAGACCGTCGGGTATTTGTTTACAGTTTGAAAATATATTTTGTTATGCACGATTGTGTTGAAGACAACAATAATGTTCTTCGAAGAAATTTCTATTACTCACGAAATATGCCATTTCTGTAACTATCTGTAAAGATTTCCTGTGAAGACTGTTGGTTGTCGCCTTAAATTCACATTATAATCCAAAATAATCATTTTATAATTGAAGAGCTAATTCCAATAGTGGTACAAGTCCATTTTTGTTCATGTTGAGACACAGAGTTCTAAAGTTAAACGAGCGCTGAAAAATTTGCAGTTGAGATACCAGAAACATTTAAGCATATGGCTTCTTGCTAGAGATGAACCTTTTTCTGTTTGTTTGGATCATTAAATTCAGAAGCACTATAGACAGAAAAGTGGAGGTAATGGACTTGTACCCCTCTTGATGTAGGCCCTTCAATTGTCTCTGGTGTCGTTTACTTCTTTCTGTTGCTCTTCTTAGCAGTCTTATACTTACTCATCAGAACGTGATTATAATGGTGTATAGAGTTGAACTGTCTCAATGAATATCACACGTAAATTTTTTCGATAAATCTACATATTCTGTGCGATTCATGATAAATTTCTAGTATGCTTAGTGATTTTCTTTAATAAAGTATTTGTCTCGATATGATTACTACATTTTCTGCCCACCTTTTACTGGACATTAATATAAGGTGTCTCCATTCTTCATCTTTATGACGGCTGGAACACAGCTGAGGACACATTCAACGATGTGTGAATGTTTGTGAGAGAATGGCAGCCCATTCTTCCTAAAGAACCAGCCAGAGTAGATACTGATGTCAGACGCTGGAGGGGGTGGGGAGGGGGGGGTGGAGGGGCGGGGGAGTGAAGTCTACATTCTAATTCGTCTGGAGCCATGGATGAAACCATATATGGTTCCAGAGATCTTTCCAAGACTCAAACACCTATGGTGTATATATTGCTACCGTGAATGACCGAAAATGCAGAATGTCGACTTTCACCTGTGAATGTCAACAGATACTAAATACATCGGTGAAAGAAGGAATATTTCGTTACATTCCTGTAACATATATACAAATTGGAGTGATGAATGAAGATTTGCACCAAGCCGGGATTCGAACCCAAGTCTCCTGCTCACTAAGCAGATGCGCTAACCAATACGCCATCCTGGCGCAACAGCTTTTACAGCTGCACGTACTACTACAACACGCCTACCTCCTCAATCCAAATTTACATTTATGCATCAGCCCACTTAGTATTCCATCTAAACTCGAAAAACATGACATAGGCTCTCGAACTGTATTGGAATAGCTCCTCAGCATTGATCGAAGCGAGGATCCTATCTGATATCCAGGCATAGATGCTTTGATGAAATGGAATCATGTGGCTCCAGAGACCTTTCCAATTCTCAAACATCTATGTTTTATGTATGTCCGAAGCGATGAATGGAAATTTGTACCAAAGCCGGGATTCCGCAGACTACATCAAAGGAAACTAATGAAGTACTGAAACTAATCTCACATATATTCTGAAAAAACACGAACAGTTACTGCGCCATGTGATACTACGCCGAGCGTGCACGCTACCACAGGATATGGAACTGAGATGACTCTGATTGACTCAGCTCACAGCTTCACACCAGATTCAGTGCGTTTGTAGATTTATCAAATTAGTACGGAAGACTACAGTCTGGGCAATACATCAGAAGTATCACAACGCTGCCAGGCATCACTACGAGGAATGTCATGTTGCGACCCTAATGGTCTATGGTTTTCTGAAGTTTGGCAACACTGAGTGGTAGAGGGGGATCCCTGACCAAAGCGAGCATCACCGGAACACGGTAATACGTAAACACTCTTTTCGGAGTCCAGCTGCGTGAAAGACGTCAGTAAGAAATCCCTGCAAGTGCAAGCCACGTGCTGTCATCCGCTTCCTACTCGCGGAAGGAACAGAACGTACCGAAATTTTTTCGAGAGTGAAAACAGTTTACTGCGAAGTTGTTAAGCACAGAACTAGTGTGGTTAGGTGGTGTAGAGAGTTTAACGGAGACAGAGCAAATGTTCATGACGAACAGAGGAGTGGAAGATCTTGCATTGTGACTGATGACTTGGTGCAAAAATTCGGAGAAACTGTTCGTGAAGACTGCCGATTACGGTGGATGAAATTTCTGCGATGTTATCACAACTCTACTGAACTCTCTTATACGAGACGCTTACAGAGACGCTGGAATACCGGAAACGATGAGCAAGGTGGGTCCCAAAACAGTTGACAGAGCAGCATAAGAGAAATCTGGTCAATAGGCCCGCGAATTTCTTGTGAGACTTAAATTGGAAGGTGACGATTCTCTGCGCGCTACTGTGACTGAAGATTAAAAGTGGGTGGCTGACTACAAACCTAAGACAAAAAGACAGCCGTCACAGTTGCGTCACACCAATTCCTCATCTGCCAAACAAATTCAAAACCAAAATTTCGCGCAAAAAGCCAGTGTTTAAGTGTTTTGGCACCGGAAAACCATTTTGGTTTAACTTCTGCCTTAGAGGGAGAACATCAATGCGCAGTGATATTATGAGCGGCTGAAATAATTCAAAATAAGCTCTCAAGACGAAGGAGGTGAATTCTGACGAGAGGAGTGTGCCTGTTGCACCTGTCGTCACACAATCTTAGCCATCAAACCAAAGGTACTTATGGACTTACGTAGTTCCCCTGTTTTGGTGCCTTGAGATTATCATCTTTTCAGCTTACTGAAGGCACTCATGAGTGGAGTTAAATTTCCAAATAACGAGCAGTTGTAGTAATAGGTTCTGAAATGGGAGAAGGAGCTGGTGGGAGAGTTCTTCGAGTAGGGCATGAACAAGCTCGAGTCACGGCTCACAATACACATTGAACCATATCGAGACTATGTGCCAAAATATGCAGCAGGTATATCAGCACTATCCCTTAACTTTCTTTTGAAATACAGTTTTCCTAAAAAGAAAGTGTAAAAATATAGCTTTCTGAAGATGCCTCGACATATTCAGAGACTATCTAAGCGTATCAGCATTCAAGATATTTTGTTTCTATCAAGAACTTTACTCTCATTGATATCACTCAGTACTACATAAAGTTACGGATATATCAATTATTAAGTGCAAATAGTGTAATTAAACTCATTAGTGTAATCTTTTTGTTAATATGTGATAGTGTTTATTGGTTTATTGGCCATCTCCCACTTACGAAATATAATTATCTATGGGACCAAAATAACAACACTGCGGTAGACATATGTAACTGGACATCCTCCTCTAGCATTACTTTTCCTCAACGCTAGTTCTCTAAGCCAGTATTGTTTTTTGATATGCAATATGATATATTTTAAGCTAAAATTAATGAAAAGGAATTATTTTATTTTCGATGTTGAATCTATAAATACTAGCTCTGTATATACAGTTAAAACTATTTTTTTTTTAGAAAGATTTTAAATTAGAAACATTGTTTGATGTGCAGGTTGTCTGACTGACACCACTTGTAATAAGATGACCAGAGCGGGTGACGTGGTCAGGGTTGTAGGGCGTAGCTGGGTAGGAGAAGGTGATCAAAGTCCATTTGCATCATCGATAGGTCGAGTAGTAGCAGATGCTCAAAATATGGCTGAAAGTCTTCTAATTCATTGTACCTCTACCACGTCAACTGAAGAGTCCACTTTCATTCCTAAATCATCTGCTCATCTGATTCTAACTGATTCTGGGTAAAAGATCAGTTGTCGCTTTGCGCTTCACTCAGTCACTGACGATCAACAAAGATTAAAGAGTGGAACAATGCACAGACTCGAAAATATCGGCCGCTAGGGATCCAGTCTCTATGTCTCGCATCATAAAAGTTAAAAAAAATGCTGCTTTAAATATGGGCCACTTACAAAGCACCAAAGCTTGGAATAGACAGACCGAAAAAGGTGCGTATGCAGAGAAGCCATGTCAAGACACTGCTCACTATTTTCTTTGATTCAAAAGTAATTATACATAAAGAATTCACTCCACGAGGTCAAATGTTGAATGCAGACGACTACTTTGATGTTTTAAATCGTTTATTGGCGAGAACTGTGAGGGTTCAACCTGCATTCCAGATACAATGAACATGATGTCTGTTACAGGACAATGTACCGGCGCATAAAAGCAAGATCGTATGTGATTTCATGGTTCAAAAATGTAAAGTGGCGCTTTGATACACTCCTTAGTCGCCGATTTGTCTCACTGCGACTTCTGGTTATTTCACTATGAAAGGAAAGCGTTTCGACACGATTTCAGATGTCTAGTGAGCTACTGCAAACAGTTCAACTTTGAGTGTCAGAACAATTTCGACCA
This sequence comes from Schistocerca gregaria, assembly GCF_023897955.1. Lineage (NCBI taxonomy): Eukaryota > Metazoa > Arthropoda > Insecta > Orthoptera > Acrididae > Schistocerca > Schistocerca gregaria. The sequence goes on from NC_064922.1 coordinate 834,647,968, forward strand.
ACTCTTCCAGCGCTTGTAGTTGTATACTAACTCACAATGATCCTATTTTGAATACAGTCATTCTCAATGAGGCTGTTTCGAGTAAAAGGTCATGTAAGCTAAAATCAAACAACGTCTTGAATTTTACTTCATACTTGTCAACTTTTCTGTGGAACAAATTGTGTAAAATACGTTCTCAGGTATAAATAAGAATAATAATCAAAGGAAAAAATCGATCTTTGTCAGGTACCGAGTGATTCAGTTATTCTGTATAAAAATTTGTCAAATAGTTTAGTATTTCTGATTTAGAGTTTTTGTCGCTTCACCTACTACTGAGTTCGTTCACTGAGAAATGCGTAAATACGTTCTGGAAGGACAAAAAGAGGACCTGAAGAAGAGTTACAGTCACTTGTCCTTTCTTCTGGAATCTGTCACAGATGACTCTCTCAAGATAACTCCCAACTTCAAGTGCTGGCGCATTCTTCTCGGCCAGGGGTACCATTTCCGAATTCTAAGGGAAAGTTAGGCTCGTTCTCCGAGCACGCCTGACCGAGTAACGATAGTGGGGAATCTCGGTGCAAACCTCAAACAGCTTCCCGCGGTGTATTGCTAAAAGGCGATGACAAAGCCATAGCCGCCGCCCGAAAAGCTGAGCAACAGTGGAAGTGTAGGGGGAGAAGCGATTCCCCAATAGCCGGGCGCACAGCGGGGGCATCCGACGCGAGCTGATGGTCACGGCTTTATCGCCCGGAAATAGAAAAAGGAAAAAGGAGAAGAATATACGCCCCCTTCCGGTTGCTCCAAGAGACAGAACTGGCGCTCGTAAAATGCGCCATGAAGTTTGATTGGAACCATTCCGGAAGCGATATCCGGCGCCGTCTGCCGTGTCGCGCGGTCCCACCTAATTATGTGCTCTCTGCTCCGGTGCAGGGTTGCCCCTGAAGGCAAGCCATCCGACAGCGCGCGCAACCCACTGCCAGCCCACGGTGCGTTGCTTTACGAGTTTACAAAGCCTCTCATCAACTAGCACTCACGAGGACTTTAGAGTATTTCACATTTTCATTATACAATTGAGAGAGGCTGTTAAATATTTAAAGAAAATCATGGCACCTCTTGACATGTGTATTTACTTCTTTGCAACCGATATCGGTCATTGACTATCATTATGGTTTCTGCGTGATATCTGCAACATTACAAAAATGTTCCACAATGTGTCCTGTTTAAGTAGGTTTTGGCGTATATTTTTGTACATAAATTGTGTAAAAATACAAAATAATCGTAAATCATTTACGTATCACAACCACTCTGAGGTCTAAAATTTATTGCATATCATCGTTTTGCAGGGGTACATAAAAGGAACCTCTACGAAGATTGCAATAAGAGAAGAATTACAAATGAGTAGCAATCGGATGTACCTTGGGCAACGCCAGAAGATTCTATGAAGCCTGCTGATGGCAGATCCTTTCACAACCGGTCTCCATTCAAACGGACTGCATTCTGAGTGGTCTTTCTCAAGACTGATTTTATTTCCATAAACATTGAGGGATTTTCCCGAAAGAAAGAAGTTTTAGTAGCAAATTTATGCCAAAAATGTACATGTGACATTCTGTTAGTCCAGGAAACACACAGGGAAAGTACTACAAAATGTCCAAGAATTGCTGGTATGGAATTAATACTGGAAAGGCCTCATGACAAATACGGAAGTGCCATCTTTGCCACACCTAACGTCAATATCACATCAGTCTCACTGACACAAGACAACAACATCGAGCCCCTCACCGTGCAAACTCCATTCTTCTGGGTAACATCGGTCTACAAACCGCCCAGTGCCAGCATTAAAACACCAGCCAACTTCAACGATCAGGACGTGAAGTTTGTAATAGGCGATTTCAATTGCAGAAGCACATCATGGGGATACCCAGATACCGACACAAGCAGAACGAGTCTAGAAGCGTGGTCTGAGGCTCATGATCTACATCTGATCCATGATCCGAAGCTCCCACCTAATTTAACAGTGCCAGGTGGAAAAGAGGGTACAACCCAGACAACATCTTTGTTTCTTCAAAGGCACCTGCACAATGTATGAAGACTGTAGGATAGTCCATCCCCCGTACCCAACATAGACCTGTCATATGCACTGTGAATCCTGTAGTAGCGCCCGAAGAGGTACTATTCAAGAGGAGGTTGAACTTCAAGAAGGCTGACTGCCAGAACTTCAGTGAAGAGCTTAACTCAAAAGTGATAAACATTCCATTCCTATCTGAATTGTATGAAACCTTCATCAAATGTGTCCAACAGCTGCATACGACACTATGAATCATAGCAAACTGTTAAAGAAAGTATGTGACCTTACTAAGGACTACCAACTAGCATCCCTTATTAGCACCTTCCTTCAGAACAGAAGATTCCAAGTTTCATTACAGGGTAAAAGGAGCAGATGGCGAACACAGGAGACGGTCTTCTCCAAGGCAGTGTGCTCCCTCCAGCACTGTACAATATCTACACATAGGTTCAGTCGATATGTAACACGCCTGGGAGATCAATTGGGTGGAAGTCCCTTAAACTAGTTGTCCTTCCGGGCCGTTTCTTGACGGTTTGTCCTGTCCCACTCCACGTACCTGATATCTCCGCGGCGGTCGTACTATTTTGCTCCACACTGCTACTGGCTTGCCCTGAAATTATCTATCCAACTATGCAAGCGGGTTTAGGAGACCCACTCAACGTCTAGCATAACACTGCCCTACATCTGGTATGAACATCTACACTCCTGGAAATGGAAAAAAGAACACATTGACACCGGTGTGTCAGACCCACCATACTTGCTCCGGACACTGCGAGAGGGTTGTACAAGCAATGATCACACGCATGGCACAGCGGACACACCAGGAACCGCGGTGTTGGCCGTCGAATGGCGCTAGCGCGCAGCATTTGTGCACCGCCGCCGTCAGTGTCAGCCAGTTTGCCGTGGCATACGGAGCTCCATCGCAGTCTTTAACACTGGTAGCATGCCGCGACAGAGTGGACGTGAACCGTTTGTGCAGATGACGGACTTTGAGCGAGGGCGTATAGTGGGCATGCGGGAGGCCGGGTGGACGTGCCGCCGAATTGCTCAACACGTGGGGCGTGAGGTCTCCACAGTACATCGACGTTGTCGCCAGTGGTCGGCGGAAGGTGCACGTGCCCGTCGACCTGGGACTGGACCGCAACGACGCACGGATGCTCCCAAGACCGTAGGGGACCGCACCGCCACTTCCCAGCAAATTAGGAACACTGTTGCTCCTGGGGTATCGGCGAGGACCGTTGGCAACAGTCTCCATGAAGCTGGGCTAAGGTCCCGCACACCATTAGCCCGTCTTCCGCTCACGCCCCAACATCGTGCAGCCAGCCTCCAGTGGTGTCGCGACAGGCGTGAATGGAGGGACGAATGGAAAAGTGTCGTCTTCAGCGATGAGAGTCGCTTCTACCTTGGTGCCAATGATGGTCGTATGCGTGTTTGGCGCCGTGCAGGTGAGCGCCACAATCAGGACTGCATACGACCGAGGTACACAGGGCCAACACCCGGCATCATGGTGTGGGGAGCGATCTCCTACACTGGCCGTACACCTCTGGTGATCGTCGAGGGGACACTGAATAGTGCACGGTACATCCAAACCGTCATAGAACCCATCGTTCTACCATTCCTAGACCGGTAAGGGAACTTGCTGTTCCAACAGGACAATGCACGTCCGCATGTATCCCGTGCCACCCAACGTGCTCTACAAGGTGTAAGTCAACTACCCTGGCCAGCAAGATCTCCGGATCTGTCCCCCATTGAGCATGTTTGGGACTGGATGAAGCGTCGTCTCACGCGGTCTGCACATCCAGCACGAACGCTGGTCCAACTGAGGCGCCAGGTGGAAATAGCATGGCAAGTCGTTCCACAGAACTACATCCAGCATCTCTACGATCGTCTCCATGGGAGAATAGCAGCCTGCATTGCTGCGAAAGGTGGATATACACTGTACTAGTGCCGACATTGTGCATGCTCTGTTGCCTGTGTCTATGTGCCTGTGGTTCTGTCAGTGTGATCATGTGATGTATCTGACCCCAGGAATGTCTCAATAAAGTTTCCCCTTCCTGGGACAATGAATTCACGGTGTTCTTATTTCAATTTCCAGGAGTGTATATTCTGAGACGATATGGATATCACAGGTTGCACTGTTTACACTCTAAGTCGCAAATGTTTATCCCAATTAACAACCTTGATAATTACCTGTCCACAATATCACTTGAACAAGCGTAGGCGTAAGCGACACGACGCAGCTGATTGTTTATGATGGGAAAGTCGAATGATCGAACGAAAGTTCTTACGCTCGTCACACACACAGTTATCTGGTACCAGTCCTCCTTGGTAATAGCAATAAATTTTAACACTGCTCACAAAGTTAAAGTTATAGCTCACAGTTCTCAACTGTACGAGCGTGCGCGTAACTGTCGCGGCGCGGCTGATTGTTGATGATGCGGAAACGCAATGACCGAACGCACGTTCTCACGCTCGCTACAAGACACTGGCACTTAAATGCTCCCTTTTGTTGTATATATATTTACTGATGCACATTAGTTCATCTGGGACACGGAACACGGCGCGGATGATTGATGCTGTGTGACACGCAACGAGAGGATGCACAAATACGTTATCGACGGCACCGATTTTTTAATTACTTCTTGACGCACTTTCCTCTGAATCATTTGCTTATTTTATCACTTTACTGTAAAAGCACTTGTAGCAACACTTCAGCTTTCATACTAACGATGCCTCTCACATGCAGAGCTAAACACGACACAACATAACAGTTCCGTGTCCGGCGCTCGACTCTACAGTTGCGGCTGCCCACAATGGTACTCCACAACTAAGCCAGCGATATGACAATACGCTTACAAATACCAGCAAGTACCAGGCTCTTCGTCTATGCCGGTGATACAGCAGCGGCTGTTGAGGGGCCAACCTTTAAAGAAGTAGAGGAAAACTGTCCCTAACAATAGATGAACTCTCCAAGTACTATGATGCCAACCACCTGAAGTCCAATCCCCGTAAAACCCAAGTGAGCACCTTCCACTTACGAAACGGGGAAGTGTAGCAAACGCTGGACATCACATGGCGAGGAGACCAACTGAAACAATGCCCAAAACCAGTCTATCTAGGTGTCACACTGGACAGGGCTCTAACGTACAGGCGGCAATGCCCTTAACTTGAAACAGAAAGGCATTGCTCGCAATGGGATACTTAACAAGCTGATTGGCAGCAGCTGGGGAGCCAATCCGCACCCCCTAACGACTTCTGCACTTGTGCTTTGTGTATCAGCGGCTGAGTATGCTGCTCCTGTGTGGAACGCTTCAGTTCATGCTAAGCAAGTCGATATTGCGGTCAACGATACTACAAGGATTATATCAGGATGCTTGAACCCAGCAACAGTGCAGAAATTGTATCTGGTTGTTGGAACAGCCCCACCCAACATCCGGTGGACCATTGCTGCAGACAATGATAGACAAAGCAGAAGAATGACCGTCGACATCCCGTCTTTGTTCTTCAGACAGCAAGATCCCGCCTTAGATCCCGTGAGAGTTCCCTTGCTAGGACTGCACCACTGGAGTGAGCAACAGTGGCAATTCGTTTTGCAACATCGAAGAGCTCATTCCCCGTAGACGTATCACCAAAAGAAGAACTAACTCCTGGCGGAAACCTGCAATACCCTGTATGTAGGTCCCCCAACGACCTAAGAGTGGGCGTCCCCCGATGCAAGACCCACCTGAAGAAATGGGCAATCCTTCCAGCGAGCCCTGACAACTTTTGTGATTGTGAGGCTGAAGAAGATCCAAGCCACCTACTTGTATGCCCCTCCTGGACAACCTGTGCACAATACAAGATATTTACGAAGGAAATGACAAAGATATCGCAACTGCTATTTTTTGGAAATGCTGACCGGATACGTAAATGAATGAATGAATCATTTTTTATCCGTAAAATGACAGAAGCAATTTCATATGACTGTGAACAGTTTCCAACTATTCAAAGTGTGCCCTGGTTAACTGATAGGGGTAAAGCTACATTTAATAATTAAACAGTACTAATAAAAATTTATAGCCTACTAAAAATTTATAAGCAACTACATTGCTACTTAAATATAATTTTTTTCTTTATGTACTCATTTATTCATTTCTACTGCCAAGATTGGTACCTTCAGGTCCTCTCTTATATCTAGTTGGATATTCTTAGAAAGTTTGTATTGTTATGTTTTTCAGACCAAAGACTGGTTTCCTGCAGCTCTCCATGTTACCCGGTCTTGTGCAAGCCTCTTCATCTCTGAATAACTACTGCAACCTACATCTTTCTGAATCTACTTGCTATATCCATCCCTTGGTCTCACTATATGATTTTAACACACCACACTTCCAATACTAAATTGGTGTCCTATCAACTGATCCATTCTTCTACACAGGTTGTGCCCCAAATTTCTTTTCTTCCTCTTAGCTCTATTTTCTACCTCCTCACTACTTATGTGATCCACCCATCTGATCTTCAGCATTCCTCTGTATCATTGCATGCCAAAAACTTGTATTCTCTTCTTGGATCAAGTGTTTGTCGTACATGCTTCACTTACTTACATGCTTACATTCCATACAAATACTTGACTTCCTAACTCTTAAATCTATATTCGATGTTAACAAAATTCTCTTCTTCACAAATGCTTTCCATGCCATTGATAGTCTACATTTTAAATCCTGTCTACTTTGACTATCATCAGTTATTTTGCTGCCCAGATAGCAAAACATATCTGCTACTGTAGGTATCTCGTTTAGTATGATAGCCTCACCATCACCAGATTTCATTCAACTACATTCCTTTATCCTTGTTTTCTTTTTGTTGATATTCATATTATGTATCCTCCTTTTAAAATGATATCCATTCCGATCACCTCTCTTCCAACTCCTTTGCTGTCTCTCACAGAATTACAGTGTCATCAGCAAACCTAAAAGATTCTCTTTCTTCTCCATTAACTTTAATTCCAATTACCATACTTTCTTTGGTTTCCCATACTGCTTGCCCGACTGAATAACACAGGAGATTGTTTACAACCCTGTCTCACTCATTTTTTAACCACTGCTTCCCTCTCATGCCCCTAGACTCTTATAATTTAAGTCTGTTTTCTGTACAAGTTATAAACAGCCTTTCGCTTCCTGTATTTTATCCCTGCTAACTTCAGAAGTTCAAAGACAGCATTCCAGTCAACACTGTCAAAAGCTTTCTCTAAGCCTACAAGCGCTATAAATGTAGGCTAACTGCCTCATTTGTTCCCACGTTTCTATAGAATCCAAACTGATCTTCCCCGACGTTGGCTTCTAACAGTTTTCCTATTCTTCTGTAAGGAATACGTGTTAGCCTTAGGTAACCATAAATTATTAAACTCATAGTTTGGTTATATTAACACCCATCAGTACCTGGTTTTTTTTTTTTTGGGAATTGGAATTACCATATTTTTGTTGAAGTCTGGGGGTATTTTGCCTGATTCGTATATCTTGCACACCAAATGGAAGATTTTTCGTCCTCTCCTAAAGCTATCAGTAGTTCTGATGATATGTTGTCTACTCCCAGGGCCTTGTTTCGACTTAGGTCTTTCAGTGGTCTGTCAAGAGAGTCTACATTACGATTTACATAGTGTATTAGCATTGTACAATGGTCGTAATAGCAATAGAACTCTAAGAAAAATATAAGGACCCAAAAGCAGTAGTGAATCAGAATACAGATTGAGGTCTAGTACAGAACTATAGCTAAAATTTGAGACAGTTACAGATGTAATGAGAATAAGGAGATTAAAATTCCGCAGGCACATAATTACAAGAATGAATAATGACACAATATATAAACAAACTTTGAGCTACTAGACAATTATAAACCCAAAGTCAAATGCCTGTGAATTATAGGAAGAGATATCGAAAATGTAGCAGTTGATTTGGAGAAAATAAGAAAAAGAAGAGTTTTTAAGGGAGGAATAGAAACGGCAGGCTTTCAAGTTGTAAAAGAAATCAAGAGTTGGAAGAAAGTGAATACCAGAAGAGAAGAAACAAGATTCTCGAAGAATGAAAGAAGTGTGGGCCCAAATGAAACTAAAGTTGAAAATGAAGAAATAAAACCAATGTTGATTTATCTTACCTTTGAAAAGGGTTATGCAAAATAAAAATGCATGTTGTAATTATTATATACGATTAAAATGATTTTGGTCTCATTACGCTATGTTAAGCAGTCTCCTCAAAATATTCTTACCGAATGACAGTAAGACATCTAACATAAAGCTGTGTCAGCCATGCAGAAGGAATGAAATGTGGGGAAGTTCACTGGTTGCAGGATAAGTGAGGAATAGTAGATGAGTTGAAAGGAAGAGACACAAGGAAGCAAAATATATACTGTTCACAATGTGAGATATTGGCTCAGTATTGGACAGAAGGAAAAAGAACTGGTGTATACCGAGAGAGAAGCTACACTGATGATATATATGGCTTCAATCTCCTTTGAACAGAGAATACTCTTGGATCAGACGCTGGTTTCAGAGTAGCTTGTTCCACATTAATAATTCCTAAAAATTGTTAGCTTTTAAACGCTATTTAGGCCTATGTTTTCCGATGTTTGAGTAGCCAAAATTATGTTGTTTGATAGTAACATTATAACGAAGATCTTTGTGAATTGGTTTTGACCCTTAAAGATTGTACCAAGTCTGTAGGCTCAGAACGTTTATGTAACTGCAGATGACAATCATTTCGTTTATGCTTCCTGTTCGCAAATAACCGTTCTACATCGTATGGAACGGAACGTGTAGTAATTGGGCTTCAAGTACGTAACATAGTTCTCTGGCAGAAGTAATTTTTTAGAATAGCTACTAACTTCACCATTTGATACCGTGTGCTATTATTGTTATATATGTTCCAACGGTTTTTAGCAATTTATGGATAATGTGTTACGAAATTTAATAGGTTTTCTAGCTGCATAATAGTTGTTATGTACATTTGACATACGACACTATTCTATTTTCCATAACTTATCGTCAGAAATTTCGGTTTTGTCTAGATTAACAAAACACTTTGTGGTTCAGTTTTGGAATTTCGTTAGTTGACCGCGTCAGTCCTACCTACACTTGTTAAGGTGGATGTGACCAAATAGAGACGTGATATCCACATGCTGCGAATTGTTCATCTATTTTTAGTCACTGGTGTTCTCAGTACCAGTTCTTGCATATTTAATACCTCCCACCATTCCATAACTGCAATAAAAAAGTCTTGTATGTATTGACTATACCTGCAAATTACCTTAAATACACTCCTGGAAATGGAAAAAAGAACACATTGACACCGGTGTGTCAGACCCACCATACTAGCTCCGGACACTGCGAGAGGGCTGTACAAGCAATGATCACACGCACGGCACAGCGGACACACCAGGAACCGCGGTGTTGGCCGTCGAATGGCGTTAGCTGCGCAGCATTTGTGCACCGCCGCCGTCAGTGTCAGCCACTTTGCGGTGGCATACGGAGCTCCATCGCAGTCTTTAACACTGGTAGCATGCCGCGACAGCGTGGACGTGAACCGTATGTGCAGTTGACGGACTTGGAGCGAGGGCGTATAGTGGGCATGCGGGAGGCCGGGTGGACGTACCGCCGAATTGCTCAACACGTGGGGCGTGAGGTCTCCACAGTACATCGATGTTGTCGCCAGTGGTCAGTGGAAGGTGCACGTGCCCGTCGACCTGGGACCCGACCGCAGCGACGCATGGATGCACACCAAGACCGTAGGATCCTACGCAGTGCCGTAGGGGACCACACCGCCACTTCCCAGCAAATTAGGGACACTGTTGCTCCTGGGGTATCGGCGAGGACCATTCGCAACCGTCTCCATGAAACTGGGCTACGGTCTCGCACACCGTTAGGATGTATTCCGCTCACGCCCCAACATCGTGCAGCTGCCTCCAGTGGTGTCGCGACAGGCGTGAATGGAGGGACGAATGGAGATGTGTCGTCTTCAGCGATGAGAGTCGCTTCTGCCTTGGTGCCAATGATGGTCGTATGCGTGTTTGGCGCCGTGCAGGTGAGCGCCACAATCAGGACTGCATACGACCAAGGCACACAGGGCCAACACCCGGCATTATGGTGTGGGGAGCGATCTCCTACACTGGCCGTACACCTCTGGTGATCGTCGAGGGGACACTGAATAGTGCACGGTACATCCAAACCGTCATCGAACCCATCGTTCTACCATTCCTAGACCGGCAAGGGAACTCGCTGTTCAATGAATTCACGGTGTTCTTATTTCAATTTCCAGGAGTGTATTTAACGCTGTGTTCAGTAATATCGTCACTAAATTTTTATCGATTGTGAGCAATGCTGGTGTTTCACATTACCACAGGAAAAATATCTAAGTAGATTTACTTCATCCGCGAGGTTGTGTTTTTTCCGTCATCTTAATGCAGTTGGTTTACAAATAATGGTGTTGGGTATAGCGATATTTTTAAGGAAGATAACATGATCAGCTTCATTGATCACAGTTATGTCAGCACTATTGAAACAGATTGTTTTATCGATTACTATGCTGGAGTTCCAGTATATGTTGAAATTTTCGTTTTCTACAACATTAAGATGATTCTATCTGTATTATGTAGCAGTCTTGCAATAGTTGATATTGCTTCTTTCATTCACTGATACTACTGTCCTTACTTCTGGTAAATTACTTTAGACATGTAATACTACCTTTTCAAAATTCCATAGGTGCCAAGATTTTACGCTCACATGAAATGTGTGATAACTTCTCTTTCTGGTAAATAGACTTGCAGCTGCTGTCTTATATTTCTTGCTCATTCAGTCAGTGATATAATTTTTGATTTTATAAATTAGCAGAATGAACTTATAAATAAGCAGAATGAAAATTTAAAGGCTGAAATTGGGGGAAAATATGGACAAGAAATTAAATGTCATTAAATCATCAATAATAAATGAGGTCTAAAACACATTGGAAGATCAGTTAAAGGCTATAGAATCAAGGGTAGACATAGTAGAAAAGAAAATCATTGTCTTTGAAAATGAATTTCTTGCAGAAAACAGTAACAGAGTCAGGGAAATACAAGAACTTCAAAATGAAAATAGGTCACTAAAAAGAAAATTAGATGATTTGAAAACAAACAATGTTAATGCAATCAGTAGTGTTGAGAAAAAAGTTGGTAGCTTAGAATCACATCTTACCAATAAAGTAGATACACTAAAAACCAAAATAAGTGAAGTTGAAGAAAATGTTATCTACAAACATTTGTACAGTCATGGACCAGTGTGGTCAAACCAGTTTGTGAGACGTTTTCCTTGTAATAATTTACGCCCAGTAGATTTTCTCTATCAGTGTAATGACAACTTCATGTCAGGAATGTCTGATAATTCGAAAATTATGTTTGTCAAAAAATTTCTTGAAGGAGAGGCTCTATCCTGGACAAACCAAAATTTCGATAAGCGGGAGACCTTTGCAAATTTTGAAAAAAGTTTTTAAGCAAATTTTAGTCAGAATCAGAATAGGAGAGGATAAAATCTGAATCTTTAAATGGACCTATTTTTAGAGGGAGAGTAGGCACCATAATATCATTTTGTAGAGAGCGATTAAGGAAACTAATATACTTAGATAAACCTTTTGATCAAATGACACAAATAGATGCACTGAAAAGTAAGTTTCCTGAAAAATTGCAATGCGATTTAGTTCACTGACCCAATGATTCTTTGGAACAGTTTTTAAAATATGTTGATACATCAGACATGGCTTTGGAAAGAGGGAATGTGCAAAATTTTAATAATGGTGAACACCAACAGTGGGAGGGTGGTATTCAAATAAGTTTGGTGAAAGAAGGGAAAACAGAGATAACAGATATGAACAGCACAGGGGAAATAATAGGGACCATAATGGTAATGCCAGAGTCAGAAACTTTGGAAATAGGAACAGGTGGGAAGACAGAAACAGAGGGGATCAATATTGGAGGCCAAATAACAGGTCAAAATAGGCAGGAAAACTCTGGGCCGCCTAAATGAGTAACTGAAGTTTTGGGGTGAGGAAATTTAATTACAATAGGACCTACACTAATAATTGGGAAGCAGCAGACAGGGGGAGAAGAAGAAATGTAGCTTATTATTTTCAAAAACTCAGTGAAAATCAAACAAAATACACACCACAATTAACAAACAGTGAGATCCAGTACCACGTTAATAAGGGAAGGTAATCAATTTGAAAATAATGTTATAACAAACCATGAAAACAAACCAGTTGAAGATATTTCTGTTTTGTCAGAATTCTATGATTGGGATGTAAAAGGACAGTCAAGGTAACACTGAGATATCTGAATAGAATACAGTTCGGATTTAAATAGATTATTTGATGAATGTGGAGAAATATGTAGAGAGAGTGATGTAGAACTTAATGTAATTGTGAATAAAATGCATGAAGGAGAAGGTTTTGATTTTGATGAGAATGTGAAGGCTAATGCTGTTGTTGAAAATTATATGGAGGTAAGTGAAGGTAAAAATGAGTATCAGGCATTTGTCGAGATTATTCTAAGTGAAGTAATGAAGTTGTGTGGTGATGATGTTTATATTTGTGAGCATAATAATGTGTGGTTGGCAGTAGGGAGGTAACATTAATGCATCTGAAGGACAGGTAAAATTAAGTCAATGTGATCAATCTAAGGTGGTTGTGAGAAGTTTTTGAAAATATTATGGAGCAGTTGAAATTACAAAACAGATAGGGAAGAATTTTGTAACTATTTAGCTAAAATTCGTAAATCATTATATCCCCACTGGTGGCAAAGTGTAAAAAGTAATTAATATTTATTGTATACTCAACCTGTTGTATCCATAGATAATGGTAATGAAAGTGTTACTGTGTATGTACAGTTATTAAAAACTAGTCAGGAAAGTAATGAGGGATATTTTAAGGAAATTGAAGGTGATTTGTTACATGATCCATAAAAAGAAAAGATGGAAGAATGTCCTTACATCAAAGCTAAAGTTAACAATTGGGAAACTAAATGTGTCATTGATACAGGGAGTCCAATTTCAGCCATTTCAGAAAAATTTAGGAACAAAATTGGAAACAGTGTTAATTTTGTTCAAGCACCTGTGTTAGGAGTAAAAATAAGAGGAGCCACAGGAAAACATAGTAAGTTATTAAAAGTCAAGTATTTTTATCATTTGAAATAGAAGATGTAAAATTTGAGCAGGGTTGTCTTGTAATTCCAAATGTCGAAGAAAACATATTATTTGTCATGTACTGGGTGTTATAGGTAGGAGGTGCATTTAGCTTAAGTGAGATGAAATTGATTGTTTGTGAACCCAAAAGAAATATAACTGTGTCTACACAACTATTTATTATACACTGTGGAGAAAATTGCAATCACGTCAGAAAAATCATAAATTATGAGGAGAATTTGTGCTTTTGTTAGGATAAACTTGAGCTGAATTTTACTTGTCAAAATTATGAAAACCTAGTTGGAAGTAAAGTAGATGAGGCAGTCAACTTAGACATTAATCAGAAGAGACAATTAGAAAATTTATTGTGTAAATTTCAAGATGTTTTTAGTGGAAAAGCCTGGAAGAGCAAGGAACTATCAATGCACTCTACACCTTAAAAATCATGAACTTTTTTCCTCAAACTTTTCAGTATACCTTTTACAAAAATAAAAGAAATAGAAAATGAAATACAAAAAATGGAAGCATGGGATATCAATGAGAGGAGTGACTGACTACAATAATCCTTTGGTGGTGGTTGCAAACAAGGAGGGGATGTTAGACTTGTACTTGACTCTAGGCACCTTAACAAATCTTTGAAAAAAAAAATGATCACCCCGAGAACATATATGAACTTTTGCATAAATTTGAATGTGTAAAATTCATGATCAGTTTTTATGTAACTTCAGGATTTCACCATTTGAAGTCATGTTTAACAAAAGACCTGCTAGTTTTATTTCTAAACACATAGATTTTCCAACATGACAAATTTTATCACCTCAGGAAAGAGAACAAATTGTAAAATAAATCATGAAAAACAGAGAGAATACAGAATACATGATGCTAAGGGTAGGTTTTTCCATTTTGATGTTGGGGATTTGGATTTGGTTAAGATAAAGGAGAAATCTAAATTCATGGCCTCAGAATTGAGGAAACTTTTGGACATTTATATAGGACCATGCGAGGTGAAAGAAAACGCTCATACCAATACTTATAGATCAATTTACCCAAAATCTAGAAAATTATTCGGATTGTGAAATGTAACTGAGCTGAAACCATATAAGTCAGAGACCTAAGATGAAACTTGCTAATTCAATAAGCTAAAACACAAGGAAGATTTTTCACACTATGCATTATTTATGAAAATTATGCAATGCCTTACGCTATGAAGTCTGTATATTGTTATAAAATTTATCTACTGTTAGGAGGAGATGCTGAATGTGTTTTGTATTGGGCACTCGTCCGTTATTGGAGTAATTATTGTGTGAGGATACTTGTTTTCATATTTTGCTTTATGTGCAGTATATGCTGTGAGGACTACATATAATTATGAAATTTAGTTACTGTTTGAAGTAGATATAGAACACTGATTATTTTGCGAGCTTATTGCTTAATGAATCATTTCTTGTATAGAGATACCTATTTACACATTTTGATTTACCTATGTGCTTTGACATGCTATATATCAGTTGTAATTTTATACAAACCATTCATTGAACATTTGCTTAGCCATAAGAAGTAATTTGATATTTATAATTTCTTTGTGTGCTGTGAATCTTACCATGCTAGTTGTAGTTTGCATATGTCAGCCATTGGACAACCTTGTCAGGCATACAAGAACATTCTCACATTGATATTTTTGTGTGTACCTTAGTGTTTTGAATTGATCTTGAAATACTTGCACTGTGACATGATGAAGAGACTGTGTGTGACAGGAACATAAGAATGATAGACAGTTCTTCAAATTGTGTCACATATTGCTGATGAGAATTAATAATGAGAGGGTAGAGAAACTGAGAATCAGTCTTTAAGTGAATGAGATTTGTAATTGGACCATGGATAAGTGGGCTAGGGAAGTAATTTTGAACATATTAAAGTTAGATTGTTGTGGACAAGTCTTACCTGGTTGTTGACCTATTTCATAATTATTACATATGTGATTAAGAAACTTACCACACTGTGGCAATAATTCGAGACTCATTCTTCATTTCATAATGAAAATGGTTGGAATGTGTTAGGAGAGGAAATTTCATTACTACCGAACATTTTTACTATGTTTGGATTATGCTGTTCTGGAGAGTATGTGACTTATTCTGTCTGACCATGGCTAGAACATATACTTATTGAATATTTTCAATTTTATCAGTTTGTCTTTGTATATAATGTGTTTTAGGTTAATGTATTACCTTTTGATATTCATGCATATTGTTGTGAGGAGAGTAAGGGTTTTCTTGATTTACTAATATTTATTTCATACTTATTACAATGATACTCCATTAGTTATTCAAAAATTCAGTATTTAAGTAAGCAATTAAATTTTTTCAACATGTCATGTTGTAAGTTATCATGTTACAGTTAAGTTGGACCTATTTTGAAGATATGAATATTGGGATAGACAAAATTTTCACAGAT
Organism: Schistocerca gregaria; assembly: GCF_023897955.1. Lineage (NCBI taxonomy): Eukaryota > Metazoa > Arthropoda > Insecta > Orthoptera > Acrididae > Schistocerca > Schistocerca gregaria. Next base: position 834,663,633 of record NC_064922.1, read on the forward strand.
GGGTTTATTACGCTACTGTAGGGGGAATATGACAGTCATCTGTTCTGCCATGTCTGCATTGTATTTTTATATTGGTGGGCAGCTGTTCATATTCTTCTCTCAGTCATATTTTTTGACTCCCCCTTTTATTTCTTATCCTACTGCCTGTCACTGATGTTATTCTGTTTTTCTTCTTCTGCTGATAAGAGGGAGCAATACCCAATTCTATCTTTCTGTTCCATCCAAATAATTTGAGGTATCGCTCCTCCCTTGTTGCAGTGTCTATAGTTGTACAGTGTTCTTATACTTTCCAATACAGACCAACAAACAATTGTTTTCTTGAATGTTGCCTGGTAATCCCTTTCTTTGTCACAGATTTCTGTGTAAATGTGGTTAACTGTATCCTGATTTATGACTTTGAAACTAATTTCTGCGTTTTTGAGAATGCTATTTGGCCTAATAGACGCAATACAGTCATGTCAAAATTTCAATTTATACTTCTTGACACTTATTCTAGCAACTGCAAGAAAAAGTAGTTGCTTCCTACTAACTGCAGTTTGTGTGATTTCAAACATTTCCGCATTAGAATGTTAAAAAAATGATAACTTGTCATTGACATGTTGCCATTAAATAATATTTTTCTCCTATTGGTAATTTTACATAGAAATGAGATTGTTTTGTTCATTTTGTTAAAGAGTAACTTATAGAATAAGTAATATTTTGAAGTTATAAGATTCATATGGTGTGTTGTAGTACATAGAATCTGTGCATGAGTAACAAATCTTTATACTATTAGGATTTTTCATTCTGTCTCTATGAATTTCTACAAATGTCCGACAGTTCATAGTGATATAATTTTATTATGTACATTATATTATGTATATTTGTATAGAAAGTTGTAATGAACTAAGAACTAAGTCTTGTGTAATAATTTTGGACTAACTGCCTGAGTGAGCAATATAGCACAATAGCAGGAAAGGAACTATATGAAAGGAAGGATTTATGGACCTACCTATTGAGGAGAGACTTGACCATAAGAGCAAGATTAGTACTGGTAAAATGGATAGTGTGTCATGTTTGTAAAGGACTGGAGATATGTACATTCAAACAATTATGATGGGAGAGAAATACAAAGAACTGGATTTGTGAGGAAAGGATTAAAAATGAATAATTTATTGACTTCGTCTTACATGCAAAATACTGTGGATTATTGAATGACAGACTGACCTAAATTGGTGTACTGTAAGCATTTCTAATGTTTTTTGTGTATATAAAAGCTATTGAACCGTTTTGTAGGAATTTTGAACATTTTCGAAATCATTATTTTCATAATACATATTGCAACTTATTATCAATTACAGAATAATTTCTTTCAAAGACTTTGTTTTTTGGGAAACCCAATCCTATGCAGCTTGTGCATGGAATTGTGTGTGGGGTGGTGTTGTAATGGTTCTTTATTTACGACCCATTACGGCAATCCAGCCCCAGTTCTCGATACCAGTAATATCGTACTGCTTTTCTGCAGAGTAACAGATATATTTTTGTGACAATATTCACATTTAGTTTTATTAATGTATAGGTGCTCCGATGTATCGATATATTACAGTGATATGGTTCTTGTTTGTATTCATTTCTGTGACACTGTCATAATCTTTGACTTACTTGTAACCGTTTTGACGCGAAGCAGCACAAAGCAGTCTTTGTTTCACTTTGCAGAACTTAAGTTGTTATTTCGATTTGTAAAAGAACAGTCAAGTCTTGTGTTTGCTTAAAGTGGAAATTAAATATGTGAAGACTGATACAAAACTGTTTTCTTGATGATGTGACGGTTAAGAAGAAGTATATGTGAATTTACAAGAAGTTTAACCAAAATGTGGATAGTGAACACCAAGTCAAAAATTATTCCTACCATATCATTGTTCTGATCTGGAATTGTATGATCATTAAAATTTTCCTGAAAACGCAATTGTTAGGTCTTCAAATATTGCTAAAATACAGATCTGGACCTTCTAGCAGTCAAAGTGGAATCACCCTAGAATCAACAAGATGAGCCATAACAACTTTGACGAAATGTGCGTGGAAATCTATTCAAGATAAATTAATGACTATTTTACAGTGACTTCATTATTTCCATTCTGACAATACCATCCACAGTCGATAACTTTGTTGTTGCCCTATAAAGCGAACATATGCTGCGTGAGTAACATTATTAATCTGATTTCTAACCTACTTTGCAAGTGGTGGTATTGTTAGACAATGAATTTATCTTTTATTATCATTATCATTATTATTATTATCGTTATTATTATTATTATTATTATTACATATTACACATATAGTAACGTTAGCTTACTAATAATGTCTGTGTACAATTAAAAAAGGGTGTGTCAGCACTAGTCTTTCTAGTTCAAGTGAATGTATATATACAGTCCTGGAAATTGAAATAAGAACACCGTGAATTCATTGTCCCAGGAAGGGGAAACTTTATTGACACATTCCTGGGGTCAGATACATCACATGATCGCACTGACAGAACCACAGGCACATAGACACAGGCAACAAAGCATGCACAATGTCGGCACTACTACAGTATATATCCACCTTTCGCAGCAATGCAGGCTGCTATTCTCCCATGGAGACGATCGTAGAGATGCTGGATGTAGTCCTGTGGAACGGCTTGCCATGCCATTTCCACCTGGCGCCTCAGTTGGACCAGCGTTCGTGCTGGACGTGCAGACCGCGTGAGACGACGCTTCATCCAGTCCCAAACATGCGTGAGCGGAAGACGGCCTAACGGTGTGCGGGACCGTAGCCCAGCTTCATGGAGAGGGTTGTGAATGGTCCTCGCCGATACCCCAGGAGCAACAGTGTCCCTAATTTGCTGTGAATTGGCGGTGCGGTCCCCTATGGCACTGCGTAGGATCCTACGGTCTTGGTGTGCATCCGTGCGTTCTGCGGTCCGGTCCCAGGTCGACGGGCACGTGCACCTTCCGCCGACCACTGGCGACAACATCGATGTACTGTGGAGACCTCACGCTCCACGTGTTGAGCAATTCGGCGGTACGTCCACCCGGCCTCCCGCATGCCCACTATACGCCCTCGCTCAAAGTCCGTCAACTGCACATACGGTTCACGTCCACGCTGTCGCGGCATGCTACCAGTGTTAAAGACTGTGATGGAGCTCCGTATGCCACGGCAAACTGGCTGACACTGACGGCGGCGGTGCACAAATGCTGCGCAGCTAGCGCCATTCGACGGCCAACACCGCGGTTCCTGGTGTTCTTTTTTCCATTTCCAGGAGTGTATATATAATACGCAACATCAGTAATTCCCAGATTAATAGATACAAAATGTAACATCGAAAGGCAGGATTCAGTCAAAAAAATACAAACATTGTAAATCTCTAACTTCTTCCGTTTTCTACAGTGCTTAGTACATTAGTGGTATTGGTTTATTATGTGCTAAACACGCTGGATCTACGCCAGGGGTGCAATTCAGTATCACAGCAGCTACACTCTGGTGGTTATCCCGCACACCCTGACTGCAAATTTGTTCGTCAGTCTGGTGATTCGACCTGTTGCGCTACCACTTACGAACAGCATTGTAGGGGGTGTTTTCCAGCAGGATAACGTTCACCCACATACCATTGCCGTAAACCATGATGCCCTACGAAGTTTCAAAGTGTTGCCTTGGTCTGCTGGACCACCAAATCCATCTTCAGTCGAGCATATACTGGACATCACCAGACGACAATTCCAGCGTCATCCACAACCAGCATAAACCGTCCCTGTACTGACCGACCATGTGCAACAGGCATGGAAGTCCATCCCACAAAGCGACATCCGACACAAGTACTATAACGCATCCACGTTTGAATGCTTGCAGTCGACACTGTCGCGGTGACGTCGTTTTAGTGTACGAACATTCCAGATTTGCAATTGCTTTTCTCGCGCTTACGTTAACCTTTGATCTTTCATTGTTAATCACTGAAATACACTCCTGGAAATTGAAATAAGAACACCGTGAATTCATTGTCCCAGGAAGGGGAAACTTTATTGACACATTCCTGGGGTCAGATACATCACATGATCACACTGACAGAATGACAGGCACATAGACACAGGCAACAGAGCACGCACAATGTCGGCACTAGTACAGTGTATATCCACCTTTCGCAGCAATGCAGGCTGCTATTCTCCCATGGAGACGATCGTAGAGATGCTGGATGTAGTCCTGTGGAACGGCTTGCCATGCCATTTCCACCTGGCGCCTCAGTTGGACCAGCGTTCGTGCTGGACGTGCAGACCGCGTGAGACGACGCTTCATCCAGTCCCAAACATGCTCAATGGGGGACAGATCCGGAGATCTTGCTGGCCAGGGTAGTTGACTTACACCTTCTAGAGCACGTTGGGTGGCACGGGATACATGCGGACGTGCATTGTCCTGTTGGAACAGCAAGTTCCCTTGCCGGTCTAGGAATGGTAGAACGATGGGTTCAGTGACGGTTTGGATGTACCGTGCACTATTCAGTGTCCCCTCGACGATCACCAGAGGTGTACGGCCAGTGTAGGAGTTCGCTCCCCACACCATGATGCCGGGTGTTGGCCCTGTGTGCCTCGGTCTTATGCAGTCCTGATTGTGGCGCTCACCTGCACGGCGCCAAACACGCATACGACCATCATTGGCACTAAGGCAGAAGCGACTCTCATTGCTAAAGACGACACGTCTCCATTCGTCCCTCCATTCACGCCTGTCGCGACACCACTGGAGGCGGGCTGCACGATGTTGGGGCGTGAGCGGAAGACGGCCTAACGGTGTGCGGGACCGTAGCCCAGCTTCATGGAGACGGTTGCGAATGGTCCTCGCCGATACCCCAGGAGCAACAGTGTCCCTAATTTGCTGGGAAGTGGCGGTGCGGTCCCCTACAGCACTGCGTAGGATCCTACGGTCTTGGCGTGCATCAGTGCGTCGCTGCGGGCCGGTCCCAGGTCGACGGGCACGTGCACCTTCCGCCGACCACTGGCGACAACATCGATGTACTGTGGAGACCTCACGCCCCACGTGTTGAGCAATTCGGCGGTACGCCCACCCGGCCTCCCACATGCCCACTATACGCCCTCGCTCAAAGTCCGTCAACTGCACATACGGTTCACGTCCACGCTGTCGCGGCATGCTACCAGTGTTAAAGACTGCGATGGCGCTCCGTATGCCACGGCAAACTGGCTGACACTGACGGTGGCGGTGCACAAATGCTGCGCAGCTAGCGCCATTCGACGGCCAATACCGCGGTTCCTGGTGTGTCCGCTGTGCCGTGCGTGTGATCATTGCTTGTACAGCCCTCTCGCAGTGTCTGGAGCAAGTATGGTGGGTCTGACACACCGGTGTCAATGTGTTCTTTTTTCCCTTTCCAGGAGTGTATGTTGCAATATTTTTCCGTTTGTGTATTACTAATATTTTCTGCTGCTCCTTGTGCTAACATTATTGTATTATGCAATTACATATTCAGTCGACACAGTGTCACCCATAGACTAATGCTTTATATAGTTTGGATATTGTTGTTATTGGGCTATGGAGTGGCCGACGGAGAGCTCATCAGAGGCCGTAACGCTGCGAATGCGGCTGCTTAACCTCGCGGGTAACGGGACATGCGGCCTGGTCAGGCCATCAGGCAGCGCGTTCATTAGCGACCGCGACCCACTGTGCGCCGCTGAAAGCCACGGCCGACCAGGGCCGACGGACTGCGGCGTCGCGGCGCCTCTCGGCGCCACTCATTAACCGCGGCACACAGAAAGCCGAGCGGCACCCGCTGGCCGTCACAAAGGCGGAGCGCAAGGAGAGGCGAAAGTGTGCGAGAGAGGGCCCCAACCTCGGGCCCCCGCCAACCAACAATCCCATCGGTCAATAGACTTCCTCGATCGTATTAATCAAGCAACATAAGCAGCTGAAACGCGGCAGTGCCATGTGAACGATTTTCTACACTCTACATTAGGTCTATTTTTCATCTGTAACATCTGTAAATACACTACTGGCCATTAAAATTGCTCCACCGAGAAGAAATGTAGATGAGAAACCGGTATTCATTGGACAAATATATCATACTGGAACTGACATGTGATTACATTTTCGCCCATTTGGCGTGCATAGATCCTGAGAAATCAGTACCCAGAACAACCACCTCTGGCCGTAATAATGGCCTTTATACGCCTGGGCATTGAGTCAAACAGAGCTTGGATGGCGTGTACAGTTACAGCTGCCCATGCAGCTTCAACACAATACTACAGTTCATCAAGATTAGTCACTGGCGTGACGAGCCAGTTGCTCGCCCACCATTTATACGACAGGCAGTTACATCTCTATCATTAAAACTTTATAGTCCAGATACGCTAGAAACTCCGCTACCACCTCTCACTATAGCAACAGTGAACCATCCATTTCATTGTGAGAATGTGTTGTTTATGTCCAAGCTAAAATTAAGTGACCATCTAAAAAATACACAAGGTCCATCAACGAGAGCATGGGCTGCAATAATCTTCTCTGGAATACGATTCTTCTTCTCCCCAGCTGTTGTCGTAAGTTCAATGTTTTTTATGTTTTTGTAAACTGTTGTGCGACGACCACGTCGATATCTCCTGTTTCCTCCTCCGAATGTGAAGATATTTTGTTGACACCGAACTAAATAGGGAGAATGATAAAATGAGGGAAATCAGAGCTCGCACGGAAAGTTGTAGGTTTTCGTTTTTTCCGTGTGCGGTATACGAGTTTGGCATAATAGAGAATTGTGAAGATGGTTCAATGCGGTTCTTGAGGAAAAATCGGCTGGCATTCCACCAAAGACGTTCAGATAGTTCACTCAAAGTGTCCCCGGCAGGATTCAAGCTGTTACGGAGGTGAAGGGCGGACACGCCCCGTATTAATGCTCACGAATAAGGTCCGAACACTTTTAATTCGATTATAAAGTCTGAGACATCGTTTCCCTCCCAAAGGGAGCGACATGCAGGATGGCGCGGTAATAGCACACTGGACTCGCATTCAGAGGGACCGCGCTTCAACCCGCAATCAGTCATCCGTTTCGCCAAATCGATTATAGTAAATGTTCTTTCAAAACTACATGACAGTCTGAGACGACTACGCTGCGCAATGTAGTACCCATATCAGTCTTCACTGGACGCGCTTTGGGTGTGTCCTCAAGCGTGCTTATTAAGGGGCTTCGAAAAGCCCTGCCGTTCCAATGTCAACATAGTACTTATAAATTACATGTTTTCTCAAAAAATATTTGAGTTAGTAAATTGAAATTTTTACAAGTTATTCATTGGAATATTGGCTACAATTTAATACAATGATTTTTAAAAATTAGAATTCAGTTGTTAGTGCTCATTTTATTCTATTGGAATGAAAAGTCACAAAGTTTTTTGTTTATAAATTCAACAATATACAGATCTTTGTAGAAAGGCTATGCTAAGTTACGTAGAAGGGACTGTGTAATATTTCCTGAAAAGCTGAAGTAAATTGGTTTGGTAGATCATGAGACAACATGTAACTTGTATGAAAAATAAAACTTTTGGGAATCGGGCGACAAAGTTTTGATTACAATTTTAGTGCATTCCAGCTCCATAGGATTATTACAAACCCCTCCTTACGCTCCCCCTTTTTCCTTCTCCTGTTTACTCTGGCTTGTATTTCTAGGCTATCTACAGCTTGGCAGCATCCCTAAAAGTTCCTTGTACCATTAACTAAACAAACACTGTTTTCAGTCTTGTTTCACAGTTTATTATTAATGTTATTGCACAACCTAGGTTTCGGGTTATAAGCCCGTTTTCAAGTACATTACTGATTCTCAAAGATGGTAATAAATACATAAACATGATAACAAAGCAAAGATAATCTCAGCTTCTTAGGTATCGATCCACAGCTTAATGTACACTTACATCAATGAACATTTTTGAACAAATTGCATCCATTATAATACATTCACCAATTATACTACAATGACCGGACTAAAGTTATGCATCAGCTAAGATATTTTGAACTATGATGGCTGGGGTCTAGAGTTTTGCTTTTATCCTGGGGTTGTAATCTCATCTAAAAGAGGTGAATAATTGAATTAGGTTCGTTCGTTTAATAATAGGTGTGTGGATATACACATTTGTTTTATAATTTCTAAAATTTCTAATTGGTCGTGTATACAACTGTGTATACGACTTTTACATCTATTGTGTATTTGTGATTATTGTTCAAGCAATGTTCTGCAAAGGCTGAATCAGACTTCCTCAACCTCCAGCTTCTGTGGCGTTCCTTCAGCCGTACAGATTGATCTCCCCATCATTCCAATGTAGCAAGACTGACACTCCCTGCATGTAATTTTATAAACCGCACTTTTTGTGATAGCTAGTTGCTTGTCTTTTGCATTGAACAGGAAACCGCCTATTGCCTGAAAAACATAGAAAACCACAGAGAAACCCTTTTCCCTCAAGATGTTCCTTATGCTATCTCCTGTTTGTCTGTGTTTTACATTTTGGACAGAAGGAGCCTGACTTGCTTCTTCATCTTTTTACCTAAAATTTTTTCAATGATGCTCCGATAAAATTCATTATTTATGGATATTGTTTTTTTGTGTTAAGTTCCTGGTCAAAGTCTTCTTGGGACATAGGGATGGAAAGGAGACAGTGAATCATGTGATGGAATGCTGCAAGTTTGTAGGTTGAAGGATGTTGGGAGGAAGCCGGGATGAAAGTGTCAGTGAAGGAATCTTTTCGGTAAATTTTACATTTATGGTTACTGCCTTCTACTTTTAGGCTAGTGTCAAAGAAATTTACGTTGCGCCCTCCTAACTCCATACTGACCTTTATGTCACTGGTTCATATTTTCCACAAATTTATGGAGTTGTCTGTTGGAACCTTTCCACATACAAAGAATATCATCTACATATCTGTACCAATACACAACATGTTTTGCCAGTGCTTCTCTCCTCAGAAAAGCAGTCTTTCACTTGTCCATTAACATTTCTGCTAGTAAGGGGGATAAAAGTAAGCCAATTGCCAGACCACTTGTTTACTGATTGTAGCTCCCTTGAAAGCAGAAGTAATTTTAATTCAAACAACATTCTACTGTACTAACAATGCTCAGCTGCTCTTCTAGATTCATTTTGTGTGAATGCTAAGAATGTGACACAATATCAATACATTCTTGCACTGGAATACATGTGAAAAAGCTATGCACATCAAAAGAGAGTAATTTTACATTTTTTGGAACAGTAACATCTGTCAACTTGTTAACTGAATCCAAACTGTTGTTAATGCTGTATTTCCCTTTGAAGTTCAGCTTCTTCTTCAAGATGGTGTTGATTCTCCTGGCATTCTTGTGTACTGGAGCATGTATTGCTGATACCACTGGAAGGATTGACACCTTTCGTTTGGGGTGTCCTAGGGTTCATTTGCAGTATGCTCTTACAGGCAAATTCCGAAAACATATTGGAGCATTTGTTCACTACCTGCTTAGCCTGATCATTGTAACTAGCTGTAGGGTCTCCCTGTAGTTTTTTTAGCTGCACTGATTGGGAAAAATCCTCTACTTTGCTTATATAATCTGTATTACTTAACAGCACGACAGTCCGTCCTTTATCTACCCTAGTCAGTATCAAATTACTGTTTTCAATCCCAGTTTTAAGTTCCTTCATGATTAATAATTTGTTGTTGGTGGTGGTGGTGGTTAGTGTTTAACTTCCCGTCGACAACGCGGTCATTAGAGACGGAGCGCAAGCTCGGGTTAGGAAAGGATTGGGAAGGAAATCGGCCGTGTTATTGTCTTTCTTGTTTACGGTAATAGCACCTACCTTTCGCTATCCTTTTCTTGAAAACCTTCAAAGGATTTCTACTGACTTTTCATTTACCCATTATTATCCTTCAATAAAATATAGACCTTTATGAATAGAACTCACTATGAATATTTTCAGAATTACAAAAGACTAAATAAATAGGAAACACACGACAATCGAGTGAGAGATATACACACATTAAAAAAAGTTTTCCATCACTCCAGTTCCCAGAACTCCTGAAGATAGACGTTGGCTGTAGATATTGTATCACAGACACAATCTCTTTGACTGTTCAGAGATGTCATTAAACCAGCCCCAAGATGTAAACAACCATGCATGAGCAGCGTCTATTAGACTGAGGGGGATCGACAGTCTATCAGTTCCAGCCATTCCACCTGGAAGGAGGTACACGGCTCATGTTGTCTGTAGTTCAACCATGCCTAGATGGTCAATATCGCAGTTAAATCGCCTCCGCATTGTTACTTTGTGAAAAGAAGGTCTCTCAACAAAGGAAGTGGCCAGGCATCTCGGAGTGAACCGAGCGATGTGCTCGGACATGGAGGAGATACAGAGACATGATCCGCTCAGGCCACCGAGGGGCTACTACTGCAGTGGATGACCAGTACCTACGAATTTTGGCTCGGAAGAACCCTGACACCAACGACACCATGTTGAATAATGCTTTTCTTGTAACCACAGGACGTATTTTTAAGACACACATTGTGGGAAGTAGGCTGCATCATAAACAACTTCACTCCCGACGTCCATGGCAAGGTCCGTCTTTGCAACCACGACACCACGCAGCGCGGAACAGATCGCCCCATCAACATGCCAATTGGACCGCTCAGGATTGGCATCACGTTCTCTTCAGCGATGAGTGTCTCACATGTCTTCAACCGGACAATCGTCGGAGACTTGTTTGGAGGCAACTCGGTCAGACTGAACGCCTTAGACACACTGTCCAGCGAGCGCAGCAAGGCCAAGGTTCCTGCTGTTTTGGGGTGACAATATGTGGGGCCGACGTACATCGCTGTTGGTCATGGAAGGCGCCGTAACAGCTGTACGTTACATGAATGCCATCCTCCGACAGATAGTGCAACCATATCGACAGCATATTAGCGAATCATTCGTCTTCTTGGACGACAATTCGCTCCCCCATCGTGCACATCTTGTAAATGACTTGCTTCAGCATAACGACATCGCTCGACTAGAGTGGCCAAGATGTTCTCAAGACATGAACCCTATCAAACATGCCTGCGATAGATTGAAAAGTGTGGTTTGTGGACGACGTGATCCACCAACGAGTCTGAGGGATCTACAACGAATCGCTATTGAGTAGTGGGACAATCTGGACCAACAGTGCTTTGATGAACTTGTGGATGATATGCCACGACGAATATAGGCAGGCATCCATGAATGAAAGAGGACGTGCTACTGTGTATTAGAGGTACCGGTGTGTACAGCATTCTGGACCACCACTTGTGAAGGTCCCGTTGTATGGCGGTACAACATGCAATGTGTGGTATTCGTAAGCAATAAGAAGGGCGCAAATGATGTTTATGTTAATCTCTATTCCAATTTTCTTTACAGGTTCTGGACTTCTCGCAACCGAGGTGATGCTCTACTTCTTTTGATGTGTGTATATTGAACTATCACAGGTTAACGACAACACTTATCTTGTAACACTTATTTTCTCTCACATCAACAAAATGTACATGAGCTTGTAGATTCATAAATATAACATTTGACAGCAGTTTTACAGCGCCACACTGGGACAGGCCCATGCAGAACGTATTTCAAAAATATTTGAAAAAATAATTGTATTCTTATGAATTCGACAAATTATATATCAAGTGAAAGGGGAATTTCTGCAGATTGTAAGAGGCAAAAAAGTAAAAATTGAACATTTCATGATTTTGAACGTTCCTTGAGCCACGTAAAGGAATAATATGGGGGCGTTCTGGAAAGTAACGCCTCAGAATTTTTTATTTCGTTCTCGATATCGGTTGTGGTGGTATGCGTCAGGCATACTACCCGGCTGACGTTTCCGCTTCGCTGACGCTAGTTGCAGCTCTCTGCTAAAGGTGGCCGCGTAATAGTGTGTAACGTGGCGGTGTGTAAGGTAACTATGTCAGTGCGCTAGAGACGGAGTGCTGTAATCGAGTTTATAATTGCAGAAAACGTCGTTCACACACATCAGCATCCTCTCCTTCAGCATTACAATGCCAAGCCACACACGAGCGATGCAACACCTGCAACAATCCAACGCCATGGGTCCACTGTCATCGATCGTCCACCATACCGTGCACCCATCCGAGTTTATCTGTTTCCAAAACTTAAAGGAAACCTTGGAGGACTTCACATTGAAAGTGATGAAGCCACGCAAGCAGAGGTTGGGTTGTGGCACCACCAACAATGTCAAACATTCGACAGTGACGGTATGAACAAACTGGTCTCTTGTTTGGTGACTATGTTGAGAAATAAAGAACAACGCTGTGTGATGATGACAGTGTTTATTTTATTTAACAAGCTTTAAGAGTTTCCAGCTAAAAAAAATTGGAGTCATTGCTTTTCAGTATGTCGTTGTTCATTTATATCGTCAACATCATTCCTACTGGTGTTCCCCAAACATCACCCCCAGTCCCAAATCTCGTCTTGAGCTAGTATCGTGTATTTCATTCATAAATTTCTCGGCCAGAATCAAGACAAAGACTAAACTACGTAATCGAAAGTATCCGGACACCCATAAAAACCTCCGTTTTTAATATTAGGTGGACTGTGCTGCCACCTACTCCGTATCAACGACCTGAGTCCTCATTAGACATCGGGAGACAGCAGAATGTGGTCCTCTGCGAAACTCAAGGACGTCGAACGTGCTCAGGTGATTGGTTGTCATTTATGTCATACGACTGTACTCGAGATTTCAACACTTCTAAACATCCCTAGCACCACTGTTTCCGATGTGATAGTGACGTGGAAACGTGAAGGGGCACGTAAAGCACAAAAGCGTACAGGTCGACCACGTCTGTTGACTGACAGAGACCCCCGACAGTTGAAGAGGCTCGTAATGTGTAGTAGGCTGACATCTATCCAGACCATCACACAGGAAATCCAAACTGCATCAGGATATATCACAAATTCTACGAAAGTTAGGAGGGAGATTATGAAACTTGGATTTCATGGTCGAACGGCTGCTCATAAGCCACATCGCTCCGATAAATGCTAAACGATGCCTCGTTTGGTGTAAGGAGCGTGAACATCGGACGTTTGAACAGTGGAAAAACGTTGTGTGGAGTGGTGAATCGCGGTACACAATGTGGCAATCCGATGACAGGGTGTGAGTGTGGCGAATGCCTGGCAAACGTCATCTACCATCGTGTGTAGTATCAACAGTAAAATTCCGAGGCGGTGGTGTTACGGTATGGTAGTGTTTTGCATGGAGGGGGCTTGCACCCGTTGTTGTTTTGCGAGGAACTACCACAGCACATGCCAACATTGAAGTTTTAAGTACCTTCTTGCTTCCCACAGGGATGGCGATTGCATCTTTCAACACGATCGAGCAACTGTTCATAATGCACGGCCTGTGGTGGAGTGGTTTCTCGATAACAACATCCCTGCATAAAGTCTTGACCTGAATCCTATACAACACGTTTGGGATATTTTGAAACACCGACTTCGTACCAGCCCTCACCGAGGACATCGATACCTCTGCTCAGAACAGCACTCTGTCAAGAGTGGGCTGCCATTGCCCAAGAAACCTTCTAGCACCTTATTGAACGTATGCCTGCGAGAATGGAAGCTGTCGTCAAGGCTAAGGGTGGGCGAACACCATACTGAATTCCATAATTACTGATGGAGGGCGCCACGAACTTGTAAGTCATTTTTAGCCAGTTGTCCGCATTTTTTTGGTCACCTTGTGTATCTGTAGTAGATTGTAATCAGTCGTCTGTTTTTACGTAATTATTGAAGTCTTAAGTGTCTATGAAAACCTCTGCATTCGAATCTGCTTTTTGCACATGAGTACACTGACAACACGCTGAGGCAGCGGATACGACCATTAATATTTCATAAGTGTGATTTCCACAAAAAAATATTTTATGACATTACTGTTTGCTAATATTTAAATTATGGCTGCTGATTGTAAGAATACACTCCAAACAGGTGTTCATATTTTATCCATAAGAGTTAAGTTCTACAATATATTAACAGCTTCAAAGGAACAGGTTATGGCTTTCAGAGGCCAGAAGTCTATCGCAGCAAAATAATAACAAATAGTCAGTAACTAGAATGAGTAAACTACTTCGACCCTTCAAAAAATACTATCTCATTCATGACACCAACAGACATACAAAGGACAGAAGAAAAAATTAATTGCATTAACGCAACGATCTGAGAAATAAAATGAGCAAGGATATTGTACTTAAGTCCTACAAAATGATATCAGTGCCATCCATGACATGTGAAAATGAGTCCTGGGCTAAAACTAATTAAATGAACAAAGAATACAGGTACTGGAAATGCAATTCCTAATAAGAGTAGCTGTGTACATATTATGTAACAGGAGGAGGAATCTTAAAATCAGAGAACTACTGGGAATGAAAAGCTTTAATGAGCAGATTAAGAAATGCATGAATACCTGGAAGGAACATGACACTAAAATGGAAGACGAGAAATGCCTACCACAAACAGAAAAAAATAAGAAAAGGAGTAGTTAAGAGAGCTGCATATTTACCGAAGCCGTTTAGAAGTTAATACTACGCAGTTTTTGAAGTGTTAGATATGCCTGAAATTGGTACTGAGTTCTACGTCACCACAAACTGTAAAAGGAATGGATGTGAGCAACTTTCCACAAAGCATTATCTGAACCAGTAACTGCCACAGTGGCCATAACGTTGTCAGTATTACGACGCGATGAAGAGGGTGTCCAACCGGTGATGGTCAGCGTAGATGTAGGGGTAATTTTTCCCGTTAGTCAACAGAAAAGCCAGTGCGTCGTGCTGGCCTTCAGCTTACGCCGTGAAGTGTAATGGGTAGTTGTCGCTAATGAAGGCAAGACAGGAATGCAACAGCCTCTGTCTGGCACACTGTTGCTCAAATCTGTATCCATAACTATAATGTGCCCGAAATATTTGCTCATGTCGGAGTGTGTATAATCTTGGGAAAACACATTGGTGAAACAGAATGCCACTTACAAACCATTTAGGAGGATTGTTTCATCCAAAAATGTGGCTGAATGGAGAAATTTCCTGAGCAGTGTGACGGCTCCGTTCAACAAATAATTGCGGGGATAAAACTCAATCTGACCATATCTGTACGAAACAGACAAAGAGTGAGGTTAGTTGATCCCATGTGAGGAGGCACTGGTAGATGCTTCTGAATTAGGCTTAATTTTAAAGAATCCTGGCTTAGGCTCCTTAGATGGCACTTTCTGTTTAAGCCTTCCAGTTGAATACTACCGTCTCATATTTTGCTCCTAACTGTTAATAAGAGAGCCGGTAGCGAGATATAGCTAACAGGTGTTCCACAACAAATTGCAAGGGCCCATCTAAGCCTTCTGAGCTGATACTAGCTGATGACCGATGTCGATGCCACGTGTCTGTGTCTTTAGAAACGCAACTTCAACGCAACTGTAACCGTTACAAAGTTCTAATATCATGTGCTAGGGCTCACGAATGAACGTAAGCCTGGCAATAATTTGATTGTTTAAGTCCGTGGTGTTCATAAATGAATGATCATAATAAATCCTGGGGTTAGAAAAAAATGAGTGATGTGAATTCGAAATTGTTGGTGTTGTTGTGGTAGGTGCTTCGGTAAGCAAGATAGCCGACGTTTTTGGTATTACAAGAGCTACTGTATCGAAGATGTATACCACATACTTGGAAAGCGGAAAACATCATCTGATGATTTGTAATGCGGTCGAAAGTGTGTGTTGAGTGATCATGACAGATAGTCGTTGAAGAGGATTGTGACGAAAAAATTAGGACGACAGCTGCAAAAATCACTGCAGAACTGAATGTCGCACTGAGCACCAAAATAACACGAGGGGTGCTCCTCAAGCAGGGAACTGTAAGGCGAAATGGCATTTCAGTACCGCTCATCACTGATGTAAATGCCCATAACAGGAAAATGTGGTGCTGAAGCTGTAAAGCCTGGACTGTGGAGATATGGGGAAAACTCATTTGGTCGGGTCAGTCTTGTTTTACACTGCTTGCAGCTTCTGTCCGAGTTTAAGACTCAAGAAAAAGTTCGGTTACGGTCTGGGTAGTCATACCGCTGTATTGCGGGAGCGCCTTGGTCTCTCTACAATGTCGCACTACCGTCAATGATTATGTGACCATTCTGTTGATCAGATCCATCTCATGGTATCATGTATGTTCCCCGGTGGTGATGGTGCGTTCTAAGACGACAGAACCCCTGTTCATACAGCTCGAATGATCTATAACTGGTTTTGTGACCACGAGGATGAATTGTCACACACCCCCTATGATCAAAATCACCAAATCTCAATATTAATGTTGTCTACCTGGGAAAGAAGTCTGCGCGAACGCTATCTGCCCCCATCATCGTTAAGCCGGCCGTGATGGCCGCGCGGTTCTAGCCGCTCAGTCGGGAACCGCGCGACTGCTACGGTCGCAGGTTCGAATCCTGCCTCGGACATGGATGTGCGTGATGTCCTTAGGTTAGTTAGGTTTAGGTAGTTCTAAGTTCTAGGGGACTGATGACCACAGATGTTAAGTCCCATAGTGCTCAGAGCCATTTGAACCATTTTTTGAACCCGTCATCGTTACCTGAAGTTACCAACGGTTTTCCTACACCACATTATTCATATTAATGTTTTGTGTTCCTATATATTTGTCCACACACGGTAGCTATGACCTGACACTGATTCATGGGAAATAATGGTAATGACATTATACCTCTATTCCATCCCTTTATATTATTGTTGTGGTCATCAGTCCAGTGACTTGTTTGATGCACATCTCTATGTTACTCTATCCTGTGCAAGCCACTTCACTTCCGAATAACTATTGCAACCTACATCCTTCTGAATCTGCTTGGTGTAATCATCTCTTGGTCTCCCGCTACGATTTTTATTCTCAACACTTTCCTCCAATCCTAATTTCGTGATGTTTTGATGCCTCAGAACGTGTCCTATCAACCTATCCCTTCTTCTAGTCAAGTTGTGCCACAAATTCCTCTTCTCCCCAATTCTGTTCAGTACTCTTCATTAGTTACGTGATCTACCAATCTAATGTCACCATTTTTCTGTAGTTCCACATTTCAAAAGCATCTATTCTTTTCTTGTCTACACTGTTTATCGTCCAAGTTTCACTTCCATAGATGGCACCATTCTATACAAATACTTTCTGAAAAGATTTAAATCTATATTCGATGTTAAGAAATGTCGTTCTTCAGAAACACTTTCCTTGCCATTGCCTGTGCATTTTATATCCTCCCTACTGCGACCATCATCTCTTATTCTGCTACTCAAATAGCAATAGCTACTATAAGAGTCTCATTTTCTAATCCAATTCCCTCAGCATCACCTGATTTAATTCGACTACATTCCATTTTCCTTGTTC
Source organism: Schistocerca gregaria (assembly GCF_023897955.1). NCBI lineage: Eukaryota > Metazoa > Arthropoda > Insecta > Orthoptera > Acrididae > Schistocerca > Schistocerca gregaria. Next base: position 834,681,006 of record NC_064922.1, read on the forward strand.
TGCTTTTGTTGATGTTCGTCTTATATCCTCCTTTCAAAACTCTCTCCATTCCGTTCAAGTACTGTTCCGAGTCCTGTGCCGTCTCTGGCAGAAATACAATGACATCGACAAACCTCAAATTCTTTATTTCGTCCCCATGAGTTTTAATTCCTACTCTGAATTTTTCTTTTGTTTCCTTTACTGCTTGCTCAGTATACAGATTGAATAACATCGGGAAATGGCTGCAACCCTTTCTCACCCTCTTATCATCCACCGCTTCCGTTAAATGCCACTCGACTCGTATAACTGCCACCTGGCTTCTGTACAAATTGCAAATAGCCTTTACTTCCCCTTTAGGATTTGAAGGAAAGTATTCCAGTCAACACTGTCAAAAGCTTTTTCTAGGTCTACAATTTCTAGAAACGTAGTTTTTCCTTTCCTTAATCTATCTTCTTAGGTAAGTCGTAGGGTCAGTACTGCCTCACGTGTTCCAACTTTTTAGGGAATCCAAACTGATCTTCCCAGAGGTCAGCTCTTACCAGTTTTTCCACCCGTTTGTAAGGAATTCGTGTTTGCAGCCATGACTAATTAAAATGATTGTTCGGTAATTTTCACAGCTGTCAACACCTGATTTCTTTGGGATTGGTATTATTATATCCCTCTTGAAGTCTTAAGGTGTTTCGCCTGTCTCGTAGACCTTCCTCACCAGATGGAGGATTTTTTTCATGGCTCTACCAAGGCTATGAGCAGTTCTAACGGAATGCTGTCTATTCTCGAGGCCTTGTTTCGACTTAGGTCTTTCAATGCTCCGTCCAGTTCTTCACGCACTATCATATCTCCTATTTCATCTTCATCTACGTCCTCGCCCTTGTGTATACTCTCTAATGCTCCTTCCACCTTTCTGCTTTCCTTGTTTGCTTAGGATAGGTTTTCCATCCGAGCTCTTGATATTCATACAGGTTGTTCTCTTTTTTCCAAAGGTCTCTCTAATTTTCCTGTAGCAGTAACTATCTTACCACCAGTGATATATGCTCCTACATCCGTACATGTGTCCTCTAGTCATCCCTGGTTGGCCATTTAACTTTATGTCGATTTCATTTTTGAGACGTATGTATCCTTTTGACCTGCTTCATTTACTGCATTTTTATGTTGTCTCCTTTCATTAGTTAAATTCAATACCTCTTCTGTTTCCCAAGGATTTCTAATAGCCCTCGTCTTTTTACCAACTTGATCCTCTGCTACCTTCACTATTTGATCTCTCAAAGCTATCTGTTCTTCTTCTACTGTGTTTCTTTCCCCTGTTTTTGTCAACCGTTCCCTGATGCTCTCTCTGGAACTCTCTACAACCTGTGCTTCTTTCAGTTTATCCAGGTCCCATCTGCTAAAATTTCCACCTTTTTTCCGTTTCTTAACTTTTAATCTACAGTTCATAAGCAATATACTGTGGCCAGAGTCTATATCTGCCCCTGCAAATGTCTTACACCTTAAAACAAGGTTCCTAAATCTCTGTCATATCATTATATAATCTATCTGAAACCTTCGAGTGTCTCCGGACCTGTTTCACGTATACAGCCTTGTTTTAGCGAGTTAGCTATGATTAAGTTATATTCTGTGCAAAATTCTACCAGGAGACTTCCTCGTTCGTTCCTTGCCCCCACTCAGTAGTCACCTACTACTTTTCCGTCTCTTCTTTTCCTACTATCGGATTTCAGTCCCCCATGACTATTAACTTTTTCTTTCCCTTAACTATCTGAATAACTTCTTTTATCGCATCATACATTTCTTCAATCTCTTCACCGTCTGCGCAGCAAGTTGGCGTACTAAGTTGAACTACTGTGTTAGGCGTGGGCTTCGTGTCTACCTTGGCTACAATAATGCGTTCACTATGCTGTCCGACGTAGCTTATCCGCGTTGCTATATTTTTATTCATTATTAAACCTACACCTGCATTACCTTTATTTAACTTTGCTTAGTTTAAACTGTATTTCCTGCCCAAAAGAAGTCTACTAGTGTCAAACATCGGCCTTAATTGGAGAAAACAATTTCTGAAAATGTACGTTTGGTGCATGGTGCCGTATGGAAGCGAACAATGAACTGCGAGGAAACCGGAAAAGAAGAGAATTGAAGGATTTGAGATGTGCTACAAGGATATTGAAAATTAGGTGTACTGATAAAATAAGGACCGAAGTGGTTCTCCTGTAGAACTGGCGAGGAAAGGAATAAATGGAACACGTAGACATGAATGAGTGAGTGGATGAAAGGACCATGTGTGAAGACATCAATGAGTAACTTACTTGGTACTAGTGAGAGTTTTGGAGTGTAAAATCTGTAGAAGAAAACAGAAATTTCAACACATTCTAAAAATGGTTGAGGGCGTTATGTGCAAGTGCCAGTCTAAGATGAAGAGGAGAGAAATTCGTGGCGGATCGCCTCAAACTAGTCAGAACAATCACGGAAACATAAATCAATTGCCACACTGAAGCTCATGTTTCAATCATGTGTCACTTAACTAACAAACTGAATATTAAAATTATTTTTACCCACTTGAGAACCAACCGCTATAAAATTGCTTCGCCATTTACGCGCTGGATTTTCGAAATCGCATACCCTTTCCGATGCTCATCGTTTAAAATGACAAGCAGTCCATTCACAACGCACTCAAATATTTCAGTCTGCATTTTGAAGGAAAATGTGTTTTATGTGCACAGCTATTGTAGCGGAGCAACGTCATTCCAATAGGGGCTGATTCAAGAAATGAACTACCAGTTCTTGCTTCCCCTGCAACCTTCACTAAAGCTCACCCATATCGATGTCAACAGTTGAAAAATAATATCGCACGAAAATGTGCCTAGCATGTAAATTGCTCACCCCGGCAACAGTGCAATGGACCAACCGCGTGCAAACCTGCGGATCTAAGTACGGGAGATATTTGATTGATCATCTGTTCATCTAAGAGTGGAGGCTTGGTAAGACGAAGAAACGTAACACCGATATAACAGAAAAACAAGACAGTTATTTGAATGAATTTCACATGCTAAAAGTAATGATGCTGCAAAGGTTTATTCTTGCGGAGAAAAAATCATCAATCAGCTACTTTTAGTAATGATATTAATTGACATAAATAGCGCCGTTACTTGCTTAGAACTGACACGTTCATCACCAAACACCATTTCACCTCAAGATCGACGTTTCTTTTTGTCGTTTAGATTAGAGTTCACGGTTTATTCCCCTCTGTGGTGAAACCCCTTTTGGGTTGGTGAGAACTAGAAGCAAAACAGGGTGTGAGAAACGACCTATTTAACTGAAATTGTACCTAATAACGATTGAAAACGATTTAAAGGAATCATTAAAATGAAACTGCCTCAGTTTTAGGTTATTTACGTCGAAAATCCCACGTCACTGTATTGGAGTGCTGACTGCTTGTGTTGATGCAGTAATAAGGCTATATGAAGCGGGGTAAATCCGACCTAGTGATATCTTGTGGCTATACAACGCTTAACCGAGGTCGGATCTTAACGTTATATATGATAAATTGTTGGTAATATAAAAGAGCAACTGTTTGCAAAATATTTTTATCATACCATCAATAGTTTTTGAAATATCCGTATTTTAAGAAATTTCCATTTTTTCCATTTGCAAAAATGGTGCGGTAAATCCAACCCCTTATTTGTTTGGCTGATTTTGCACACAAACAGTTGTAAATGAACGATTTTTTTGGGAAATAATTTTAGGCAATTACGTTTTGTATATAGATGACTAAAATGAACTTAAAAAATAACAATGTTAAGAGTACTACAGGTAGTGAAAGTTAAATGAATGTAAATTTGAACTGAAGAAATATGATTTCATTGCACGGCGGTGCAACAGCAATGTCGATCTCGAAATGTTAATATCACAAGCGACAGCTCGTAAAGACATTCCCATTTGCATTGCAGCAACTGCTCGGTGAATATCGTTTTGATTGCGTTTTGTCGTTTTTCGTTTGTAATTTCGTACCATTTTCCTAAAAATAAACCAAAATTCACAGTGTTTGCATAAATAAATAATTCCATACACATAAACGATAAAAAAATAGGCGGTCTGTTTTACCCCATCATTTAGCAGTTGCGTTTACCCCACCATGCCACGTTTCATTTAATACACATAGAAACAATTTAGTTGTCATATCCAACAAAAACTGTACATACACGGAATGTGTCACTAAGTGCACTATAAAAATCACTTACCTTTTGTTTTTTTTTAATAAGGTGTAATCTGGTGATGCAATTTGCACGAAAATTAAATTGCAACAATAGAAACACACTTGTCTTTTGGGTGTCTAAACGTGAAATTAGGCAAAGCTGTCAGGGTGACATTTTCGTTATTTCGAATGCTCTATAGGTAACAATAAAGCGAAATAGCTCCGCTTTGCCGTTTCTCACATATAGAGGGCGGTCGGATTTATCCCACCTTACGCGTGATCGTCACGGGGCCAAATATCTCACGAAATAAGCGTAAAACGAAAAAACTAGCTGGAAGGGGGAAACCAGACTGCGCTATGCATGGCCCGCTAGATGGCGCTGCCATAGGTCAAACGGACATTAACTGTGGTTTTAAAAAAATAGGAACCCCCTTTTTAGTACATATTCGTCTAGTACGTAAAGAAATATGAATGTTTTAGTTGGATAACTTTCTTCGCTTTGCGATAGATGGCGCTGTAATAGTCACAAACGTATAAGTACGTGGTATCACGTAACATTCCGCCAGTGCAGACGGTATTTGCTTCGTGATACATTACCCGTGTTAAAATGGACCGTTTACCAATTGCGGAAAAGGTCGATATCGTGTTGACGTATGGCTATTATGATCAAAATGCCCAACGGGCGTGTGGTGTGAATGCTGCTTGATATCCTGGACGACATCATCCAAGTGTCCGGACCGTTCGCCGGATAGTTACGTGATTTAAGAAACAGGAAGTGTTCAGCCGCATGTGAAACGTCAACCACGACCTGCAAAAAATGATGATGCTAATCCGCACATCAGTAGCAGACCAATTGCACGAGAGTCGGGAATCCCAAAACCGTCGGTGTTGAGAATGCTGCATCAACATCGATTACACCCGTACCATATTTCTATCCACCAGGAATTGCACGGCGACGACTTTGAACTCGTGTACAGTTCTGCCACTGGGCACAAGAGAAATTACGGGACGATGACAGATTTTTAGCATGCGTTCTTTTTAGCGACGAGGCGTCATTCACTAACAGCGGTAACGTAAACCGGCATAATATGCACTATTGGGCAACGGAAAATCCACGATGGCTGCGACAAGTGGAACATCAGAGATCTTGGCAGGTTAATGTATGGTGCGGCATTATGGGAGGAAGGATAATTGGCCCCCGTTTTCTCGATGACAATCTAATGGTGCAATGTATACTGATTTCCTACGCAATCTTCTACCAATGTTACTACAAGATGTTTGACTGCATGACAGAGTGGCGATATACTTCCAACATGATGGATGTCAGGCACATGCGTGCAGTTGAAGCGGTATTGAGTAGCATATTTCATGATAGGTGGATTGGTCGTCGAAGCATCATACCATGGCTCGCCCGTTCACCGGATCTGAAGTCCCAGGATTTGTTTTTGTGGGGAAAGTTGAAAGATATTTGCTATCGTGATCCACCGACAACGCCTGACAACATGCCTCAGCGCATCGTCAATGCATGTGCGAACATTTCGGTAGGCGAACTACTCGCTGTTGAGAGGAATGTCGTTTCACGTATTGTCCAATGCATTGAGGTTGACGGATATCATTTTGAGCACTTATTGCATTAATGTGGTATTTACAGGTAATCACGCTGTAACAGCATACGTTCTAAGAAACGATAAGTTAACAAAGTCAGATGTATCACATTGGAACAACCGAAATAAAATGTTCAGAGGTACCTACGTTCCGTATTTTAATTAAAAAAAAAACCATCTGTTACCAACTGTTCGTCTAAAATTGTGAGCCATATGTTTGTGACTATTACAGCGCCACCTATCACAAAGCGAAAAAAGTGGTCCAACTAAAACATTCATATTTCTTTAAGTACTACACGAATATGTAATGAAAAATAAAGAAAAACGCAGTTAATATCCGTTTGACCTATGGCAGCAACATCTAGCGGGCCAACCATAGTGCAATCTGGTTTCCCCCTTCAAGCTAAATAAGTATCGTTCTTTGTAGTTTTTTCGTTTGATTCTTATTTCGTCAGATATTTGGCCCGGTCACGATCAATGGGCCATCCTAAGTGTAAAGCACTACACACACACACACACACACACACACACACACACACACACACACCAAATAGTTTTGTCCTTTGAAAGGACACATAGAGAGTTTGCGATATAACAACTATAACAATGCCAAAGAATCTATACTAACCTTTGCCTGTCCTCAATCTCCCGATCTTTTTTGTACCGCGAGTGCAACTGTTTTTGCTTCCTGAACATTCTCCGAATCGCGCTGTTAAATCATGGTCCGTAATCCACTTTTTCGGCACATACTTGTCCAATACGTGATTTACAATGTGTTTAAAATTTGCCCCTAAATCTTCCACGTCCATCGTACCGGAAGTAAATGAAGTCGATTCATTCACTGAGTGGGACGCTAGCAACTGCTTATCTGCTCTTTCTAGTAAGAATACTCTCCTAGCCTTCTTGACCGACTTTTTAACTTTCATAACCATAGTCGTAATGACAACATCATGATCACTAACCCGTGTCTCAACACTGACACCGTCGATGAGGTCTGGTCTGTTCGTGACTACCAGATCTAAAATATTTCCATTACACGTTGGCTGTCTATTTATCTGCTCAAGACAGTTTTCGGATAATGTGTTCAAAAGTAATTTACACGACGGCTTGTGTGTACCACCTGTAATGAATCCATAGACGTCCCAGTCTATACTAGATAGATTGAAGTCGTCTCCGACTAATATAGCATGATCCGGGTACATCTGCAATACAGAGTGTAGACTCCCTTTGAATGATTCTAGAACTGTCACGGTGGAACCTGGTGGCCGGTGACAACACCCAACAGTTAACTTTATTTCTCTTAGGCCTGTTAAACGTGTCCAGATAACTTCACCATCACACCCTACTTCGACCTCAGTAGACACCATATTTTTGTCAACTGCAATGAAGACACCTCCTCCTACGGTGCATATTCTATCTTTCCGACACACGTTCCAATCCTCACTAAATATTTCAGAACTGCCTATCTCAGGGTTCAGCCAGGTCTCAGTCCCGAGAATAATTTGCGTGCCACACGCTTCCTGGAGGGCAGTAAGTTCAGGAACTTTATTCCGAACACTCTGAAAATTTACTGCTAATGTCTTAATAGCTGAAGTGTCTTTACACTGAGCGCGTCCTGATTTCCCTGCCTGCACGTCGACTGGTGAGTGTTCATCAGGACACCTCGCACTACTGCCTAGCCTAAAAACAAAAAACAACACATGTGCACGCCACAAGTACTCTGCTACCCGAGTAGCTGCTTCCTTTGTGTAGTGCACCCCTGACCTATCTAGGGGCGCCCTACAATTCCCCACCCAATAGCGCGTCTAGAAATCTGCAGCCAAGACCGTCACAGAGTCGACGAATCATCTGGTTGAGACCCTCCACTCGGCTCCAAACCAAAGGACCGCGATCCACTCTGGAAACGATACTACAAATAGAGAGCTCTGCTTGCACCCCGCGTGCGAGGCCAGCGGTCTTCACCAAATCCGCCAGCCGCCTGTTCGAACTGAGGATCGCCTCAGGATCGACCCAAGCGACAGGCATCGTTGGTGCCGACGTGAGCAACTACTTGCAGACGATTGCACCCCGTACGCTCGATAGCCGCAGGCAAGGCCGCCTGCACGTCTTGGATGAGGACCCCCGGCACACAAACCGAGTGCACGTTGGAATTCTTTCCAGCCCTGTACGCTATTTCCCTAAGGGGCTCCATCACCCACCTAACGTTAGAGCTCCCAATAACCAGCACGCCTTTGCCGCCGTGTGCCTGCTCGGCCCCTGCTGAAGGAGCGGCCACCTGCCCATTGACAGGACGAACGGGCAAGGCCAGCCGGCCAGCCTCCACATTGACCCTCCGCCTCGAGCGACGCGAACGCGTTGCAGTCCGCCACTCACCCTGAGGTGAGGGCGGCCCCAACGCGCCGGGTACACTAGAAGGTGCCTCGGCGGCTGAGTCAACGGACGCAGCAAATGACACCTGGGACGTCTCAAGCGACGCGCCAGACCCTCCGCCGTCGCTGCGCTTCGAGGCAGCAGCCTGAAGGCGGCAGACCGTGGTCAACAGCATGCTCAGGTGCTCGCGAACCGCGGCCAGCTCCTCGCGAATATTACGCTTTGTACCAAACACACATTATAAAGAAGCGGGCAGGCGTTACACTGATGCGAAACAGTTGTACATAAATGGATATTACGACAGTGGACATTTTATTAAAATGTTATTGCTAGTTGAAGTTTTAAATGAGACTATTGTAATAATGCACGGCAATGTAAGTTGCTACATTTTACGTACTGTTTCATAGTGGATTGATGTCTGCAACTCGTTATTGTCAAAACGTATAGTGTTTATTTACGCCTGGAACTGAGAAGCAGGTGAATGAAATTTTGAAAAAGGGCTCTACTAGTTAACTCAACCTGTTCCTTAAGCATATTATGTGGTGATTTGCGTTTATGTGCATATATCTGAATCTCTTCAGCATGATGTAATATCTGGAGGTGGTCTTTAAAGCTTTCTATTCCACGGCATGCAAATGTGTATTTCTATATGTTGTCCAAACGTATGTCATCAGTGTGCTCTACAAACCAAATTTTAGTAAATCTGGTTGCTGTTTTCCTCTCTATGAGCATCAACCTGTATTTTGTAGATAGGAGTGGTCTCAAAACTTCACTTTTCGACAAAATAGAAATAATATACTCTCTGAAAAACAAACTTTCTGTACTGACCTGAAGGTGCTGCACAGGTATTCAGTCTTAAAAGTGCTAGTGCGGTACTTCAGCCAAGTGCTGAAACAAAGTGGTACAGAACGATATCAACACCTGACTAAAGCCACTTTTTCACTTTCACTGTCACTGTTGCCTTCAAGCTATCTAGTATGGAACGCCACACAAGTTCTCGTACCCTGGGGTGACAAAAGTAATGGAACAAAGATATGCACCTATACAGATGGGTGTAATAATCGCGTACACAAATACAAAAGACCAGCGCATTGATGGAGTTATCATCTGTACTCAGATGATTCATGTGAAAGGTTTTCCGACATGATTGGCGGGAATTAACTGTCTTTGAACGCGGAATGGTAGTTGGAACTAAACGCATGGGACATTCCATTTCGAAAATCGTCAGAGAATTCATTATTCTGAGATCCACAGTGTCAAGAGTGTGCCGGGAGTACTAATTTCAGGCATTACCTCTCACCACGGACGATGCGGTAACCGACGGCCTAGGCTTAACGACAGAGAGCATCGGCGTTTGCGTAGAGGTGTCAGTGCTAACAGACAAGTAACACTGCTTGAAATAACCGCATAATTCAATGTGGGGCGTACGACGAACGTGTCTGTAAGGACAGCGCTGCATAATTTGGCGTTAATGGGCTATGGCAGCAGACGACCGACGCGAGGGCCTTTGCTAACAGTACGACATCGCCTGCAGCGCCTCTCCTGGGCTCGTGACCATATCGGTTGGACCTTAAACTACTGGAAGATCATCGCCTCGTCAGACGAGTCCCGATTTCAGTTGGTAAGAGCTGATAGTAGGGTTCGAGTGTAGCGCAGACCTAACGAAGCCATGGACCAAAGTTGTGTCGTGCGTTTCTAGGCGCTACAGTCTGGAACCAAGCGACCGCTGCGGTTGCAGGTTCGAATCTTGCCTCGGACAGAATGTGTGTGATGTGCTTGGGTTAGTTAGGTTTAATTAGTTCTGAGTTCTAAGTGACTGATGACCTCAGAAGTTAAGTTGCATAGTGCTCAGAGCCATTTGAACCATTTTGAACCAAAGTTGTCATCAAGTCACTGTGCAAGCTCTTGGTAGACCCATAATGGTGTGAGTTGTGATTACGTGGAATGGACTGGCTCCTCTGGTAGACCTGAACCGATCATTGGCTGTAAATGATTATGTTCGGTTCCTTGGAGACCACCCGCACTCATTCTATTACAGAGTTTTTGTCGATGACAACGCGGTATGACACTGGGCCACGATTGTTCACGATTTGTTTGAAGAACAACTCGATCCAATGATACTGTCACCCACGTCGCCAGATATGAATTCCATCTAACATTCGAGAGGGCAGTTCGTGCACAACATCTTGCACTTGCAACATTTTCACAATTATGGACGGCTATAGAGTCAGAACGACTCAATATTTCTGCAGAGGACTTCCAACGACTTGTTACGTTGCTGCGCTGCGCCTGGAAAAGGAGATCCGACACGATATTAGGAGTTATTTGATGATTTTTGTCAACTCAGTGTATTATCAAACGATGATATTCATATGTCAGTGAAATAACCTGCCATTTTCTAAGCAACCAACAAATAACACTCCAAGACGTTGGCAAGAATTTGCTCGGTTTTGTGGTAATTATAGAGTACGATCTTTACGATCTCTTAGCCCTTGAATTGGTGATCATTCAAATATCTGTCGTAGTAAGGCCGCGCAGTTTTCCATGCGAATGGCTCTTATCACTGTTATTGCGATGACTGATTTATATTCTAAGCACATTTTCGTGTGGTTCTGAGCGTCCAAAGCGTCAAACTTCTCTGGTCAAGCGATGACCTAATAAAAATTCAGATTTCAGAACCATTACAGACTACCGAAGCTGTCGTTCTAATGCTACATGCATCTGTACACTCTTCTCTATCTGTCTTGTAAATTAGAGTGAAAATCGACGTACATGTGTCAAAATGCTCCTACAAATTTTTGAAATTTAGGAAATCTGAGGTTAACTTTAGATGTGTAGCATATTAAACTTTCCTCGACCAAATCTGTCTAGTAGAAGATAGATATTTATATTTTAGTCATCTACTCTTGTTAAAAGGTTTACTTTCACTGTACATTTTTTGGACGAATGACCTTATAATGATTGAGTGCAGCCACCTAATGAGACATTCAGAGCACCAAACAAAAGGGAATGAAGATTAAAATCACTTTGTTAGGCTGTCTGACATTTTTTGCTTCTTTTCAACGGAGAGATGAAAACAATGAAAAACCGTAAAAAAAGTTAATTCGCTAACGGATATGAAAGAGAAGGAAAAGAATGTTTACAGTCTGGCTTTTGTATAATTGCTACTAAACGGATTTCTTCCTCTGCTTGAAGGGAGAGCTGGGTAGCTGTAGAGGACGCAAGCAAACATGTGAGGCCAGGCCGTAATGAACTGATTGCTATCGAGCTGAATGCCCTGTTGCGTTCCTTGTGCTTTCTCGGAAGTCCGCTAGAGAAGTCCACAAAGAGATTGGTATCGCCTATTACTTCTGCGTGGTAAGAGGTCGGAATGCGCCACACAAACGGAAGAGGTATTTTACATTACATTTTTCATAAATGAAACACTGGTGAACTCATTTTCCGTCAACATTTAACTACGACCTTTGATCATATGTTAGCCAGCGCACGTCATTCGATTTTAGTAGCTGGTAATTTTGATCATTTATTTATTGCTTATTTAGCCTGGCCAGATTAGGTCCTCTCTTACAGAAATAACGCATACCAAAACAACTACATAACAATCGAAATATAGTAACTTTCATTGTTCGTAAAAGTAATAATTCAGAATAATAACAATAATGAACGCCACTGAAGCGTTTAGCACATTTGAAACCGTTTAGAACATTATCAGAAGAGGAAAGGATAATGAAAGAAGAATATTGAAATGAAAGCGACACTGAATGTCAGGAAAGAATAGAACTTCGCAGCAAGTGGTTGCCACGTGGTCTTAGGTGCCTTGCCAAGGTTCGCTCAGCTCCCCCCGTCGGAGGTTCGAGTCCTCCCTCTGGCATGAGTGTGTGTGTTGTCCTTAGCGTAAGTTAGTTTAAGTTAGATTAAGTAGTATGTAAGCCTAGGAACCGATGACCTCAGCAGCTTAGTTCAACAGGAACTTACCACCACCAAATAGAGTTTCACTATAAAACAATATAAACCAGAGAGGGGGGGGGGGAGAATTGTTGTCGAGGGAGGCTCTTAAATTTAATAGCTGTCCACGAATTCTTTTGGGAAGGAAAGAAAGAGTCATAATGGTTTGTCGGGTTAGGAGACCCTTACCTAATCGGAAAGAGTTTTTCTCTTTCTCCGGTCGCAAAGACCCCTGTTTTCCGTATGTGAGAGCTGCGACTTAAGTGTATCGGTTTAGTGTAGGTAACTGTTACGAATATGTGGACCTGTGGTGCCACGTTTGTGTTGTATGGTGACGACAGAAGAGAGAGGGTGAAACACTGAGTGGGATATATCCTACTCATCTCCAGCAGTTTCAAGGGGACGACCGAAATTAACGTCCTCATTCCACTACCGGATATGGTCAACAGTGTCACGTGCCCTCACTAGATGGAACAATGTGGAAAGGTTTGGGACTGAATCACGGTCAGTGGCGCAAAGTTTGGAGATGAAGGACTTTATGTAGACACACCTCCTACCCCAACCAGCCAAGAATCGGTGAAAATGTCTTCCGCCACCGGCATTCGAATCGGCTTCCTCTGAGCTGACCACCATAGCAAAGACGCGTCCAAGTGACCTCAGCAACGGGGACGGGTATTTTTTTAATGTTAAATTCCCTTCCTTAACATCATCAGGCTATTACATGACATTTGGAGAACCTGTCTAAACCACTCCAGCTGATACCTTCGAATAGTCTTTTTCCACAGGATTCGATTTGAAATATCTCTGGATGGCTGTGTTTCGGATCCTGTCCATAATCTACATCTATATGCACATGACTGTCCTGCATCTCGCACAAGGGGAGGCCACGACGTCAGGATCACGGATTTACTTCCAACTTTGTACACCTTTAGTGGCCCATTAAAACAACATAATGTGCAACTAGTAAGATGCACTACTCTGGCAATTTCGAGAAAATTGCAAAAGAAGTTTTATGCATCTCTTGTGTGTCCGATATGTCTGTGCGCAGGTGCCGGACGTTAGACTTCAGGCTGGTCGAGTGGTTAGTTTTTTAGCTTCGTAAGACGAACGTGTGTGAGGCAACGGTTCCACTCCCGCTCAGACCTTCGTTTTTGTAGTACAAGTGTAAATTCTGTGATATTCAGAAAAACTCCACCTTCATTATTCGTTTTTGCTACATTAGCAACGTCTCACCGCAACGCAGGTTAACTGCCAAATGGGGCTGCCTCTGTGTCTGCAGCTCGAAGCGCCAAGGTGTAAAGTAATACCGTGTACCTTACCAGGCTGTGTGTACAAGGAATTTCGTAGATCACGACAGGCGTACACATTCAGAAAACTCTACGCGTTTCTTCATTTACTCATCCACAATTATAAATACGTTTCTTCTAACAATTAAATACAATTAAAAACAGTAACTTGAAATTCACTGAAACTTCATGCAAATAAACGTGTTTTTAAAATTGTATTGTCTCTCAAATGTCACATAAGTTAAATATATAACCAGTGATGAAGAAAATATAAATTAAAAATTGTGTTTGAGCAAGAGTCGAAGTGTTGCTACATACACATTCGTTTCACAAAGCTCGAACGCTTATCTTTCGGTAATGTTCGTTGTATGTGGTCGAGGTGGACGCCACTTGATACACGTTCAAGGTCATTGTTGAATCATTTACTCAGGTTTTTATCACAGAGAACAGCTAGAACTCTGAAAGAACACACTGAGCTACTGTGCCGACAGCATTTGGCCACCATGAAAACTAACTTGTAGCTCCTACCCACAAATACACTCCTGGAAATGGAAAAAAGAACACATTGACACCGGTGTGGCAGACCCACCATACTTGCTCCGGACACTGCGAGAGGCCTGTACAAGCAATGATCACACGCACGGCACAGCGGACGCACCAGGAACCGCGGTGTTGGCCTTCGAATGGCGCTACCTGCGCAGCAATTGTGCACCGCCGCCGTCAGTGTCAGCCAGTTTGCCGTGGCATACGGAGCTCCATCGCAGTCTTTTTAACACTGGTAGCATGCCGCGACAGTGTGGACGTGAACCGTATGTGCAGCTGACGGACTTTGAGCGAGGGCGTATAGTGGGCATGCGGGAGGCCGGGTGGACGTACCGCCGAATTGCTCAACACGTGGGGCGTGAGATCTCCACAGTACATCGATGTTGTCGCCAGTGGTCGGCGGAAGGTGCACGTGCCCGTCGACCTGGGACCGGGCCGAAGCGACGCACGGATGCACGCCAAGACCGTAGGATCCTACGCAGTGCCGTAGGGGACCGCACCGCCACTTCCCAGCAAATTAGGGACACTGTTGCTCCTGGGGTATCGGCGAGGAACATTCGCAACCGTCTCCATGAAGCACACCGTTAGGCCGTCTTCCGCTCACGCCCCAACATCGTGCAGCCCGCCTCCAGTGGTGTCGCGACAGGCGTGAATGGAGGGACGAATGGAGACGTGTCGTCTTCAGCGATGAGAGTCGCTTCTGCCTTGGTGCCAATGATGGTCGTATGCGTGTTTGGCGCCGTGCAGGTGAGCGCCACAATCAGGACTGCATACGACCGACGCACACAGGGCCAACACCCGGCATCGTGGTGTGGGGAGCGATCTCCTACACTGGCCGTGCACCTCTGGTGATCGTCGAGGGGACACTGAATAGTGCACGGTACATCGAAACCGTCATCCAACCCATCGTTCTACCATTCCTAGACCGGCAAGGGAACTTGCTGTTCCAACAGGACAATGCACGTCCGCATGTATCCCGTGCCACCCAACGTGCTCTAGAAGGTGTAAGTAAACTACCCTGGCCAGCAAGATCTCCGGATCTGTCCCCCATTGAGCATGTTTGGGACTGGATGAAGCGTCGTCTCACGCGGTCTGCACGTCCAGCACGAACGCTGGTCCAACTGAGGCGCCAGGTGGAAATGGCATGGCAAGCCGTTCCACAGGACTACATCCAAAATCTCTACGATCGTCTCCATGGGAGAATAGCAGCCTGCATTGCTGCGAAAAGTGGATATACACTGTACTAGTGCCGACATTGTGCATGCTCTGTTGCCTGTGTCTATGTGCCTGTGGTTCTGTCCGTGTGATCATGTGTTGTATCTGACCCCCAGGAATGTGTCAATAAAGTTTCCCCTTCCTGGGACAATGAATTCACGGTGTTCTTATTTCAATTTCCAGGAGTGTACATCAGTTAGGTAATGGAAGCATAATAGTTCTACCGGCCTGAGGCAACAGGGACAGAGGTTGCTGAATCAGCTGCCAGCACATCCTGACATTGCCACAACTCTGTGGCCGTACAGGGTTGCCACACAGCAGTGTGCTGCATGGGTCACTGAGGCAGCCATTCCGTGCCAAGCCGTTTCGCAGGCAGCAAAGTGGTATCCTCAGCATTGAGGGACCCGGTGATGTCCACTCCTTACTTTTCAGCTGGCAGAAGCTGGAAGACTTTGGACTTAATTATTTTTGTCTGACCATTGCCACCATAATAGTAATAATAATGATGATAATAATAATATTGTGTACAGCACTATGGTGCAAATGCAAATGGCTCTGAGCACTGTGGTACTTAACATCTGAGGTCATCAGTGCCCTAGAACTTAGAACTACTTAAGCCTAACTAACCTAAGGACATCACGCACATCAATGCCCGACGGAGCATTCGAACCTGCGACCGTAGCGGTCACGCGGTTCCGGACTGAAGCGCCTAGAACCGCTCGGCCACCACGGCCGGTTATACAGCACTATAGTTGTCCTTATGTAGTTACTGTTGTGTTGTGCTGTCAATTAATTCTTTTATCTGTTTCGAAGCGAGTAATGAAGCTATTTCTGGAATACTGCAGGTACTATCTGTAACTTGGAGAAGACATTTTCTTGAGATATTTAGCATTTGTTATGTACATGCATCACTTTTATCATCACTGATGTACAGGCCAATACATAACATTTGTGTGTAGTGGGTGGACAATGTGAGCAGCCTGCAACTTGAACTGCATTAAAGCTACTAATTGAGAAAATGTAATTATTAATAACTTATATGTAATCATTATTAGAGTCTTACAAAATTGTGATAATAGTAACGATTATTTGGAAATAATTTAGTTTCATGATTATTCACAGAGTCGAATCGTTTAGTTTTTTCCACTCAGAAAATTTCATTTTACCCCTCAGGAGGTAATTACCCCGAACCTGGGAACCATTGCACTAGGTGTTCCTATGTTGTCACAACAACATCTACAGCTAGGACTGCAGTGTTTGTGGGATCACTGCGACTGCACCGTGTATGGACAGAAATATGTCATCTGGTCAGATGAATCATGTTTCTTCTTACAGTAGATCGCTACATGTCCGGACAGTACATCAACGAAGCGAACTGCTGTTTGAAGGAAGCATCGAGCCAGTCATTGTGGCCAGTATTATGCTGTTGGGAAATCTCACGTGGACACCCATGGGAAGTGTGGTAGTAATTAAAGTCACAACGAAAACTATGGATTACGTGAGTAGTATAACAGAGCACTTGCATCCCTTCATGGGTGATTTCTTTCCTAACGCTGATGGCTGTTTCCAGTAGGTTTACCCGAACATTAGATTGTTCAATATTTCTCATAAACATGACAGTAACAGTGAGTATTCTATACAATTTATTTATATCTCAAAGGGACATCTCAGTATTGATTTACATCTTCAATGAACATAAGAATGTACATGATAAATTGGCAATTGAGCCGCAAGGAAAACTAGCAAGATGGAACGAAAGATGTCACTTGGATGAGTTTGACCAAAAACCACATGACGTGAAGGGACAAAATCAATTGCTTTGATCTTACCCTAAGATAGAAATTTATTTAAGTGTGCTTGACGTGAAATTATGTCTGCTCGGTAACGGATTAGCAACCGCGAATCGGTCCTCCTCCCATTAGTTAGCGTGATGCGACTAGTTAGATTACAAGAATGATGCTATGTGAAACCTGCGCTATTGAGATGAACTTACCAAATTCAGCTCACACCATTGTACAGTGGACACGGCGACCGCTCCCACAGACTCGGAATGTACGCCACTCAGGGTCGGCTGCTAGGTTTGACACCGCCAGTGCCAAATTCTCCTGGGCTACTCTTCCCAGAACCTGTCACAAGAGTAGACCTCTGATAGTTTCGAGGGCTACCGCAAGAATGTCTGTTCTCATCTCAGGTTGACTTAGCCTCTCTTAAGAAAAGCACTTAGTGTGGTTCGTCCAATTTTTGCAGGAACCGGCCTGCCAGTGAGGCGAGAGGAATGAAAAGTTGCGTCCCCTTCAAGATAAGCTCAGAGAGCGGCCGGTCAGATTTTACCACCCATGAATGGGAAGCTCGTTTGTCGTAATAATGTCTATTTTATGAACACGAGTATGTGACAGTCAGCACGTCTCACCGCGTAACACTACAGCCCAGTGCTTCGCGTATTCTTCAAGTTTCATGTGTTTAAAAGCATTTTTTGAAACTATATGGACTGTAACGGGAAAAAAATCGGAACACCAAAAATTAAGTAATGTAGAATAATGAAATTTCTGGAGCACATATGTCTAGGTAACATATTAAAGTGTTTAACGTTGCTAGATCACAGTATAATCTTATCACCAGATACTCCATGGGAAATGTGAAATTCTTGTAAATTAATAGGAGTGTAAACAGCAAAATGTTGAATTCAAGCATGCAAACTTGCAAGCATCGTTTTGTAAGGCAAGGTGTCTAGAATCTGCAGAACATGTTGGGCTACTACAGCGGCATGCAGGTGAGCGTTATCCTATTGGAAAACAGTCCCTGTTCATGAATAGCAGCACAACAGGTCGAATCATCAGAATGACGTGCAGATTTGCAGTCAAGGTGCGTAGGTTAATCACAAGAGTACTCCTGCTGTCATACGAAATCGCATCCTGGTCCATAACTTCTGATGTAGGTCCAGTGTGCCTGCCACTCAGACAGGTTGTCTGCAAGCCCTCAACTGGCCATCTTCTAATACACAGCCATCACCAGCACCGATGCAGAACCAGCTTTCAGCAGAAAACCCAACAGACCTACAACCTCTCCTGGAATGAACTCTCTTGACACCATTGACGTCGTTAATGGCCATGAGTTTGGGTCAGTGGGGGGCAAACCATCTACATCTACGTGATTACTCTGCTATTCACAATAAAGTGCCTGGCGGAGGGTTCAATGAACCACCTTCAAGCTGACTCTACCGTTCCACTCTCGAAAGGCACGTGGTAGAAACGAGCACTTAAATTTGTGTGTGTGAGCCCGGATATCTCTTACTTTGTCGTGATGATCACTTCTCCCTATGTAGGTGGGTGGCAACAGAATGTTTTCACGATCAGAGGAGAAAACTGGTGATTGAAATTTCATGAGAAGATCCCATTGCAATGAAAAACGCCTTTGTTTTAATTATTGCCACTCCAATTCACCTATCATGTCTATGACACTATCTCCCCTATTTCGCGATAATACAATACGAGCTGCCCTTCTTTGTACTTTTTCGATGTCATTCGTCAGTCGCACCTGATGTGGATCCCACACCGCACAGCAATACTAGGGCGGACAAGAGTCGTGTAAGCAGTCTCTTAAGTAGACCTGTTGCACCTTTTAAGTGTTCTGCCAATGAATTGTAGTCTTTCGTTTGCTCTACCAACAATATTATCTATGTGATCGCTCCAATTTAGGTTATTTGTAACTGTAATCCTTAAGTATTTAGCTGAATTTACAGCCTTCAGATTTGTATGATTTATCGCATAATCGAAATTTAGCTGATTTCTTTCAGTACTCATATGAATAGCTTCACACTTTTCTTTATTCAGGGTCAATTACCACTTTTCGCACCATACAGATATCTCACCTAAATCATTTTGCAAGTCGTTTCGGTCATCTGATGACTTTACAAGACGGTAAATGACAGCATCAGCTGCAAACAATCTAGGACGGCTGCTCAGATTGTCTCCTACGTCTACAGGGCCTCTGGCTCGGAGCTGTCCTTGAAGTAACTGATTTGTAACAGTTCGTCGTGTCACTGTGCTACACGACGCTCTTCCCTTCCAGTAGTGCCACGTGGTTATCCGGAGCCCGGTTGTCTTGTGTCTGTACATACTCGGGAAAACTGCTGCCAGTGTTCATGTATAGAGGCTACATCCCTGCCTAGGCTTTCTGCAGGGTAGCAGAAGCAACATCCACATTCTCGAAGCTCTGTTACAAGACCACGTTCAAACTGAGTGAAGTGTTGATAATAGTGTCTTTGTCACATAAAAGTCATTCTTCACTAGCATCAGCTCACCACGTCTATTCTCAAAGGTAATTAACGCTCATGGCCACTACAGCGAGTACTTAAAATAAATCTGGTTTGCATCCTTGTAGTGTTGCTATTAACGCCACTATTATACGACTGGCACGAAAACTGAATAGACATCATCTTTCAGATGTAGGAACACGCCTACGAACTTTCGTTTATGTCGCACAACTACTTCTTGGTGTTGCCACTTTTTTCCCGTAAGTTTATTTATGAATTTCGTCAACAGTTAGTGTTCATGAAAATGTAATGTATGCTGAACGAATAAGTAAGAAATAATTATGTCAAATGGTTGTAGTGAAGACCCTGGCAATGTCAGAAAAATCTGCGTTGTACGAAAAACGAAGAATATCTTTCTCGTAACAATAACATCGTTGGTGCGAGAGCGCTCAGTCGTAGAAGTGAGAACAGAAATGAGTCGCGAAGCATCTGTTTTGTGCTATAGACGAGTGTGTTCACACACAGATGCCAAATGGAGATTGTGCTGGACATGTTGTTATAATATAAGGCGTGGCCAAATATACGTGAGCAAGAACTTTTATGGGCACATGATCGCAAGAGTATTTTGGAACTGTTGAACAGTACTGTGACTCAAATTAATTAAAGCTCCTAGTTAATCAAGAAGAGCGTACTGTCAACAATGAATTTCGTAATAAACATTACACCGTACCACAAGCATATCACTGCCAAGTAAGATCCAGTCAGTATTTTTATAGCTATGTAATAGGCATACCATCGTAATAGAATCTTTTTGGAACACAAGAGTGTGTTTAGTGAAAGCATAAACTTTGCGAGTGAAACTTTATTCACATAAGTGGTTAACCATCGATAGGATCCAATCCTCCTCACCATAACTTCCGAGAAAGTAATGAATAACAGAAATGGTCAAAAGAAAATAGTTTTACTAACTTTTACTGTTCACTTTTAATCAATTAACGTTGTAATAAAAAGCAGTAGGTACTATAGTTGCTCATATTGTTTTGCGCTACTACTACAGACAACCAGGTGAAACGACAAGTGATAAATGTTGTTCATATTTTTATGGCGGAAGTGCTCTGGCTCTCTTGTAGTTTAAGTAAGTTTAAATAGTGTACTGTAAATGATATTATTTACATACATTTATGCAACATTAGTACTAACAAACAGTTATTGCTTGAATATAAATTTTTACGGCATCATATGAAAAGTACGGATGTAGATGTAGATGTAGATGTAGATGTAGATGTAGATGTAGATGTAGATGTAGATGTAGATGTAGTCGATAAAGAAAAGTATTTAAGTTTGGTCACGATTATACGAACATCATGCCAGATAGCATTATTGTGAGTTACGTAATATAGTGTAGTTTCTATGAAGTGTTGCTACTTGTTGCATATTGTTAGTTTTCATAATTATAATCAACATCATTGCATTCCAAATTAATGTCTTCAATGTTAATGTAACACAACGTTTCTATCTCTAAGCTCGTTCGAGTGCATTTTGTTTAGTTGCTGCATTATGATTCTTGCTCAGTCCTTTACCTATAAGGCTTTCGAAAGTATGATAACGTGAAACCTGTCAGCCTCTTAACTGACAGATTCTAATAGGTAGACTTGTTTCAAACGCTCCGTATCGCAAGGCCAGCATAGTGCTATGGTGATCTTAGGAGCATGGTACTAAACTCATGTTGATGTCCAGGCCATAAAATTTATGGGTCCTGGTGTCGCAATAATGTTCCGATTGTGTTTTGTAATGCAGTGGTTAGCACATTGGACTAGCATTCGGCAGGACGACGGATCAAACCCGTATATTGCCATCCCGATTTAGGTTTCCCGTGATTTCCCTAAATCGCTTCAGGCAAATGCAGGGATAGTTCCTTTGAAAGGGCACAGCCGGTATCTTTCCCAGTCCTTCCCTCTTCCGGTGGGGCCGATTACCTCACTATTTGATCCTCTCCCCCAAATCAACCAACTAACCAATAAACCAACTTACACGAAATTTTAGATATATTTTCGAACAACTCATGCAAGAATACCGAACACTCGAAAATTTAACTTCCAGCTACTGCCCATGTACTGGTGTTATGAGGCCTTTGCGTGGTAGTTATTTAGTAGAATTTTCGTCAATGCTGCTTTTGTCGTCTAAACCAGTATCTACCATTGCAAAGTGAAGGGGCAGACAACCTGAAACCTATCCAGGTAGGTGAACTGACTAAAGGATAGTGAGAGACCAACCCGCCCCGCCGCACTGTTTTTTCTAAGGGTGGTAGCATCGAGTGTCTGATGGTAAACTGGTGTCATTAATCTGTATTTCTTGCTGAAAACACGCCAAAATATGACATTAACACACTTCGCGACTGATGCCTATTCTTCTTTTAACACTCCCCTGATGAAGGCATCGTACCTCGTAAGTGCTATGGCCATACATTGGTTAATTAATGTCGGAGGAATTTTTGCCTGAAACAAAGTAAAACAATTTCTGTAAACTATTGCAAATGAAAGAAGCAGCACACTAGATCCTTCTGGAGACAAACACATTGTTTAGCCGTACCCCACATATTTCTTAAACTAATATCTGATGCATCTGTAAATGATCTTGGGAGGAGGGGGCGGAGAGGGGCGGGGGGTTGCCTGAAGTTTAAGACTGAATTAAAATCTTTGGATTTATTAACAGTTACTTCTAAATGAAAGAAATGTGAATTCAGTGACAAGCAATTTTCTTAAATGCTATTTTCCCTGAAAACTTATCAAGAGTTTAGCAGACAAAACGATCAGGGTGGGGCGGACCTCTATGGGAACAAAGGAAATGATGCTACATACTGAAACAGAGGGAAGCGTCGCTGAGGTCAAAGAATAAGAGAGCAATTTGTCATTGCTCAATCACAGAGATCCGCGGAGCTGATAAACTTAGAAATTCGTGAACCGATTTGTGCGGGACAAAAGCAGAGCGAGAGAAAAACGGATATGAGCAACCGTTATTGAATCAAGAGAAAGGATATGGTGTCCATCTTTATACAGGATGGTGTAAAGAATCTAGCTTACGACGCATGTGGCAAAGATGCCAGCAATTTGGAAAGATTTCCGTAAACTGATTTGTGACTAAGGACCAGCTCTGATCGCGTCATAACTGGCACTAATTGTGAATATCAATTAAATTCGCCAAAAGCAGTGGAACTTAGATGCCATTTTATTTTATTTTGAAGGCTACCAGTTTCGGCATTTCACTATGCCATCTTCAGGCCCCATGTGCATCTCTCCAAATAAACTATGATGTCATATAGTGCCACAAATACCTGCATGTCATTTCACTAGCACTTCATTCGGTGACTTGATAGCAACCTGGAGAGATGCATATGGGGGTCTGAGGATGGCATAGTGAAATGCCGAAACTGGTGGGTTACAAAATAAAATAAAATAACATCTGAGTTACAAGGATGTTGGAGAATTTCATTGATATTGACAATTACTTAAGCAGCCAATGTCCCCTATCTCTCATGTATCAACAGAGAGATTAACTGACAGTATGTCACCAAGCGGCAGCATTGCGTCCCACCGTCATTGCCTCGCGGCACAGCTGCACAGCTGCACAGCGTGTCCCCACAGCGGGCAACAGCATCTCTAACAAGTCCAGACTGTAGCTCGTGCAGCCTTACACTCTCCACCGCTAATTTCTCAATATTATGGCGCACATTATGGCCAATCATGGGCCTAGCTTCTGGGCGCAACACAACGACTTAATCAGTTGGCATCAAAAGCGCGCCCTAAGTACCCCTTGCTCGTCCATTTTAACTGAGAAAATTTCTAGAAAGAACTCGAAGCTCCTATCGCGAATTTACAGCAACCAATTGAAACACTCGCGCACGAATTCGGCACGAAAGATCGTCCCACCTTCGCGGTCCAAGTCACGTACGTCAAGACAGAGAAGGGCTGGCGTACTCTGTCAACATCTATCTCCTTTTTCTTCTATTCTCTCCCCATTCCCCACGTCCCCCCATCTTTGTATACGTTCGTGTATTCCAACGGTTCAGCCCTCCGTTTCTAAGCTCCGAGAGAACAGAAAATTCGCCTTAGCCCACAGCCAGACTAATAGAATGGATTTCATGTAAGACATGGAGTGTTCATAAATCACAGGCGGCTGATCATAAAGGAAAAGTTAGAATACAAGTAGGATGGTATGTCAGAAGCTATGAAGGTGTGGTAAGGTGCCGTGCTAACATTAATTCTGACATCCTTTAATACAAATTTATTAACAAACAATTCTTACTCAACAGTTATTAGAAGTCGTATTGTCCTACCATTTCTGTTTTTTTCTTCTTGTTAAAGGAAATCCATTACAAGCCGTACTCTTAATTGATAGTATTTACACAGGTCCAGTATCAAGGGTAAAACACCAACAATTATGACATTAATTAAAATTTCAGCTCAAGTTTGATAACTACTTGTGATAAAAAAATTTAAAAACCCCAGTGCTATCTTAAAAATGCACGGAGTAACAATTAAATTAAATTTAAAATAACAAAGTGACAGCAATTCAAACCTGAAAACAATGTTCACATACATCCAATTAAGCAAAAGCGCTTGAAATAGACAATAACAAATTACAGCGGGACCCCCTTTTCAGAAGTTTTCTACGCACCAGTTTTTCTCGTGCCACAATATAAAGTTTGCTCATTTACTGTATTTACAATTTCAAAACAAGTTTAGGTGTAAAACGTCTTCAGATGAACTCCAAATTAAGAGATGTGAACTGTTCATTACAAAAGGTAATTACTTTACTCAAGACGAAACGTGCAGCATTAGAATTCATCCGCTACTACCTCAGTGGGTTTACTGAGCCGTGCCCTTGAAATATTATTTTATTTCACACGTCAGTCTTGCTCCAACTTCCTGCAGTGCATTACACACACCATTAAATTGGCGTGATAATACCTGAAACATAAATCAGTTACCACTGGTGCCATACATGCATTCAAAACAATTGCCCCACCAGGGCACACTCAATGACAGCCTTGTAACACGAACAGTTAAAACAAACAAATGACCAGTAAAGAAACAGTGGAACTAATGACGCCCCTCGAGGGCAAACTTACAATTTCGCAAGACGAACAACTAAAACACACAGATGGGCAAGTACTCAATAATAAAGACACTCAGCCTCACTTGGAGTTATCCATCAGTCGTGTATAAATGCCATCAGGTCGCACCGACAGTATAGTGGCAGCTGTACAGACCTCCAACCGTTGTTATAACCCCCGATCTCCTTCGAGCAACACCAGTATTGTTCAACCGAAACGGTCTTGCAGGGAAAGGGGGAGCTCCTTTCCAAATTACAGTTTTGCAAACAACGGCTCTCAACTACAAATAGGCTGCATTTTTACACCAGGTGCGGTCAAGTGGTTTTCCAGCACATACACGGGCCTGCTCCGAGCACAGTGTCCCGCTCGCCACCTTCCTCGTGCCGCTACTAGGTGCGCACTCCATCCCACACTTCCTCGCGAACCACAACCGTAACACCAGCCTCCCTGCGAAAGAGATTCTACACAACCAGCGATTCCCCCAGAGAGGCACAAAGTCGAAATATGCCAAAACTTTGTGAAATGTTTCAACGCACTACACATAAGAGATGATAAAGGTGGCATACAAAGATGATAAAAATACCATATCTACTAATCAGAATATACTCTTATGAAAGGTGTACTCAGATAAACGTACGTCTTTCACCATGTACTTGAAGAGACTTACCAAGTACCTGGACGCAATCAGTGGCTCCTTTGAATCAAACCTTCCAAAACTCAGGTAATCATTATAGTACATACCACTCCCTTCTTCACGTTCAGGATTTCTATTCACCTTATATGACAGCCCTATCCAACTTACCCCCATTCTGAAGCACCTTGGCTTCACCCTTGACTGTCACCTCATCTGGACTCCACATCTCCTGACTATCCAACACAAAGCCCAGAATAGACTCCACCTTCTGAAACTACTTCCAGCTGGACATGAGGATTGCATCCTTCCATCATCCTTCATACCTACAAATTCTTGATCCATGCCATCCTTTGTTATGCCAGTGTTGCCTTGGTCTCGGCCCCTCCTAAATTCTATAAAGCCCTCCAAATCCTTGAACACCAAGCACTCCATCTCACTTTCTGTATCCGTCCACCACGAGGATCCTCTATGACCTCGTCCCCACATCTCCTCCTTTTCCTTCGACACATCTATATCCTTTGCACCTGCCGCTGCCTCGATCCCCTCACTCCCTGGTGCCTCTATTCCTCTCCACTCCCCACCTGCTGCTGCGCCTTTCATGATGTGTCCCCCCCCCCCCCTTCTCTCCATCTCCACATCCTCTAACTCCTTTCGTAAAGGAACTTCCACCATCACCCCATCCTGGATGACGTGCTTCACGCGATATTTATTCTTCCTTCCAGTTCTGACCGTCCCCTTCCCTCCTCCCCTGTTCTCCCTCTCTCTCCCCTCCTGATGTTTCCTCACTCCTCGCTCTGTATTTCTCACTTCTACTTCCCCATTCCTTGCGCTCCCTACCCGTCTCCTGCTTCTTTGTGTGCTGGTGGCTTCACCTCTTCACCTCTTCCCCCCTTCCCTGCCCTCTCCTCCGTCAATCCCCATCTCTCCCTCCCATCCAACCTCCATTCTCTTGGCAGGCCCTTGAAATTTTAATGCAGTTACTTTATTGTGTTTTGATGCTCACATTGTATGTAACATCAGTGCAGTGTGCGTTCAGTGTAGTCGTCCCACACTGTGAACGCCGTTTTTAATTGTGCTGTTCGTGCCGCCACTGTTAACTAAATCATCATCGAGTGCCATTTTAACCGCATGTGGATTTTATATAAACGCGTCTCATCCAACTATCCCTTCTTTGTATATTTTATCTCCAGTTTCTTTCCCCTTGTCACGTCTACATTTCATCTTTTGCCCCCATATTTTTTATATATGTATTGCTCTCTTGTGGTAGTTTATGTAATCTCTTGGCTGAAGAGCGGCGAATTGTACCGCTGCCTGCCCACCCGTGCACTCATGGCGCAGGGAAATGAAACGGCAACAGAGAAAAATAAGTACCTGGACGCAGTATCGCCGATGTACTGCGTTCCAACACACCGTTAAGCTGCCGGTCGTCTTGTTTCGGTTCGTCAGTCTGTTTGTGTGCTGCTAGCGTCTCCGCTCTCTGACGTCACGTGGTCCTGGTATCGCTGGAGACAGGTGTCCGGCGCATCGCCGCAGCTGCCGCCCCTCTTTCCCCCATTTCCCTTTTCCCTTCGTTTTTCCATAGGCGGCGCTCCGCCGGGCACGCAACCGGTCGCCGGAAGTCGTCAGCAGCGGCGAACAAGCGCCGGCAATCGATCTTAATTAGACGCTGAAAGGCGTCCCGGCCGCCCGGCCATTAGAAGCAGCGCTGCGCCGCGCCGCCCACCTGCTCTGCTGTGAGCGGCGGAGGAGGGCGGCGGTCTAACGGTGGGCGACGCTCCCACATCCATCACCGCGCCGGGGCCTGAAAAATTAGCCCGCCTCGCCCAGACCGGACCCTCCAGATCCGCTTAAAAGACCGTAATGCGCGCAGCGCAGCCACGATCACGCGGTTACGCACCCGACATTAAATCCGTGAGCAGGCCTTCAAAATGATTGCTTTTGCATCCGAGTCCACCGTATTCCGGTTGTATTGTAATATTTATGAACTAGTACGATATTTCTCTTGAGTGTGGAAAGTGGCTACACCTGTAGTTAAATATATGTTCAGACACACTACTGTGTGGACCATAGAGTGTGAGTGGCAACTATGTAGCTTAAAATGCGCTCCTTGCGCTAAACGCTGCGACGTAATTAGGGCCATATTAGAAGGAAAAAAGTTAGTTTTAAAATTTTCTGTTCTTCTGGCTGCTTGCTTAATATAAAAGTAAATGACTACTGGTACAGTTACTAACTGTTGTTTCCACCAAAATTCGACTCGTGAGTTCCCACATGCTCCAGCACTAATAAAAAGTTAAATAAAGCAAGAAAGACAATGTTCTTAAGGCTTCCCGATTCGTGATTGGATATCAGATTTTTTTTAAAATTTCAGGCACGAATTTGCGGTGAAATAATGTTCACTTCTCACTTTTCACAGAGTGCATTTATTCCAACAAAAAAAAATGTGAAATATCGTTTCACAGTATTCGTAACAGTTTATTATTAAAATAATATTTTTCAGTGGGTGAATCTGAGTAAGTAGACCAGCATGACGTGTTCACGTAACATTTAGCAAAGCCATGACAATTGCTCAAAGTGCCTCAGTTAAAGTTCTGTAACCGCGAGCTAATTGAAGAATACTTCACAAATCTTTCAACAAAGTCGTCAAACCTCAATATTATTCAGAATCCTAACGCTGAACATTGTTTCAAACTCCTTTCGATCGACACTCACGAAACATTTACAAGTCGCAACCAACCGTTCAAGCGACGTGAATTTCTTCAAAGTACGCAAAAGCTAAAATTATATCAAAGTTCCTCGCGATCATCACAGACGAAATTTGTAAAAATTTCTACCTGACAAATAGAAAATATTCCGGTTGCACACACGAAGCGGCTTCCAGCCGCACGCATAATTTGTCTGCATGCGGGTGACACGCCATCTCAGCGCCGAAACCCAGGATTATAGAGCGAAAATGGCCGCCGATTTTTATAGCCTCGCACTGAACATTAGCCAACTCAACTATTTCCGACCTTCGAAAACATATCTAAAATATAAATTTCTACATTCATCTACATCTTCATTGATACTCCGCAAGCCACCCAACGCTGTGTAGCGGAGGGCACTTTACGTGCCACTGCATTACCTCCCTTTCCTGTTCCAGTCGCGTATGGATCACGGGAAAAACGACTGCCGGAAAGCCTCCATCTCTCTAATCTCTCTAATTTTACATTCGTGATCTCCTAGGGAGGTATAAGTAGGGGGAAGTAATATATTCGATATCTCACACAGAAACGCACCCTCCCGAAACCTGGACAGCAAGCTACACCGCGATGCAGACCGCCTCTCTTGCAGACTCTACCACCTGAGCTTGCTAAACATCTCCTTAACGCTATCACGCTTATCAAATAACCCTGTGACGAATAGCCCCGCTCTGCTTTGGATCTTCTCTATCTCCTCTGTCAACCCGACCTGGTACGGATCCCACACTGACGATCAATACTCAAGTGTAGGGTGAACGAGTGTATTGTAAGCCACCTCCTTTGTTGATGGAATACATTTTCTAAGCACTCTCCCAATGAATCTCAACCTGCCACCCACCAATAATTAATTTTATATAATCATTCCACTTCAAATCGTTCCGTACGCATACACCCAGATATTTTACAGAAGTAACTACTACCAGTGTTTGTTCCGTTATCATATAATCATACAATAAAGGATCCTTCTTTCCATGTATTCGCAATCATTACATTTGTCTGTGTTAAGGGTCAGTTGCCACTCCCTGCACCAAGTGCCTATCCGCTGCAGATATTCCTGCATTTCGCTGCAGTTTTCTAATGCCGCAACTTCTCTCTATACTATAGTATATCCACTAAAGGCTGCATGCTATATAGGCATGTTACACATGAATTTCGACATCAGTATAATCAGAATTTAAATGGTGGTCTTATCTGTCGTGCAGTTTTAATGATTTTCTCACAAATAGTGTTTTTTCTCATATGGGCGCTATTTTGATCCTTATATCACTAATGAATATTTTAAAGTAATTACAGTCAAACATCTTTAATTACCACTGTTTTCTAGCGCTGTCGCTAACTTTCACTGTTCTGTGTTTTATTTGCCTGAAAATCCACTTTTTTCCGCACGGAAAATATATTTCCGGCCCGCAATTTGAAATACGAAATATATACAGAAAATCCATTAGAAGATTTCGGTGGTGTTCACTAAGCTCTATCCATTGATACCACGTTTGTCTAAATCACTTAAGTCGTCAGTGAGTCATTAATTTTTGAAGATTAATTTATATACAAAACTTTTAACATTTAATAACGTTTAAACAATATCTCGTAGTGATGGCGCGTCTTCACTCACGCATGCATCTAATTACTGTCATTAAAACTATGTGACTTGTTTCTCTGTCACTGGTTTGGTATTGTTTTTATTTAGAGTTTCGCTTGTGTCATATTTTCTTTATTCAGTTTGTCCATGGCGGCAACCTTCGCTGCACAGCTCAAACAGTAGCGTTTTTTCCACCGCGTGTTCAGAGCGTCAGTTAGGACTTCTCACCCTTTTAGCTCCGCCAATCATCGCGGGTCAAAAGTGCTGCCGCCTACTGACCACCGTAGAAACCTCATCCTGCCAGCATGGACTTCAACTAATGTATTAAAACTCGCACATCTGGCCGTCACAACCCCCGCAGATTCGGCTGCCAGAATTATGAGAGGACGCGCGCTCATAGCCGCTTCAGTTCTTAAAGTTCCTCATAAATAGCGTTTACTCCTTGTTTATTGTGTCTTACCAAATTTGTAGAGCAATCTTGCTCCGATTGTGTTTTGGACAGAGTAAAGACGTGATGTAGTCAAGTCTCTAGTACCAATACATGATTGGTGAACTGTTAATTATCGAAAAGAATCATTTTTTGTCTATTATGTGCTAGAACGAACAAAACTTATATTGAGAAGAGTAGAGTAAAGGACAAACGCACGAAACTGATATTGAGGCAACTCGAATTCTCTGACTTTTTATTCCTTTAATCTTTTCTAAGAGATTGCTGGGCTTTGAAAAGCAATGATAACGAGCTTGAACGCTGCGATCGACCCTTCCGTGCACAGTCTATGCATGGCTCTACACTGTGCAGTGAGCTACGGGTGACAGTTATTGAACTGTATGCAATAAAAACGTCATAACATCTGAACGGTTGCCGTTTGGACGTTCAAACTGCACGGTTCGCCACGGGGCATGATGAGAATTTGTATGCGGTGTGTAGTTTTGTTTAGTGACGAAGCCCACTTTCATTTGGATAGGTTCGTCAGTAAGCAAAATTAGCGCACTTGGGCGACTGAGAAACCGCATTTGGCGATGGAGAAGTTTCTTCCCCCTCTGTGAGTGACTGTGTGGTGTGGAATCGTACAATCACGGAATAATCGGTGCATTACTCCTTGATGGCACGCTGGCTACAGAACGGTAGGTGAAGGTTTTGGAATAACATTTCATCCCCATTATCGAAAGTGGTCCTGATTTGGACAAGATGTGGTTCATGCAAGGCGGAGCTCTACCCTATCGAAGCAGGAGAGTGTTTGACGTTCTGGAGGAACAGTTTGGGGACCGCATTCTGGTTCTGGGATACCCAGAGGCCACTGGTATGGGCTCTGATTGGCTGGCATATTCTCCGGATCTGAATACATGTGACTCCTTTTTGTGGGGCTGAATTAAAGACAAGGTGCACAACAATAACCCGAAAACCACTGCTGAGCTGAAAACAGCATTTCAGGAGGTCATCGACGGCATCAATGTTCCGACACTTTATCGGCTTATGCAGAATTTCGCTATTCACATGAACATCATCATCGTCAATGATGGCAGGCATACTGAACGTGTCATAACCTAGATCCGAATATTTTTAGTGACGTTTACAAGTTGAAAGTGTGTAATTTACGATTTTTTTCATATAGTTCAGTGTCACGCTGTATATGCTTCCATATCGGGCCCTCATACCACTACTGATTTACAATCTTTCTGTTTTCCAGGCGACTGTGAATATCTGCAATTAATCCCTTAATATATCGTCTTAACATACTAGCATAGGCATTGGTTAAAATAATTACAACTGAAGTTAGGAAGATAACATAAATCTGGCGAATGTGACAGGACTGAAATTCGATTACTTGGACTCTCAAAATAATATGCAAAATTATTTTCTGAAGATGAAAAAACTTTATAGAACCATATTTAAATTTTCATAGTGAGCTATCAAACAATAGTGTCTGTCGACATACAGAGAGCGTCCTAGATAACTTCGCCACCTCATTTGTTTTCCAAAACAAATAACATGTGCAAAATGCGACAGGCCAGGGATGCATCTATGTCAGAGTCTCAGGCAGTGAGCAATAATGCACAGTCCCCACAATTAAACTAACGTCACTTTCAACAAGAAGCTACGTTTTTGAATGACATATGAGTGTTTTTTCTGCACAAATGAAAACTAGAAATACAATTAGTTATGGCAGACATGGTTTCACTGCTCTAAACCTTATACCCCTGGAATACTTACACTTTAAATAACAGAAACGGTGTCACATTTTCTGACGAGTGCTGTAATACTGCAATGCGGGTTACCTGCAGTCTTCTGAAGCCTCATTTAGGCAACCCTTGCTTTGTACGGGGGATAGGCAAAATAATGTCAACGTCTGTACCCATTCGGGAATGATTTATTAATGAGGGGTTGGACTCCCATTTGCCCGTAGTACACCTGCGATTGTTCTTGGAATACTGGCACATAATGATTGTATAGTTTCAAGTGACATGTTACGCCACTCTTCAATCAGAACCTCTTCTAACTCCTGTAGTGACGATGGAGGCGGAAATCGGCTCCAGAGTCTGCACTCCAATACCGCTACCAAAGGTTCGATAATGTTCAGGTCCAGAGATTGTGCTGGCCAGAGAAGACGCTGCAGTTCGGTTTCATACTCCTCATACCACAACTGTACTGTCCTGTCTGTGTGAATGGGTGCAAGCTTTCCCACCTGAACACCTAAAACTTTCACATGATCGTTGGCACTGTAACATGGTCTTTGAGAGTGATGATGGAACCAGCAGAATACCATAATATTGCTGCCCACAGCATCACACTTCCACTTCTCTGCTTAACCCTTGGCATCAAGCAATCGGGTTTGAATGCTTCTTTTGACGTTTTCCAGACGTTAATCAGGCCCGATGTTGGAAATAACGAAAACATTGACACGTCGGACCACAACACATTTTTCCACTGATCAGCTGTCCAGGATTTATGTTCTCGACACCATGTTTTACGCTTCTTTGCGTTGGTTGTCGTTACTTAAGGACTAGGTATAGCAGCTCGTCAATGAATTTTCGCTTTATGGAGTTCTTGGTGGACAGTGTCGAAGAGAGCTATTGCGCTCTGCAGTCACTTTAGCCACCATAGTTTTGTGTTGTTCTGACACGAGTCGTGATAGCGTACGATGATCTCTGTCATTTAGTTTTCATTTGCGCCCACTATTACATTTACCCGATGATGTCTTTCCATGTTTTGTGTAGGCTGTCATGACTATCGGAACAGTTACTCTTGAAACGTTTCATAAGTTGGCTGCCTTGATTACTGATGATCTAGCTAATAGGGCCTCCACAATCTGCCCTCTTTGGAACTCTGTTAGGTGTTTCACTGCACGTCGACCTCGGCCTCTGAATGCAAATGCCATGTGCACTACTCGTAAACAACGTGCACTGATGCCTAGCCTATACTGGACACGCACAGTCCAGCGCGACACGTGTTTTATCTGCATTTTTAACCGTGAGACACAACCATCTCATTACTTCCACTGTTGACATTATTTTGCCTATCCCCTGTACATTACGGCAGAAACTGTGGCGCCATTGCCGTCCATTAAAGTCCTCGTTATTTCAGTAGGTGCGAGGTTTAGAACGGTGAAAACAAGTCTGCCGTCCCTAATTGCACCTCTAGTTTTCACTTCCTTAGAAATAACAAACATGTTCTATTTAATAAAAATGTAACTTTTCATTGAAAGTTATGTTTGGTTACAGATTCTGCATTATTATCCACTGTTTGAGCCTTTGACATAGGTGCATCTCTGGCAAGTTGCATTTTTCACTCTTTCTTTCATTTCGGAAATATATGAGAATGCAGAGGTGGAAGGGACAGCTGTACATCTTCTCTAGTAAAATTTTCTACTGACTAAGCTAAGGGTTTATTTACATTAGGGCTCCGCGCGGGATTAGCCGAGCGGTCTTAGGCACTGCAGTCATGGACTGTGCGCCTGGTCCCGGTGGAGGTTCGAGTCCTCCCTCGGGCATGGGTGTGTGTGTTTGTCCTTGGGATAATTTAGGTCGTGTGTAAGCTTAGAGACTGATGACTTTAGCAGTTAGAACCCATAAGATTTCACACACACACATTAAATTAGGGCCAACTTTCAAAAAATGGTTCAAATGGTTCTGAGCACTATGGGACATAACATCTGAGGTCATCAGTCCCCTAGAACGTAGAACTACTTAAACCTAACTAACCTAAGGACATCACACACATCCATGCCCGAGGCAGGATTCGAACCTGCGACCGTAGCGGTCTCGCGGTTCCGAACTAAAGCGCCTAGAACCGCTTGGCCACCGTGGCCGGCGCCAACTTTCAGTTTTGGTATAATGAATATGAATGAAACCCACTGATGACACAGACATTTTGAAACGTCCCCTTTGAAAAATTTATACACGACTGAGCTTAAACTGACACACAATAGTTTTTTAAGCGCAACGCAATCTGACTTTCATAAATCCCTACAAATGAATGGCCCTGACTAACATTAACCTACGCCTTTCACAAATCACTTACCTCACAAAAATTTTCGTTACTCGAACTACTGCAATACAGCGAGCGCCACTACTGCCAGCTAAATAAAAGATTCAAACTACGGAAGGCACTAACTACTGATAGGTATAGTTAGCAAATGAAAGATTTTAATAGAGAACAAACAATGTATTTACCTCACTAGTCATAATATATATAGCAGTTCATGACACTAATTCTTACAAATTTCAAAACTCCGCCATCTCTCTCCCCACGTCCACCACTGATGGCTGCTCGCCTCCAACTGCCCAACGCTACGCGCTGTTAGCATCCAGCTGCCGCTGCTCAACACTACTATGGCAGACAACAATGCAAACTGAACACAGACTGCGCACAGCACAGCCAGTGATTTTTCATACCGAGCACTAAGCGGTGTTACCAATAAGAAAACCTAAACAGCCTACTTACAATTTACGTTCCTTATGACTAAAGGCCTCGCTCAATTTTGGCCTGGTTTCCCTCCGAGCTGCGTCCAAATCGGAAGGCAAATTACCTTGACCATGACTTATTGCTATTTTTCAGTCTTGAGATACGTTAAGTCACAGCAACACCCACACCTGTCCACAGACAGAACAGTTAAATACATATTCCAGTCACAGTATTCAACCAATTTACAACACATATTAAAAATAACATCTGGCTACCAATACAGTACTTGGAGCTTTAATCCACCAATTCATTTGTAACCTTGAAGCGAAAGACTTACAATGTAACTAACAGTTTTAAGCAGGGCAAATATTATGTGGAGGTAGTAGGTAATTGGCTTCCGCTGTGGTGGAAAGTGGGAGGACAGAAAGGACAGTCTTCACAGCAAAGTGAAACGCTCCAACCGTATTATGGTACTTATCTCTGCGATAACGACCACCACCATCAGCAGTCTGTTCGCCACAGCAGTAAAATACAGAGGGAAGCTAAATTCGCTCCACAGAGGTATGGGACTTGCACGGGATAAGACAACTGTGGGATTCTTCGGAGACTAAGGGAAAGTATTTGCTCCGCTTCTAGTAGCACTTCATCGTGGATCTCTGAAACAATGAAGGCAACTAAGCTCTTGTAAAAACCAAATAGCATTCCAGTTTACAAGAAGCTTCAATTGAGAGATCTGCACTGCACTGTGGGGTCTTGCCCACTCGTCTCGTATAGGGTGCCTATGGGATACTGTGTTCTCGGAATGCTATACAACAATTCAAGCAAATAACATTAGTAGTTTTATTTCAATAAAGCACATTGACAACACTTAACTTTGAAATAACAATGGTGCTGAAAGCGATGGGTAACATAAATCCTAGTCCTTTGCTATATACAGGGTGTTAGGGAAATGTACGGCCAAATTTTCAGGAAACATTCCTCACACACAAAGTGAGAAAATATGTTATGTGGACATGTGTCCGGAAACGCTTATTTTCCATATCAGAGCTCATTTTATTACTTCTCTTCAAGTCACGTTAATCATGGAATGCAAACACACAGCAACAGAACGTACCAGCGTGACCTCAAACACTTTGTTACAGTAAATGTTCCAAATGTCCTCCGTTAGCGAGGATAAATGCATCCACCCTCCGTCGCATGGAATCTCTGATACGCTGATGCAGCCCTGGGGAATGTCGTATTGTATCACACTCGTCCACAATACGAGCACGAATAGTCTCTACATTTGGTACCGGGGTTGCGTAGACAAGAGCTTTCAAATGCCCCTATAAATGAAAGTCAAGAGGGTTGAGGTCAGGAGAGCGTAGAGGCCGTGGAATTGGCCCGCCTCTACCAATCCATCGGTCACCGAATCTGTTGTTGAGAAGCGTACGAACACTTCGATTGAAATGTGCAGGAGCTCCATCGTGCATGAAGCACATGTTGTGTCCTACTTGTAAAGGTACATGTTCTAGCAGCACAGGTAGAGTTTGGTCTAGCTCCACTGGTAGGACGAGAGAGGGCGGAGGAGGCGAAGGCTCCATCACCATGGGGTCGCCCAGCGGTGTTGTGATGACACCCTCTCGCCGCTGCTGGAGCCGCACTGTCCGTTGGATCCGTGAATCTGGACGAAGAGAGACTGAGAGATCATCGTTTAGATAGACGAGCAGTTGATTTTGATGGCGGCGCTGCAGACCACCTGGACATTAAGTAACATACATGCAAGGGCTAAGTCGATGGACGATCTCGCTCGCGCCCACAGTCTGCTGCCGCTAAAACCCTGTAAAAGACAATAGCATGCGGCACGAAGCGATACTTGCGGCCTTCCTTCGGTGCCAGATGCTAAGGAGGGTGGAGCAGGTGGAGCAGTGTCCGATGACCGCGGCCGTGAAGCAATTCCGCCGGTGATGGTCCATCTCGTAGGTGCTAACGATATGAGGCAGGAAACAGTTGCAATGCTTGATCGCTGGCGTGTGCGGAGCGAAGTTTGACAATCTGCTACTTGAATGCTCTGGCAAAACATTCCGCTTCTCCGTTTGACATGGGCTATTCCTTTTATAACCCAATTACCTAAAGTATGAGTAACCAAAGGTAAAGACGCAACTTGTTTATTCGAATTGGATGCTGTTTGGAAGAGTAAGTACTCAGCAGTAACCGTTTGGTACGGTCGCAATTGGTTCAATAATGGCTCTGAGCACTATGCGACTTAACTTCTGAGGTCATCAGTCGCCTAGAACTTAGAGCTAATTAAACCTAACTAACCTAAGGACATCACACACACCAATGTCCGAGGCAGGATTCGAACCTGCGACCGTAGCGGTCGCTTGGCTCCAGACTGTAGCGCCTACAACAGGATGGCCACTCCGGCCGGCGGTCGCAATTGGGGTTTCTCGTCCTGGAAATGAGCCTAATCCCTGTAGAGCTGCGATTGTAATTCTAACTCGTTACAATGGTCTGTTACCGAGGTCCCAAATCTATTCCATGATAGGCATATTGAATGGGGACTCCTAGCATAAGATTTTGCAGCAGTTGCATGGATAAGAGCAGGTAGCACAAGATAGGAGTGGGGAAGTTCGTCCTGAAACTTCAAAGAAGAAGAAGCAGATTACGCAGAGGCGTGCTGAGTTCGGGTCATCAGCGGCAATCACCGTCGGAAATCTGGACGGTGGCATAGCGGCAATGGCGAAATTTAACCGACGGGAAGAAGATGCTGTGATATGCAAATGATTAGCTTTTCAGAGCATTCACACAAGCTTGGCGCCGGTGGCGACACCTACAACGTGCTGACATGAGGATAGTTTCCAACCGATTTCTCATTCACAAACAGCAGTTGACCGGCATTGCCTGGTGAAACGTTGTTGTGATGCCGCGTGTAAGGAGAAGAAATGCGTACCATCACGTTTCCGACTTTGATAAAGGTCGGATTGTAGCCTATCGCGATTGTGGTTTATCGTACCGCGACATTGCTGCTCGCGTTGGTCGAGATCCAATGACTGTTAGCAGAATATGGAATCGGTGAGTTCAGGAGGGTAATACGGAACGCCGTGCTGGATCCCAACGGCCTCGTATCTCTAGCAGTCGAGATGACAGGCATCTTATCCGCATGACTGTAACGGATTGTGGAGCCACGTCTCGATCCCTGAGTCAACAGTTGGGGACGTTTGCAAGACAACAACAATCTGCCCGAACAGTTCGACGACGTTTGCAGCAGCATGGACTATCAGCTCAGACACAATGGCTGCGGTTACCCTTGATGCAGCATCACAGACAAGATCGCCTGGCGTATCACCCGGCGTGATGGTATGGGGTGCCATTGGTCGCACGTTTCGGACACCTCTTGGTCGCATTGACGGCACTTTGAACAGTGGACGTTACATTTCAGATGTGTTACGACCCGTGGATCTACCCTCCATTCGATCCCTGCGATACCATACATTTCAGCAGGATAATGCACGACCGCATTTTGGAGGTCCTTTACGAGCCTTTCTGGATACAGGAAATGTTCGACTGCTGCCCTGGCCAGCACATTCTCCTGATCTCTCACGAACTGAAAACGCCTCGTCAATGGTGGCCAAGCAACCGGTTCGTCAAAATTTGCCAGTCACTACTCTTGATGAACTGTGGTATCGTGTTGAAGCTGCATGGGCAGGTGTACCTGTACACGCCATTCAAGCTCTGTTTGACTCAATGCGTATCACTCTATAGTAAATTGATTTCTTAGGATGGCTAGGATGTGTGGCTGCTGTGTACGGACGCAGGAGGAGCTGGCCACTCTTCGCGAACAGCTGAGCGTGTTGATGGCCGCGGTCAGCCGTCTTCAGGCTGCTGCCTCGGAGTGTAGCGGCAGTGGGGAGTCTGGTGCGTCGCATGGTGCACCCCAGGTGTTAGATGCTTCACCCACTGTCCCTGCTGTCGAGACATCTTCGCGGGTACCGGGCGCGGTTGGGCCACCCTCTCCCCAAGGGGAATGGCGGGTTCAGCGGCGTTCGCGGCGCACGAGGCGGAGGGTCAATGTGGAGGCTGGCCGTGTGGCATCGCCCGCTCTGCCTGTGAGTGGACATGTGGCTGCTCCTTCAGCAAGGTCCGAGCAGGCACACGGGGGGAGGGGTTTATTAGTTATTGGGAGCTCCAACGTTAGGCGGGTGATGGAGCCCCTTAGGGAAATAGCGGAAAGGTCGGGGAAGAAGGCCAGTGTTCACTCTGTCTGCTTGCCGGGGGGTCTCATCCGAGATGTGGAGGAGGCCCTACCGGCGGCGATAGAGAGCACTGGGTGCACCCGACTGCAAATTGTTGCTCATGTCGGCACCAATGACTCTTGCCGTCTGGGTTCAGAGGTCATCCTCAGTTCGTACAGGCGGTTGGCGGAGTTGGTGAAGGTGGAAAGCCTCGCTCGCGGGGTGGAATCAGAGCTAACTATTTGTAGTATCGTTCCGAGAACCGATCGCGGTCCTCTGGTTTGGAGCCGAGTGGAAGGCTTAAACCAGAGGCTCAGACGATTCTGCGGAGAGCTGGGGTGCAAATTTCTCGACCTCCGCTATCGGGTGGAGAAATGTAGGGTCCCCCTGAATAGGTCAGGCGTGCACTACACGCCGGAAGCGGCTACGAGGGTAGCGGAGTACGTGTGGAGTGCACATGGGGTTTTTTTAGGTTAGAGAATTCCCTCCCTAGGCCCGACAAGACGCCTCCTGAGACGCGGCAAGGCAGGAGTAGGCAAAATGCAACAAGGAATAACAATATTAATGTGCTAATAGTAAACTGCAGAAGCGTCTATAGAAAGGTCCCAGAACTGCTCTCATTAATAAACGGTCACAACGCCCATATAGTACTAGGAACAGAAAGTTGGCTGAAACCAGACGTAAACAGTAATGAAATCCTAAACTCTGATTGGAATGTATACCGCAGAGATAGGCTGGACAGTGAAGGGGGAGGCGTGTTTATAGCGATAAGAAGTGCAATAGTGTCGAAGGAAATTGACGGAGATTCGAATTGTGAAATGATTTGGGTGAAGGTCACGGTTAAAGCAGGCTCAGACATGGTAATTGGATGTCTCTATAAGCCCCCGGGCTCAGCAGCTGTTGTGGCTCAGCACCTGAAGAATAATTTGGAAAATATTTCGAGTAGATTTCCCCACCATGTTATAGTTCTGGGTGGAGATTTTAATTTGCCGGATATAGACTGGGAGACTCAAACGTTCATAACGGGTGGCAGGGACAAAGAATCCAGTGAAATATTTTTAAGTGCTTTATCTGAAAACTACCTTGAGCAGTTAAACAGAAAACCGACTCGTGGCGATAATATATTAGACCTTCTGGTGACAAACAGACCCGAACTATTTGAATCAGTTAATGCAGAACAGGGAATCAGCGATCATAAAGCGGTTACTACGTCGATGATTTCAGCCGTAAATAGAAATATTAAAAAAGGTAGGAAGATTTTTCTGTTTAGCAAAAGTGACAAAAAGCAGATTACAGAGTACCTGACGGCTCAACACAAAAGTTTTGTCTCTAGTGCAGATAGTGTTGAGGATCAGTGGACAAAGTTCAAAACCATGGTACAATATGCGTTAGATGAGTATGTGCCAAGCAAGATCGTAAGAGATGGAAAAGAGCCACCGTGGTACAACAACCGAGTTAGAAAACTGCTGCGGAAGCAAAGGGAACTTCACAGCAAACATAAACATAGCCAAAGCCTTGCAGACAAACGAAAATTACGCGAAGCGAAATGTAGTGTGAGGAGGGCTATGCGAGAGGCTTTCAATGAATTCGAAAGTAACGTTCTATGTACTGACTTGGCAGAAAATCCTAAGAAATTTTGGTCCTATGTCAAAGCGGTAGGTGGATCAAAACAAAATGTCCAGACACTCTGTGACCAAAATGGTACTGAAACAGAGGATGACAGACTAAAGGCCGAATTACTAAATGTCTTCTTCCAAAGCTGTTTCACAGAGGAAGACTGCACTGTGCTTCCTTCTCTAGATTGTCGCACAGTTGACAAAATGGTAGATATCGAAGTAGACGACAGAGGGATAGAGAAACAATTAAAATCGCTCAAAAGAGGAAAGGCCGCTGGTCCTGATGGGATACCAGTTCGATTTTACACAGAGTACGCGAAGGAACTTGCCCCCCTTCTTGCAGCGGTGTACCGTAGGTCTCTAGAAGAGCGAAGCGTTCCAAAGGATTGGAAAAGGGCACAGGTCATCCCCGTTCTCAAGAAGGGACGTCGAACAGATGTGCAGAACTATAGACCTATATCTCTAACGTCGATCAGTTGTAGAATTTTGGAACACGTATTATGTTCGAGTATAATGTCTTTTCTGGAGACTAGAAATCTACTCTGTAGGAATCAGCATGGGTTTCGAAAAAGACGATCGTGTGAAACCCAGCTCGCGCTATTCGTCCACGAGACTCAGAGGGCCTTAGACACGGGTTCACAGGTAGATGCCGTGTTTCTTGACTTCCGCAAGGCGTTTGACACAGTTCCCCATAGTCGTTTAATGAACAAAGTAAGAGCATACGGACTATCAGATCAATTGTGTGATTGGATTGAGGAGTTCCTAGATAACAGAACGCAGCACGTCATTCTCAATGGAGAGAAGTCTTCCGAAGTAAGAGTGATTTCAGGTGTGCCGCAGGGGAGTGTCATAGGACCGTTGCTATTCACAATATACATAAATGACCTGGTGGATGACATCGGAAGTTCACTGAGGCTTTTTGCAGATGATGCTGTGGTGTATCGAGAGGTTGCAACAATGAAAAATTGTACTGAAATGCAGGAGGATCTGCAGCGAATTGACGCATGGTGCACGGAATGGCAATTGAATCTCAATGTAGCGAAGTGTAATGTGATGCGAATACATAGAAAGATAGGTCCCTTATCATTTAGCTACAAAATAGCAGGTCAGCAACTGGAAGCAGTTAATTCCATAAATTATCTGGGAGTACGCATTAGGAGTGATTTAAAATGGAATGATCATATAAAGTTGATCGTCGGTAAAGCAGATGCCAGACTGAGATTCATTGGAAGAATCCTAAGGAAATGCAATCCGACAACAAAGGAAGTAGGTTACAGTACGCTTGTTCGCCCAATGCTTGAATACTGCTCAGCAGTGTGGGATCCGCACCAGGTAGGGTTGATAGAAGAGATAGAGAAGATCCAACGGAGAGCAGCGCGCTTCGTTACAGGATCATTTAGTAATTGCCAAAGCGTTACGGAGATGATAGATAAACTCCAGTGGAAGACTCTGCAGGAGAGACGCTCAGTAGCTCGGTACGGGCTTTTGTTGAAGTTTCGAGAACATACCTTCACCGAAGAGTCAAGCAGTATATTGCTCCCTCCTACGTATATCTCGCGAAGAGACCATGAGCATAAAATCAGAGAGATTAGAGCCCACACAGAAGCATACCGACAATCCTTCTTTCCACGTACAATACGAGACTGGAATAGAAGGGAGAACCGATAGAGGTACTCAGGGTACCCTCCGCCACACACCGTCAGGTGGCTTGCGGAGTACGGATGTAGATGTAGATGTAGATATCAAGGCCGTTATTAGAGCCAGAGGTGGTTGTTCCGGATACTGATTTCTCACGATCTATGCTCCCAAATTGTGTTAAAATGTAATCACATGTCAGTTCTAGTATAACATATTTTGCCAGTGAATACCCGTTTATCATCTGCATTTCTTCTTGGTGTAGCAATTTTAATGGCCAGTAGAGTAATTGCGCAGATAGCGTTAATATGTATGAGTTTGCTACGTCATCGTCAGTGATGGAGCTTCCACCTATTAAGCAGTCACATAGCATGTGTTGTTTAAATAATCTCATTGGGGCATATAGTCGAAAAACTGAATGTGGTGATGTTAATACGATATTGAAATCAGAGACAGGAGGTATAGTCGTCGATGATTCAGTGGCATGGTTAAGGGAAATTCTGAAAAATTTCGACTCTAAAATGGGGATATTGGGTATAGAGATAGGTGATGTTGGGTAAAGAGATAGGTGATGTTAATACGATATTGAAATCAGAGACAGGAGGTATAGTCGTCGATGATTCAGTGGCATGGTTAAGGGAAATTGTGAAAAATTTCGACTCTAAAATGGGGACATTGAGTATAGAGATAGGTTCAACAAAATCACGGATAAGTTCAGTAGAGACAAGTGTAGCCGAAACGGTAAAATCTGAGGTGAAGAACATTAAATCAAATCTTGAAGGGACGATTGAGTCAAAATTAGGGGCTATAAGGGCAGATGCAGGTCAAATTTATGAAGAGGCTAGACTGGTCAACACCGGAGTCGAGACAGTGGAAAAGATACATTACGAACTGAGTGTGTACGTAAAGAACTGTGTGCTGAGGGAAAATGTACTTGAGGAAGTGGCCACTAAGTCTGTTAACATTTTCTCAGGTAGAGTAGTAGAATGTCAGAAAGAGGCGCTCAAGAATAGAGAATATTTTGAATCTGTATTAACTGTAGAAGCTGCGCAGCATAAACAGCAGTTTAAAGACGTAAGGACAGAATTAATTTTTTTGGCAGCCAAACAGGCTGCCGTTATAATAGGTGTACCATGGTTTAATTCAGATACAATGAGGTGTTTTTCAAATGATGAAAAATACCATTTAGTTTCTTTTCTTGCTGCATATAGAGATGATTTTGTGAGAGAAAAGTCAGAACAGGCAAAAATTAAATTCGAGAAAAGACATCTTGAGGGTAGCGCAGATTCATGGGCAAATTAAAATGAGAGCTTCATTTACTATCTTTGAAGTCTTTCAGACTTGTTTACTGAACAAATACTGGAGAGAAGCGAAGCAAATGCGACTTCAGAATGAGTACCGAACCGGACCATGTTTCAGACATAGAAGTAGGTCGGTGTGGGGTTTTTGAGTGCATGACCTATCAAGTTGATGCATATAAATCGTCCACTGGGAGTGTTGACGGCGGCATAGAAATAATTGCGTCACCTAGTAATGAATTTTATCATGTATTGGCGGGTGTGGGTGATTTATTTTTAAAAGGAGGTGGAGACGATGTTTCAGGTGCTGAAGTTGCGACGATTGAAGATTCTGATTTTAATATATCGTAGAAAGGAATTTGTGCAATTATTTCTATTGATGAAAGTGAACCGAATGTTCTTGAAGAAATCATGAATCATCAGTGGGTGTTGAAGGAAGAATCTGAAAGTAATGTGTTAAGCAGTATATTAGAATGCAGAGCGTCTGAGCAATCTAAGAGTAGAGAAAATGTAACTGAGAAAAAGATAGACCCATGTTTGGAGCAATTCGAGTGTACTGTAAATTCTAATGTGCAACGATGCAGAAGCGACAATATATATGGTAT
Organism: Schistocerca gregaria; assembly: GCF_023897955.1. Classification (NCBI taxonomy): domain Eukaryota; kingdom Metazoa; phylum Arthropoda; class Insecta; order Orthoptera; family Acrididae; genus Schistocerca; species Schistocerca gregaria. Next base: position 834,724,715 of record NC_064922.1, read on the forward strand.
ATTGGCGGAGGTTGACAGAGTTATTGGTGGTGAATTGTCTAATGTATCGACGCATGTAATGGATGTTTTAAGTAAAGTAGATTATGTTAATGGATTTAATTGTGATAAAGTTTGTAGTGCTTCAGGGGAAATAAGAGATGATTTGTTTAAGAGAGACGAAGTTTAATATGTTGGGGCTAATTTTGAGAACGTTGCCGCTAGTAATACCGTTACTTCAAAGGAACAGAACTGTATTTGATGCTTACGAGGACGACGAAACGAACGATGATTTAAAAGTGGTTCGGGAGAATATAGAAGTGGATAACGGTGAAAGTCATTACTGCCTCACCGAATTCACTGGACAAATATAAAGTAGCAAGAAGTTTTTAAGGGAAGAAAGACGAAACGAGAGCAATGGAAGAGTTTAATGAATTGTATGAAGCTGATAATGAAACTGAATGTTTTCCAAAGCAATAATGTGTACGACAGATATGGAGTAGAAAGGAACCAATATTGAAAATTATTTCTCAGGGAACAGTGTTTAAAGAGAGGAGAAATCAAAGACTCCCAACCTCTAAGTGCAAATGAAGGATGAGTGGTGAAGAAGGAAAGAAGGTTCAGACGGTGGTGTCTCTGGCGAGATAAATGTGAGAGGTGACGGCAGCTGAGTTGCATCTTGTAAAAAGAGAAGGGCATGCGTATTAACGTAAGCGTGTAAGTAAATGTATTTCATGTGTTTTTATAAGAATTTTGGAGGCTATTTCTGTTTGTAAAGGGCAAACCTGGTGAGTTTAAGATGTACGTAAGAAATATGGAGGCTCAACTTAGTACAAGGAGAGTGACTACGCTGCCGCACAACTGTTGGTGAGCGGAGGTTGGCAGAACTTAATTTATTTCGTTATTTGCGAAAGGCTAGATTAAATTCTGCTGTACGTGAGATTTTGGGGAAATTTCAAGCAGTTCTTTACACGTGATACTTGTAGCATTTTGGATGGGTTTCTCGTGAAATAAGAGTAGTTTATTTGTAATTCTTGTTTGCACAAATCTTTGTGCGTGGACATCAGACCTAACTAAAATTTTAATTGCTTGTGGGAGCATAAGCTAAGTTCTTGGGGTATATTAAGTAGTTTAATTATATAATGTAAGTTATTTTAGAAGAGCTATGAACAGATTTATGTACATAAAATTATGGGGATAAGTTCTCCATATGTTTGTGAGAATGAAGTCGGAAGGCAGACCGTAGTTTAGTGAAAATGGAGTGAAAATTGGATAACTGTAACTCGTTCAATCTAAGTATGCCTGGTTAGGTGTAAGAGAGGGCCTGAAGGCCCTAATCTTGCCAGGTAAAATAAAGGCACAAATAAATAAATAAATAAATGATCAAGCTATCCGCTGGGTTAAAACTGAAAGTTAAAATGGGTGATTTCTACTCTTAGTTTTAAAGTTTCTAATTAGACGCCGTAAAATTATAAAGAAATGGTAAAATATTAGTTGATTTATAGTTTCGAACAAACTTAATAGCTCGAAAGAAGTGTTTTCTAGTGAGAATATGGACCGTGTTTGAAATGTCGAACTGATTAAAAAGTGTTTTGCCTACGCTACAAATCAATATTTTGCTTGCCATTCTGTTTGTGAATGTATATGATCTATGGGGATACGGCAAGTTGTGTGATTACTGTAACTACACCGTACTGGTGGAGACTGCAGACTGACGCACTTTCCGGCACAGTAAGTGGCCAAGGGCGTCATTAATTTCGGCAGAGCTGACTAGACTGCGACAAATGTAAACTTCGTTTCCATCCAACTTCCTTAGTAATGACCATGGTTTTCTACTTGATGTTTGAAAAATTGAGTGACTCAACAGTCTCCGTCCACCTAATTCGCCTTGCTGTATGGATGTTATGAAATTCATCATACTGTTTCTCAGTAGTTTCATTCCAACCTGCAATACACTACTTCCGGTAGCCCCCTAGGGATTACCTCCTTTGCTGCACTTATCATAGCTCCAACAAGTCTCTCATACTTTTCTGATTTTGGGGGAATTCAGCCAACACTTTTGTTCAAATACATCCCGCTTTGCTTTTCTGAAATTTCATCTAGGTCGTGGAAAGGATGAAACGAGTAGGATATTTGTCCCAATTTCAAATAAGATTGGATGTTGTTGGCTGTGTGGAAAGTCTTGTAATAAGAACCGCGAACTTTGGACACGTAAATTATTTTCATTGGTTGTCACAAAGCGTAGATCAGGATTACACTCCTGTCTCCAAGCTACTGATACGAACGTTCCTTTTTCCTTTGCATCAAACACCAAATGTAAGTTGTTGTCTTCTGCCAAGTTAACAATTACTTCACCATTTATATCACTTTTCTTATACCTCTTATACGTATGATGGCTTTTACAATCTCCGAGGTATATGGCGGTGTGCTGGGATACCGGGATGACCTGTGGAGGTCAAGAAATAGCTGTGGTTTGTATACATTAATTACTGTCAGTTCACCTATATTTACTGAAACTTCGTGGATGTCATTACATCACATACACAACGTAGATGTGCTTTCTAGACTTACCTTCTTGACTTACGATCGTACATATGTTGCCAATCAGTAAGCATGGTGGTATGTTGCTTCTAGTAATTCAAAGCCAGGAATTTTTCCTCTCTGATTCATCTACTCTTCATTTTCAGTATGAGATTCCTGAACAACAACAACAGCGATGTTATATTTTGATAAAATGTTCCGTAAGACTTGCCATTTTCATTCACTTATGCCTTCAATGTTGATTTGACATATTTTGATGACTGGTCCAAAGTTTATAACAGGAGGTTCCTGAGAAGAACCGTGCGAGCCCATGTCGTGTGACGATTTCATTTTAGCCAGGAGATCTTTGAAATTATCTGGCTGCCTCAGCTTATCAGCTTTAGATATTTGCCTTGAAGTGACTGCTCTTTAACACGTCTCAGAGGACACGTGTGACCTATAGTATTTCTCGCACACGAACAATCATTGTCCCCCTTAGGTACAGTAAATGTATCCTGATAAGATGTTATATCCTAGGAGGTCATGCAGTGTCATACACCACCGCATAGATACTTGAACGTGTTCTAATAAGTTTGTAGGGTGTTCATGTACGTTGCGTATTTATTTATCATGATGTCTGACAAATTTGGCGCGACTTAATGAGCCAGATTAGCTTGTAAGTAGGCTGTTTAGGTTTTCTTATTGGTAACGCCACGTAGCGCTCTGTATGAAAAATCACTGTCTGTGCCGTGTGCAGTCTGTGGCTGGTTTGCATTGTTGTCTGCCATTGTAGTGTTGGGCAGCGGCAGCTGGATGCTAACAGCGCGTAGCGTTGCGCAGTTGGAGGTGACCCCCCAGCAGTAGTGGACGTGGGGAGAGAGATGGCGGAGTTTTGAAATTTGTAAGAATTGATGTCATGAACTGATATATATATATATATATATATATATATATATATATATATATATATATAATGACTATTAAGGTAAATACATTGTTTGTTCTCTATTAAAATCTTTCATTTGCTGACTCTGCTTATCAGTAGTTAGTGCCTTCCGTAGTTTGAATCTTTTATTTAGCTGGCAGTAGTGGCGCTCGCTGTATTGCAGTAGCTTGAGTAACGAAGATTTTTGTGAGGTAAGTGATTTGTGAACTGTATAGGTTAATGTTAGTCAGGGCCATTCTTTGTAGCGATTACTGAAAGTCAGATTGCGTTGCGCTAAAAATATTGAGTGTCAGTTTAAGCACAGTCTTGTATAATTTTTCTAAGGGGGCGTTTAAAGCTGGATAATTCTAATTAAGTAGACGTGTATAACTTTACTTGTAGGTAGGTGAGTTATTCGTCCACCTAGTGGTAGTATCGAGGAGAGCTGAATTTATTGCTTGACTAGGAATGAGATGGTGTTAGTGTTAGTACTTTGCAGCGGTGGCTTATTAAATTGACAGTTCGGTCATTTTCACACCTGTCAGCACCTGCTTTCTTTGGGATTGGCATTATTATATTCTCCTTGAAGTCTGAGGGTTTTTTAACTATCTCATACACCTTGCTCACCGGGTGGTAAGGTTTTTGTCATGGCTGGCTCTCCCAATGCTGTCGGTAATTGTAATAGAATGGTGTCTACCCTGAGGTCTTGTTTCGACATAGGTATTTCAGTGCTTTGTCAAATTCTTCACGCAGTATCATATCTCCCATTTCATATTCCTCCACGTCCACTTCCTTTCCATAATATTGCCCTTAAGTACATCGCCCTTGTATAGACCCAATATACTCCTTCCACCTTTCTGCTTTGCCTTCTTTGCCTCGTTTCCTATCTGAGCTCGTGATATTCATATAGGTAATTCTCTTGCGTATTAGAAACTGTAAAAACTGAGTCTTACTTTGATTTAGCGTTAATCTATTTTCTGCAAGCCATGAACATATGTCATGAACTGTACTATTTCAAACAGAGCCAATGTTGCACACACAATCCCCTACTATCAAGCTAGTGTCATCAGTAAACAGAAATATTTGGGAGTTACCTTTAATACGAGAGGGCGTATCATTCATATGAATAAGGAACAATAAGGAACAACAGGGAACAAGAGTGTCCCCAACACTGATCCCTGGAGCACCCTCCATTTGACCGTGCCCCATCGTGGCACAACAGTACAATGGACTTCAAAACTCATTGTCTTCAACATGCTTGATGCAGCCTTGAATTCATTTTGTTGGTCGCCTTCTTAGGTGATGTATGTGCCATTTGCGTCCAATAATACGACACGATGCAGCAGGGCCAAACATACATAGCTTGTGTTAAAATAATGGTTACTGACTTGCACAGTTTAAATAAAATAAAATCGATCAATTTAATAAGCACGATAAAAACTGTTCTTAAACACCTGTTGAAATCTGTATAACAAATGCTAAATGTTAAGAAAATTTCTGTTGATGTAAATACTTAATTGAATCAAAACTTGCCAAACTTTGAACCCGCGAGGATATCCTGTACAACAATTTCTCTTTTGCTATATAGATTCATACCAACGTGTAACATTAAGGCATAACATAATGCGCACAAGTAACAATACGATAACTTGTACGACTTGAACGCTCAGCAATGAAGACACGAGGCACACTAACCTCTGACTAAGGAATAATCCATTTGATGCCAGTATGGGTAGGTACTAATTAAGAAGCAAACAATTAATACAAACAGAGCCTCGCCATCTAAACATTCCCTGAGAACAAACGCACATGGAACCCTCCTTTGTAAGAATTAATCTTCACAATCAGCATACAAAGTACAAGTATGATCAAAATGGCTAATAAGGGAATACAGAATTAATAAGGCGGATTCTCCAGCAATCTGATCGCGCACTAATTACAGAGCGACCCAATTTTACAAGTTGGACTTCGTATTTCGAGCGAAAGGTACATCCGCCAAGGCGGCGGACGAACGAGCTAGAAATCTTAACGACCTGACGGAGCTAGGGACAAAGAGAACAGCAGTACTCAAGAACGAGATCGAGGCAGAAGGTCAGGAACGTCGAGCCCGTTCTAATGCAACGCAGTTCCACTGGCAACGGCCAAATCGTCAAGCCCCGGTGCCACATCCCACCGTAACGGAGGAAGTACACTGCGCTCCGCCTAACTGAAGCATAAATCAACTACAACAGCACACTTGCAATTGCACAATTAAATTAGATAAAAGAATAAAACGTAACACTGAAACAAGAAGGACAGTCAATTGTTTTTTAACTCAACCCTTAAGAATTCATTTAAACACTGCAAGACACGCTTAAATAAGATTGCTCCTTGAAACGTAATAACAACAGCTGAGTATTGCCTTCAACCAGAAAGAGTCCACCGGAACTACACTTTCATGGATTCTGATGTAGTTTTACAGCATAGTATTTCGTTACTTGTTAATTAAGGTACAAATTTTGGTACTTAATGACAAATATTACAACGATTTTAAAAATACCATCACTCAATAATGAGGAGCTCACCGGGTTTTCTTACGTAGAGCTGTAGATCGGCCATCAAGTTGTAGGAAACTTAAGCTGGAACTCCCAAGCGCCGTTACCATATCACGTGTGGCGTAACTTTGATATATCAGACTCGTCACTGAAGACAACATTTGTTGACCACTAACAAATACACACTACTGGCCATTAATTATTACACCACGAAGATGACGAGCTACGGCGGCGAAATTTAACTGAGAGGAGGAAGATGCTGTGATAAGGAAATGATAAGCTTTTCAGAGCATTCACATAAGGTTGGCACCGGTGGCGACACCTACAATGTGCTGACTTGAGGAAAGTTTCCAACCTATTTCTCATACACAAACAGCAGTTGACCGGTGTTGCCTGGTGAAACGTTAATGTCATGCCTCGTGTAAGGAGGAGAAATGCGTACCATCACGTTTCCGACTTTGATAAAGGTCGGATTGTAGCCTCTCGCGACTGCGGTTTATCGTATCGCGACATTGCTGATCGCGTTGGTCGACATCCAGCGACTGTTAGCAGAATATGGAGTCGATGGGTTCAGGAGGGGAATACGGAACGCCGTGCTCGATCCCAACGGCCTAACAGTCGAGATGACAGGCATCTTATCCGCATGGCTGTAACGGATCGTGCAGCCAAGTCTCGATCCCTGAGCCAACAAATGGTGACGTTTGCAAGATAACAACCATCTGCACTAACAGTTCGACGACATTTGGAGCAGCATGGAGACCATGGCTGCGGTTACACTTGACGCTGCATCACAGACAGGATCGCCTGCGATGGTGTACTCAACGACGAACCTGGGTGCACGAATGGCAAAACGTCATTTTCTCCGATGAATCCAGATTCTGTTTACAGCATCATGATGGTCGCATCTGTGTTTGGCGACATCGCGGTGAACGCACATCTGAAGCGTGTATTCGTCATCGCCATACTGGCGTATCACCCGGCGTGATGGTATGGGGTGCATTGGTTACACGTGTCGGTCACCTCTTGTTCGCATTGAAGGCGCTTTGAGCAGTGGACGTTACATTTCAGATGTGTTACGACCCGTGGATCTACCCTCCATTCGATCCCTGTGAAACCCTACATTTCAGCAGGATAATGCACGACCGCATTTTGCAGGTTCTGTGCTGTCCTTTAAATATACAGAAAATGTTCGACTGCTGCCCTGGCCAGCACATTCTCGAGGTCTCTCACTAATTGAAAAGGTCTGGTCAATGGTGGCAGAGCAACTGGCTCGTCACAATACGCCAGTCACTACTCTCGATGAACTGTGGTATCGTGTTGAACCTGCATAGGCAGCTGTACCTGTACACGCCATCCGAGCTCTGTTTGACTCAATGCCCAGGCGTAGTTAGGCCGTTATTACGGCCAGAGGTGGTTATTCTGGCTACTGATTTCTCTGGATCTATACACCCAAACTGCGTGAAAATGCAATCACATGTCAGTTCTAGTATAGTATATTTGTCCAATGAATACCCGTGTATCATCTGCATTTCTTCTTGGTGTAGCAGTTTTAATGGCCAGTAGTGTAATAAACACCTGTTTAAATCGGATACACACTACATGCCCAGGCGGACTATTAATGCCAGGAGACGCTTTTGCAAGCTCTTCTTCTTAACTTGCACTGCGTAGCGATAAAAGGCAAAACACCACTCCTCGAGTCGGAGCCCTAAACCTTTCCGCCGTCTCCGGCGTCAGCACTGCACAATGAGGAAGCGCACCAGGTAAGGGGCAACCTCCCGACCCCGTTGTTACCGCAACCGACCAACAACACCGTGAGGCTTCCTGCTTAAACAGTCGAACCCGCTGTGAACAATCAACTCGCGGCCGGCCAAAGCGATAACACTATAAGAAAGGGGTACCGATGACAGCCGAGCGACTATCAATAAACTACTGTCTTCAGTTTGTCATGTTTCTCTTTCATTCATGCTATAGGGATAAGTGTGCTGCTCAGCCATTTTCAACAGTTAAAACTATAGACTTTAAAAGAGCGATGGACGATATGAAGAACATCATAAACGTCCTAGAGCAGTAGTAACAGTTATGGATTCTGTTTCCCTGCAATTGGTCTTCCAAGCTCAAGAAATTGCTGAGCAATAGGATGCGTGAATGAAAACACCACGTTTGGGTTCTCGACAGCTGTAGCAAAATAAACACCTGACTGTTCAGTCCACTGTCAGAAAATGTCATATCTGATCTGAACGAGACACTCTCCCTAGATGTGCTGAATCTCTCGAGTTTAATCATTTTCCTGCCGAGTACAACTTAAAATGAAGAAGATTTTGTGAACGTGAAAGAAACAGTAGAGGTACATAACTAGTTTCTGGGTACTTTTGTCTGTTTTGTAGAGCTAGAAATCAAGCTATAGATGGCTGGATTGATGGAAGCGTTGTCTCAAGGCTAGTCTTGACATTTCTCAGTGTATGAAGTCACCAGATGTCAGTCACTGAACTCAATCCTTACAGTGGCACGGTTCTAAAAATGCTCAGCCAGCTACCACTTAGTGGTTTAGTGTGTTCTCAATCATTCATCGTGTTGAGCACTTGGCTTAGAATAACCACGGGCAAAGAATGACCCACTGGTCTTCCTTCATTCCATATTCACTGTGATATCGGTATTGATGTTGATGTATTTATTACGAGAGTCTCAAAGAGTGAAAAGAGACGGCTTGACTTTGTTTTGTGAGTTACTTATACTAAAGTAACAACGTATTTTGATAATCTTTATTAACATCAGAAAAACTCTATTCAGCTATGGAACGTTTTATTTGCGCGAAGGGGGATGGGGTGAGGAAGGGGCAGGAGCCTGGAGAATCTACATAAAAAGTAAACTACAAACAGCAAAAAATTGAGGAGGTGTAGGTGGTGTCTTTGATCGCTCTTGCACCCTCCATCCCCCTCCCCCCTACCACTCAACAGACGTGTCGACAGCGAAACATCTTGAAAATCATGAACAATATGAGACACCCTCCTCTTCCAGTTCAAATTCAAATGGCTCTAAGCACTATGGGCCTTAACATCTGAGGTCATCAGTCTCCTAGACTTAGAACTACTTAAACCTAACTAACCTAAGAACACCACACACATCCTCGCCCGAGGCAGGAGTCGAACCTGCGACCGTAACAGCAGAGTGGTTCCGCATTGAACTACCTATTACCGCTCCGCCACACCTGCCGCCCCTCTTCCGGAAGCGACACCAGGATATGCCCATGAAGTCACCCAGTTAAAGACTGATTGAAACGCTGCCTAAAAATCATGGGAAAAAGTCTGCTTTTGAGAGCTCTCTTCGTCTCTATAATGTTTAGGTCAGGCGTGAAAAAATTATACAAACATACCACTAGTGCGAAATTGGAATTCAGTACCAATGCACTCGAGACAAATATCACATGAATTCATATAAAATAACTAGGTAAGAACTTCAGTATTGAACACGTGGCGCAAATTTACACAGCCTGTGTAGCACTGATCAAGAATTTGATGGCTGCAAATTTAACTGTTCATTCGGCAGAACACCATGTTCTGCAATCATTTACTTTGTAAAGATAAATTAACACCAATAACATGTAGTGGAGAGGAACTCCTAAATGTAAAAATTGGAAAGTTAGACTTAAAACCCGTCTATAGCACCATCTAACCTGCACTGCCGCCATCTCACCAAACCATCGCGTTATGTGCTTTCCCCACGACCAGTTCAAATGAATGACATCGCACGAACAAGTGTCCGAAAAGCCCAGAAAGAGCGTTCCCCCGCTCTTCTTCTTCCAACACCTTCGCGTCGGAGGCTGTCTAAGAGGTCGCGTTATGTGCTTTCCCCACGACCAGTTCAACTGAATGACATCGCACGAACAAGTGTCCGAAAAGCCCAGAAAGAGCGTTCCCCCGCTCTTCTTCTTCCAACACCTTCGCGTCGGAGGCTGTCTAAGAGGTTGGCACTCACGTCACACATTACTCAGCTTGTGTGTGTGCGCTGTACTTTACAGCGAATACTTCCCCTGGCTGCAATCTTTGCTGCAACACCCGGCATCTTTGGCAGACGACTGGCTATGAAGCGAATGCAGAACTAAAGCATGCAAATTGGGAGCCATTATCTACTCAGTGCTCTTCCTTTATTTTTTGTCAATAAGACATACAAAATATTTTCTATATTACTGTGAACGGGATAATCTCTTATATGTGGGACTCTTAGATCAGCAAGTACCGCAAATTATACGAGAATTGCCTTTTTCGTTGTCAGGCCTCGTTTCTGTAGCAGCAGTTATACAAGTAATGTAGATCATATACCGTCTTTTGCGAATTTAATTAAGCTTTCCTTTAGACTACATGTGTTTCTTTTTATTCTTCAGTAGTTGAATTTTGGCTTTCCTATTTCATTCCTGGACGTTTCTGATCATGTTATTACCCTTGTAAGGTACCTCTAGTTTGATCGTAAGGCAGTAATCAGACTGGATAAAATTAATTCAAGTCCTTTTGAACCATGTGAAGGATTTAGACAGGGGTGCGTTCCATCGCTGGTTATGTTTAACACCTGCCGACCGGAGTGGCCGAGAGGTTCTAGGCGCTACAGTCTGGAACCGGGCGACCGCTACGGTCGCAGGTTCGAATCCTGCCTCGGGCATGGATGTGTGTGACGTCCTTAGGTTAGTTAGGTTTAACTAGTTCTAAGTTGTAGGGGACTGATGACCTCAGAAGTTCAGTCCCATAGTGTTCAGAGCCATTTGAACCATTTTTTGTGTTTAACACCTATGGAGAGTATGTTATAAGAAAGACTCCATGGTGTTACTGGTGGTATCCGAATTGGAGGACGAAAAATCATTAATTTAAGACTCGCTGATGACACCACACTGTGAACAGAATCACAGGGGGAAATGAACGAACTACTGGATAGAGTTACAAAAGAAAGCGAGAAACTTGTATTGTCAATTAACAGTAAAAAAGACCAAGATCATGATAACTGACAGAGATTAGACACTACCAGCAACTGACATACTATCAGCTTATGAAGAAGCTGATCACTTTGTCTACCTGGACTCAGTGGTTCCGAAAGAGGGTGGCCCTACACGGAAAATACTATGTAGGATTATTTCGGGAAGGGATGCTGGATAGAAACTTACAGTGTTTCGAAAAGACCGAGCCCTAATCAGACAATTGAATTGAGAGTGCTGAAATGTCTGGCGTTTTCAATTTTCTTTTGTGGCACTGAAACATGGATGATAACTGGAGGGGTTCGCAAAACGATTTATGTTTTTGAGATACATAGGAGGGCGAACAAACGGACCAACAAATCAGTCCTTCAGGAACTCACGGTGGAGTAGAGATTGTTCAGTATTTAATGAATGTAACTCCATCTTCTGGTGGAGTATGCGACTACAAGTGTTCAGTGTTCAACAAACACAATACCAATCGCCGTTATATAGGTTTATTTGTAAGCAACCAGTAACGACGTTACACTGCGTCATCTTCAGGCCAAAACTGCTACAATCCAGTTACCTTCGTGTTACAAATACAGGAATGCGTTTAACTAGTCTGCTATATTTGTAACACAAAGGTTACTGGATTGGACCAGTTTTGGCCTGAAGATGACGCAGCGTAACATCGAAACTGGTTGCCTAGAAATAAACCTATATAACGGCGATTGGTATTGTTTTTATTGTCTAGTATTTGTCTCCAGTGAATACTGCAGTTCATTGGTCACATAATTAGACGTCAGAATGATAACTTGCAAAAGATGATCATCCAATGGATACTCGAAGGGAAAAGATTTCAGGAAAGGCCACAGATAAGATGAATAGGCCAGATAAAGAAGAAGACACACCAAACATGGGGCCAGCTAGTCCGTGGTGCACATGAGCGGGAAATACGGAGACAGATTGTTAAGAAGATTGTGTGATGGGTCACTAACGTTTAACTAAAAGACTGAGTATCAATGATGACTTCTATCCTAATGCCCTCCCACACATAGGTCTTCGATCTTATACAGATACTGCACTTCACTGACACTGAATACATTTTCGTTTTCTTGCTGGGTATTGTTGTATTCTCGCCGCCACTGTTGTCTCCTCGTTGCCACTGTAGACTCTTGTTCTGTAGGAATCAAGGGAGATGCTGTTGTTTGGTGGCAGTATCCCTTTTCTACAACACGACTGCACACACGTGTTAACGGGGTTCTTTATTTGCATAAACAGGAAGCTACTTACCTTAATGAGTCCAGGTGTTGTGGTACAAATTCTTCTCTAATAGTCCTTTTTAGCCTCACTACTGGTGAAGAGCAATGCCCATTAAGTGATGAATGACAGACACCAAACTAGGAAGCGAGTTAATGCACCAGTGACTGAGCTACTGACTAAGAATGAGACAGAGCTGAGTCCAAGCTCTCTGTTCTGTGGCAACAATCTAAATACTTGCGTCGAGAGGGCGTTGGTAGCCTGTTACTTGAGAGTATGTCTTTGACCTCTTGATCCAGCGTCTACTGTCTATAGTTTGCTACACCTTTGCCGACCAGAGTGCTCGCGACAGTTTACGCCAGAACATTCAGCCCCCAAAATGCCACACCACTGTCGTAGAGATGAGATGGGAGCTATGACTGTGGAGGACAGCATGCTCCTGACCGTATCCTGCTTGCAAGGCAAAAAGAACATCATCTGGAAAACTGCTGGCAGATCACACGTACAGGCCTGTGGGAGAGTCCTGGGGCGATGATGGCGATGGCGATGGCCGGTCCGGATCCATTGGGTCGGCGAGTGGGGACGGCGGCGGCGAGGGATCATCGTCCATCTGTTGCTCCTGGGGTGCCCTGGCGGCACAAGTGGGCAAATGACACACACGAATTTGGTTCTGGTGGTTACGCTGCAACCCATCGGGACCTGTAATAAAGTACACATAAGAGCCAATGCGCTCCTGGATCACGCCTCTATACCATCTCCTGTGATTGCCATAAACCCTGAAAAGAGCAAGATCGCACTGCGCAAAGCGATAGTTGCTGACGATTGGCGGCGGCGGATGTTGGGTGTTGGGTGTACCAAGTGTAGCAGTTTCCGACGGTGGCAGCCCTGCAGAAGTTCCACTTATGATGGTCCGTCTCGTGGGTGGGAGCGATATGAGGCGAGAAAGAGTTGCAGTTCCTGTTCCGGTGTGTGGGTGATGCGAAGCTTGGCCATCCGTTATTTGAAAGTGCGTACTAAGCGTTCTGCTCGTCCATTGGATTGTGTTCACAAAACTGTCCAAAATCACTGGAAGTCAGCTGTGGTCCATTGCCTGACACAAGAACTTCTGACAAACCTTCTATGCAAAATATAGAGGACAACGCTTGAATAGTGCTACACGAAGTGGGAGAAGCCATAGGCACCTCAAATTGCAACATGCTAAAAGAATCCACCACTATCAGCCAACAAGTGTTCCAAAATGGTCCAGCATTCGTTGCCAAGGCGATTGAGTGTTAGGCCAAGCTGAGAATGTCTGTGTGGGAGCGGATTGGTTTTCCGCGCATGCGCGGTACTTTGATGTCATCTGTTCGATATGGGCGTCCATGACCTGCCAAGTACTGTGCTGCCGCACTAATTGTGTAGTGTGAACAAATCCCCAATGTCCTAGGCGGAGCAACCGCAACACATCCTTTTGCAACACTTGGGGAATAAGGACACGCCATTGTCCACTGTATTCTGAAGTGTAATCACACCCTGTTGAACTGAAAGGTTATGCTGACGTGCAAAATCTAGGTGCTCAACTGAGTTCTGGATGCTGTTCAATAAACGAGGCCAATGCAACAAAATCTTGAGGTCTGGATCTGCTTCCATGGCCTGTGAAATTTTTCTTTAGTGCAAGGGAAAACATTCCAGTAATTCAGAGTCCAGCGCATCGATTTGGCAATAGATGCGTCGAAATCAGAGTCTGGGCCAATCAAAGGGCGACATATGGCGTCTGCACTGCCATGCTTTGCCGTAGGACTGTACACAATTTCATACTGATACTGCAAAAGCAACAAAGACCAACGTTGCGATTTTTGAGCAGGTGTAGGAACTAGCTTTGATGGATGAAACAATGACAGCAAAGGCTTGTGATTTGTCACTAAATATAACTTGCGACATGGTGGAACTTTGATGCAAAAGCAATAAGTCTGCCTTGTGCACCAATTCTGTGCGAAAGCACAGCGCCACTTTGGTAGGAAGAAGCGTCGACTTGCAAAACTGCTGGTTTGGCACGGCAAGAATGCACTGAACATCTGTCACGAAGTAAAGCATTTTTGAGTTTCTGAAATGCGTCTTGACAATATTTAGTCCGCACAAAAGGTACATTTTTGCGACGCAAGCGATGCAATGGAGCCGCAATCTGAGCAGTATTTGGTATGAACCAAATGTAGTACTTCACCTTACCTAGTACTGTCTACAGTTCAGACACATGGCGAGGAACAGGCAAATGAGACTGTTTACCAAACGACCTAAGTACTGTAGTTCAGTTTCAAGAATGCCACACTTTTCGAGGCGACGATTGAGGCCTGCTTCTGACAACAGTCGGAAAAGAGTACGCAAATGGGCAATGTGTTCCTCTGGTGTACGACCTGAGACGACAATATCGTCCAGGTCGTTTGAGCAAAATGGTACGTTTGCAGTCAGCTCTCGCAGGTAACAATGAAAAATGGCGGGTGCGGAAGGGCAAAATCAAATACTTGAACAGTCCAAAGTGTGTATTCACAACACTTTCTGTGGTTATCCATCCAACGGAAGTTGCAAGTAGGCATCATGTAAATCTATCTTAGAAAAGTAACGCCCTATACCAAGCCTGTCCATCAGTTCCTAGTTCTTCAGGACGAGATAACGGATAAGTGTCAAGTACTGTCTGTGGGTCGACTGTAGACTTGAAGTTAACACAAGTGCGTATGAGACCAGAAAACTTTGGCAACAAAAAGAGAGGACTTGCCCACTGACTATCTTCAGTGGGAGCAATTACACCATTATCTTCCATTTTTTTCAATTCAGTGGCTACTTTGTCTCATGCAGCTGAAGCGGGGAGCCTTTAAAAACGTAGGCTGTGGATTGTCTTTCAGTGTAATGCGCGCTACAAAGTTATTAGCTTTTCCCATTCTTCTGAAAATAGTTCAGTGAATTCTTTAAGTAAGATAGCTATATTGTCTTTCGGATTTACAGCAGTCACTGAAATTACATTGTCTTGGATGCCAAACAAATCAAAGGCATCTGAACCGAAAATGTTCTCGTTGTCTCTTGATTTCGACACAGTAAAATTCACTGTCCTAGTGTGAGATTTGTGAGTGGCAGGCAAACTGTCCAAGCACTGGTTTATCCTGTCCGTTGTAAGCAATGAGGTGCTTGCTAGGTTTAGAAAGTTGTGGTGAGCCTAACTGTTCGTATGTGGCTCGATTAAGCAAAGTTACTGAGGCACCTGTGTCTAACTGGAAGTTCACACATGGCCAGCAATTCGTAGTGAGATAAATAATTTGTTAGTGTTGTTGCACAGCAGAAAGGCGAGAAGGAGGCACAAGCTTGTTTTACTTTTGTCAGAGCTCGCTGTAGGTTTACAGTACCTTGAACACGATGAACTTGACAATGTGCTTGGAACTGAGTCAGATATTTGAGCCACATCACTTCTGTGTCATTAAATTGCCAGGAATGGTGGTATGCTGGTCGGCGGCGCTTTTTGGACTGGTTGGGTGCTTGGTTTTTGCGGCTGATGCAGCTTGTGCAGTCAGAAGTTGTACCACCGTCAGTAAGGCAGCAATTTGTTGGTTCTGAAACTGAAAAGTATGTTTTACTATCAAAAACAATCACAAATTTTTTTTATTCTGGTGACCGGTTTCGACCACAACCGTGGTCATCTTCAGAGCAATGAGTGAGAACCTCCTTCTGGTGACAAATCACAGTGATTTGCCACCATAAGAAGGTTCTTACTCATTGGTCTGAAGATGACCACAGTTGTGATCGAAACCAGTCACTGGAGTAAATAATTTGTAATCAAGACAGTTTTTGATAGTAAATGGTTCATATGGCTCTGAGCACTATGGGACTTTACATCTTAGGCCATCAGTCCCCTAGAACTTAGAACTATTTAAACCTAACTAACCTAAGGACATCACACAACATCCAGCCATCACGAGGCAGAGAAAATCCCTGACCCCGCCGGGAATCGAACCCGGGAACCCGGGCGTGGGAAGCGAGAACGCTACCGCACGACCACGAGATGCGGGCTGATAGTAAATGTTTGTAACAACATTGCTCACTGTTCACTCCCACAATCTATTCAAAAGTAATGAATAGCTCATGTTAGATCTATCACATAGAACGCCTGCGGCTGAGGCACGTGGGCAGGGAGTGCATGGGGCGGAGTAGCCGTAATTTACACAAATACATTAAAGCGAAAAAGCAAGCAAACCCTCTGAAAAGATAAATTTGATTAGTTCTGCGGCCCCCCTCATGGAATACATGCAAGAACGAACAACAACAAATTAGCAAACATGAACACCCCTGCAAGATAAAGCACAAGAGAAGCAAGCAAAATCTTAGGCCAAGTTGACTGACGTCGATCACTACTGAATTATCCTCTTCACCACAGTTGTATTCTCGCCACCACTGTTGTCTCCTCGTTGTCACTGTAGACTCTTGTTCCGTAGGAATCAAGGGAGAAGATGTTGTTTGGTTGCAGGCAACCTCTTTCTACAACACAACTGTAGACATGTGTTAACAGGGTTCTTTATTTACATAAACAGGCAGCTACTTAAGTTAATGAGTCCATGAGTTGTGGTAGAATCTCTTCACTAATAGTCCACATTAGCCTCGCTGCTGGTGAAGTACAAGTCCTCTAAGCAATGAATGACAGAAGCCAAACTAGGATGCGAGTTAGTGTGTCAGTGACTGAGCTAGTGAATGAGACAGACTGAGCTGAGACTGAGCTCTCCAGTCAGTGGTTATGTACTTGTGTCGAGAGGGCGCTGGCGGCTCATTGCTTGCTAGTCTGTCTTTCGCATATTTCCTGTTAGGCGCGCTTGATTCCACGCCTACTATCGATGTTCTGGCTACATCTTTGTCGACCGGGTTGCTGGCGACAGCTTACGCCAGCACAGGCAGATCCACGTACACCTCGTATAGTGTGTTTTGATGTCGTAGTATATGATCGTCTTTTGTTTTGCGCGTGGTTGTAGCGATAGACTTTTGATTTGGTTCTGTGGTTGTGACATTGCATCCTGCACCATCAAAACAAAGGTACACGAGGTTGAAATGGATCTACACAATGTGTAAACAAAGATGTATTGTCAGCGAAATTATGGGCACTGAAATCGAAGAGCTATATGTAGAACAACATCATGAATGCAGTGGCAAACACAAAATCTGGCCCCTTAAGATGCTTTGAAATAGAGTTGTCCCTTAAAGGGTTTCGAGCTGACTACCTGTACATCAAGAGCCACCATGGTACCGTATCGATTCGCCTGTAATTAGTATGAGTCTATGAAATGATTACGAAAACACAAAAATAGCTAAAGATAGCACTAATCATTTGACAGGACAAACGATGTTTTCGCAGAAGTTAGATCGGTGTCAGCCCGCACTGTGACTTGGCGCAGTGGACCTGAATAGCGAAGAAGAGCTGCACGTGTAAGACGGGAGGAGCCAGCGCTCCTGCGAGTCCCTTCCCTTCCCCCGGGGACTGGCGCCATTGTTTTGGGAAGATGAAGCAGGTGTGTCCTAATTACGCGGCCCGCCGGCGCGCCGGAAGCGGCCGCCCGCCCCTGCCGCAACGCAACCTTTCAGCGCAGCGGCTCTGGTTGCCTACCCTGCTGGCTCTGCCTCTACCGCCGCCGCAGCACAGGAAAGTAATGGTGCTTCCCAGGACAATGGGCAGGCGGCCGCCAAAGAGCGCCGTTATTGCAGGTGTAATGAACTGGCGCGCCAGTGCCGGATTAATCAGCGCGCACGCCGCCAGACGTCGCGCGCTCCGCTGGCCGGCGAGGCGGCCGGACGGCAAGCCACCGCCATTATTGCCCGCAGCTGCGCCGCTGTTTGGAATAAAGAGCCGCCTCCCTCCCGGCCCGAGACAGCGGGGCCATCTGTCCTCGGGCTTCTGCCTGCTACTGCCCGAAACAGGGGCTCGGAGTAGCTTCTGATGGATCTTGAAGACCTCGGCTGTAGACCGTGGCAAGAGAACATCAAAATTTTCTAAATCCAAGATGGCACAAATATTTCTTTATCTACAACGTTTCGACAGCTTTGCTGTCATATTCACCTCTTCAAAATTTTTTTGTTATAAATTCTGATAATTTTAAGTTGGAACCTCACGCCAGGTCGTCATGTAGTTAAAGTGCAGCACATTACAGAATGTTTTGCCACAAATAAAACATTTAAAATCAAAAATCACCTTATACACATTACCATTTCCGTATATGTAGCTCTTACAGGTGCTTATTGCGTCATAAAGAACACAGCACACAATAAAAATCACAGTAACACATGTGTTTATGTTAGCTGGACATCTTGCAATCACTGAAGATCCACCTTCGCCTAAGGTGGATCCATATTTGTCTAAGGTGGATCTACAGTGGTTAGAACATGTCCGGCTAAGATAACCATATGTGATGCTGTGATTTGTGTTGTGTGCTGTCTTCTCTATGACGTCACAATAACCTATGAGCGCTAAATAATCGGTCATTGCCATGTGCTCAAGATGCTTTTCGAAATTTTCCTGGAAGATTAAAACTGTGTGCCGGACCGAGACTCGAACTCGGGACTTTTGCCTTTCGCAGGCAAGTGCCCTACCAACTGAGCTACCCAAGCACGACTTATGCCCCGTCCTCACAGCTTTACTTCTGCCAGTATCTCGTATCCTACCTTCCAAACATTACATAATCTCTCCTGGTAACCTTGCAGAACTAGCACTTCTGAAAGAAAGGATATTGCGGAGACATGGCTTAGCCACAGCCTAAGGGGATCTTTCCAGAATGAGATGTTCACTCTGTAGCGGAATGTGTGTTGAAATGAAGCATTCCTGGTAGCTAAGAGGACAGGGCGTGAGTCGTGCTTGGGTAGCTCAGTTGGTAGAATACATGCCTGCGAAAGGCAAAGGTCCCGAGTTCGAGTCTCAGTCCGGCACACAGTTTTAATCTACTAGGAAAGTTTCATATCAGCGCACACTCCGCTGCGGAGTCAAAATCTAATTCTGGAAGGTGTTTTTTGATTTTAAATGTTTTACTAATGGCAAACCTTTCTATAATGTGCTACCCTTTATCTATACGACAACTTGGCACAAGGTTCCAATTCAAAATGATCACATTTTATAACAAAAAATTTTTGAAGACCTAAAACTACAGCAAAGTCTGAAGAAAGCTGTTCTCGACAATAAAGTAATATTTATGCTCTCTTGGGTTTAGAAAAATTTGGCTGTTGTCTTACCACGGTTTACATTTCCGGTCTTCAAGTTCCATCGCAAGCTACGAAAGAGGCCTTTATTCAGTCGCCTTGCCTGCTGATTCGGCCAGTAGTAGGAAGAAGCCCAGGCTGGATGGCCCTGCTGTCTTAAGGTGAGGTTCCAATTCAAAATGACCACATTTTTGTAACACAAACTTTTGAAGACCTGAAGATGACAGTAAATTCTGTCGAAACCTGCTGTTGTAAATAAAGAAATATTTATGCAATCTTGGCTTTAGAAAGTTTTTACCAGGTAAAACAGATCGTTCATTCTGATTACTCAACATGAGTAAATTCATTGAAGAAAACAGTCGACGACAATCTGAATTATTGCGTGCAAACCATGGCAAGTCATGTCCTACATACAAAGTAATTGATAGTTCCACGAGAATCTGGGAGACAGCGCGACTTGTAAACTTGACTATCGAAAGAAAACATCTTTAATTCTAAAGTGGCTGAAGGCCCATGAATTAAATACAACTTTTTTTTTTTTTTTTTTTTTTTTTGACACGAGGCTTTAGGCTCTAACCTTAAATAGTATCTAAGGCCAAGCTATGTAAGACTTGACTAGTCAGATAGATTAAGTTTTTCAAAATCGGCTGAAGGCCGATAAATTTAAAACAACATAACTACAATAACCTTTCAATAGGCAGAAGGCCCAAGCTTTACGACCAATAAGAAACCTTACACCAAAACGACTGAAGGCCTACGTTAAAAAAAACTGCAACCAATTTTCCAAGCAGAAGGCCCAAAGCTTTCAACGTTAAACAGTATTTAAGCACAAGTGATGTAAGACTTGATAAGTGAGAATCCAAACTTTTAAAGCGGTTGAAGGCCCATCATTTTAAGAACTTCAACTACAGCAAATTTTCAACAGGCAGAAGGCCCAAGCTTTATCTTCAGACAATGTAAGACTTGCCCCATTTAGAAGAACTTACTTCTAAACCGGCTGAAGGTCTTTGTTTTTAAAAACACAATTACAAAGCATACAAATGACAACCATCATCTATGATCCATTAACAATACATAGTTAAACGCCAATGAGAAAGGCAGTACAGGCAAAGGCGCTCAGAAGTTTCCAGGGGGCTCGGTCTGCCCTAGAAATCTTAACGCTCGCTTAGGTGAGACAAGAAGTCGGCCCATCTATACTCGATCCGCCGGCAGCACAACCAAGAGACAGTCAGGGACCCACTGACAGGACGACCTGCTAACCACCGACCAGTATACGAGCATTTCAAAGCCAAAACGTTACAGACATAGCCGTCCACAACTAAAAATACATTAAACTTGTAACACCATAGCTCTAATACTTATTGATTTATTTTTCCTTTTTGTTTTGTTTAATGTTACATTGTTGAACTTCTGTAAATGTTGTTTGGTTGAATCAATATCACAAAACTGTGTATTCCTTTCTTTGTAAGAACTTTGATGTCTTGGTTTGATTCTATGCAATGTAGTGTATCTATCATTTAAATACTTTGTCCCATTTGGAGGGAACGAAACTTACTGTAAATAATTGTAATTTTTTATGTGAATAATTTTTTGTAGAAATGTCAATATGTGCAAATGTTCTGTTTTATTTAATGTGTTTGCTTGCTGTTATGTAAACTCCTGTTCCTGACTTAGGGTTCTTAGTTATCCTGTATGTAAAATGTAGTGTGATTCCCCTCGGGAACGGAACTTAGTAGCGCGTGCAAGTTGTGGTTGGCCAAGGTAGAAAAGGTGGAACAAGAGTCAGTCGGAGACGAGCTACCAAACTCTAAACTTCCAATGTAAAAGTTGTATATTGTGCTGGTCCCAAGAGAGGCTTTTACTGACGTTTTCCAATGCCTCGTATGGATGGGCAAAGAGCTAGAATTATTCTGAAATTGGTATCTCTCATCGCCATCGGGAAATGACAGAGTCCAGCAATTCCACATTCAATTCCACCTACCAACATGCAAACGCCACCACATTGCGCAATCACTGTAATGGAGCACTATAGTAATGTACAGTGAAGGATCAGCTCATTGGATGTTTTAGTGTGCATAAATATAAGCTAACTTATAACTGAATTTATGTACCTACCTTGATTTTTCCCTATCACAACACCTCTCAGTTTCCTCTCCATTTGAGCTATGATTACCGAGTGTCCTAGTTTGTGGAAAAAATGAAAGCCTCAAAGCCAAATAGTTAAATAAATAATGTTGTTTGATCTTTGGTAAGAAGGGAGTATTGAGATTTACTGTGGATTTAGTGAAGTTGTGGGAGGTAGTAAATGTAGTTTTGTGAAAGCCTCCCAGTGATGGAAACAGTCAAATTTAAAGTTTTGTGGAGTTTCAAAGTCACCTATTTAATCATTTACTTGAAAGTAGAAGACTGTGGTAATAAAGACAATTTGCTGTTTCTTTTAAAGATTAAAAGTTCTTGAAACTGAGGCTTATAAAGTTTTGCTTAGTTCATGGTCATAGTGCTGCCTGTGGTAAATTTTAAAAGGTGAGTCAGTTTCTTGAAAATTTGTCAACACTGTGTCTCACTGCAATAAAAGTCGTGAACTGCATTTGTGGAAAGTTATCTACTCATGTTTGCTAAGTGTTTGTCTCTCTTGGTATTGGAACTGCATATTACTAGTATAACAGGATCCACAGTTTGTCTATTGTGTTAATGCTAGGTAACAAGTAACGGGAAGACCACTATCTATGAAAACACTAATTTCTTTATTCAAAAGACAGTGGGAAGTAACCTGTTAGTGAATTTCATTTAACTTTCATTCTAAATAGAAAAGTATTCAATTGGAGAGAGACTTAACCTGTGATTAGCTCACAATTTTGCAGTGAACTACATTTACAATTTTATGTCAGCTAGGAAAATGTGTGAAAAGTAATATTGAACCTATGTCCAATTTATGATCCTACAGTGAATATTAATAGTAATGTTATAAAGACCATTCAGCTTGAATAAGCCCTGAAAGTAATAGTGTATATTGTTATCTGTTATATTTATGCAAATAGTCTGTTCTGCTCTGTCAGCTTCCAATCTTAACCGTCAACATATGCAGGTGTCAGAGTTTATTGCACTCGCGTGTGGCAAAATATAGGTTGTGTTTGTCCGTTGAAGTTACTCATACCTATTTTCTTAAACAAGAATGTTAATCATTCTCTTCCGTAATTAGGCTGGCGACTGTTGTCTTTATTCTTTAAACAGTGTAGATAGGCAAAAATATTGTTTGTTACTATTCGAATATTTACGTAATTCTGACTTTCATTTCCGATAAGCCACCTCCGTTAGGTGCAACACGGTCAACATAACAAAAATCCTCTCAGAGGGTAACACTGCTCTGTTCCGTTATACCATAATTGCTTTAATAATATAGTTTTATTTCACGACCTGCCTCCATCCTTAAGGTAATGGTACAGTAGTAGCAGACAGAAGTGTTATAAGCTGTAACCATGTTGGACAGAGACAACAGGTGAGGAAAAGATACTGCCTGAATTTACGTCAGCAACTAGGTCAGGTAACCGGAAAACTAATCGCCACAATGCAGGAAATTCCGCTGGAGCACTTGAATTTCAAACCGACAAATCTTCACCAACTCGAACACTCGCTCCCAGGAATACGACCAACAGAGAACCACCAACCAAGGGGACAACGTGGACAGACGGGGCTTAGGTAATAAAATCCCCACTCAACTTTCATGTCCTGGGTTGGTGAGCGACGAACCTCGTAGCACTCAAAACAGCCCCCACACGCTCCGACACTGTGGAGAGACCGCCAGCGGCCGAGCCGAGTGCGCTGCTCCAACCGACCGACTCACTGCCAGTACGCCAACAACATTTAACAAGCTCTCAGTGGAAATGACACCAACTACACACACAGTTTGGCAAACACTTGCACGAGGACTTGAACGACACTCAGCAGGGCCTGTGAAATCACGAAGTCGATACACATACACAGCCAACCCATAAGCGGTCGGCGAGCCAATTCACGTGGTCCAGTAGGACGAGCGACCGACGATCCACGAAGACCGTCCCCGGCTCAAGCGACGCGTGGCGGCAATGGTCGGGCGAGCCATGGAGATCCAGGCCTCACTGCTGATCCAATCCGACTGAACTAGTGCCGTGCTCCAACTCCATGACTGGCAGGTCCGAATTGCCCCACCTGGCTTGTTCCGACTGACTCCACGACAGACAACAACTGGTAGGCAATAGCAGTGCAGCAAAGGTAACAAGTGAGAACTATATCGACAGGTGCTGCTGCTGCCGCTGACGGGCAGACAAAGCAGCAACTCAGTGACAACAAAAATTGAAACTAACATCACGAGGTGGCAACACGAAGAAAAAATAAAAAAATTAAAACAGGATGTAACATAAGAGTTGGCATGAGCGCGAGCCACGCACGGCTCAGTACGTAATTTTAGTGCAGGAAATAATTGCTTACGATGAGAAACTACTGCTTTAAATATTTTATCGGTGATGTAAGCACATAGCTTATCATCTGCCTTTAGTGATGCCAGAATTCAACTTTCTGGTTTAAGTCTTCATACGAGCAGGATGGAAAATTCCACTGTTCCCTTAATACCTCATTTTAAACTGCAAATAGAAGTATACTGTGCTGCGATATCGACTCAGGTACGAGTCATTCATGTATCACCATCACTTATGACAAAATCAATAAATAAGGTGAAATCTAATGGCACTGAACATTCATTTACAGCAGACTACCTCTACTCGCTCATTGATACTAGTCATTTTTATGCATTTAAGTGTTAATCTTCAAAGAAGCATCTGTTAGCTATTGTTCCACATAGACATGATCTAAATCACTTGCGACAGAGTAAGTAAATAGCACGTATTTTCGTATTCGCAGAATAGATGAACTGTTGCTAATCAAAGAGCCTGCGATTACATAGTTACAGATACTAGTTTCCATTGTTATTGTCATTATACATTCATGTTCAGAAAAAAACAGGGCACCTTGAACGACGAGATATAGGACTTTTATATTCACAGGACACGTACATTAGTGTGATCTGAAGAAGTGATTAGCATTTCTATCATCTTGGTTCAGTATGAATCCTGTTGCCTAGGAGGCAGTGGGTCTGACATGGATCCTGATAACGTGTTCCATACGTGATGGCATCGACGCGTATAAGGCGCCAATGGCGATCTGTGGTATGGCCATTCATGCTGCATTCATTTGGTTCCAAAGTTCGTATGTGGTGGTCGGCACTGGGTCACTACATTGCCGCTGTTGTTTCACCACATCCCACATATTTTCGATTGGCGACAAGTCTGGTGATCTGGATGGCCAGGACAAAACATAGACAACCCGTGACAACAAGAAGGCGCGTTATGGTGCAACAACATGTGGTCGTGCATTGTCGTGCTGAAACATGGCGTCTGGTGTGTTGTGCAGGAAGGGTATGGCTACAGGTCACAGAATGTCTTCATGTCAATCACACTGGTAACAGTGCCCTGGACAAGCACCAAGGGCCAGGAGTAACATCAGGAGCGCCCCAGGGAAGTGAAATAGAACCTTTGCTATTTTCTGTATACATAAATGATCTGGCAGACAGGCTGGGCAGCAATCTGAGGTTGTTCGCCGGTGATGATGTGGTCCACAGGAAGGTGTCGAAGATAAATGACTGTAGATTGGTACAAGATGACCTAGACAAAATTTCTAATTGGTGTGATGAATAGTAGATGGCCCTTAATGTAGAAAAATGTAAGTTAATGCACATGAGTGGGAAAAACAAATCCGTAATGTGCGGATGCAGCAAAAGTAGTGTCTGGGCATAACGTTGCAAAGCGATATAAAGTGGAACAAGCATGTGAGGACTCTGGTAGGGAAGGCGAATGGTTGACTTCGTTTATTGGGAGAATTGTAGGGAACTGTGGTTCATCTGTAAAGGAGATTGCATATAGGATAATTGTGCGATCTATTCTTGAGTATCGCTCGAGTGTTTGCCCTAGTATTGAACGAAGACCTCGAAGCAGTTCAGGGGAGAGCTGCTAGATTTGTTACCGGTAGGTACGATCAGCATGCATGTGTTACGTATATGCTTCGGAAGCTCTAGTGGAAAACCCTGGAGGGAAGATAACATTCATTTCGAAAAACACCACTGATAAAATTTAGAGAACCGCCATTTGAGACTGACTGCAGAACGGTCCTACTGCCGCCAACGTAAAATTTGCGTAGGGGCCACGAAGATAAGATACGAGAAATTAGTGCTCATACGAATGCTAAAGACAGTTGTTCTTCCCTCGCTCTATCTGGAAGTGGAACAGGAAGGAAATGACTAATAATACTACAGGGTATCCTCCGCCATGCGCCGTACGGTGGCTTGCGGAGTATATATGTAGATGTAAAAGTGATTTGTGGTTGTAACCAATAGCACCCTGCACCACAGTGGTCTATAACTGGCTCTGTATGTCTTGTGCCAATGCAGTCACTGTGATTCTGCTCCACCTGTCGGCGGCGAACCAAAATGCAGCTATTATTTTCAAACAAAGAGAACCTGGATTCGTCCAAAGACACTATTTGATGCCATTCCTGTCTGCAATGACGTCGTTGCATACACTGTTACCATCTAGTGTGATCGCGCACATTCGTCAAAGGTAGGCGGAGAAATGGACGACGCGTTCGTAACCAATGCCGTAATAAACGACGACGGACTGTCACCCCTGATAGTGTACGATGTGATACACTGTTCCACTTTGCGACAGAGCCGAGGAGGACGCAGATGTGTTCTGGAATGCCATTCTGATGACATCTCGAGCTTCACTGGGGTGGGCTGGGTGGTGCGATCTGACCCATCTCGTCATGTTCTGCGGCCTTCCGTGAACCATTCTACACACACCCGTTGCATTGCCGAAACACTTCGTCCCGTACGAGAGGCCGTTTCCTGGATGGATGCGTCACATTCTCTCTTACCACTAATGTGCACTCTTTCAATCTCAATGAATTTGCTGTACGTTTCGCGCATACGTCTGCGAGGCGTCCTGCACGTCTGCTTAAATCATACTGATCCAATACCTTCGGTTTACAGTGACAACGATAGCCGTAGGTACATTTTACCGGGAGGTGGCGTTGCCACGCGATATCAGTGTTGACCTTGAACCCGCTGGTTGACATGGTTCAATGCTAATACACTCCTGGAAATGGAAAAAAGAACACATTGACACCGGTGTGTCAGACCCACCATACTTGCTCCGGACACTGCGAGAGGGCTGTACAAGCAATGATCACACGCACGGCACAGCGGACACACCAGGAACCGCGGTGTTGGCCGTCGAATGGCGCTAGCTGCGCAGCATTTGTGCACCGCCGCCGTCAGTGTCAGCCAGTTTGCCCTCGCATACGGAGCTCCATCGCACTCTTTAACACTGGTAGCATGCCGCGACAGCGTGGATGTGAACCGTATGTGCAGTTGGCGGACTTTGAGCGAGGGCGTTTAGTGGGTATGCGGGAGGCCGGGTGGACGTACCGCCGAATTGCTCAACACGTGGGGCGTGAGGTCTCCACAGTACATCGATGTTGTCGCCAGTGGTCGGTGGAAGGTGCACGTGCCCGTCGACCTGGGACCGGACCGCAGCGACGCACGGATGCACGCCAAGACCGTAGGATCCTACGCAGTGCCGTAGGGGACCGAACCGCCACTTCCCAGCAAAATAGGGACACTGTTGCTCCTGGGGTATCGGCGAGGACCATTCTCAACCGTCTCCATGAAGCAGGGCTACGGTCCCGCACACCGTTAGGCCGTCTTCCGCTCAAGCCCCAACATCGTGCAGCCCGCCTCTAGTGGTGTCGCGACAGGCGTGAATGGAGGGACGAATGGAGACGTGTCGTCTTCAGCAATGAGAGTCGCTTCTGCCTTGGTGCCAATGATGGTCGTATGCGTGTTTGGCGCCGTGCAGGTGAGCGCCACAATCAGGACTGCATACGACCGAGGCACACAGGGCCAACACCCGGCATCATGGTGTGGGGAGCGATCTCCTACACTGGCCGTACACCTCTGGTGATCATCGAGGGGACACTGAATAGTGCACGGTACATCCAAATCGTCATCGAACCCATCGTTCTACCATTCCTAGACCGGCAAGGGAACTTGCTGTTCCAACAGGACAATGCACGTCCGCATGTATCCCGTGCCACCCAACGTGCTCTAGAAGGGGTAAGTCAACTACCCTGGCCAGCAAGATCTCCGGATCTGTCCCCCATTGAGCATGTTTGGGACTGGATGAAGCGTCGTCTCACGCGGTCTGCACGTCCAGCACGAACGCTGGTCCAACTGAGGCGCCAGGTGGAGATGGCATGGCAAGCCGTTCCACAGGACTACATCCAGCATCTCTACGATCGTCTCCATGGGAGAATAGCAGCCTGCTTTGCTGCGAAACGTGGATATACACTGTACTAGTGCCGACATTGTGCATGCTCTGTTGCCTGTGTCTATGTGCCAGTGGTTCTGTCAGTGTGATCATGTGATGTATCTGACCCCAGGAATGTGTCAATAAAGTTTCCCCTTCCTGGGACAATGAATTCACGGTGTTCTTATTTCAATTTCCAGGAGTGTAGTTTCTTCAGAAAATACTTAATGTACATGTCCTGTGAATATGAACTTTCTGTCTCTTCTCTTTCAAGATGTTCTGTTTTTTTCTGAACATTGCTGTGTATAGTACTCACTGAAAAACGGTCATTATTATCAGTATACGAGTATTTATTTACGCATATTTTGGCGAGACGTCACGACCTGGATAACTACAAATCAGACAACTATCCTGAATATGTTCCTGAAAGCAAACGCACTTCAAAAATTTTTGTCAACTAGATGAATTGAAATTTATCTAAGCAAGTAAACAGTGTTAATCTGTACCCCTTACCACAGTTTACGTGAATTTACATGATACATTGATGAGAGAAATGTTAAGGGATATCCTTATATTGTTTACATGCTATAGTAAAATGGTTGCAGAAATTAATTTTGTATTGTGCTGAATCCTGGATGAATTGTTGAGGTTCGTGTACTTAATGAGAAAATTGTTAATGCAGACTTAGTGTCAAACTATGAAATAGTGTAAATTTGAATTTTTGAGAGGTTTCACAATATAGCTACGTTAACTCTCCTAGCAAGTAAGCGATGGTGAGTCAATGCTAACAGATTATACGTGCAGTCAATGTGCAACTAAACGTTAATAAGTATCTACAAGGACGAGTTTTAAGAATAAGATTTTGCGTAGAATTTACCATTTTAAAAATGTGATACTGTAGATATAATGGGAAACAATGACGATCCGAATAAAAAAAAAGTACATTGCATGTACTTGAAATATACTAGACTAACGGAAAAAATCTCAACACACAAAAAAAATTAATGTAGAGCAATGAAATTTCGGGAATAAATTTGTCTAGCTAATATGTTTAAGTGATTAACATTGCAAGTCACAGTTTAATGTTAAACGCGAGATACGCCATAACAAATGTGAAATGCTGGTATGTTAATAACGTGTGTAACCACCAGAATGTTGAATGGAAGCATACAAACATGCATCCATTATGTTGTAAGGGTGCCGCAGGTCAGTTTGTGGGATGGAATTCCGTACCTGCTGCATTTGGTCCGTGAGTACGGGATGACGCTGGAGTTTTCGTCCGATGATGTCCTACACGTGTTCCATTAGGGGCAGATGTGGTGATCCCGCAGTTCAAGGCAACATGTCGACACTGTAGAGCACCCCCTGCAATACTGTTCATGAATAGCAGCACAACAGGTCGAATCACCAGCCTGACGTACAAATTTGCAGTCAGGGTGCTTCGAATAACGACGAGAGTGCTCCTGCTTTCATAAAACATCGCACCACAGACCATAGCTGTGTCTAGCAGGCAGACAGTTAGGTTTCAGGTCTTCGAGTGGTCTCCGTCTAACTAACACGGCCATCTTTGGCACGAGGCAGAACTAGCTTTACAAAACAAAACTGACCTCCACCATTCCCTCCAATGAGCTCTCACTTGACGCCACTGAAGCCGCAAATGCCGGTGGTGGTCCTCCCAAATGCGACTCCAGTGTGCTTGCCACTGCGCCACTTCATAGATGACGTACGGACGCTAACACCCTCAAAACCGTGGACAGAACTTCACTCTTGGCTACATCTCGATAATAGACGGATTTGCCCCAGGGGTGTAGAGTACTGGTTGGGTACTGTCTTTCATGCAAATCTGGCAGCATAGAAGGATGAGTAACTAGGCTTAGCTAAATTTATATGTGTTAGAATATAAGTTATTTATAGAATGTTTATGCCAGTAAGGATGCAAGCTGTCCAGCGAAGGAGTCCCTAGTTTCAGAATTAAATATCTCGAAAACTAAGGTAGATAAAAGAGTGTAACAAGCAGTATGTTTATTGTGAAAGCTGTGAGAATTTTATGCAAATAAATAGTGCACCGCAGCTCGAGCAGATTAGTTCGACCGTTGAAACGTGAAAGAAGGTTAGCGTACCGATGGAAGAAGTTGGAATCATATTTCCCACTGAAGTCAGTGTTTTCTGATATTGGAGTACCATATGTTTGGACCCAGTCCCACGACAACAAGACGCAGTTTTCAAACACGATTTACGCTCCAAAAGTAATCGATGCGAAAATCATTGGCAAGCTCTTCGTCAAATTCCAGCGGTCAGGGAATCTATCGGTCCATGCTGGGCCCAGGCAAAGTGTAGTTGCTCCTAAAAAAGTCGCCACAGTTTCCGGAATCCAAATAATCCAAGGAAACCTGTACGAGCTGACTTACGGCTGACTCACGAAACAGATTGTCACAAAGACTGATAATGAAGGTTGCATGTGGTTCACAGATGACGCACATTTACACCTAAATAGAGTCGTGAAGAAACAAAACTGGTGATTTTAATCCCAGTTTGTCTGGAGCGAAACCACTGTGTTCCTAGAAAGTTAACGATACTGTTTGGGCTGTGGTGTGTGGCAGAGGCATCTTTTTTCACACGATAAACGATTACTAGTGAACGTTATGTTGCAATTTTTGGACAATTTGTCGGGAAACTGCTAGTGTTGAAGGATCGACCAGTGGTTCAAGCAAACTGGGCCAGACCACATCGCATCGAACAGGTGTTTCGCTTTCTTGATGAATATTTCGGTAATAGAAGCACTGCGTTGAATTATTGCAAATTTACTGGCGTAGGCATCGATTGCCTCACATATTCGCCCCATCTGACTCCTCCTGGCTGCTTTTTGTGTGGTATGCTGAAAAATATTGTCTACTGGACTCATCCCACCACGCTGGACGATATTTGATCCGTAATCTGGGTGGCCTGTGAGTTTTGCGTTTAGACGCTACAAGATGAAATAGGAGATTTTTTGCTCGTTTGCGCCACCTCCGTACTGTGAGTGGTGGATATCTCGAGAACACTGTCATGTGACAGCAAAGACAACTTCAAGAAGGGGAGTTCAATTATGCACGCGTGAAACGGTGCGAGCTGCATGGCAAACAGCGCCATCTCTTAGCAAATTTTCGAACTATTTCGAAACTTTCATATTACTTCCATATACAATTCTTACAGCTTTCGCAATAAACATGCCTTTTGTTGTACTCGTGTATCCTTCGCTGGATACCCTGTCTCCAGTAACAAGAGTAGTATGTGACTAACTATGAGAATGATTAGCAGGAATTTTTTTAGTGTTCTGTGCTGATAAAACAATTAAAACCCATTTTACTCACTGGTAGCAAATGCTTTATTGTTCTTTACATTACAACCATCGTCGTTAGTAGATGAGAAGCTTCATGTAAAGTCTTTGACATGAAGGTCAGCCGAACATTCTGTCATCCGTTTCTAGGTGATTAAGTATAGTGGCAGTATTATATTCAAGAGACACCAGTTGCCTTATATTAGTTAAACATGCACAAGCAGTGGGACAGCGTGAAAGTCAAACAGAGGTGCTTAGGTGGGAAAGTAGGTAACATTTTGGATGAGAATACATGTTACAAGATTGAAAAAATGTACGATGAGATAAAGGAAAATATTCAGATAGTGAAGGGAGACGAAAATTAATAGTTGTGGGGGACTGGAATTCAATAGTAGGAAAAGGAAGTGAAGGAAAATTAGTAGGTAAATATGGAATGGGGGTAAGGAATGAAACAAGAAGCCGCCTGGTAGAATTTTGCACAGAGAATAACTTAATCATAGCTAACACTTGGTTCAAGAATCATGAAAGAAGGTTGTATATGTGGAAGAGGCTTGGAGATATTGGAAGGTTTCAGATAGATTATATAATGGTAAGACAGAGATTTAGGAAACAGGTTTTAAATTGTAAGACATTTACAGGGGCAGATGTGGACTCTGACCACAATCTATTGGTTATGAAATGTAGAAACAGCAAAAAGGTGGGAATTTAAGGAGACAGGACCTGGATAAACTGAAAGAATCCGAGCTTGTAGAGAGATCCAGAGAGAGCATTAGGGAACCGTTGAAAAGAACGAGGGAAAGAAATACAGTAGAAGAAGAATGGGTAGATTTGAAAGATAAAATAATGAAGGCAACAGAGGATCAAGTAAGTAAACAGACGAGGGCTAATAGAAAACCTTGGGTAATCGAAGGGATATTGAATTTAATTGATGAATGAAGAAAATATAAATGTGCAGTAAATGAAGCAAGCAAAAAGGAATACAAACGTCTCAAAAATGAGATCGACAGGAAGTTCAAAATGACTAAGCAGGGATGGCTAGAGGACAAATGTAAGGATGTAGAGGCATATATCACTAGGGGTAGGATAGATACTGTCACAGTAAAAATAAAGAGACTTTGGAGAAAAGAGAACTACTTACATGAATATCAAGAGCTCACATGGCAAACAGTTCTGAGAAAAGTAGAAAGGTGGAAGGCGTATATATAGGGTCTATACAAGGGCGATGTACTTGAGGGCTATATTATGGAAATGGCAGAGAACGTAGATGAAGATGAAATGGCAGATATGATACTGCGTGAAGAATTTGACAGAGCACTGAAAGACCTAAGTCGAAACAAGACCCCAGGAGTAGACAACATTCCACTACAATTACCGACAGCTTTGGGAGAGCCAGCCATGATATAACTCTACCATCTGGTGAGCAAGATGTATAAGACAGGCGAAATATCCCTCAGACTTCAAGAAGAATATAATAATTACATTCCCAAACTAAGCAGTTGTTGAGAGATGTGAAAATTACCAAGCTATCAGTTTAGTAAGTCACGGGAGCAAAATACTAACAGACGAATGGAAAAACTGATAGAAGCTGACCTCGGGGAAGATCAGTCTGGATTTCACAGAAATGTTGGAACACGTGAGGCAATACTGGCCCTACGACTTATTTTACAAGATAGGTTAAGGAAAGGCAAACCTACGTTTCTAGCATTTGTAGAGTACGGTTTTGGCAATGTCTACGGGACTACAATCTTTCTAATTCAGAAGGTGGCAGGGGTAAAATACAGGGAAGAAGGAAGTTATGAGTCGAGGGACATTAAAGGAAAGCAGTGGTTGAGAATGGAGTGAGACAGGACTGTAGCCTATACCTGATGTTACTCGATCTGCATAATGAGAAAGTTGTAAAGGAAACAAAAGAGAAATTTGGAGTTGAAGTTAAAATTCATTTAGAAGAAATAAAAACTTTGAGGTTCGCCGCCGACATTGTAATTCTGTCAGGGACAGCAAAGGACCTAGAAGAGAAGTTGAACGGAATGGACAGTGTCCTGGAAGGAGGATATAAGATGAACATCAACAAAAGGAAAACGAGGATAATCGATTGTAGTCAAATTAAATGAGGTGTTGTTGACGGGATTAGATAAGGGAATGAGACACATAAAGTAGTAAATGACTTTTGTTACTTGGGAAGCAAAATAACTGATAATGGTAGAAGAAAGGACGATATAAAATGCAGACTGGCAATGGCAAGGAAAGCGTTTCTGAAAAAGAGAAATTTGCTAACATCCAGTATAAATTTAGGTGTCAGGAAGTCTTTCCTGGAAGTGTTTGTATGGAGTGTAGCCATGTATGGAAGATAAACATGGACGACAAATAGTTTAGACAAAAAGAGAACAGAAGCTTTCGAAATCTGGTGCTACAGAAGAATGCTGAAAATTAGATCGGTACATCAGATAACTAATGAGGAGGTACTGAATAGAATTGGGAGAAGAGGAATTTGTGGCACAACTTGACTAGAATAATTGAGCAATTGGTAGGATACTTTCTGATGCATTTACAGATCACCAATTTTGTACTTGTGGGCAGAGTAGAGGGTAAAAATCGTAGAGGGAGATAAACTAAGCAGATTCAGAAGGATGGGAATTGCAGTAGTTACTTGGAGATGTAGAAGCTTGCACGTGATTGAGTAGCATGGAGAGCTGCAGCAGACCAGTCTCTGGACTGAGGGCCACAACAGCAACACAACATGTTACAACTACCCAGGAAATCCGAGTAACCTCACAAGATACAGATTCATAGAAAGCTGCAGAATATTTCTTTTACCTTATGGTTCAAATGGCTCTGAGCACTGTGGGACTTAACTTCTGAGGTCATCAGTCCCCTAGAACGTAGAACTACTTTAAACCTAACCAACGTAAGGACATCACACACATCCATGCCCGAGGCAGGATTCGAATCTGCGACCGTAACAGTCGCGCGGTTTCGTACTGAGGCGCCTAGAACTGCTCGGCCACCGCGGCCGGTTTTACTTTATGAAAACAGCAAATTCAACTGTAATGAATACACAGAATAATACGTGTAACTTACTGTATAGAACCCCAGAAACATTTATCATTACAATTAAACAAGTATAGTTAATGGGAATATACAACTCCAGATATATCTGCGTGTGTACTGCTATTACAGACTGACAATTAGCGATCTATACCAAATAAAATCCAAATAACTTCTGAACGGTTTGCTTTAGGTTGTTCAAACTGCAGTTTGCCGCGGGAATGATGGGAATTAGTATGTACATGTTCATGTGCATGCGCAGACGGGTTGTCAGCCATTTGCACGTGAAAATGTCACGGTACAGCGTGCCTGAGCGTATAGAGCGTCTGAAGGCCTACTATACGATCGATAACAGTCCAGCTGCGACTCAGAGGAAGCTTGTGACCGAATTTAAGCTAAAGACAACCGGTCTATGTGTGCTAGCAATCAAGAATGTGATTCGCAAGAAAACGGGTAGTGTTCGTGATGAAAGTGTTCGCAATGTCGGTCGTCCAATAAGGATGAAAACGCCTGAAAGCATCGAGAAGACACGCGCTGTGTTCAAACCAGCCCCAGGAAATCGATCAGACGAGCTGCACAACAGCTGGGATTTAACCAGGAGGCACTGTGACAAAATTTTGTTGAAGATCTGCATCTTTTCCCACGGATACTGCACAGCTGTTGTGTTTCACCAACACATTTTCCACAGAATTAACGTACAGGACTTTGATGTTAATATGGTTTCAGTTAGCGACGAAGCTCACGTTCATTTGAATAGTTTCGTCACTAAGCAAAATTGGAGCATTTGGCGGGCTGAGAATCCGCATTTCGCGATCGAGAAGTCTCTTCACCATCAATACTTGACTGTGTGGTGTGCAGTGTCCAGTCATGGAATAACCGGTGCGATGTTCTTTGATGACACGGTGACTACAAAACTGTACGTGAAGGTTTTGGGAGTGAACTCGATTTCGACAAGAGGTTGTCCTTGCAAGACGGATCACGACCCCATCGAAGAAAGAGAGTGTTTGATGTCCTGGAGGAGCACTTAGCGGACACCATTCGAGCTCCAGGGTACCCAGAAGCCGCCGACATGTGCCATGACTGGCCGTCATAATCTCCGGATTCGGAAACATGCGACTCCTTTTTGCTGGACTATATTAAAGACAAGATGTCCTGCAGCAACCGAAAAACCATTCCTGAGCTGAAGACAGCATATCATGCAGAACTTCACTGTTCGTCTGCGCCACGTCATCGTCAATCATGGAAGGCATATCGAACATGTCATAACATAAGTCTGAATATCTGTACTGACGTTTACATCTTGAATAAAGTGTGTGCACGCCGTATTTCACGTTTTTTTTATACACACTGCTGGCCATTAAAATTGCTACACCAAGAAGAAATGCAGATGATAAACGGGTGCCGGCCGCGGTGGTCTCGCGGTTCTAGGCGCGCAGTCCGGAACCCTGCGACTGCTACGGTCGCAGGTTCGAATCCTGCCTCGGGCATGGATGTGTGTGATGTCCTTAGGTTAGTTAGGTTTAAGTAGTTCTAAGTTCTAGGGGACTAATGACCACAGCAGTTGAGTCCCATAGTGCTCAGAGCCATTTGAACCATAAACGGGTATTCATTGGACAAATATATTATACTAGAACTGACATATGATTACATTTTCACGCAGTTTGGGTGCATAGATCCCGAGAAATCAGTACCCGGAACAACCACCTCTGGCCGTAATAACGGCCTTGATACGCCTGGGCATTGAGTCGAAAAGAGTTTGGATGGTGCGTACAGGTACAGCTGCCCATACAGCTTCAACACGATACCACAGTTCATCAAGAGTAGTGACTGGCGTATTGTGACGAGCCAGTTGCTAGGCCATCATTGACCAGGCGTTTTCAGTTGCTGAGAGATCTGGAGAATGTGCTGGCCAGGACAGCAGTCGAACATTTTCTTTATCCAGGAAGGCCCGTACAGGACCTGCTACATGTAGTCGTCCATTATCCTGCTGAAATGTAGGGTTTCGCAGGGATAGAGTGAAAGGTAGAGCCAAGGGTCGCAACACATCTGAAATCTAACGTCCACTGTTGAAAGTGCCGTCAATGCGAAAAAGAGGTTCACCGCGATGTCGCCAAACACGGGTGCGATCATCATGATGCTGTAAAAAGAACCTAGATTCATCCGAAAAAAATGAGGTTTTGCCATTCGTGCACCCAGGTTCGTCGTTGAGTACATCATCGCAGGCGCTCCTGTCTGTGATGCAGCGTCAAGGGTAACCGCAGCCATGGTCTCCGAGCTGATTGTCCATGCTGCTGCAAACGTCGTCGAACTGTTCGTGCAGATGGTTGTTGTCTTTCAAACGCCCTCATCTGTTCACTCAGGGATTCGATACGTGGCTGCACGATCCGTTACAGCCATGCGGATAAGATGCCTGTCATCTCGACTGCTAGTGATACGAGGCCGTTGGGACCCAGAACGGCGTTCCGTATTACCCTCCTGAACCTAGCAATTCCATATTCTGCTAAGTCATTGGATCTTGACCAACGCGAGCAGCAATGTCGCGATACGATAAACCTTAATCGCGATAGGCTACAATCCGACCTTTACCAAAGTCGGAAACATGATGGTATACATTTCTCCTCCTTACACAAAGCATCACAACAACGTTTCACCAGGCAACTCCGGTCAACTGCTGTTTGTGTATGAGATATCGGTTGGAAACTTTCCTCATGTTAACACGTTCTAGGTGTTGCCACCGGCGCCAACGTTGTGAGAATACTCTGAAAAGCTAATCATTTGCATATCACAGCATCTTCTTCCTGTCGATTAAATTTCGCGTCTGTAGCACGTCATCTTCGTGGTGTAGCAATTTTAATGGCCAGTAGTGTAGTTCCATAATTATCACCCTGTATTATGATGCACTCTCTTAGGTTCTGACTAGAAGATATTCATCAGGACAGCTGCACCATTTCCCTTGATATTCCTCGCTGTAGGTTCGGACCAGAATTTCGTCATTTCCATCTGGCAAATACTTATACTAGTGGTTTTTGGGAGACATCGGTGCCTGATGGACCACACCATCGCGTTCCTGTCCGAGCGATATATCGAGCTCGTGGCAGCGGCGTTTTGCGAGCAGGGGATTATTCGCATCAGGAAGTCAAATTGCCGACTGCATAATGAAGCGCCCCATACCAGGGCGGACTTCAATTCCCTGCGAAACTCTGCAGCCGAGAGGAGACCGAACGGCGGCCGTGTTTTCCCATCGCTCCGCGGGTATTGGGACGCACTTAAGAACGGGTTCTTCACCTCGTTATGAGGAAAACAACTTTTTTCTTATTGCCTTCATTTTTAATTACACATAATCGTGTGTACGCTAAGAGGTCGTCGCACTTCGGTTTGTCTTGCTTATTTGCTACCTTCGCTGCCCCCCGGAGCGTGTAAAGCGTTAGATATTCTCAGTAAATAATAATTTGCCATTCCTTCAGACTTGTACATATTAGAAGAAAACGTCCAGCTATGGTGTTCGTATCATCAAAGAAACTGTTGGATCCATGTAAATGCAGAGCACATCTGTTTACTGACATTCAGTAAAGAATGTACTCAAACTGTTGACCCTAGTCATTACTTTTCCCCGTTCCAGTTTTAACTTCTTAAAGAAACACTTTAACAGGACTACGGAAACGAACCTTCCTCTCCTTAGACCGTATTTCAGACGACTAGTTACGGATCTACGTTACGATCTGCCTTTCATTACTTCTTGTAGAGTCAGTACTGCTACCCAATTATCGCTAAATACACATTTATCAATGATTACACATTTTGGCTTCTTAACGTATCGTAAAATACCATCGTTGCATATTGGCTTCCTCAGTTGACAATAATGTCTCCCCTTTGAGGATATATTTCCTTGATTCCCAGCGTAGTGCAATAGGTGTGCGCCGCTCTGGTAGAATCAATCCATTAGAACTAAATTATTGTTGATGTTAAACATGTACATCTTAAATCATTTCTTCTTGGGATATCTGCAGTGACAAGGGTCGATATGTAATGACATTCAGACAAGTTTTCTACTTGCCATGTTCTGGCGATGAAGACACCGGGTAAGAAACTTGCCGAAATACAATCCTGGAAATGGAAAAAAGAACACATTGACACCGGTGTGTCAGACCCACGATACTTGCTCCGGACACTGCGAGAGGGCTGTACAAGCAATGATCACACGCTCGGCACAGCGGACACACCAGGAACCGCGGTGTTGGCCGTCGAATGGCGCTAGCTGCGCAGCATTTGTGCACCGCCGCCGTCAGTGTCAGCCAGTTTGCCGTGGCATACGGAGCTCCATCGCATTCTTTAACACTGGTAGCATGCCGCGACAGCGTGGACGTGAACCGTATGTGCAGTTGACGGACTTTGAGCGAGGGCGTATAGTGTACATGTGGGAGGCCGGGTGGACGTACCGCCGAATTGCTCAACACGTGGGGCGTGAGGTCTCCACAGTACATCGATGTTGTCACCAGTGGTCGGCGGAAGGTGCACGTGCCCGTCGACCTGGGACCGGACCGCAGCGACGCACGGATGCACGCCAAGACCGTAGGATCCTACGCAGTGCCGTAGGGGACCGCACCGCCACTTCCCAGCAAATTAGGGACACTGTTGCTCCTGGGGTATCGGCGAGGACCATTCGCAACCGTCTCCATGAAGCTGGGCTACGGTCCCGCACACCGTTAGGCCGTCTTCCGCTCAAGCCCCAACATCGTGCAGCCCGCCTCCAGTGGTGTCGCGACAGGCGTGAATGGAGGGACGAATGGAGACGTGTCGTCTTCAGCGATGAGAGTCGCTTCTGCCTTGGTGCCAATGATGGTCGTATGCGTGTTTGGCGCCGTGCAGGTAAGCGCCACAATCAGGATTGCATACGACCGAGGCACACAGGGCCAACACCCGGCATCATGGTGTGGGGAGCGATCTCCTACACTGGCCGTACACCTCTGGTGATCGTCGAGAGGACACTGAATAGTGCACGGTACATCCAAACCGTCATGGAACCCATCGTTCTACCATTCCTAGACCGGCAAGGGAACTTGCTGTTCCAATAGGACAATGCACGTCCGCATGTATCCCGTGCCACCCAACGTGCTCTAGAAGGTGTAAGTCAACTACCCTGGCCAGCAAGATCTCCGGATCTGTCCCCCATTGAGCATGTTTGGGACTGGATGAAGCGTCGTCTCACGCGGTCTGCACGTCCAGCACGAACGCTGGTCCAACTGAGGCGCCAGGTGGAAATGGCATGGCAAGCCGTTCCACAGGACTACATCCAGCATCTCTACGATCGTCTCCATGGGAGAATAGCAGCCTGCATTGCTGCGAAAGGTGGATATACACTGTACTAGTGCCGACATTGTGCATGCTCTGTTGCCTGTGTCTATGTGCCTGTGGTTCTGTCAGTGTGATCATGTGATGTATCTGACCCCAGGAATGTGTCAATAAAGTTTCCCCTTCCTGGGACAATGAATCCACGGTGTTCTTATTTCAATTTCCAGGAGTGTAGAAGCACATACAACTCGCGCTGAAGAGCGTGCTCCGAAAATCTTGTGCGCGCGCCTGAGTGGAGAATCCTGCAACTTGTGTTAACAACAGGTAAGTAATGAGTGGAGTCCATCACTGTGTGAGATACAAAATCGTTTTTACCTCAATATGCGTATTTTTCTATGGGCACAGGGTAACAGTTACTGATCTATATGAAATAAAATCGTCATAACTTCTGACCGGTTTGCGTTATGACTTTGATACTGTACTGTTGGCCGCGGGGCAAGACAGGTATTAGTATGGTTAGGAGTAGTGACGAAGCCCACGTTGCATCGGATGGGTTCGTCAACTGCCGCATTTGCGGGACTGAGAACCCGCGCTTCGCAATCGAGAAGGCTCTTCACCCTCAACGCGTAACTGTGTGGTGTGCAATTTCCAGTCACATAACAATCGGTGTTATATTCCTTGAAGGCACGCTGACTGCCAAATTATACTTGAAGGTTTTGTAAGATGATTTCATCCCCATTATACAGAGTGACCCTGATCACGACAAAATGTAGTTCATGCAAGATCGAACTCAACATCGTCGTAGCAGGAGAGTGTTTGATGTCCTGGAGGAGCACTCTGGGGACCGCATTCTGGCTCTGGAGTTCCCAGAGGTCTCTGGCATGGGCCTCAATTGGTCGTCATGTTTTCCGGATTTGAGCACACTCGACTCCGTTTTGTGAGGCTGTATTAAAGACAGGGTGCATAGCAATAACTCCAAAACCATTGCTGAGCTGAAAACAGCCATTCAGGAGGTCATTCCAACACTTGAGGGGATCATTCAGAATTTTTCGTTTGCTCCACGTCATCGCCAATAAATCTGAATATCTGTATGACGTTTACATGTTGAATAAAGTGTTTGCCGGGCGTAGTTTGTAACAAATTTACGTTTTTTTTTTATTGTCACGATGTGTCTACCGGATGGTTGGAATTACACTGCCGGTCTTTCGAGCGCTGCACTGCGGGCTGTATACATCGCATGACTGAAACATCTTAAGTACGTTCATTAATGAGCGTGGAGTGGGCTGGCGGTGTATGTTGAAAGAAACAGTAGTTCCACTTTCTGCCAGCTGGTGAAAATATGCCACACTAAGCAATCAGAATGTGAAATGTTTGCTGTTTTGACGCCTGGCGACGCGTATTGATATTTTTCTGAAATGACTGTTACTGAAAAAGATTAAGAATGTTGAAGGCTTCCTTACTTTTAGATATCACGTCCTGTAAAACTTTCGTGGAAATTATATCTCTTCTCTGTTTGGAATTTATCTATAAAAGTCATAACACGAATTAATTTTCGGTGATCGCGAATCTGTTACTAGTGCAACATTGAAATAAAATTGAATATACCCTGAAGATGGTACTGCCATAACGAAACATTATTGACTGCCAAAATCTAGGAACGAGAGGCTTACAAGAAGGCGACAGTCTGCTTACCATTTGTATAGCAAGGAATCACATGTATTTCCAGTTACAGTATGAGTCGTTAGTGTGCCTGGGAAGTGCTGCGAGCCTTGTAGCTGCCGCTGTTGTTCGTCGCGTTTCTTCGTGGGTCGGCCACCCGCTGTTGATGCAGCGGACTAATCCATAGTAATAAGAGAGCCGCGTGCAGTGTGTACGTAATACCAACCAGCCACGGGCACTTTTCATTGCGGCTAAAGCGACGAAGCGGCCCCGTTCCACAGTTATGCGCTGGGGGAGAACTACTTTAGGGGACATATCTGTGTGTATTCGGTACAGCCGTCCGTTTCAGTCGTCTCGTAATCGCTCTGAAGGCCCAGTCATATAGGTCCAGTTTTCATTTGCTGTCATTATAACAGATTGCAGAAGTAGACGTCCTAACATTGAGGACTCGTAATGACGAACTCCTGTATTATTGCGTTTTATCTGCTGGCTAGTAGTTCACTCTCCCCTTGCGTCCTTGTGTGGCCTGCAGGCGAACAAACCACAGGAAAATATCTGATACTGGAACCAATTGTTGCAGTCGATACATGACTGCTTCGACCGATAGCAAGCAAGATAATCTGATGAACTGCTTTGTCTTTCTGTCTATTATGTAATGAAGTAGTTGTAATAGGTGGTGGGAAATACCAAATAAAATTTTTTTGAAAATGTTATTTTCATTTTATACCTTCTTCTCAC
Organism: Schistocerca gregaria; assembly: GCF_023897955.1. Lineage (NCBI taxonomy): Eukaryota > Metazoa > Arthropoda > Insecta > Orthoptera > Acrididae > Schistocerca > Schistocerca gregaria. The sequence continues at coordinate 834,766,497 of NC_064922.1, forward strand.
ATGAAATTGTCACCAATTACCCAGAAAAATAAAAATCCATAAAATAGTTGCACATATGGCCTCACAGCACTGATACAGATTCATAGACGGTTGTTAAGTAACTTGACGATTTTACTGATTTATCAGAACATTAAGGAATCAAACAGTAATAATTATTTTGCTTATATAAATGAGAAACGAATTTTTTTACCAGCCTTTTCCCATAAATTTTGTCACTTTTGTGTTCGTCATATGCATCAAACCCACATCCTCCTCCCCCTCTCTGTATCCAACTCTTCTACACTCTGTCTGCCCACCTCATCCTCCAAATCATCAGTCTACCTCCTCATTCCAACTCTTTCTGTCTCCACCTCCCCTCTTTCTTCATTTGCTCCACCCCTCTCCTCTCTGACCATATCTCCCTTCCCTCATCCCTCTGACCATGTCATCCTCCCCCTCTCTCTTTCTGCCTCCTGCCTCCTCCTTATCCGTTTCCACTCATCACTGAGGCTTTTTGGGGATGATGCGGATGATGCTGTAGCATATCGAGAGGTTGTAACAATGGAAAATTGTACTGAAATGCAGGAGGATCTGCAACGAATTGATGCATGGTGTAGGGAATGTCAATTGAATCTCAACGTAGACAAGTGTAATGAGCTGCGAATACATAGAAAGAAAGATCCTTCATCATTTAGCTACAATATAGCAGGTCAGCAACTGGAAGCAGTTAATTCCACAAATTATCTGGGAGTAGGCATTAGGAGTGATTTAAAATGGAATAACAATATAACATTAATTGTCGGTAAAGCAGATGCCAGACTGAGGTTCATTGGAAGAAATGCAGTCCGAAAACAAAGGAAGTAGGTTACAGTACACTTGTTCGCCCACTGCTTGAATACTGCTCACTGGTGTGGGATCCGTACCAGACAGGGTTGATACAAGAGATAGAGAAGATCCAACGGAGAGCAGCAGGATTCGTTACAGGATCATTTAGTAATCGCGAAAGCCTTACGGAGATGATAGATAAACTCCAGTGGAAGACTTTGCAAGAGAGACGCTCAGTAGCTCGGTACGGGCTTTTGCTGAAGTTTGCTCCCTCCTATGTATATCTCGTGAACAGACCATGAGGATAAAATCAGAGAGATTAGAGCCCACAGAATGGCATGGCGACAATCTTTCTGTCCACGAACAATACGAAACTGCAATAGAAGGGAGAACCGATAGAGGTACTCAAGGTACCCACCGCCACACACCGTCAGGAGGCTTGCGGATTATGGATGTAGATGTACATCTACATCTACATGACTACTCTGCAATTCACATTTAAGTGCTTGGCAGAGGGTTCATCGAACCACAATCATACTATCTCTATACTATTCCTCTCCCGAACAGCGAGCGGGAAAAACGAACACCTAAACCTTTCTGTTCGAGCTCTGATTTCTCTTATTTTATTTTGATGATCATTCCTACCTATGTAGGTTGGGCTCAACAAAATATTTTCGCATTCGGAAGAGAAAGTTGGTGACTGAAATTTCGTAAAAAGGTCTCGCCGCGACGAAAAACGTCTATGCTGTAATGACTTCCATCCCAACTCGTGTATCATATCTGCCACACTCTCTCCCCTATAACGCGATAATACAAAACGAGCTGCCCTTTTTTGCACCCTTTCGATGTCCTCCGTCAATCCCACCTGGTACGGATCCCACACCGCGCAGCAATATTCTAACAGAGGACGAACGAGTGTAGTGTAAGCTGTCTCTTTAGTGGACTTGTTGCATCTTCTAAGTGTCCTGCCAATGAAACGCAACCTTTGGCTCGCCTTCCCGACAATATTATCTATGTGGTCCTTCCAACTGAAGTTGTTCGTAATTTTAACACCCAGGTACTTAGTTGAATTGAAAGCCTTGAGAATTGTACTATTTATCGAGTAATCGAATTCCAACGGATTTCTTTTGGAACTCATGTGGATCATCTCACACTTTTCGTTATTTAGCGTCAACTGCCACCTGACACACCATACAGCAATCTTTTCTAAATCGCTTTGCAACTGATACTGGTCTTCGGATGACCTTACTAGACGGTAAATTACAGCATCATCTGCGAACAACCTAAGAGAACTGCTCAGATTGTCACCCAGGTAATTTATATAGATCAGGAACAGTAGAGGTCCCAGGACGCTTCCCTGGGGAACACCTGATATCACTTCAGTTTTACTCGATGATTTGCCGTCTATTACTACGAACTGCGACCTTCCTGACAGGAAATCACGAATCCAGTCGCACAACTGAGACGATACCCCATAGCTCCGCAGCTTGATTAGAAGTCGCTTGTGAGGAACGGTGTCAAAAGCTTTCCGGAAATCTAGAAATACGGAATCAACTTGAGATCCCCTGTCGATAGCGGCCATTACTTCGTGCGAGTAGATGTCAGACTACCTGTCTGAACCTTCCTCCTATCTCATACAGCTCCCCTCCTCTAGTCTCTCAGTCCATTTCCTTCTCCCTGTCGCTCTGTCCATCCCCTCCGGTATCCCTTTCAATATCTCAATCTGTCTCCAGCGACTCTCATTGGCATTTATAGCCCCTGAACTGTACTTCAGTAAAGCAGGCAGATACTACTCCCACAACATGCCTGTCATGTAGAGCATGTACGGCAGGTCACACATCAGAGGCCTGAAAATCATTTATTTGCCCTGGCATACAGGCCACCTTGTAAACCAGATCGATAAAGCAGCCATCACTATTCCGACACAACGACCATAAACTTTACGCCATCAGTTCTCCTAACCTTCTCAGTCGAATACTGACAGCGAAAATTCCATGCACCACCAGTATTCAGACTCAGAGTTGAGGACCACCAGCGTGCGTTAGCGACGTTGGGTATGGAGGCAGGTGTTTTGCATGTACACATAAGCTAATTATCACTGAACTGAACTGAACCAGGTTTTTTCTGCACAAGTGTGAACTACATAATAATGAAAAATAAAGTTAGACGTTCTTTACAATGCTACAATGGCTGTCGACAAACGTCACTAAAACGTACCCAGTACAAATGGAGCTTAAAAATCAATCAAGAACATCTGAATTTCATGAAAGTTGTCAACATGGAAGGACGAGTCTTAGGATGACGTTCCATATTTTGTAAACTGTTCCCAAATGAAAAGGAGATTGCAAGTATATGTAAAGAAATTATAATTACATTTCAACAACAGATAATTGCCAGTGACGTTTATGTACAGATCCCAGCACGTAGGAAGCGAGTGGGTGCATCGTGCTCTTCCTTGTCACAAGTGGACCTTTCAGAGATGGTTGTAAGTACCCGAAAGTGCACGAACGACATGGGGAAGTATTGGGCATGTAAAGGGGATGTTATAGGACCTCTCTTCGATATTTATAAAGGAGCTCTTGGGTCTTCTTAACAACATGTGACCTAGCGTTGTTCTAGAGAAGCACAATCTCATTCGAGAGTTTCCCGCTGGAATCGATCTCTATGGACTACTTGAGATACTGGCTGATTAAATCTGTGTGCCGGACCGAGACTCGAACTCGGGACCTTTGCCTTTCGCGGGCAAGTGCTCTACCAACTGAGTTACCCAAGCACGACTCACGCCCACACTTGCCCGCGAAAGGCAAAGGTCCCGAGTTCGAGTCTCGGTCCAGCACACAGTTTTAATCTACCAGGAAGTTTCCTATCAGCGCACACTCCGCTACAGAGTGAAAATCTCATTCTACTTGAGATTTAGTAATGTGCTGCAATACTGCTGAGCGTTAACCGCTGCAGCCTGTGGCAGCCAGTCGATGAGTAGAGGTGCTTATTCGTCTAAAAAGAAACTGAGCGTCACTTTCATGGCTTTAGGGCCACAGTGGGCTTTTTTTGAAGAGAGGAGACGGATGCCGCCACTCCACACTCTTCCACTTGGAGACAGGACCGAAGTGATGACAGCACGATCCACCACAGCTGCAGTCTGACCAACGAAACGCGTTCCTTGCTCCACGTATCTGAACATAAGGGTCAGACAAACTCGCATTCTCCCCGTCTTCTGATTCTCTGAAAGATGCGTGGACATGCACTGTGCACAATCGTAACCGCAACGAAGCGTGTTATTACGTTATGTGACGCACAGTTCCTTTGCTTGTCGATAGGTCAACAGCAATGTCCATACGAGCTCCTCCACGGCGGAATTCGTGAGACTGGTAGTGACAAATTTGCGCCTACTCAGGACGTGTCATGGCCTTGATATTTACACGTCCCGCCTCATAACGCTGAGATCACCAGAATATTTTATGTCATGCGACACACTGGCCTCCTTACGCCTCTTTCATCCTGCGACAATTTCCTGAAGCATGTTCCCTTTCTGCGCGAACGTGCAAACTAATTGGGTAACTGCTCTTTGTTCTGATCATGCAAAGAAATGCAGAAAAACATTCTACAGAAATGAGACAGTCGCTGCGAAGCCATAATTCAGCTTTGGTGTCTCGGAGTACGACCACACCATCTCCCGGTAAACACTTTCATCTACTAGGACTAAAAAAACCGCAATGGGAAACAGAAATAAATAGTCCTTTAACTAATGAAGGCAGTGTCAGGCTTTCCCCTTACAAGTAAAGGAGAGGTCTTGGTTGTGATGTAGTTTGTGGAGTATCAAATTACGGTTGTATCACATTTGTGCAGTTACTTACACCACATTGGTCTTCTTGGTCACCGAAGAAAATTTCACAGGCCAAGATGGATAAAAACATTTTATTGTATGACTGGTTTTGACACAGCTATACTGTCACCATCAGATCTGCAATAGGATAAACAACAGCTGATAGGTAAATATTTTGCAATCATTATATTGCCACTTGATAAACTGTCTTGTTACAAGCCCTATGGAATTTTAAAATATTTCATGCTTATCCATCAGAGTTACAAGTCACTTCACACTACATATGTACACCCCACTACCATGCAGGTCACTGTACGTCGGCATGTCAGATATAAAAGTAGTATGTACAAACACCAGCGTAACAATATTGCACCGTCTGCAAGCGTTCATTGTCACTACCAGCTGGCAACTGACAGAAGTTCACCAGGTGGCACTGTGGAGGTTGATGGATTAGCTTCTTCTATAGACCATACATAATTCCATATAATTGGTAAATCATTATTAAGGATCATTTTTGTTTACATTATTACACAATCAAATCAGAGAAATACAGGAATTTTTGCATATAAATAATGTGTGTACCTTTGATAATTTTGAAGATAAAACACGTGTAACATTATTTAGAAAAGAAGAATTATGCTCTTAATACGCTAAATGTAAGCAAAACGTTTAAAGAGAGGTTCTTCAGGCAGGGTGCCTAATCTGGTGTACTCTGTATGATGTTTGTAATTTACATCTGAATGTTCAGAGTTAAACTTCGAATTTTTCATTGTATACATATTCAGAGTGAAGCGACTTGTAATACTGATGGATAATACGAATATATTGTAAAAATTCAAAAGCATAAGTTACGCTATTATTCCATAGGGTATATACGAAGACAGTTTATCAAGTGGTAATATCGTGATTGTAAAATATTTACCTATCAAATGTTGTTTATCCTCTTGCAGATCCGATGGTGACAGCAAATATCTGTCGAAACCGGTCATACAATAAAATGTTTTTTTAGCGTAATTGGCTTGCGACTATTTCTTCTTTTACCATACACTGCAGATGGTTCCCAGATTGACCATGTGAGGAATGTATGACCTTCGTCTTTCCCGCCACTGGTGGCAGAGAATATACCTGTCCTAAGATTGGAAGAACCAGATACACTTCGCCGATGCGCACACCAGGCGATTCCTGTTCAGAACATCACAGGCGACACACACAGGCTGTCTACGAGGTGAATCCCGTGAAAGCTTGACGGGCATACTTGCTTCCCATTGGCCGCAAGGTACCATGCAGACTCGACATCAGTGGCAAGATAGGGAGCACATAGCGGTCGCCAGATGGCATACCAGTCGAACGACTCCGGCTATCTGAGCACGCTGCATGTCCCACCCACCCTCCCAGCTTGTCTCACACTACTTCCATAGTGCCAGCCTGCCCATTTGTTTTTTCATTTCTCCAGCATCTCGCATGATTGCCTCAAGAGGTCGGACCTAGAGTGCATCCGCAGTGAAGATATGAAAGTCCGTCAAGTTCTAGTTATTACTTTTATACGTGTGGCGTCTGTTCTTTCAGATTTGTCCGTAAGAACAGCCACCACACATATAACAGTAATTAGCTACCATTGCTGATCGATTTCATTTCTTTACCATTCAGATATTCAATATTCATCATTGTGTATGGACACTGGGTTCCATTGTGAATTTTACGTTTCTTGTTTGTGACTTTAGTATTAAGTAGGATGTCCGCATTGGTTGGACATTTTTGGAATCTGGTTTTTTGTGACATCTGGTATTGAGTGTGTAACTGCACACTGTTATTTGTGTATCTTACTTCAAGCTATATGTGTTGCCTGAGAGAACTCTGAAGTTTATTGATATTGTGCTTATTGTATTAGGCACTAATGTGTTGGTAAATTGTATATTGATTTATGTCGCCTTACTGTAACGTTGGCTGAGTACGTAACACATTGTGTCACAAACCGTCCCTAGAACGCCAAGTGCAGCAAAGAGCGAGAATTAATTAATGAACATTAAATCAGATGACCGATTCAGGACCTTCTATTGAGCATAAAACTGTTGCTGTATCCGTAATTTCCTTATCATTTTCATTTCGAACTGTCCAAAGATTCATAAGCTTGTAAGTAACCGAAGAAAGAAAAGAAACCTTGTAATAAAAATTCCTTACATACAAAGGAACCGAAATCTGTTAACAGTTTTCGGCTGTCGTCATTTTGAGCGCAATTAATAAACTGTCGAACATAGCGGTGGCCGTTAAAAAGATTAATCGGAGCGTCTTCTTGGACTTGAGGAGCGTATGAGTGCAAAGACCCCCCGCTGTTCCACGGCCGAGGCTGCGCCAGGTTAGGAAACCTCTGGAGCAAACAGGAATCGGCCAGTTCTACGGCCCGGCAGGCGACAGCTAGCAGCTTGACCGCCCTGCAGGTTGGCACCGAAACTACTTTTCTCAACCATAGGCACTCTAGTGTGAGGTGCCGACCAGCTAACAAAACTACCGAGCACTGCCTCTCCGTGAGATTCTGCAACATCATCTTGATCACCAGGACCACCAACTGCCGTCTGGTCCACACCGAGTCTGGTCTTATAGGTACGCGCCGCCATGCTGCGCTAAAGTTTAACGGCGAGTCACCTTAGGTGCAGTCTAGTAATGACTCTCGGATTCCATAGCCGTTGCGGTCGTTTGGCGATTGCGAGTATTTCGCGATACTATGGGAGAGCAGTAGCTCCAACCATGGGGAAAGGTTCACCGAAGTCTGTCACTCCCCTTCAGTATTCTCTCTCCAAAGTGTATTCAGTTAAAATTGTACAGTTTTAGATCAATGCTCTTCCTCTATCTCGTTTTGTCAATGTTTTTACTTCATTGGAGGCTGCCCTCCGTTAAGGGTACCTTGCTGCCCACTAATTTCAGAACACATCACTTGGTTATATTTTCTAAATCTTTTATTAGTGTTCGGATTACTGCCACCTTTGTCCAGTATCCATTCAATCCAGTAGCTCTATGCAACTATCGTCGTAGTTCATGCCTTCCACATGGTCTGATACTGGGTAGAATGTTAATACGAGACACCGATGGCCTGCCAATACCTGTCTCGCAAGTTGGCTGGGCGAGCTCTTTTCACTTAGGCCACCTGGAATGCGAGAACAGTGGCAGTCAATTTAGGTGTGGTAGCGCAAATCCATTGGGGCAAGTTATTTGTAACAATTCATAAATCACATATTATCCTCTTTGGTATTTGTGTATTCTACATGCGCTCTGAATTGTTGGAACTTATTAACAAACTGAATTATCCTTGAGATGAGACCAATTTACTTTCAGTTTTAGAATCGACTTACGTTGTGCTCTGATGAAGTTACTCTACTCAGACTGCTCACTTACGTCAATTAATTACAAGAACAACAAAATTAATTAATGCAAAGAGGAAATACATAAATAGAAACAGAGAATTAAAGAGAGAAGGACGAGAGAAGTAAGAGCTCGGGGTCGGTAATACAAGGCACTTAAAGAGACGAACAAGAGCAAGCGAACTGGGAACTTAAAAATTTATTACGTAAAACATTTATAAAATTAATTTCAAATGGAAGCTCAAGAAATTAAATCATTATAATACAGCATTCAACAAATGATTCTAGTTGGCGAAGCAACCAGTTACAGGCCCTCACTGAATGCCAACGATGGCCGCCTGCAATCAGCTATACACAACAGTTTACAACGATATGGAGAGGTATTTCTAGAACACACATAAAATAAAAAATTAATACACATGAAATGTTTCAATAAACTGCAGAGTTAAGGAGGTACGCTCATCGTATTGAACAAATGTCAATATTAAAGTTATTCTTCATTTATCAATGGAAGTTCCAAAATTGGTTCAAATGGCTATAAGCAATATGGGACTAAACATCTGAGGTCATCAAAAGTACTTAAACGTAACTAACCTATGGACATCACACACATGCAAGCCCTAGGTAGAATTTGAACCTGCGACCTTAGCAGCAGCGTGGTTCTAGACTGAAGCGCGTAGAACCGCTCAGCCACAGCGGTCGGCCTAATGAAATGCATGGACAATAAGTTCCCAAAGTTTCAATGATGAGATAGTATCCGAAGTGCCTTCCAGCATTATTAGCACCAAAACTGGGACATTGTGAACACCACGTTTTATACTCGTAGACGTTTATTGAAACACTCAAGAAAATGAAAATAGGACGAAACGACGTAATGGTTAGACTGGACGTTGTGTCCCTATTTACGAGAGTGCCAGCACAAGACACGCTAGATCTTCTAGCCCAATTGTTTCCATCTGAAATTTTCAAGTTCCGTCATGCTCTAAGGACAACGTACTTCTTGTACCGCAGCGAATAGTATGAAATAACGGGTGATACAGTGATGGGCTCACCACTGACTCCGGCAGTCTCGAATTTCTTCATGGAGCCCTTTGAGGAGCAGGCTCAGAACTCTGCGGTCCATCTTGCTTCCTAAGGTACGTCGATGACATCTTCGTGATATGGGCTCACAGTGAAAATACACTGCAGCAATTCGTCTATCACATGAACGGTCTTCATCCACAACATTCAATTTACGGCTTACATGGAGAAGGGTGGCAAATGCTACAGTTGAGGTAGGAGGGCGACTTGGTCGTTCAGTGTACTTGAACGCCGATAGTTTTCACCACCCTACACACAAGAAAGCGGTCCTGAATACGTTAATAGATAGAGAAAAAGTTATTTCAGAAGGCGACCACCTACATTTTGAATTGCAGCAACTTAGACACGTGTCCAGGGAGAAATGTTACAACAAGAGAAACATTGCAAACGCTTTCAGGTGCCACCGAAGAAGGACGCCCTGTGAATTGGCTGAAGAGGTCAAGCCGGATGCTTTCCTGCCATACTGAGGGGCAAGGAACAACAAGTTAGGGTGTGTGGTGCAGAAACATGGACTGAGACCAGTGTTCTGGCCCGTCGCCGAGATACGATTTATGCTGAGCCCTGTTAAAGACGACATAGCTCATCGTGTGACAGGTGTGTATGGTGTCTCTTGCGCCTGCGACAGCGTCCATATAGGCTAGACAGTTCGCACAGTTACAGGGCGTTGCACCGAGCACAAGCGACGTATCAAACAGAGGCAGCTTAACGCCCTGGAAAACGGGCAGAAAATACTTTTTGAAATCACAAGTTCAGCTCATGCGTCAACATATTAGGATTCCGGTATAAACGAGGCAGCTGAGATTAGAACCAACAGCAATAATTGCAACAGAGTCCAGGGCGTCGGGGCAGATTTTGGATGTCGAAAATAAGCAAGGACCAATGCTTGTCGCTCCTAGGGAAGGGGGAAGAGGCATTTCCCAACGTGGCGTCGGCCCCCCGAGCCACCTGACGTCACTCGGTCCTGCAGCAGGCCGGAGCTGCTATAAGCTGTCCAATCACCTTCCCCGCTCGCGTCATTTCGGCCCTCTTTCATTGGTGACAGAGGCCGCAATCATGGCAATATAAGCGGAAACAGTACCAGCCCCAGAGTATCTGTCCCGCAGCTCCTCTCCCTTACGACTTGATCTCCCATGCTGACCGCACCACCTCCACCAATGTAATTGCCACAGACCTAAACATCGACAGCTGTAACTCTGTCACTCTTCGGTGCTGGCATCAGTTCCTCAACGCCTTGTTCCCCTCCCACAGCACACCGTCCGGAAAGTAACTCCACCCTAGGTGTCGTCCTCGCTTCCTCCAACCTCCTTGGGCGTATCGCCACGGACGTCCTCAGTAGTGACCACCTCCCAGTTGACTAGCACCGCACCGACTGGGTTGCGTCCATTGCCTCAAAGGTCAAAAACCACCCACTTACCTTTCACCATCCCGCTAACGTCATCCATGCCTCGTCTTTCCGCCAGAATACCTTCTCTGACACCGTGGAGGTCCACCAAACTTATTCACCCTCGCTGCCCTATTCTTCCTCCAAAGGCCATATTTCTTCTCCATGCTTCTCTACTGCTCCTTTCTCCGCATCCATCGCATGGATACACTCCTCCGCCACCAACAATTACGACGACGCATCTGAAAGCTCCTAACAGCAAAGGACGCCGGGTCTGGCGCCAAACATGTACATGACTCAATTCTGCTCTCCCTGTCAACTCCTCCAAGTACTGGTCTTCCTTCCACCGCCTTACTGGTAGCCATCCCACCCCACATTATCCCCTTTCCACAATGACTGCCTCTTGCCTGACAACCTCAGTAAGGCTAACCATTTTGCTCCCCACCTCTCTGAGGTCTTATCCATTCCCAACGATTCTCACTTTGATTACTCCTTCCACATGGTCCTTGAAAGCTCTAATACATCTGTCCTGCCACTCGCCCCCAGTTTCCAGTACTTGGGTTAGTTACCCCCTCAGGAACAACATTCCCATTACTGCACATGACATCAAACTCATAGTCTGTTCCAAACGCAACACTGTGCCTGGTCATGACAGTGTCACCTACCAACATCTCAAGGACCCCCCCCCCCTCCTTCCTGGCTGTCCTTGCTACCTGATATAACAACCTCCTCTCCACTGGCTTTTATCCTATGGAAGACTTCTGGCATCCTCCTCTTCCATCAGCTTGACAAACCCCGACACCTCCTCCTATCGTCCCATCTGCCTCACTGCCATGCAGTTAGGTCCTTGAGTCCCACCTCTCCTGCTGTATTCATCACTCGCTTAACCAGCACCATCTCCTCCCTCCTCCCCCTTTCCCAGTGTGGCCTCCAGCCCTCCTTCTCAGCATAACTCCCATCGCTCTGCTATCTCTGTTTCCCTCGACATCCAGGACGCCTATGACCATATCTGGCATCCTGGACTCCTGTTTAAACTCCAGACCTACGTTCTTCCTATCAGTTTCGTCGGCCTCGTTGCTTCCTTCATCTCCCATCGTCCCTCCTATGTCACTATCCACAATACCATACTTTCTATCCCAACACCATCATGCCCCAAGACTCTCTTCTCTATCACCTGTATACTGAAGACATGCCCAAATCTCCCCCACCTGTTCACCTCCTCCAATCTGCTGATGACACTGACTTCCTGGCCCTTTATCCTAACCTACAGTGGTCCCAATGAACTCTTCAAATTCACCTCGACCAGTTCACCATCTGGTGCGACATATGGATCCTTCACATCAACTCTTTCAAGACAAAATCAATCGTCATAGTTCATACCACCCACTCCTTCTGGCTCCATGATTTTTATCTCACCATTTATGGTCGTCCTATCCACCTCACTGCTATCCTGAAATTCCTTGGCCTCACCCTCGACCATCAACTCACCTGGACTCTCCATCTCCTTATAATCAAACACAAAGCCGACAATAGACTCCACTCCTGTCTCGCCAGACATCGAGACTGCATCCTTCCACCATCCTTCACACCTACAAATCCTTGATCCATCTGATCCCAAAGGATTGTTATGCCAATGTTGCCTGGATTTCTGTACCGCCAAGATTCTATAAAGCCCACCAAATCCTTGAATACCATACAATTCACCTCGCCTTCCACATACCCCACACAGATCCTCTAGAACTACGTTCCCTTCTCACATCTTCTCCATTTTCTTGAACACATTCGCCTGCTCTGCATCATCTGCAGATTTGTTCTCCCCCACCCCCTGGTGTCTTCTAACCTCTTTACCCTCACCCTGTCACTGTGCCTTTACCGTGGTGTCCTGCCCTCTGTCCATCTCCACATCTTCCACCTCTTTTCCAACACAACTTCCAGTGTCTACCCCTCAGGGATGATGAGCTCGTACCTAACATCTATCCCCCCTTCCAACTCTAATCACACTTTCGCCCCTCCCCCTCTTCTGGGCTCCCTCTCCCCTTCTCTTCCCTTCCCCTGAGTGGTTTTTTCCTCCTTCCCCCCCCCCCCTCCCCTCGCTTTCCAGCTCACCGCTTCTGTTTCTGCATCTCTGCGCTCCCTCCCGTCTTGCCTTCTCTCTCCATCTCTCACACCGCCTGTCTCCTGCCCCTTGCTTTCCCTCCCACCGTCTTCTGACGCTCTAGCCCCTGTCCCCTCTTTTCCCACGTCTCAGGCCTCCACTCAAGTGACAGGTCCCACCTGGCAGTTATTACTTTTTGTCGTGTGTGCTCCATCTTGTACAGTGGTTTTAAAGTGTCGTCGTTCTGGTATTAATGCTGTGGTCAACCTTTAACTTGTGTGCGTGGCTTCAGTGTTTTTTATGTGCTACACAAATCGCCAGCTCTGTTTTTTAACTTTATGTGGACATTTTTTCAACTTTCCCACAATGAATGTCTCCTTATATGTGTATATTTTAACTCCCACTGTCTCCCCTTATTTTGCTCTTATGCCCTCTTTATCGCCTTTTATATGTATTGTTTTCATCTTTTATTAAAGGTGTCTCTTGGCTGAAGAGCGGCAGATTGTCCCACTGCCAGCTCTCCCCTGCCCACATGGGGCAGAGGAATGAAATCACAATAGAGAAAAATCAAAACAGCCCCGGCAGTCGGTGGTGTTGTTCATGACAGCGAAAGCTTGAGAACTTTATTTGTCTGCTGTGGCTTGAAAAAGGAGAATATTTTATTCAGACATGCTGTCACGAAAGACTCCAAGGACACATGCCTGAAAAATAACTAAATAAGTGACGCGACCTTCCTCCCATGCCCACTTTTTGAAGCAGCATACTCTGTGGCTTTATAGACCATCTTTAGACTGTGGTATATACTCTGTGGCTTTATAGATCATCAGGTCTATGCGACCCACCACGAATTGCTCCATTCCCTCATGTCTTAACAGCTATCCTACCATCCTGTCCCTTCTCCTTGTCAGTGTTTTCCACTTATTCCTTTCCTCTCCGATTCTGTGCAGAACCTCCTCATTCCTTATCTTACCAGTCCACCTAAGCTTCAACATTCGTCTGTAGCACCATATCTCAAATGCTTAGATTCTCTTCTGTTCCCGTTTTCCCACAGTCCACGTTTGACTACCATACAAAGCTGTGCTCCAAATGTACATTCTCAGAAATTTCTCCCTCAAATTAAGGCCTATGTCTGATAGTGAACTTCACCATATGTTAGAAAAAGTAATAAACCAGTCGCTATGTTTATAAAGGAACAGTTCTTGTTTTGCCTTGTGCTATTGAAGGATTTTATCCAAAATCTTAACTTATGAAATGAGCTTTTGGCGTCATTGGCCAGGAGGCGCCTTACAGGGCAGGTCTGGCAGCCGTGTTGTTGGTCTTATTACATTCGACGCCACACTGGTCGACCTGCGTGACAGATGGGGATGAAATGATGACGAAGACAACACAACATCCAGTCCCTGAGTGGAGAAAATCCCCAACCCAGCCAGGAATCGAACCCGGGCCCCTTAGGACGACAGTACGTCACGCTGACCATTCAGCTATCGGGGCAGACAGCTTAACTTACGATGCTGTTCTTGTGTTTACTAAGGAGATCGGGAGAAGAACGAAGGTGTTAGACAGAATGAGTTTAAGATAGGAAATATCACTCAAGACATCTTGAGAAAAATAGATTTATTGCGCCTCTCTGCAGCTGAAATTTTTTTTTGAAGAACTGGTAAAGGAAAGAAGGCAGAAAACGAGACACCAGATGAAAGAGCCTGAACGGTAACAGGACGCTCAGTACAAATCTGGGGCCTTCAGAAGTGGCTAAATAATAAAATTGTTAGGTGCAACTTTAAATTGCATTCCCTGAAAATAATATTTTTTAAAGTTTATGTAAATTGTCTCAGAATCGATGAGGACTAGAATTATGAAATTTTGTACACTTATTTATATATACTCAATAGATATTGTCTCGAGTGTAAATTTTGAATTTGTGAGTATAAGCTTAGTAACTGTGCAAAGTGCTTTGAATCTTGCACGAATTTTATCTTTTACTTATAGAATTATAATTAGAAAGTTATTAAAATTTTCCTATTAGACATATTCAAAAAACTTCGTGAGAGAACCTTAATATATGCAAAGAGATTAACGAGAGAAAATTTTATGGAAATCTCTAGGATAGTTTCTGAGGAAAAAAGTATACATATTACTATTTGAAAATAAAATTTCTAGTTTCTGTAAAAAGTTTAATTATATGTAAGCCAAGAAAAGTCACAGTAAATGTGTTAATTTCACGTAAAGCATAATTCAAAATTTCATTGCTGTATCTCGAAAGTAGTGGATTTAGTGCATCTTTTAAATAGTGTGTGTTTTTCATGAACATCCTCCCTTAATACAAAATGCCCTTTGATAGAAAACCCACCCTAGCTTGGGACTATGTGTGACTTTTAACCAACAATTGAATAAATAATCACTTAAACGTGATGAAAGAAATACATTGCCCAAATGTGCAAGGATTAACATGAGCTTCAAAAATTCTCTGTAGAACGAACGAAACTTTAAACCAAGTCGTCGAGTACAGCACATAAAATTAACGTCACAGGTCAAAAATTTTGAGTAGCTACATTAACCGTTAGTCTCTCTGTTTACAACCAAATTACGAATAGTCACAGTTATAAATGAAATTAGCCAGAATATGCTTTAAATTAATCACAGTCAAATGAAGGTGCTTGTGGCTTGTCACTGCCACTTTACAATTTCGAAAGAGTGATAATTTTTTTCAAAAAGTGCAATGCTGCACATGAAGCACAAGAAGGTGCCATAACATTATATGGACACACGTTCCCAGCAATTCATTACAGTTAAATCGTAACACTGACAACATTTTGGGAGAGCACCACTTTACGCTTTGAACCATTTACCTCATGGTGAAGTCAACATATCATCTACATATAAATTGATCGACAATCACCGTTTTCAAAGTGCAGCACTATAGAGTCCCCACAAAGAGGTTCCATGAGACAGTTATCAATCAACTGCGAGTATTCAACAACCGTGAAGACAGGATTTAGCACATGCCTCCATTTATCCAACTTCAGTACACCAATTTCAATCCACGATGAGTGTCACCACACACAGTGGCTACACTGGCCAGCCCATCTGAGTTCAGTGTGGCAATGGATACAAAAGACGCTGTTCCCTAGTATAGCACCCACACCACAACAGGCTTGGTGCAACTTCATGACCTCAGAACGAAATCATTCAAAACTGGCTAGTATTTCAGCCAAGACTCAAGGCACAGTGCACTGAGACTGTCCCTGACCCAACTGTTAACTGCCGATGGCAAGACTCGCCCACCTCAATGATGGAGTCCACTCAGATGGCCTGTTTGGGCGAAGTTTAGTTCTTTTAGACAATTTCGTGTTCACATTGAGGCAAGATTTACTATTTTATTCATCCATCTCGCGATCTCTACTGGTTTGTTTCCAAGTACAGTACAACCAAAAACCTAGCGTATTGCGTCACAAGTAAATGAGTATAAGCTGCCGAACTGCATCGCTACCACTAAATGACCTAGGCTTTCTTTCCTAAATAAAGTCAGCAAACAAACAAAGAAGCGACAAAAAAAAAAACACAGCCAAGGCACACTTTAAAAAGGTGTTCGAAAACAGAGCGACTTGTAGCACCGTCTCCTCCTCCCCCCCCCCCCCCCCCAAGTGAGAGTAGGATTTGTAAGTAGGCTGGTTAGGTTTTCTTATTGGTAACGCCACATAGCGCTCTGTATGAAAATCACTGGCTGTGCTGTTTGCAGTCTGTGGCTGGTTGGCATTGTTGTAATACTCGCCATTGCAGTGTTGGGCAGCTGAATGTTAATAGCGCGTTGCGTTGCGCAGTTGGAGGTGAGCCGCCAGCAGTGGTGGATGTGGGGAGAGAGATGGCGGAGTTTTGAAATCTGTAAGACTGGATGTCATGAACTGCTATATACATTATGACTTTTGACGATATTAAGGTAAATACATTGTTTGTTCTCTATTAAAATCTTTCATTCGCTAACTATGCCTATCAGTAGTTAGTGCCTTCAGTAGTGTGAATCTTTTATTTAGCTGGCAGCAGTGGCGCTCGCTGTATTGCAGTAGTTCGAGTAACAAAGATTTTTGGTGAGATTAGTGATTTGTGGAAGGTATAGGTTAATGTTAGTCAGGACCATTTTTTGTAGGGATTTTTGAAAGTCACATTGCGTTGCGCTAAAAAATATTGTGTGTCACTTTAAGCACAGTCTTGTATAATTTTTCTAAGGGGACGTTTCATATGTCGACCCTTAGCCGAGGATACCTCACTGGAATCTTCTGATTTTTTACTTGTAGTTTGTGTAATTAGTGTAGATTTTGTTTATTGCTAGTGCGTAATTGTAGAGAGAATTTCCTCTGTAGTTGTAGTTTTTCATTGTTGTACAGTAAAACAGTTGTGGCATGCATCTAGATTTGCACCAAGTATTTCGCAGCTACACTTGCAATTAACTAGATATTATTTTCAGTGCTATGTTAATGTGTTCTCTTATTTTTGCTCTTCAAATTGTGCTTTTCTGTGTTGTCGTGTGAAATATTGTGACAATAATGGCGTTTGAAAAACGTAATACTCGGCTCCAAAGTAAACTGAGAAATGACAGTGAAGACGAAAGCAGTATGTCAGCGCCACCATGTAATGAATTAACTAGTGTTCAAAGTAGTAATTTGGTAATAGTGCATAGGGAAATGGAGCGGGCTGCAAATAATGGTGTAGGCAGTGAAACTATTAGTGAACAGGGAAGCATTATTTATCGATCGATCGGTCGGCAACAGCTCGCGTCAGGAATACGAAACGACAGGACACAATCTAGGAAATACTGTACATTCAGGTTTTGCGTCCTCACAGTTTTCTCAAATAAGTCAAGAGACATTTTCTGCTTGTCAAAATGCGAATGTTACCGGTGCAAATGCACTGCCGAAAAGCGTAGAGGAACAGATTCCAGACACTAATACATTATTATTGCAATTAATGCAGCAAATGAAACAAAATCAGAGACAAACACAGCAACAGTTAGACACAATGGAACAAAATCTTCAAAAGTTAGACACAATGGAACAAAATCTTCAAAAGTTAGACACAATAGAACAGAAGCTTCAAAAGTTAGACTCCAAACTTGAAGAAACACGTGAAGATTTAACTAATGTGTTACATAACATCGAATCCAAATGTCAAAAAGTCTGTAATGACGTAAAAACACAAATTTGTGAGCATTTCCAACCTATTTCTTCGCGGCATGAAAATGCATTACAGAATCACGAAGCAGCCATAAAAGAACTGCAAACTATAGTTCATGAAAATCATGAGATCTTGCAAGCTAAAATTCACTCAGTTGCATCTACCGATTCGGTTACGCAACTTGCAAAAACTCAAGCGAACTTAAAGGACACAGTAGATACTCTGAAAATTGGTTCAGAAAGACACACAGAGGAAATATTTTCACTATCGGATAAAGTAGCCGAACTTTCAGATCAGTTCACTAACTTATCTGCAAAGGTAGATGATGATCTGAATGACACAAAACCTGTAGCCTTCACTGACACTGAAGAGTATGAACAAATTAGAAAATTCAAACAGAATCAAAATCAAATCAACACACAGTACAAAAGAGAAATGCGGGAAGTGCAAGATCAGTTGGCTCAAGTAATACAAGAATTACATATTTCAGAGGACACTCGCGCCCCAGTACGGGAAGAGGGACATAGCAATACAGAACAACCACAAAATAATAACACAGGGCATTTCGGAAATCATGAAAGAAATTGGCAAGGTACACTGAATTTTGAGATGGAACCGCCGAAACGATGTAACAATGACCGACATACGACTCGCTGACATGATGATTTTGACTATAAGCTGTTCATTACTACACGTAAATTCAAAACATTTAAGAATTCTGGCAACGACATTCATCCACAAGCGTGGCTTCATCAATACGTTTTCCTCCCAACTGGTCATTAGAACACAGATTAAAATTTATGTGTGGCTACTTGGAGGATGAACCAGCTGTAAGAATGCGATCGGTCATTCACGATTGCCACAGTGAAGGAGAATTTTATAATGCCTTCCTCTCAGCATATTGGTCTCAAGCTACACAAGACCGAGTAAAACATGGCATCATAATGATGAAACATTTCCAACAATCTGAATTTTCCGGTCTTGTGAAATATTTTGAAAACATGTTGCACAGGAATCAGTACCTGTCAAACCCATACAGCCCCTCAGAAGTCATCCGCATTTGCTTAATCAAATTAAAGGAATATTTACGGCATATTATTTTGGCAGGACGTTGCAAAGACGACATTGAAGCTTTTCAGGGACTGTTACAAGAACTGGAAATTGACGTTGACAATCACGGAACGCGAAAACAGGAGCACAACAATTACAGGTCACACCTATCACAATTCCGCGATGACAGAAATAATACACGACAAGGCTATTCGTACAACGTAAATCGTGAACAAAACAGACACCACCCGTATGACAACCGTTGGCAGAGTAGTAATTATTACAGGGAAAGATCACCTCTCTGCGGTAATGACTATCACAGAGACAATCAGAGAAACAGACAATATGGAAACCAAAATAGTTATTATCAAGGGAGACAGAATAACGTAAGACGCAACGGTCCAACGCGCAGTTACTATTCAGGGAGAAATTCTCCACCAGTTAACAGACAAGAAAGAAACTACAGGAACTACCGACATGACGACAGACGATATAATCATAACGACCGACCGGAATTTCATCAGAACTGGCGGGATTCAAACAGAGCAGGGCCCTCTCGGCAAGGTGAATTTGTAGATGTTAGGTCTCCTAATCCCAATAACGGCGCGCGCCAACAAAGAGATAGCAGACAATGACTCGCACCACAGGCAGCCGCGTGCGCCGGCTGGCTCAGAGAAAAATAACAGAGACGCTAACCTTGATAAAAATTCCGGTATTCTTAACCGACGTATACCGCATGATAATTGCGTTCAAGTTAACTCTGAGCACTAGGAACAGTTAAGGATTGTACTACATTTCACATGTAAAACCGTTTATTGAAAGATAATCTGCTCTTTAACTTTGTATTTGCCACATAACTTTTCACTTTACATTACTAGTATGCTTTGTCACACTGAGAAACTGTTAACATGCAACAATGTTTTGAAGTTAACCATCCACTGTAGAACCTAGAGAACATTTTTAAACAGAAATTACGAATGCATTGTTATAGTGAACAGACGACACAGTGTTGTTATTTGTACATTCTTGCTTGTTAGTTACACGATTACGTAACGACTATAGGGCTTACATACTTAGAACATATACTTTTAATGAGATTTTAATGCAACAGTTTGGGTTAGTTGAAAAGACATTCTTTATTTGAAGTACTTTCTGTGAGATTAAAGATGACTTAGAATTTGGTTTCTTTGATAGCTACACGATTATATCACTACGCTACTAATATGTGACACGATTTACATTGTTGCTTTTGCGGTGTATCTGTTTTATATCTGCACAGTTTTTCTGTATTATTCTGGAAAGTAAAACATGTTTTAGTAGTAACTTTGTGGTATAGCTACAATGAGACAGCCTTTTCTGTAGCACAACAATACGTTACAGTACAGTACTTTCTTCATCAAGTCAATAAGCGTAGTAGCTACGATATCTATACGCAAAGCATTTCACTTTTGTTTAACATGAGGTAAGTACATAGACTTCTGTAGAACTTAGCTTTCGGAGGACGATAACTACAACACTTCCACAGAGATTATCTTACAACACGACGCACAGTTTAGCACTACAGTACACGTATTTGAGTGACTAATTTTGTACTTAAAACATTTATTTTTAAAGATATTTGAAATACAATGATACAAAGGTTTTCCGTGATACATTTCATTCCATTGCTGTAATCTGTAACATCTGAGGATATAATTACATTAATCCTCAGAGGGGTACACGCTTACTTTGTGTACCATGTGTTTGGCAAGCACAAGGAGCCCTAGCTAATATCGTATTTGCTTATACAACTTTACACATCGATACGATATTTCTCATACACGCAAATTACACAGCTATCTGATCATTTAACTGAGAGAGACAAACATTTATTTTACTACATCAGTGACAGATGTTTACGTAATTACACCGTTGGATAACGTCACACTTATAAAATTGTATTTGTCTGTACTTTGTGAACTATTCATACTTTTACGGAACCATTGTGATTCTATGAGAGCTTTGAATGATGTATTTAGTATGGGATCATGATTTTTAAAGTAAGTTTGAGGCAGATGACACTTTTGACATGAGCAAAGAATTTTTTTTAGGCTTTGAAATTATTGCAGAAAGCTATGACGTTTTTGAGATTTGACTGAGGTGTTATTATATTATTACGACAACGATGTGAATTATGCTGCTGAGTTATGTTTAAGCTGATGCTGTATGAGTTATTTGATTATGCTACGTAGCTGTTATGATGAAATATTGAAGAAGTGTCGACGAATAAGGTAAGGAATAATGAGTAGTGGTTAGGGACTCTGGTTTGTGAAAAAGGTTGTTGAAAACCAAGAATCGTACTTTAAGAGTTATGAAATGTATGTAAATGCTTGAATGTATTACAATGCCGACGAAAACTTTTTGGACACTGTTATGTTAATAGAATTTTGTTTCTACAGATGTCCAAGTGCTGCACGTGTGGCGAGCTATGTCATTTGGAGAGGTCACATTTGTCATCCACCTTTGGGGTATTCCCAAGCATCTTCGGCCCCATGTGTCTTATATCAAATACCTTGTCTCAGCGCAATCTACCTCGCTTTGTGGTTTCCTAAACGTTAATGAGAATCACCTTGTGTAGACATACACAAGAACGTTACCAAGTGTGGCGTTATGCCTCGTACCCATCCCACGTCCCTGTTTACAAAGACATCAAAAACGTTTTGTACAGAAAATTGGAACAGAGATCAACATAAACGTCATTTCCCCTATTTTATTGCTCATGAAAAACACTCATTGCATGTTGTACCACCATACAGCGAGACCTTCAGAGGTGGTGTTCGAGACTGCTGTACACACTGGTACCAATAATACCCAGTAGCACGTCTTCTTGCATTGATCAGTCGTGGCATACTATGCACAGCTTCATCAAGGCACTGTTGGTCCAGATTGTCCCACTCCTCAAGGGCAATTCGGCGTAGATCCTTCAGAGCGTGTGGTTGGTCACGTCGTCCATAAACAGTCCTTTTCAATCTATCCCTATGTCCGATAGGGTTCATATCTGGAGAACATGCTGGCCACTCTAGTCGAGCGATGTCGTTATCCGGGCGGAAGTCATTCACAAAACGTGCACGGTGGGGGCGGTAATTGTCGTCAGTGATGATTGCCTCGCCAATATGCTTCCGATATGATTGCAATGTCCGCGGAGAATGGCATTCACTTATCGTATAGCTGTTACGGCGCCTTCTATGACCACCAGCCGCGTACGTCGGTCCCAGATGATGTCACTCCATAACGGCAGGGAACCTCCACCT
The DNA here is from genome assembly GCF_023897955.1 of Schistocerca gregaria. Taxonomy (NCBI): domain Eukaryota; kingdom Metazoa; phylum Arthropoda; class Insecta; order Orthoptera; family Acrididae; genus Schistocerca; species Schistocerca gregaria. The sequence continues at coordinate 834,788,539 of NC_064922.1, forward strand.
TGCTGCACTCGCTGGACAGTATGTCTAAGGCGTTCAGCCTGACCGGCTTGCCTTGAAACACAACTCCGGCGATTGTATGGTTGAAGGCATCTGCGACACTCATCGGCGAAACAACGTGATGCCAATACTAAGCGGTCCATTCGGCGTGTTGTTGAGCCCGTCTGTACCGCGCTGCATGGTGTCGTGGTCGCAAAGATGGACCTCGCCATGGACGACGGGAGTGAAGTTGAACATCGTGCAGTCTGTTGAGCACAGTTTGAGTCGTAACACGACATCCAGTGTCTTGACGAGAAGCATGGTGGCGATGCTGTCAGGGTTCCTCCGAGCCATAATCCTTACGTAGCAGTCATCCACTACAGAAGTAACCCTTGGGCGACCTGAGCGAGGCATGTCATCGACAGTTCCTGTGTCTCTGTATCTCCTCCACGTCCAAACAACATCGCATTGGTTCAGTCCAAGACGCCTGGACACTTCCCTTATTGTGAGCACTTCCTGGCACAAACTAACAATGCGAAAGCGACCGAACCGCGGTATTGACAGAATAGGCATGGTTGAACTACGGACAACACGAGCTGTATACCTCCTTCCTGGTGAAATGACTGGAAATGATCCGCTGTCTGACCACCTCCGTCGAATAGGAGCTGCTCATCCATGGTTTTTTACATCTTTGGGTTGGTTTAGTGACATCTCTGAACAGTCAAAGGGACTTTGTTCGTGATGCAATATCCACAGTCAACGTCTATCTTCAGGAGGTGTGGGAAGCAGGGTGATGCTTAAAAAAATGTTCAAATGTGTGTGAAATCTTAAGGGACTTAACTGCTAAGGTCATTAGTCCCTAAGCTTACACACTACTTAACCTAAATTATCCTAAGGACAAACACACACACCCATTCCCGAGGAAGCACTCGAACTTCCGCCGGGACTAGCCACACAGTCCATTACTGCAGCGCCCAAGACCGCTCGGCTAATCCCGCGCGCCAGGGTGATGAAAATCTTTTTTTTATGTATGTACTTACACTGATGTGACAAAAATCATAGGATAGTTATATGCACATATACTGATGACGGTAGTATCACATGCAAAACGTGTAAAAGGGCAGAGTATTGACGGAGCTGCAATTTGTTTTAAGGTGATTCATGTGAAAAGCTTTCCGCCGTGATTATGGTCGCACAGCGGGAATTAACAAACAGTCAACTCTGAATGGTTGTTGGAGTTAGTCGCATAGGACATTCCATGGAGATCAATATTGCGAGGTGCACAATAACAAGAGCTTGGCGAGAATACCAAGTTTTAGGCATTGCCTCTCACCACACACAACGCAGTAGCCGACAGCCTTCACTTAACTACCGAGAGCGACGTACGACGGATGTATCCGTTGGGACAATACAGCGGAATTTTATGTCACTAGGCTATGGCACCAGACGACCGACGCTAGAGCCTTTGCCAACACCACGACAACGGCGGCAGCGCAATTCCAGGCTCATGATCACATCGGGTGGATCCTAGACTACTGGAAAATCGTGGCCTGGTCACATGAGTCGCTATTTTAACTGTAAGAGCCGATGGTGGGTTTCGAGTGTGGCGCAGACCCCACGAATCCATGCACCCAAGTTGCCAACAAGGCACTGTACAAGCTGGTGGTGGCTCTATAATGTTGTCGCCTCTGCTCAGATAAAATGTGCTGAGTCCTGTGGTCCAAGTGAACCGTTCACTGACTGGAAATAGTTATGTTCGGCTACTTGGAGACCATTTGCAGCCAGTCGTGGATGGAATTTCCAAATGGTTCAAATGGCTCTGAGCACTATGAGACTTAAATTCTGAGGTCATCAGTCTCCTAGAACTCAGAACTACTTAAACCTAACTAACCTAAGGACATCACACACATCCATGCCCGAGGCAGGATTCGAACCTGCGACCCTAGCGGTCGCGCAGTTCCAGACTGTAGCGTATAGAACCGCTCGGCCACTCCGGCCGGCGGAATTTCCATGGATGTCCATGCGCCATATCACCGGGCCACAGTTGTGCGCGATTGCTTTGAAGAACGTTCTGGAGAATTCGACCAAATGATTAGGCCATCCAGATCGACTGGCATGAATTCCATCGAACATTTATAAGACAACCATGACAAAGTATATTTATGTGTATTAATACGACATCTATGCGTTGTGTTACGACTTACGGGTAACTAACGACACTGCGTCCAGTGATCACAGTCTCCTTTTGATGTCACGTTGCATCACATACGTTGAAGGGGTGCGAAGATGGCGTCTAAAACCGAATAATTACAGAAAACATCTTTGCCCCCCAAATTAATATTATTAGTGCAAATTTTTAATCAATAACAAAGAGAAAGCTTCAGCAGTTGAGAGTTAAATCATGAATAACAGTTAACAGGGGGAGACGCATTTAGTGCAATTTTGATCGAAGCTTACATTTTCTTAGAACGAGTTAGACTGAAGTTCCACGTATCGAAATTTTGCTGTCGATGGGCTGATGAAATTTACGCACAGTTATGAAACATGCGTAATTGGTGAGTGCTTTCGGTGTATGTGCTCTGCAGTGTCAGGTTTCAATTTGCACTGGCTGAATTGATTGCAGCTTCAACACAGTAACGAAACTCTATCTGATGCTGGTTTCAGTAATTCCATTAATACGCCATCTTTTATTCATGAACAGTTTTGTGGCTAAATTCTGTGTCAATGGACGCAAGTTTTACCAACAACTTGTGTTTCGAGCCGCATTAATAGTTACCGAGTACGCGTTTATACCATCTCCGGTGATTCGCTTACTTTTTCCACTTGCATCTCACGTGTTGAAAATTATCAATTAAAAATAAATACGAATGAAATGTGTAACATGTTTCTTTAAATGTTGAATGCTTCGCGCTCAGTCCTCATGCCACCTTTTTCTGGCGAATGTCTCCAATCTACACCGTCTGCTAGTGTTAGGTTTGATATTTTCGCTTAAAGCGTAGCTTCACACCCATATACTATAGGTGACGCATTTATGTTCGCCTTTGTGATACCCTGGTATCAGAGAGTTTGCTCTGTCGATCACTTAGCCATTTAAAATACCAGGCGAGTTTGGAAAATTCCAGAGTTGTTTCTGCATTTAGTAAAAACTTTCGGTAATTTCAGGAAAAATCAAGTAAAATAGGAAACATTTTCCGAGATGAAGTATGTACGTCTCATCTAACTACTGCAAGGCACATTCTGGTCTGTGGCGGAGGATACCTCTCTGATTTTCTTCTTGCGCATTTCGCCAAAAGTTTGTGAGAGGAAATAATATATTAGTCGACTGTTCTTGTAATTTACAATCTGGCAACTCCAACAGTAAGCCTCTCCATGACACACAAAGCTCATCTTTTCAGTCTCTGCCTCCGGATTTCGTTGAGCATTTCCGAAATGCTCTCGCACCGACTAAACGATCTCATGACGAAGCATACCGCTGTTTGGTGAATCTTGTCTGTCGCTTCTAGAAGTCCAAACTGGTAAGCGTTCCAGACTCGTGAGCAACACTCAATAGCCGGTATTACAATAGTTTTGTAATCTACACACATCAAAAAAGTCTTGAATCTCCCCACTTGCCAGACCTTCTGAAGACAAACGTTGGATATTGTATCACAAACACAGTCCCTTTACTGTTCAGAGATGTCACTAAACCCACCCAAAGACGTAAACAACCATGCTTGAACAGCGCCTATTAGACATTCGATCAGTTCCAGTCTTTTCACCAGGAAGGAGGTACACGGCTCGTGTTGTCTGTAGTTCAACCATGCCTAGAGGGTCAATACCGGGGTTCGATCGCCTCCGCATTGATACTCAATACCGCGGTGGTCTCGCGGTTACGGCGCTCAGTCCGGAACCGCGTGACTGCTACGGTCGCAGGTTCGAATCCTGCCTCGGGCATGGATGTGTGTGATGTCCTTAGGTTAGTTAGATTTAAGTAGTTCTAAGTTCTAGGGGACTAATGACCACAGATGTTAAGACCCATAGTGCTCAGAGCCATTTGAACCATTTTAGTTACTCAGTACCAGGAAGGGCTCTCAACAAGAGAAGTGTCCAGGCGTCTCGGGGTGAGCCAAAGCAATGTTTTTCGGACATGGAGGAGATACAGAGGGAGACAGGAACTGCCGAGACATACCTTGTTCAGGTCGCCCCAGTGCTACTACTGCAGTGGATGACCGCTACCTACGAATGAACCCTGACAGCAGCGGCACCATGTTGAATAATGCTTTTCGTGCAGCCACAGAGCGTCGTGTTACGACTCAAACTGTGCACAATAGGCTGAATTATGCGCAACTTCACTCACGACGTCATGGCGACGCGACGCCCATCTTTGCAACCACGGCACAATGCAGCGAGCTACGTATGGGCCCAACAACGTGCCGAATGGACCGCTCAGGTCTGGCATCACGTTCTCTTCAACGATGAGTGTTTCATCTGCCTTCACCCAGGCAATCGTCGGAGATGTGTTTGGAGGTAACCCAATCAGACTGAACGCATGAGACACACTGTCCAGTGTGTGCAGCAAGGTGGAGGTTCCCTGCTGCTTTGGGGTGGCATTATGTGGATACGATCCTGATGGTCATGATAGGCGGCGTAACAGCTGTACGATATGGAATGCCATCCTCAGACCGACAGTGCAGCCATATCGCCTCAGCATATTGGCGAGTCATTCGTCTTCATGGAACACATTCTCGCCTCCATCGTGCACGTTTTGTGAATTACTTCCTTCAGGATAACGAGCTTGGTCGACTAGAGTGGCCAGCATATACTCCAAACATGAACCCTATCGAACATGACTGGGATGGATTTAAAAAGGCTGTTTATGGACGACGTGACCCACCATCCACTCTGAGGGATCTACGCCGAATCGCCGTTGAGGAGTGGGACAATCTGGACCAACAGTGCCTTGATGAACTTGTGGATAGTATGCCACGACGAATACAGGCATGCATCAATGCAATAGGACCTGCTACTGGGTATCAGAGGTACCGGTGTGTTCAGCAGTCTGGACCACAATCTCTGAAGGTCTCGTTGTATGGTGGTACAATATACAACGTGTGGTTTTCATGAACAGTCAAAAGGGCGGAAATGATGTTTATGTTGATTTGTATTCCACTTTTCCGTACTGGTTCCGGAACTCTCGGAACTCAGGTGATGCAAAACATTTTTGATGTGTGTATTTATTTCGCGGATAAATAACGTTTCCTTAAGATTCTTTAAATGAATATCATTTTGGGATCTGCTTTCTCAAGAGCTAGTTTTCTGTCGTCTTCCACTTTGTGTCTCATCTGATGGTTACGCCTAAATAGTTTACATTTGTAACCATTTCCAGTACTTTATCCTCAACAGTCTAATCGAACAGTAGTGGGTACTAGCTGAAGCACGCAGAACTCACGTGTTTATTTTAGGTGAGTGACGTTGTGTACTGGCTTGCGGGCAGTCCTGTTACTGTCCACCTGGCTACCTCCATTCTCATTGGTTATCGGCCACAAAATTATTCACTATTTAGTGTAAACACTTTCACCATAAATACGCCAGCATCAAGAATGTGCGCCACAACTAATTTTTATTCTATTAATACACACTCAGAGGTTCTAAAATATCCACTATGGGTAAACTGAAATATAGCTGGTGTCCACCATCGAACTTCAAATAGACATCAGTTTTAAAAAAAAAGGACTAACAATATACACTCCTGGAAATGGAAAAAAGAACACATTGACACCGGTGTGTCAGACCCACCATACTTGCTCCGGACACTGCGAGAGGGCTGTACAAGCAATGATCACACGCACGGCAAAGCGGACACACCAAGAACCGCGGTGTTGGCCGTCGAATGGCGCTAGCTGCGCAGCATTTGTGCACCGCCGCCGTCAGTGTCAGCCAGTTTGCCGTGGCATACGGAGCTCCATCGCAGTCTTTAACACTGGTAGCATGCCACGACAGCGTGGACGTGAACTGTATGTGCAGTTGACGGACTTTGAGCGAGGGCGTATAGTGGGCATGGGGGAGGCCGGGTGGACGTACCGCCGAATTGCTCAACACGTGGGGCGTGAGGTCTCCACAGTACATCGATGTTGTCGCCAGTGGTCGGCGAAAGGTGCACGTGCCCGTCGACCTGGGACTGGACCGCAGCGACACACGGATGCACGCCAAGATCGTAGGATCCTACGCAGTGCCGTAGGGGACCGCACCGCCACTTCCCAGCAAATTAGGGACACTGTTGCTCCTGGGGTATCGGCGAGGACCATTCGCAACCGTCTCCATGAAGCTGGGCTACGGTCCAGCACACCGTTAGGCCGTCTTCCGCTCACGCCCCAACATCGTGCAGCCCGCCTCCAGTGGTGTCGCGACAGGCGTGAATGGAGGGACGAATGGAGACGTGTCATCTTCAGCGATGAGAGTCTCTTCTGCCTTGGTGCCAATGATGGTCGTAAGCGTGTTTGGAGCCGTGCAGGTGAGCGCCACAATCAGGACTGCATACGACCGAGGCACACAGGGCCAACACCCGGCATCATGGTGTGGGGAGCGATCTCCTACACTGGCCGTACACCTCTGGTGATCGTCGAGGGGACACTGAATAGTGCACGGTACATCCAAACCGTCATCGAACCCATCGTTCTACCATTCCTAGACCGACAAGGGAACTTGCTATTCCAACAGGACAATGCACGTCCGCATATATCCCGTGCCACCCAACGTGCTCTAGAAGGTGTAAGTAAACTACCCTGGCCAGCAACATCTCCGAATCTGTCCCCCATTGAGCATGTTTGGGACTGGATGAAGCGTCGTCTCACGCGGTCTGCACGTCCAGCACGAACGCTGGTCCAACTGAGGCGCTAGGTGGAAATGGCATGGCAAGCCGTTCCACAGGACTACATCCAGCATCTCTACGATCGTCTCCATGGGAGAATAGCAGCCTGCATTGCTGCGAAAGGTGGATATACACTGTACTAGTGCCGACATTGTTCATGCTCTGTTGCGTGTGTCTATGTGCCTGTGGTTCTGTCAGTGTGATCATGTGATGTATCTGACCCCAGGAATGTGTCAATAAAGTTTCCCCTTCCTGGGACAATGAATTCACGGTGTTCTTATTTCAATTTCCAGGAGTGTAGATACTCATCTTCATGTTTTCCCGGCGTAATGACTGCTCCACTCAATATCGGATGTTCAGACGCAGAAATTCAGCGCTTTCTTCTGATATTTCGGATGTAAATCGTTCAGCCATCTTTAGAGTAAGGAGAACGACTGACGCTCAGCAGTCCAACACTAACTCCATCCTCATCACTTCTTGGGACAAGTTTTGATAGAGAGGTTTTTTTATCTTAATTCAGATATGTTATGACCTCGCCATATTTTTTATTTAAGAGGGATTTTCGGAAAGTAAGGTTCGATCGGTCGCTAAATGGAAACCATAGTGAAAATCAAAACTGTTTTCTTTGCACATTTAGCTACACCTTCCAGGTGGCGGCCGGAGTGGCCGAGCGGTTCTAGGCGCTTCAGTTTGGAACCTCGCGACCGCTGCGGCCGCAGGTTCCAATCCTGCCTCTGGCATGGATGTGTGTGATGTCCTTAGCTTAGTTAGGTTTAAGTAGTTCTAAGTTCTAGGGGACTGATGACCTCAGATGTTAAGTCCGACAGTGCTCAGAGCCATTTGAACCATTTGAAACTTCCAGATACTTCTGTCGCCGCTCCGACTTAGACATTTTTCGGAGCGTTGTTACAAATTTCCAACACCATCGTCATAGAAGGCAACCGTTTGTGCTTTCCGATAATTCTCTACTCTCGTCTGTAGCGTGTAGCCTGTGCGCAAGTGCTATCTTCGTATCCAGCGTTTCATGTGAACGGAGATGATAGTCAGGACTTGCCAGTTAGGGCCATGTTGTGGGTGATCGAACATTTCCCATCGAAAAGGCTGCAGGAGCGTCTAGACTGCCCTGCAGAGTGCGGCTGATAATTGCCATGAAGAAGGAAGTGCGTGGCAGTTGTGTTAGGTGGGCTGCATTCATTAAGGCGAAGCCTCTCGGTGTGCCCTCCTACTTGGCGGGAGACATTGTTGTTCTAGGCACTTTTACTTGCTCACAGTGCGCTTACAACTGAAAAGAATGTCTTGATGCGAGTGACGGGCATACTAGAGACACTGCCCAAAACGTCTGTGACAAGCCTTGTCAGGTTTTCACAGTGGCCTCCATTTCGCGACTGATCGTTCCTCTCTTTCCGAATAGCCCTCGTAGTAACGAATTTTTTGGGCACACTGAAGGTGTCGTCATGGGTAGTCCCATGTTGTCCTTGGTGGTTTATGGAGGACTTCGAGGAAAAGGCGCTGGAATCAGCTACACGAAAGCTCACAGTATTTTGAAGCTATGTTAACGACACGTTTGTAGAGTGGTCTCGTGGTCTTAACAAGAATTTTTGAATCATATAAATTCCATCCGCGCAAAAATCCAGTTCACAATAAAAATTGAAAAGGAAGGTTGCTTTCCATTTCTGAATATTTTGTTTTGGTGCCAAGATGATGGCATCTTGAGACATAAAGTATATCATAAACAGACCTATTCAGATATACACTCCTGGAAACGGAAAAAAGAACACATTGACACCGCTGTGTCAGACCCACCATACTTGCTCCGGACACTGCGAGAGGGCTGTACAAGCAATGATCACACGCACGGCACAGCGGACACACCAGGAACCGCGGTGTTGGCCGTCGAATGGCGCTAGCTGTGCAGCATTTGTGCACCGCCGCCGTCAGTGTCAGCCAGTTTGCCGTGGCATACGGAGCTCCATCGCAGTCTTTAACACTGGTAGCATGCCGCGACAGCGTGGACGTGAACCGTATGTGCAGTTGACAGACTTTGAGCGAGGGCGTATAGTGGGCATGCGGGAGGCCGGGTGGACGTACCGCCGAATTGCTCAACACGTGGGGCGTGAGGTCTCCAGAGTACATCGATGTTGTCGCCAGTGGTCGGAGGAAGGTGCACGTGCCCGTCGACCTGGGACCGGACCGCAGCGACACACGCATGCACGCCAAGACCGTTGGATCCTACGCAGTGCCGTAGGGGACCGCACCGCCACTTCCCAGCAAATTAGGGACACTGTTGCTCCTGGGGTATCGGCGAGGACCATACGCAACCGTCTCCATGAAGCTGGGCTACGGTCCCGCACACCGTTAGGCCGTCTTCCGCTCACGCCCCAACATCGTGCAGCCCGCCTCCAGTGGTGTCGCGACAGGCGTGAATGGAGGGACGAATGGAGACGTGTCGTCTTCAGCGATGAGAGTCGCTTCTGCCTTGGTGCCAATGATGGTCGTATGCGTGTTTGGATCCGTGCAGGTGAGCGCCACAATCAGGACTGCATACGACCAAGGCCCACAGGGCCAACAACCGGCATCATGGTGTGGGGAGAAATCTCCTACACTGGCCGTACACCTCTGGTGATCGTCGAGGGGACACTGAATAGTGCACGGTACATCCAAACCGTCATCGAACCCATCGTTCTACCATTCCTAGACCGGCAAGGGAACTTGCTGTTCCAACAGGACAATGCACGTCCGCATGTATCCCGTGCCACCCAACGTGCTCTAGAAGGTGTAAGTCAACTACCCTGGCCAGCAAGATCTCCGGATCTGTCCCCCATTGAGCATGTTTGGGACTGGATGAAGCGTCGTCTCACGCGGTCTGCACGTCCAGCACGAACGCTGGTCCAACTGAGGCGCCAGGTGGAAATGGCATGGCAAGCCGTTCCACAGGACTACATCCAGCACCTCTACGATCGTCTCGATGGGAGAATAGCAGCTTGCATTGCTGCGAAAGGTGGATATACACCGTACTAGTGCCGACATTGTGCATGCTCTGTTGCCTGTGTCTATGTGCCTGTGGTTCTGTCAGTATGATCATGTGATGTATCTGACCCCAGGAATGTGTCAATAAAGTTTCCCCTTCCGGGGACAATGAATTCACGGTGTTCTTATTTCAATTTCCAGGAGTGTATATTTGCGTACAAGTAGCTGCCATCATCCTTCGCAAACGATGAGTGTTCTCAGAAGTTTGGTTCACAGAGCGCACAGCATTGCTGCAGTCTGCAGGACGAGCTCCTAATCTTACAGAGAATTTTTGAAGCAAACTGGTACTCTCCACAGCAGGTACATAGGGCGCTACAAATGAAACCAAAGGTGGCCATAAGCAATACACAAGAAGACAGAAACATTTAAAATTATGGCTTTCCTGCCATATGAGGAGCGCCCACCGCCATAAATAGAACGGATCCTCAGTAAGCACAAAGCAAAAGTTAGTTTTCGTCGTCCATCGAAGACAGCAGCACTGTTGGATTTCGTTAAAGACGATTTGATGCTCCTGAAGGATCCCCTGCGAATGTGGCCTCTCGTATATCGGACAGACGTTTTGTAAAGTTCATGAAATATGTACGGAATGTGGCGGGTATACCCGTCTCTAACAGGCAAATAAATAGGCTGTAGCAGAACAGTGTGTTGGTACTGGTCACTCTATGTCGTACAGAAACGTCGAAATTTTAGCGTATGCATCATCTTTCTAGGACTCAGTGGTGAAAGAGGCAACTGAAATTCGCTTGGAAACGAATTTAATTAATTGAGATAGCGGCTTCAGTTTGGATAAGTCGAGCAATCCGGCGATTTTTGTAATAAAAGACGTCTGCTCAGAATGATGCATCGGCATCCCATCATGGATCGAGCCCAAAACCACAGATATAATTCATGCACACTGTACTTCTATGCCGCCTATCAACATCTCTGACGGCTGTTTATCTGTGGCAGCATACACAGTGCTACCGCCCGCGACTTTGAAAAAATGGAGCGAGTGCTGGAGCGTCAGTCTTTCGGCTGACTATGAAGATGGCTCAACGATGTACAGTCAAATTATTAGAAGGAGAAGCTGATTTTATGCATCTGCACACCCCAACTTTAATGGAGCGATACAGATGCTGATATGTGCTAATCGATTTTTCTTGATCACGATCGTCAGCAGCGACATCGCTGATAGGTGACTTGTGGGCACGTGCCTTGTAGCGGAGGTTTTTCTTAAGCAGTGCACTACAGAGGGAGCGGGAGGTTTCCGAACGAGCCGCGAGGTGACTCTGGAGACTGTGGTTACGGCAGTGGGTCTGTGGCAGTGCGTAGTAAGTGCAACATAGGACCACTAAGTGAGCATTGCAAGCCAAATAGACGCCTTGTTTTGGTGAGATGGAGTGTGGGTCCATCCTTGTGAAACCCAGGGCGTTCTATAGCAGCTTTGGGTCGGAGTTAATACAAAGAGCTGGAATGTTCAACGGTGGGGGACTGTGCTGGGGGTTGTGGTTCATTATAAATGTTATACAGTGCCTTTGCTGTAGCCGTTGACTTTTGAATTTGTGTCTTCTGTACATTACTAGGGTTTAATTGACAGCATCAATCTCACCTTACGCATCGGTTCAAATGGTTAAGAATACATTTTTTTCCCAAGTTTTGAAATTCAGAACGGGGCTGTTGTGGCAGCGTGGAATTATTTAGTCAAGTTTAAATATATAAAAATAGTTATAAGACTTCAGGTTCTCCGTGTTATTGTCCATATGGCACAATGCAGCCGATAATAAGTTCACGTATCGCAATGTGTATCATTTCAGTTAATTGGTTTCACTTCCGTGATTGCTGTAGAATCCTGGTTATACTTTGTGCATTGGTTTCTGTGCTAGCACGGGATTGATTGTAATTTCAAGCGGCCTGGCACGGATTTCACCACTCTTGTCCAGGCGACGGAATGGTACGTTATCTGATTGCAGTTCTGTAATGGTGGTACCTGAATTTTTCGGGATTAAAACTACTAGAAATTTTTTTTCTGCTTCGTATTTCTTTAATGTTATTGGAACTATTTATCAATCATCAGAAGTTTTGATTGATGCAAGTATATAATTCTTAGGTAGTTTTCTAAACTCTAATGTAAGGTATTTCTTAAAAGATGATTGATGCTAGTCTTGCAAAGCTGGTCTGTGGATGTTAATTGACGATAAAAATTTTGAGTGAACTGTTTGATTTTCTGGCAGTCATTTCATACTGCAACCGCTACACTATATTTTTTTTTTTTGTTTCTGTACGGAATTTTAGCCCAACTTTATCTCCCACTCTATGTAAGTATTCGCATTAGCTAAACTGTGTACTCACGAACTGATTTCTGACTTAAACGCCTTTGCTATCCTTTGACTAGAGAGAACCTAATTTGAACTAAACTGTAAACCGGTCTTAATGTAGCTTGTCTTTATACTAAATGCGCAACTTTCGAAAGCACAACAGCAAATAACAAGCAGGCAGTGACTAAACTAGATTACTGTTTCTTAGTAAATACTGAAACTTTTGCATACCACATAGTTCAATGTGGTAATGCGTAATGATAAACAATGGGATGGGGACAGTAACTACTCGTATGAAATGATATTTCAAGGCAACGATTTTAGAATGAAGTATACACTCAAAAACGCGAGTAAAACTTAGCGTGATCTTCACACATAACATTAGTCTGAACAATACTATGCTTAACGAAGTGAACAATGATTTTAAGAAAAGGTGCAACATAGCAGAGATTTTCTATAATAGTCAAATAGATTAATCAGTTGATATCTCAATGAATGATTCAGGGAAGTGGGTAGGTCTTTCTCAAAACTCCGAGAAACTGAAAAAAGCTACCTAGCTGACAATAACCATTTCTACTAATTAGCGCGCACTGCTTTAGTCTTACCTCAAACTTCTTGTCTTCAAAAAATAACATTATTCAAAATATATATTCCTCTCACCTTTCTGTGTAAACATCATACTCATCGTTGCTGTCTTTTACAATAAATCTTTCTTCATCTAACAGATACAAACACAACTCAACACAGTACTAACGTCCACCTCCTACCACACACTTCAACTAAGAATATATCAGACTGCGCAGAGGTAAATACTGTGCCATAAGACCAAATATTGTTTAACAGTAACGTAACTTGTTCTCTCTCTGAGGTGCACATCGATAACATACAAAAATCAAAATCACATGTCCCCCAACAATGTTATGGAAAGAGATCCCATGACGGTTGTTTAATGTTAGGACGTTTTGTGTGGTTTAATGTACAGCTTGGTATCTAATTCTTTTCCGTCTTATCCTGGCATTTTGACACATGTGTGTTGACAACCATCAAGCTTCTGTATAATTACAAGTGCGTCAAGTGACTGGAATTATGGCGTCTTCTTATTACTTCATGTTGTTGTTGTTGTTGTAGTCTTCAGCCCTGAGACTGGTTTGATGCAGCTCTCCATGCTACTCTATCTTGTGCAAGATTCTTCATCTTCCAGTACTTACTGCAACCTCTTGGTCCCCCTCTACGATTTTTACCCTCCACACTGTCCTCCAATACTAGATTGGTGATCCTTTGATGCCTCAGAACATGTCCTACCAAACCATCCCTTCTTCTAGTCAAGTTGTGCCACAAACTCCTCCCCAATTCTATTCAATACCTCCTCATTAGTTATGTGATCTACCCATCTAATCTTCAGCATCCTTCTGTAGCACCACATTTCTAAAGCTTCTATTCTCTTCTTGTCCAAGCTATTTATCGTCCATGTTTCACTTCCATACATCTTTACACTCCATACAAATACGAGGGTCGGTCAAAAAGTAATGCCTCCCATTTTTTTTCTACTTAAAAAAATTAAGTTAAGTGAAAAATTTGAATTTGGCGCCATTCCTCAAACCTTCTTCTGCAATCCACTGCAGTAGTAACTTTCTGTGTCAACAGGTGGCAGCACAGCAGAAGTTTGTAAGATGGCCGACATCGATGTTCGTTTGAGACAGCGTTGTGTGATTGAATTCTTGAATGCAGAAGGTGAAACGCCCATACGCATTCATGAAAGACTGAAGAAGGTGTATGGTGTTGTGACAGTGGATGTCAGCACTGTTAGACGATGGGTTCGTCGTTGTAAGGAAGCTGAAGGGCAAACACCGTTGACTGACGAAAAGCGGAGCGGCAGGCCGGTGAGTGCAGTGACTCCACACAACATTCAGCAAGTTGATGACATCATTCGTGGTGACCGTCGGGTGACTGCAGATGAAGTGTGTCGCATTATTTCTCTTAGTAAAGGCAGTGTGATCACGATTATTAAACAATTGGGGTACTCAAAAGTTTGTGCACGGTGGGTTCCAAGAATGTTAACCGATCAGAATAAAGAGGCAAGGAAAACAATAGACTCCCAACACTTGCAGCGCTTCCGTTTGGAGGGAGATGAGTATCTGAAAAAAAATTGTGACCGGGGACGAAACATGGGTGCATTTTTTTGAACCCGAATCAAAGAGGCAGTCAATGGAGTGGCGTCACACAAGCTCCCCGAGGAAGAAAAAATTCAAAACTGTGCGATCGGCAGGGAAAGTTATGGCAACAGTTTTCTGGGATACAGAGGGTGTGATTCTGGTTGATTTTTTGGAGCAGGGATGCACAATAAATTCTGTTCAATACGTCACAACCCGCAAAAAACTTAAAGCACGTCTTCAGCGAGTTCGCCCATCAAAATCAATGGCAGATGTTCTTCTTTTGCATGACAATGCAAGACCACACACCAGTCGTCACACCTCTGACGAGATTGTCAAAATTGGATGGGAAGTTTTGCCTCATCCCCCATACAGCCCTGACCTGGCACCATCAGACTTCCATCTGTTCGGGCCACTAAAAGAAGCTCATCGTGGGATTCATTTTGAAGATGAGGAGGCCGTCAAAACATCCGTGCGTCAATGGCTTAGGAAGCAGAGCTGTGATTTTTACCGTGCTGGGATACATGCCCTTGTTCAAAGATGGACCAAAACTGTAGAGATGGGCGGAGATTACATTGAAAAATGACAAAATGATCCTCAATGTTGTGGTTTTCAACCTATGTAATTGCATTTAAATTTCCTGACAATTAAACGTAGAAAAAAAAATAGGAGGCATTACTTTTTGACTGACCCTCGTACTTTCAGAAACGGCTTCCTGACACTTAAATCAATACTCGATGTAAACAAATTTCTCTTCTTCAGAAACTCTTTCCTTGCCATTGCCAGTCTACATTTTACATCCTCTCTACTTCGACCATCATCAGTTATTTTACTCCCCAAATAGCAAAACTCCTTTACTACTTTAAGTATCTCATTTCCTAATCTAATTGCCTCAGCATCACTTGATTTAATTAGACTACATTCTATTATCCTCGTTTTGCTTCTGTTGATGTTCATCTTTTATCCTCCTTTCAAGACACTGTCCAGTCCGTTCAACTACTCTTCCAAGTCCCTTGCTGTCTCTGACAGAATTACCTTGTCATCGGCGAACCTCAAAGTTATTATTTCTTCTCCATGGATTTTAATACCTACTCCGAACTTTTCTTTTGTTTCATTTACTGCTTGCTCAATATACAGATTGACTGACATCGGAGAGAGGCTACAACCCTGTCTCACTCCCTCCCCAACCGCTGCTTCCCTTTCGTGCCCCTCTACTCTTGTAACTGCCATCTGGTGTCTGTACAATTTGTAAATAGCCTTTCGCTCCCTGTATTTTACCCTTGCCACCTTCAGAATTTGAAAGAGAGTATTCCAGTCAACATTGTCAAAAGCTTTCTCTAAGTCTACAAATGCTAGAAACGTAGGTTTGCCTTTTCTTAATCTTTCTTCTAAGATAAGTCGTAAGGTCAGTATTGCCTCACGTGTTCCAACATTTCGACGGAATCCAAACTGATCTTCCCCGAGGTCGGCTTCTACCAGTTTTTCCATTCGTCTGTAAAGAATTCGCGTTAGTATTTTGCAGCACTGACTTATTACACTGATAGTTAGGTAATTTTCACATCTGTCAACACCTGCTTACTTTGGGATTGGAATTATTATATTCTTCTTGAAGTCTGAGGGTATTTCGCCTGTCTCGTACATTTATTACCATTTGGAAAAGACGTTCTTAATATCCTGTTCTCTACAGAAGAAGATGATGAAACTTTGTCTGACGTATTTGATACACGTCAGGAGCTCGAATTTGTACTTGCACCGCCAGATGACGGTGATGACACTGATAAAGATGACGCAGGTAGTGATGCAGAAGGGCAACCAGCCACTGTTGCTGATTTAGGGAAGACGGTTGTGGGAGAAACTGCAGAGATACGATCGGTAAATACTGACGGCTTTGTTGAAAACATTACATCTTTATTCACTGAAGACGAAAATCCCTGCTGTTCCAAATCAGTATCGCGGCTCCGAGCTACGAAAACAAGACACTGGATAGAAGAAAGACTAGATTCTTGACAAAAATTTGAGGTATCTTGTGATCCTACACCTAATATAATGGAATATCTTCGCACATCAAACTCCAATATATCTTATTCATAATGTTTTCTATGCTGATTTGGTTGAGATTCTGACGAAAGAGACAGTAAAATACGCCACTCACAAGGGACATAACACACAAATAAGCCACGATGACATCTACAAATACATCGCTATTTTGCTGTTATCTGGATATTGTAAGGTCATGCACAGACGTATGTACTGGGAGACCAGACCTGACACAATGCCCTTATTTCGAATTCTGTCTCCACAAATACTTTTGACAAAATTCATGGATTCTTCCATGTCAATGATAATGACAGCATCGAAACAGAAGATAAAGTTTATGAGGTTTTGACATTAATTTCACATCTAAGTAAGAAACTCTAAGACATCATAGAGCCGCTAGGGTCAATCTTCTAGTTGGATGAGGCCATGGAGCCTTATTATGGCCACCACTATACGCAACAGTTTATAAGAGGGAAGCCAATTCGCTATGGTTTCAAATTGTGGTGTTTAGCTACATCTAGTGGATATATCATCAAATTTGAGCCACAGAAGTCGCAATAATAAAACATCGAAAGCAATACAACTATTTGTCGGCACAGAAGAAACCAATTCCACAACTGTTGTCACATCTGAGCCGCAAACTGTATGAGTGTTCAACACATTCGCTTCTGAATCAAAATAAATTGCACTTACAAACATATTCGTGTACTAGAAAGTCGGGTGAAGTGTAAGAATGCATGAGTCGTTAGACTACATACAGTACTGCTGTGTGTCAAGGAAGAGTGCCAATCACAATAAGAACAGGCATCAAGAGAAATACATGCTTCTCATGGATGAAATATGTATCTATATTCTGTTGTTTTCAGCGGAGTAAGAAGCAGTTACATACATTTTCGAAAGTGTTTCGTTATGAAAAAGTTGTAATTTATTACACTGATCAATAAGATTCGGCTGTTCTTATGTTTGTTTCAGAATCATTCATGTCTCGTAATAATTTATTAATAAAGGAACATAGTAACTACTTAGTTTATTGAATAGAAAAAATTAAATGACAACAAACATTAATATTATGGCTGACTTTTCTGCCGTTAGGGGTGCTAGTGTCGTTCCAATTGTCAGTAGGTAACAACTTTTACAGCAATGTGTCACAAATGTATGTTGTGGCGGCTCTAGTAATCTTGATATTTCTGGGCTAAGTGGTAGTGATTAGTCGTCGTTAATATTGGTTTCTTTCTGATCTCAGCGAGTGATAATTGTTAACTTCCTTTGTGATAAGATACCAATATTTACTGTCTTTAAAATTCGTCGTAAAACAGGGTTCGTAGTTGAACTGAATATATTCATGGATTAATCAATGATAATATTTAAGCACGTCCTGTCTAAATTAATTGTACACTCTTGCAAGTATGTTAGATTCACGTCGAAACTTATTTTTGCGAGTTACTATACAGTCAGTGTTCATTAATGCTGACATTCAAAGATCATATGCCTATGTTAATTTTCGTTAAATTGGATGGGAAAATGATGATCGCTGCGCTACGCTCCCTGCGTAAAGTAGTGACCGAATATAATTAAAGCTCTCACAGTTTCAGCTTTGAATTAATTCTTGTCCACTGAAACTCCCTGTCTCTCTTCCCTGGATTCACTTAAAATGGTTATTCTTAAATAATCCACAGTTACACAGAACTATTAACTAAACTGTTTAAAAGCATAGTTGATGACCGTATAAGAGTGGCTTCAATATACGCGCCAGGAAAAAAAACCGACGCATCACAAAGGAATTTTCCGAATAGGACGGAAATCGAGAGATGTTACGTGCACGTACAAACAAATGATTACGATTTCAGAAAAAATTGATACTTTATTCAAGAAAAAGAGGTACACAAATAGAGCAAGTGAATAAAGCACTGTTACGCCTCTGGGCCTTATGTAAGCAGTTACTCAGCTTGACACTGATTGACATAGTTGGTTGATATCCTCCTGAGGGATAACGCGCGAAATTATGCTCCATTGGCGCGTTCGATCGTCAAAGTCCCGAGCTTGTTAGAGGGTCCTGCCCATAATGCTCCAAACTTTCTCAACTGGGGAGAGATCTCGATGCCTTGCTGGCCAAGGCAAGTTTTTGCAAGCATTAAGACAAGCAGTACAAACTCTCGCCGTGTGCAGAAGGGCATTATCTTGCTGAAATGAAAGCCCGGAATTATTTGACAGAGAGGCCAACAGCGCAGTGTGTATAATATCGCCGACGTACCGCTGTGCTGTAAGGTTACCGCGGATGACAACCAAAGGAGTCCTGCAAAGAAGTAAACAGCAGCCCAGACCATCGCTCCTGGTTGTCGGACCGTATTGCGGGCGACAGCCAATTGAGTACCCCACCACTGTTCCGGGCACATCCAGATGCATCTTCAGCCTGGAATCTTAGAATATCATTGACTGGAGTGAAATTGTCTCCAGTGATGAGTCCCGCTTCGAACTGAGCTGCGATTATCAGCGAATGAATACCCGTCTGGAGACGATCCGGACAGTGGTTGGAAACCAAACTGACGGTCGCCCACCATACAGCCCGAAAACCAGAAACGATGGTCTGGGATGACATTTCTTTCACAGCAGAACCAGTTTTTTCTGAAACTGCAATAATTTGTTTGTCCGTATATGCACAGTCGTGGACAAAACGTGCGAGACCCCGCTCCTTTTAGTTATGCTGATCGGCACAGCTTTAAAGTCTGCTACACAGCATAACAGGCAAGGCGACGAAGTGCTACCAACACACTATGCATCGGCGTGAAATGCAAAACTATCCGAAATTTGTCAGACTGTTTTCAATCATGTGTAAGACTATATCAATGCTTATTAGTGTCTTAACCACAACACCTAAATATAAGACATAAATGAAAGAAGAAACGCTAATTAGTATGAACTGTACAAATAAAAATGAATTTCAGCTTATCGAGATAACATAACTTTCAGTAAGACAAAGTATCCCAGATCGTTACGAATTAGCAAAATATTATGCGCATTCCACCACGAAATGGTCTGTATCAACGTTCAGACCAGTCATACTGGATTACCGTTGCCGAACTACCAGAAAGTGTGCAAATTATCAATGCGTGAAGATTGATAAAGAAATTCAGCTAAAAATCATTCCGTGCCACACTTAAGACAATTCAATTATTGATAGAAGCGGAAAAAGTAGACAGTAACAAGTATGAAATTGTACAAGAGTTTGATATCGACATCCACGGGATGCTGGTACAGAATAAAGGTAGCAATAGAACGTATTGAGGGGTGCTAGAATCCCTTAAAATTCCTTTACTGATAGTCTATCTGCCTCCATCGAGATTAGAACCGAAAACAAATCATACCTCCCTTGCAGTAGCAAAGACCTTTCACTATGCTAACAGACAACCCAGGCAAAGAGCCCTCTATTATTAACCCAGACATAAATAAACCGGCAATTTCGCAATGAAAATGGCAAAATTATCTGTAGTTTCTGTTGCACAGAGCTTTCTGGATCAAGAACATGGACTGTCTACCTTTATGCCACCGCTTATGTGACAATCATTCGCGAGGTTTATCGAAATAACAAAAAACTGCTATTAGCGAGTAAATTTAGTAGGATAATTCTGCACCACCCAAGGAAATAAGCGGCGATGTAGCTGCCATGCGTATTCTACAATGTTTTGAATCCTCCATTAGACGTGCCACAGCCAGGAAACGTTCATTAGCCGAAGTGTTCCTTAATGTAGCTAGCAATGGGGATGCTCGCACATCTAAAACGCGGTGGCATTAATAGTGGGACCTGAATTACCACGTGTATAGGCAAATGGATTTTATTTGCATTCCTGTAAACGTGTTTTGGATCGAAAGCGTAGCTACGATTAACATGCTGATGTATCGAACGCAACTGGAACATTTCGAATAAAGAGTAGGGGAATTATTTCGCGGCCCTCATCTTCAGTAAGTGTGGTAGCTATTTTCGTTGTTAGGATTTCGTCACGTAAATCGGTAAAAATTGAACCCTACTAGTCTCACTTTCTTGACCGTCTATCTGTCTACCCAACCCTTAAAACCCGTTTACCTCGAGTACGGATAGACACAATAAGCGGAAATGTATTGCACTTCCTGCGGCATATGGTCTCTTGGTGGTGTAAAACAGTGAGCTTCTATGTCAACGCAATTTAAAGGTACGACCGTTTATGACGTTTATGTAAAAAAAAATCTGTGCAAAAGGTCAAAAAATGACTCTAAGACCTAAGCCACCAAACTGCTTAGGTCATCAGTCCCCTAGACCTAGAACTACTTCAACCTACCGAACCTAACACACATCCATGCCCGGGGAAGGATTGGAACTGACGGCGCAAGGAGCCGCGCGGTCCGCGATATGACGCCGTTGAGGGCACGGCTAACCCGCGCCGACAAGCTATCATCTGGTGTTACGAAAAAGTTATTCACTTGTGGTCAATGATTTTCTGCGCAGTTTATTTAACAGAGAATAACTAAAATACACTCCTGGAAATGGAAAAAAGAACACATTGACACCGGTGTGTCAGACCCACCATACTTGCTCCGGACACTGCGAGACGGCTGTACAAGCAATGATCACACGCACGGCACAGCGGACACACCAGGAACCGCGGTGTTGGCCGTCGAATGGCGCTAGCTGCGCAGCATTTGTGCACCGCCGCCGTCAGTGTCAGCCAGTTTGCCGTGGCATACGGAGCTCCATCGCAGTCTTTAACACTGGTAGCATGCCGCGACAGCGTGGACGTGAACCGTATGTGCAGTTGACGGACTTTGAGCGAGGGCGTATAGTAGGCATGCGGGAGGCCGGGTGGACGTACCGCCGAATTGCTCAACACGTGGGGCGTGAGGTCTCCACAGTACATCGATGTTGTCGCCAGTGGTCGGCGGAAGGTGCACGTGCCCGTCGACCTGGGACCGGACCGCAGCGACGCACGGATGCACGCCAAGACCGTAGGATCCTACGCAGTGCCGTAGGGGACCGCACCGCCACTTCCCAGCAAATTAGGGACACTGTTGCTCCTGGGGTATAGGCGAGGACCATTCGCAAGCGTCTCCATGAAGCTGGGCTACGGTCCCGCACACCGTTAGGGCGTCTTCCGCTCACGCCCCAACATCGTGCAGCCCGCCTCCAGTGGTGTCGCGACAGGCGTGAATGGAGGGACGAATGGAGACGTGTCGTCTTCAGCGATGAGAGTCGCTTCTGCCTTGGTGCCAATGATGGTCGTATGCGTGTTTGGCGGCGTGCAGGTGAGCGCCACAATCAGGACTGCATACGACCGAGGCACACAGGGCCAACACCCGGCATCATGGTGTGGGGAGCGATCTCATACACTGGCCGTACACCTCTGGTGATCGTCGAGGGGACACCGTCATCGAACCCATCGTTCTACCATTCCTAGACCGGCAAGGGAACTTGCTGTTCCAACAGGACAATGCACGTCAGCATGTATCCCGTGCCACCCAACGTGCTCTAGAAGGTGTAAGTCAACTACCCTGGCCAGCAAGATCTCCGGATCTGTCCCCCATTGAGCATGTTTGGGACTGGATGAAGCGTCGTCTCACGCGGTCTGAACGTCCAGCACGAACGCTGGTCCAACTGAGGCGCCAGGTGGAAATGGCATGGCAAGCCGTTCCACAGGACTACATCCAGCATCTCTACGATCGTCTCCATGGGAGAATAGCAGCCTGCATTGCTGCGAAAGGTGGATATACACTGTACTAGTGCCGACATTGTGCATGCTCTGTTGCCTGTGTCTATGTGCCTGTGGTTCTGTCAGTGTGATCATGTGATGTATCTGACCCCAAGAATGTGTCAATAAAGTTTCCCCTTCCTGGGACAATGAATTCACGGTGTTCTTATTTCAATTTCCAGGAGTGTATATTTGATGTTACGGAAGAGGAAGGACGCCATATTTATTTCCTCTTATCTTTTTCCATGATGTTAGATTCGCAATCTGAGCATACGTACTATCCATAACCATACTTTAGATCCAAGTCGTAGTCACAGATATGCGAATACAACACATTGGCTTATACTTGAGGTATTTCGCTTTACACGAAGTGGTTGCAGACGATGCTGTGGTGTTTTCGAAGCGCGAGTTTCTCCAGTGCTAGCTATCTCAGCACATCAGCGGAGCGAACTTGGATAGTATGTTGGTAGCACTTCGTCACCTTGCCTGTTATGCTGTGTAGCAGACTTTACAGCTGTGCGGATCAGCATAACGAAAAGGCGAGGGGTCTCGCTCGTTTTGTCCACGTCTATACATGAAGCGATTTCCGTCCCGTTCGTGTAATTCCTTCATGGTGTATGGGTTGCTGGTCTTCAGAGTGTACTAGACTGTGTTTGTATGTAGTAACCAAGGGGCAGACGAATTCCCAGTTAGATTAATAGTGTAATCAAATTTTTGCTTTCAACAAAACATCAGTTGTAGCCTTTTTGCTGTTTTCGTTGTAATGAGCATTTATGTCACTACTCATCATTATAGAGGCGCATAGTGGATGTGCAACAATATGTTTCTGTCAACAAGGAATTAAATGTAGAGTTTTCGGTACAGTCATTTGCACTTATGAATATTGTTGTGTCCTCGCCAATGGACGCAACCGGAGCTGGCACGCTGTGACAGTTTCTGACTGGCATCATGGGCGCCTGTTTGAAGTTCGTCGCCAACCACGAGCGTGGCCCTATCAGCACCCTCCGCGCCGTCGGCGATTAGACAGACTTCTGCATTTGATAGGCAGCGGCCTCAGGCAGCAGTGAACGGCTTATGCTGGGCGTTCACGTAAGACAGTTCTAGTCTGAAGTTCCAGGACTGCGGTCTGACAGGCCACTGCTTAGGTGTATCTGTCCGCAAGCACATTCAACGAGTTGCTGTAAAATTCAAGTTTCGCAGCACAATAAAGTGTATATTTGTGTGTCACTCATATGTTTGTACCGTCACAGTTCTCCCGTCCATGTTGGTGCATCTAGACTTAATAGGATGTATTGCTAGCCGCTCTAACCAGACGACCCATACATATCAAATACTATATTACGTACGCTTGTGTCAGCTACTCCTGTCTCGTCAGCGAGAACATATATATTTATAAAAGTTTAGAATTCGTTAAAGAAGTACACCCTAAAACAAAAGAAACAATTTTAAAGAATAATGCAATCTGATTAGAATAGGTGTAGAGAGAGCAATTTTATCCAAGAGCGGCACGTGGAAGGATAAATCATTTAATAATTACTTATTACAAAATAATGAACAAAAATTTTTAATACTAAGCTCTATGTTTCGTTGTTAAAAAGCTTGACGAAAAATACTGTAGCAGTCGTTCGTTATTGTTTGTGATCGACGAATCTATGTCTTTTGGCGTTTACTGATAAGTGCGAGTTGTTTGTCTCCCCCAACCGAAAGACCCCGCAGAAAAATGTATCAGAATCAGACTTACTTTGAGGTCTGTAAATCACTTACGAAAAATGAGTTCAAAGGGAGCACGCTAGTGTAATGTGCACCTGAAATAAAAGTTTCTGCGGATCATATGAGCTTATTGAGCGGTTTCATTCAAAATTCTAACGGTGATGCCGTAACTCATGAGAAGTTTGTGAGTCAGGGAAACTGGAAAGTAAAACTGATTAATGTTTGTACGTAAATGAAATTGCCTGAAAAGGTTGTCGTAAAACAAAACCAATTGTACAGTTCGGTTCTAGAGGCTGGCCTCACACAATGAAATGAACTAACCTGGAGTTTGTTCTATATAGTATCTTAAAACCACATCAAACAAAGGAATGTGCTTCGTGGGATGAATATTATTTAAAGTCAGAGAACCTTCGACAAAATTACTTCCCGGTTAGGAATCCTTTCACTGTAATATATTTCGGATCACAGATGCTAGAGAAGAAATGCTGTGTCGAAAGAAGACTCACATTTACCACACGAAATTACTGGGATAAACAAGAGTTTATTTGAAACACACAAGTGGCAAACACAATGCGTATTGCCAATTCAGGAGGAATGAAAAGGGGCATGTCATTAAATATGCGCCTTTCAACTGAAGATACAAAACATTATGACCTCCCGTTCAATAGCCTGTTAGTCTACGGTTTGAAAGCAATACAGTAGCGACGCTACATGGCATGGATCTGACAGGTCCTTGATATGTTTCCAGAGACACGTGGCACCAGATGTCTAAGCACGGGTCACCCAATTCCGGTCAATTACGGCCCGGTTGCTTGTGGTTGTGGAGTTGCCGCCAGATAACACCCGGTGTGTGTTGCATCAGGTCCAGATCAGGCGAAGTTTGTGGTCAACATTTCTCCTCCGTAAGTGCAAGATTCCATTTATTTTAGAAATCCTTTTCCTAAATTATAATACATCATAAAGAGATGATGTCATAACCTCTTCCTAAATTTCTATTTTCTATTCATAAAGAGTTAATTTAAGATTTTCATTTCGTAACTGCTTTTAAGTCTATAAGCATTTATAGCTGCAATATTATTAAGCCCTATTACATACAAGAAATATCAGATATGTTTAATATCCTGTACATGTATAATTTAATATTGTGAAAATACGACCTGTCTTGGTAACTACGTAGCAGGTCGTTTGTAGATGGCCGCAGCAAACAAATAAATAAATTGTTCAAACAATGTGTAGCATGATTCTGGCATTGTGACATGGACAGTCTACTGCTGGAAGACGCCACCGCCTTCGGCAAATACGTGAAGCATGAAGGGACGCAGTTGATCCGAAAAAATGTTCACGTAGTCCAGAGCAGTCTTGGTTACTCCGGTAACCCCCTACAGATCCAGCGGGAGTACAGGTGAACCATCTCCGTAGCATAATTGTGCGTCTAAGTCGTAATTCATTTTCGGAGCTGGATAACGACGGGTCCAGACATGACC
Source organism: Schistocerca gregaria (assembly GCF_023897955.1). NCBI lineage: Eukaryota > Metazoa > Arthropoda > Insecta > Orthoptera > Acrididae > Schistocerca > Schistocerca gregaria. The sequence goes on from NC_064922.1 coordinate 834,813,778, forward strand.
AGCGACTTAATGTTAGAAAAAAGTGATTCTTCCGACCACGCACATTTTCATTGACCCACGGTCCAAACTCGATGATGCAATGGCCATTGTAACCGTAATTAACAATGTCGCTAGGTCATAATGGGTCTGCTACGGAGTTCCGCGTTCAGTCACATGCACATGTGCCGCCATTTCTCACCTACCCTTCTTTACAGAGGTGGCAAGCCTCGACCACCACGTTTTGTAAAGAGGCGAGGACGTACAACACCTTATCGCCTACACGTTGTTCTACCGACGTTCGGAAACTTACACCATGTGATCAAAAGTATCCGGACACCTGGCTGAAAATTACTTACACTCCTGGAAATGGAAAAAAGAACACATTGACACCGATGAGTCAGACCCATCACACTTGCTCCGGACACTGCGAGAGGGCTGTACAAACAATGATCACACGCACGGCACAGCGGACACACCAGGAACCGCGGTGTTGGCCGTCGAATGGCGCTAGCTGCGCAGCATTTGTGCACCGCCGCCGTCAGTGTCAGCCAGTTTGCCGTGGCATACGAAGCTCCATCGCAGTCTTTAACACTGGTAGCATGCCGCAACAGCGTGGACGTGAACCGTATGTGCAGTTGACGGACTTTGAGAGAGGGCGTATAGTGGGCATGCGGGAGGCCGGGTGGACGTACCGCCGAATTGCTCAACACGTGGGGCGTGAGGTCTCCACAGTACATCGATGTTGTCGCCAGTGGTCGGCGGAAGGTGCACGTGCCCGTCGACCTGGGACCGAACCGCAGCGACGCACGGATGCACGCCAAGACCGTAGGATCCTACGCAGTGCCGTAGGGGACCGCACCGCCACTTCCCAGCAAATTAGGGACACTGTTGCTCCTGGGGTATCGGCGAGCACCATTCGCAACCGTCTCCATGAAGCTGAGCTACGGTCCCGCACACCGTTAGGCCGTCTTCCGCTCACGCCCCAACATCGTGAAGCCCGCCTCCAGTGGTGTCGCGACAGGCGTGAATGGAGGGACCAATGGAGACGTGTCGTCTTCAGCGATGAGAGTCGCTTCTGCCTTGGTGCCAATGATGGTCGTATGCGTGTTTGGCGCCGTGCAGGTGAGCGCCACAATCAGGACTGCATACGACCGAGGTACACAGGGCCAACACCCGGCATCATGGTGTGGGGAGCGATCTCCTACACTGGCCGTACACATCTGGTGATCGTCGAGGGGACACTGAATAGTGCACGGTACATCCAAACCGTCATCGAACACATCGTTCTACCATTCCTAGACCATCAAGGGAACTTGCTGTTCCAACACGACAATGCACGTCCGCATGTATCCCGTGCCACCCAACGTGCTCTAGAAGGTGTAAGTCAACTACCCTGGCCAGCAAGATCTCCGGATCTGTCCCCCATTGAGCATGTTTGGGACTGGATGAAGCGTCGTCTCACGCGGTCTGCACGTCCAGCACGAACGCTGCTCCAACTGAGGCGCCAGTTGGAAATGGCATGGCAAGCAGTTCCACAGGACTACATCCAGAATCTCTACGATCGTCTCCATGGGAGAATAGCAGCCTGCATTGCTGCGAAAGGTGGATATACACTGTACTAGTGCCGACATTGTGCATGCTCTGTTGCCTGTGTCTATGTGCCAGTGGTTCTGTCAGTGTGATCAGGAATGTGTCAATAAAGTTTCCCCTTCCTGGAACAATGAATTCACGGTGTTCTTATTTCAATTTCCAGGAGTGTACAAGTTCGTGGCACCCTCCACCGGTAATGTTGGAATTCAATATGATGTTGGCCCACCCTTACCCTTGATGACAGCTTCCACTCTCGCAGGCATACGTTCAATCAGGGGCTATAAGCTTTCTTGGGGAATGACAGCCCATTCTTACAGCAATGCTGCACTGAAGAGAGGTATCGACGTCGGTCGGTGAGGCCAGGCACGAATTCGGTGTCACCTAAATACCCCAAAGGTGATCCATAGGAGTTAGGTCAGTGTGCAGGCCAATCCATTACAGGGACGTTAGTAACCTCTACCACTCCGCCACAGGCCGTGCATTACGAACAGGTGTTCCACCGTGTTGAAAGATGCAGTTGCCATCCCCGAATACCTCTTCAACAGACGGAAGCAAGAAGATGCTTAAAACATCAGTGTAGACCTGTTCTGTGACAGTTACACGCAAAACAACAAGGGGTGCGAGCCCCCTCCGTGAAAAACACGACTACACCATAACACCAACGCCTCCGGTTTTACTGTTTGCACTACACATGCTGGCAGGTGACGTTCAGCGGGCATTCCCCATACCCACACGCTGCCATCGGACCGGCATATTATGTGCCGTGATTCGTCACTCCACACAACGTATTTACACTGGTCAATAGTCCAGTGTTTACGCTCCTTACACCAAACGAGGTGTCGCTTGGCACTTAGCGGCGTGATGTGTAGCTTATGAGCATCGGATCGACCATGAAATCCAAGTTTTCCCACCTAACTGTCGCAGTACTTGCAGTGGATCCTGATGCAGTTTGGCAGTCCTGTGTCGTGGTCTGGAGAGATGTCTGCCTACTACACATTACGACCTTCTTCATCTGTCGGCGGTCTCTGTCAGTCAACAGACGATGTCGGCCTGTACGCTTTTGTGCTGTACGTGTCCCTTCACGTTTCCACTTCAGTATCACATCGGAAACAGTGGACCTAAGTATGTTCAGGAGTGTGAAAATCTCGCTTACAGACGTATGACACAAGGGAAAAACCTTAAGTTACGCGGAGCATCTCATTCACTCTCTCACGATGTCTAATGGCAGTTGAGGTCGCTGATACGGACTACTTGAAAGCACAATGCACCTAATATGAAAAGCTTACGATACTTTTGATTACATAGTGTACCATTTATGCCCAAGTCACTAGCACTCGAACAGTTGACCAGCTTCACAGTTTCTGAGACGCTCGTGGCCAGACTCTGAGATAAAATCAAATAGGGGTAATGCAGGAGTAGGTTTAATAATGAATAGGAAAATAGGAATGCGGGTAAGCTACTACAAACAGCACAGTGAACGCATTATTGTGGCCAAGATAGATACGAAGCCCACACCTACTACAGTAGTACAAGTTTATATGCCAACTAGCTCCGCAGATGACGAAGAAATTGAAGAAATGTACGATCAAATAAAAGAAATTATTCAGATAGTGAAGGGAGATGAAAATTTAATAGTCATGGGTGACTGCAATTCGGCAGTAGGAAAAGGTAGAGAAGGAAACATAGTAGGTGAATATGGATTGGGGCTAAGAAATGAAAGAGGAAGCCGCCTAGTAGAATTTTGCACAGAGCATAACTTAATTATAGCTAACACTTGGTTTAAGAATCATGAAAGAAGGTTGTATACGTGGAAGAACCCTGGAGATACTAAAAGGTATCAAATAGATTATATAATGGTAAAACAGAGATTTAGGAACCAGGTTTTAAGTTGTAAGACATTTCCAGGGGCAGATGTGGACTCGGACCACAATCTATTGGTTATGACCTGTAGATTAAAACTGAAGAAACTGCAAAAATGTGGGAAATTAAGGAGATGGGACCTGGATAAACTGAAAGAACCAGAGGTTGTACAGAGTTTCAGGGAGAGCATAAGGGGACAATTGACAGGAATAGGGGAAATAAATACCGTAGAAGAAGAATGGGTAGCTCTGAGGGATGAAGTAGTGAAGGCAGCAGAGGATAAAGTAGGTAAAAAGACGAGGGCTGCTAGAAATCCTTGGGTAACAGAAGAAATATTGAATTTAATTGATGAAAGGAGAAAATATAAAAATGCAGTAAATGAAGCAGGCAAAAAGGAATACAAACGTCTCAATAATGAGATCGACAGGAAGTGCAAAATGGCTAAACAGGGATGGCTAGAGGACAAATGTAAGGATGTAGAAGCTTATCTCACTAGGGGTAAGATAGATATTGCCTACAGGAAAATTTAAGAGACCTTTGGAGAGAAGAGAACCACGTGTATGAATATCAAGAGCTCAGATGGCAACCCAGTTCTAAGCAAAGAAGGGAAGGCAGAAAGGTGGAAGGAGTATATAGAAGGTTTATACAAGGGTGATGTACTTGAGGACAATATTATGGAAATGGAAGAGGATGTAGATGAAGACGAAATGGGAGATACGATACTGCGGGAAAAGTTTGACAGAGCACTGAAAGACCTGAGTCGAAACAAGGCCCCCGGAGTAGACAACATTCCATTAGAACTACTGACGGCCTTGGGAGAGCCAGTCACGACAAAACTCTACCAGTTGGTGAGCAAGATGTACGAGACAGGCGAAATACCCTCAGACTTCAAGAAGAATATAATAATTCCAATCCCAAAGAAAGCAGGTGCTGACAGATGTGAAAATTACCGAACTATCAGTTTAATAAGTCACAGCTGCAAAATACTAACGCGAATTCTTTACAGACGAATGGAAAAACTGGTAGAAGCCGACCTCGGGGAAGATCAGTTTGGATTCCGTCGAAATGTTGGAACACGTGAGGCAATACTGACCTTACGACTTATCTTAGAAGAAAGATTAAGAAAAGGCAAACCTACGTTTCTAGCATTTGTAGACTTAGAGAAAGCTTTTGACAATGTTGACTGGAATACTCTCTTTCAAATTCTGAAGGTGGCAAGGGTAAAATACAGGGAGCGAAAGGCTATTTACAATTTGTACAGAAACCAGATGGCAGTCATAAGAGTCGAGGGGCATGAAAGGAAAGCAGTGGTTGGGAAAGGAGTGAGACAGGGTTGTAGCCTCTCCCCAATGTTATTCAATCTGTATATTGAGCAAGCAGTAAAGGAAACAAAAGAAAAATTTGGAGCAGGTATTAAAATTCATGGAGACGAAGTAAAAACTTTGAGGTTCGCCGATGACATTGTAATTCTGTCAGAGACGGCAAAGGACTTGGAAGAGCAGTTGAACGGAATGGACAGTGTCTTGAAAGGAGGATATAAGATGAACATCAACAAAAGCAAAACGAGGATAATGGAATGTAGTCAAATTAAATCGGGTGATGCTGAGGGAATTAGATTAGGAAATGAGACACTTAAAGTAGTAAAGGGGTTTTGCTATTTAGGAAGTAAAGTAACTGATGATGGTCGAAGTAGAGAGGATATAAAATGTAGACTGGCAATGGCAAGGAAAGCGTTTCTCAAGAAGAGAAATTTGTTAACATCGAATATAGATTTATGTATCAGGAAGTCGTTTCTAAAAGTATTTGTTTGGAGTGTAGCCATGTACGGAAGTGAAACATGGACAATAACTAGTTTGGACAAGAAGAGAATAGAAGCTTTCGAAATGTGGTGCTACAGAAGAATGCTGAAGATAAGGTGGATAGATCACGTAACTAATGAGAAGGTATTGAATAGGATTGGGGAGAAGAGAAGTTTGTGGCACAACTTGACTAGAAGAAGGGATCGGTTGGTAGGACATGTTTTGAGGCATCAAGGGATCACAAATTTAGCGTTAGAGGGCAGCGTGGTGGGTAAAAATCGTAGAGGGAGACCGAGAGATGAATACACTAAGCAGATTCAGAAGGATGTAGGTTGCAGTAGGTACTGGGAGATGAAGAAGCTTGCACAGGATAGAGTAGCATGGAGAGCTGCATCAAACCAGTCTCAGGACTGAAGACGACAACAACAACATACTGTTTTATTGGATCATGTTCTTGTCTCTCTATCGTTTCGGTGCAAATTTTGGAGATGATTGTAAACTAACTTCTGTATGTTACAGACTTGATACTTTAAACATAGTTCCGAACGGGATAACAATGCAATATTAATTCACTTCCCTGTCTGGTGTGTGTCGGAAGGATATTTTGTTTCACACTGCAATTTCTCACTGAGGTAGAGACTTGAAACATTCAACATAGCTCAGAACTGAATGACAATGCAATATTAATTCGCTTTCTTGTCTGTTGTATGGCGAAGGATGCTTCCCCTTCTCTTGTTACAGTCACGAATAGGTTGTGGGCTCGAATCTTTGTAATTTTTACCTTCATGGCGTTTTCGCGAGATTTATACAAAACGAAAAAATATATCGGTTGTGTGAGGCATAGAGAAACTGAAGTAAACCCAAAATTTACCATATTTATCTCTTGTAATTTCATCAAAAGTTCGAAGACGACTGAAAAATTTCACATACACAATAGTAACAAGTGGAAAGTAACTTTTTAAAATAAAAATTAATTTTTAATATATCACGTTGTTAAATCTACCAAAAAATTGTAATATAATTTCTCCTAGGCCCATGCAGATTCCTAATCCCAAACAGATAGTTATGAAAATTTGTGACTGTGAATTTCTGCTAGCTATGAAAATATTCGTACTTGTTCGACTTAAAATGAAAAACGTGGGATGCATCCAGCAGATAATAGTAATGACATCAGCTATTCATGTGTCAACTATTAATTATTGATCTGCCACAAAGTTTCATTTCAGTTGCACACTAACTGCTGCAGGGTGGAAATTCAGGAGGTGCGTCATTGCAGTGACTGCGTCCGTACAAGACGTACAGCGCCAACTCGAGGCCTTGTGGTCTGGGACGCTATTGGGTACAACAGCAAATCACAGTTGGTGCGTTTCAACGGCACTGTGACCAGTGTGAGGTACGTGAATGACATCCTGCGACCTATAGCCATCCCTTTCTATACAACACCCCAGACGCCATTTTTCTACAAGATGAGTCAGGCAGTAGTAGCCAACCGCGACAGACGCAGTAACAGATAAGTAAAGCGCTTTTGTGACATTTACGAGTTCCTAACCAGGAGCGAATATTATTATATCATCTGTGTGCTTCAATAGTTTAGTTGCTTGAGTTTCTGCGTGTAAATTTAAAATCTAATAGCCACAGTTCTCGCGGTTTCTTTTGCGTCAGAAAGTAAACCAATGTTGTGACATATTACAAGTTCCTTATCAGGGGCAAATTATTTAGTTTCACCTGAGTACTTCGGTAGTTAGGTTCTTGAATATCTGGATATTACTAGACACAGTGCGTTTGCGTCAGGGTCTACGGTAGAGTTGCGCAGCATGTGCCGATTGTCCGTTTATCTGCATAGTTTAGTTTTCCACTGTCTTTGGTATGGACTGGGACTGCGATTGTTGTGTGCAGAGGCGAGCTGAGTTGGTGGCACTTTGCTCTCAGCTTCAGGCTGTGATGTCTTCGTTTTACAGCTTGAGGCCGCAATGGATGGGCACACTGATGTGGGCCGGCCGTGGTGATGCAACAGACATCCAGCACGTCAGAGTTCTCCAATCGGTCCTCACCGGTGGCCAGCCGAGTTACTACTCGTACTGAGGTTGACCCCTCACCTGTGGTCGTTTGGGAGGTCGCCGCAGGGCGTAGCAGGAGGCGAAAGACTTCCCAGGCGGCCGCACTTGAGGCCTCCCCGGTTTGTCTGATAAACAGGTTCCAGACGCTATCTGTGGCTGACACTATCACTGACCCGGATGCTGTAACCTGTCCTCTTTCAGAGGAAACCTCTCAGTCTGCTAGATCCGGGCAATCACAGAGGGTGGGTCTATTGGTAGTTGGGAGCTCCAATGTTAGGCGCGTTATGGGGCCCCGACTTGGCTGACAAGGAGGGTAAGAAAACCAATGTGTACTCCGTGTGCATACCGAGTGGAGTCATTCCAGATGTGGAAAGGGTCCTCACGGATGCCATGAAGAGCACAGGGTGCAGCCAGCTACAGATGGTTGCTCACGTCGGTACCAATTGTGTGTGTTTTCGCTTTGGATAAGAAGAGATTCTCTCTGGTTTCGAGCGGCTAACAGAAGTGGTAAAGGCTGCCAGTCCTGCTTGCAGGATGAAAGCAGAGCTGACCACTTGCAGCATAGTCGACAGGACCGATTGCGAACCTCTGGTACAGAGCCGAGTGGAGGGTCTGAAACAGAGGCTCAGACGGTTCTGCGACCATGTAGGCTGCAGATTCGTAGACTTGCGCCAAAGGGTGGTTGGGTTTCGGGTTCCGCTGAATAGTTCAGGTATCCACTATACACAGGAGGCGGCTACACGGGTAGCAGGGGCTGTGTGTGCCATGGACTGGGCGGTTTTTTAGGTTAGAGGGTCTCGGGAAAACACAAGTTGGGCTTCAGTCACAAAGGGTGCAGGCTGAACAAAGGAAGAACATAGATACAGGAACCAATGCTATAACAGTTGTAAATTGTCGTAGCTGTGTTGGGAAAGTACCAAGCGCTAATAGATGCTCAAATAGTTATAGGCACCTAAAGCCGGATATAAGCTCAGCCGAAATTTTTGCGAAGAACCTAACGGTGTTTCGAAAAGATAGGCTAAACACGGTTGGCGGTGACGTCTTTGTTGTCGTTAGAAGTAGTTTAACTTGTCGCGAATTTGAAGTAGATACTTCCTGTGAGTTAGTATGGGCAGAGGTCATTGTTGGCAACCGGAATAAAATAATAATTGGATTCTCTTAACGACCTCCCACTTCAAATGATTTAGTTGCTGAAAGGTTCAAAGAAAATTTGAGTTTGATTTCAAACACGTACCCGACTCATACGATAATAGTTGGTGGTGATTTTCATTTACCCTCGATATGTTGACGAAAATATATGCTTAATTGTGGAGGTACGCATAAAATATCATCTGAAACTGTGATAAATGCATCCCCTGAAAATTATTTAGAGCAGTTAGTTCACGAGCCCGCGCGAATAGTAAACGGTTGTGAAAACACGCTTCACCTCTTAGCAAAAAATAATCCTGAGTTAATAACCAGCATCAAAACCGATATAGGGATTAGTGAACACAGGGTTGTCGTAGCGAGATTGAATATTGTAATCCCAGAATCCTCGAAAAATAAGTGAAAAATATACCTATTCAAAAACGCAAATAAAAATTCACTTGTCGGCTTCCTGAGTGACTATCTCCAATCATTCCAAATTAATAATATAAGTGTAGACCAGATGCGGCTTAAATTCAAAGAAATAGTATCGGCAGCAATAGAGAGGGTTATACCAAATAAATTAACAAACGACAGAGCTGACCCTCCTTGGTACACAAAACAGGTTAGAACACTGTTGCAGAATTAACGAGACAAACACACGCAAAATCCCCAAGATTGGCCATCATTTACAGAAACTTTGCGCGGATTCAAATGGTCCAAAAGGCTCTGAGCACAATGGGACGTAACGTCTGAGGTCATCAGTCCCCTAGAACTGACACCTACTTAAACCTAACTAACCTAAGGACATCTCAGTCATCCATGCTGGAGGCAGGATTCGAACCTGCGACCCTAGTGGTCACGCAGCTCCATATTGTAGCGCCTAGAACCGCTTGGCCACTCCAGTCGGTGATACGCCTATAACAGTTTCCACAACGAAACTTTGTCTCGAAACCTGGCAGAAAATCCACGGAGATTCTGGTCGTATGTGAAGTATGTTAGCGCTAAGAAACAATCAATGTCTTCTCTACGCGATAACAATGGAGATACTATCTAAGACAGTGTTTTCAAAGCAGATTTACTAAACACAGCTTTCCGAAATGTCTTCATAAAAGAGTACGAAGTAAATATCCCAGAATTCGAATCGAGAACAGCTAAGAACATGAATAACGTAGAAGTAAATATCCTCGGAGTAGTGAAGCAACTCACATCACTTTCTTCTGGTCCAGACTGTATACCAATTTGGTTCCTTTCGGAGTATGCTGAGGCATTTGCTCGATACTTAACAATCATTTACAACCGTTCACTCGACGAAAGATCCGTACCCAAAGACTGGAAAGTTGCACAGATCACACAAATGTTCAAGGAAGGTAGTAGGAGTAATCCACTAAATCACAGGCCCATATCTTTAACGTCGATATGCAGCAGGATTTTAGAATATATATTGTGTTCGAACATTATGAATTACCTCGCCGGCTGGTGTGGCTAAGTAGTTCTAGACGCTTCAGTCTCGAACCGAGCGACTGCTACGGTCGCAGGTTCGAATCCTGCCTCGGGCATGGATGTGTGTGACGTCTTTAGGTTAGTTAGGTATAAGTAGTTCTAAGATCTAGGGGACTGATGACCTCAGATGTTAAGTCTCATAGTGCTCAGAGCCTTTTGAACCATTTTTGAAGTACCTCGAAGGAAACGGTCTATTAACATACAGTGAACGTGGGTTTAGAAAACAACGTTCCTGTGTAACACAACTGGCTCTTTATTCATATGAAGTGCTGAGATCTATTGACAAGGGATTTCAGATCGATTCCGTATTCCTGGATTTCCAGAAGGCTTTTGACACTGTACCACTCAAGCGGCTCGTAGTAAAATTGCGTGCTTATGGAATATCGTCTCAGCTATGTGACTGGATTTGCGATTTCCTGTCAGAGAGGTCACAGCTCGTAGTAAATGACGGAAAGTCATCGAGTAAAACAGAAGTGATTTCAGGCGTTCCCTAAGGTAGTGTTATAGGTCCTTTGCTGTCCCTTATCGATATAAAAGATTTGGGAGACAAGTCTTCGGTTGTTTGCAGATGACGATGTCGTTTTTCGACTAATCAAGTGATAAGAAGATCAAAACAAACTGCAAAACGATGTAGAAAAAATATCTGAATAGTGCGAAAAGTGGCAGTTGACCTTAAACAACGAAAAGTGTAAGGTCATCCACATGAGTGCTTAAAAGAAATCGTTAATCTTCGGTTACACAATAAATCAGTCTAATCTAAAAACTGTAAATTCAACTAAATACCTAGGTATTACAATTACGAACAACTTAAACTGGAAAGAACACATAGAAAATGTTGTGGGGAAGGCTAACCAGAGACTGCGTTTTATTGGCAGGACACTTAGAATTGTTCTCCTCTTTTGGAATACTGCTGAGCGGTGTGGAATCTTACCAGGTAGGACTGACGGAGTACATCGAAAAAGTTCAAAGAAAGGCAGCACCTTTTGTGTTAATGCGAAATGTGGGAGAGAGTGTCACAGAAACGATGAAGGATTTGGGATGGAAATCGTTAAAAGAAAGGCGTTTTTCATTGCGACGGAATCTTCTCACGAAACACCAATCACCAACTTTCTCCTCCTAATGTGAAAATGTTTTGTTGACACCGACCTGTATAGGGCGGAACGATCACCACGATAAAATAAGGGGAATCAGAGCACGTACGGAAAGGTACAGGTGTTCATTCTTTCCGCGAGCTATACGAGATTGGAATAATAGAGAATTGCGAAGGTGGTTCGATGAACCCTCTGCCAGGCACTTTAAATTCGATTTGCAGAGTATCCATGTAGATGTAGATGTAGAATGCACAACCACATGTTGTGCACGAACACGTGCCTACTTGGTATCACAGGATGTCGGCCCGCCAAATCACCAGACTTGTCGCCGACTGAAAGTGCATGGGATATTGTGAAATGACGGGTGCAGCCCTATAATCCAGTACCAACCGCCACAGATGAACTTTGGAACCAGATGAATGCATCATGGATGGCTATACCACAGGACGCCTTTCGCACCTTACATGCATTGACGGCATCACGCATCGAACATGTTATCAGAGCACATGGCAGGCCCTGTGCCAACTGGGAAGCAGAACACGTGCAGTACCGAGGTGACTGAGGTGCTACACATTTTTTGCAGAACATACCATTGTACGTACATGTCCTGTGAATACGAACGTCCTATTACTACTCGTTCAAAGTGTTCTATTTCTTCTGAACATGAGTGTATTTTACAGACAATACCTGGTCGGCAGCCACCGTACACGCTCATATACACCATTGGACGCCTCTTAGCTTCTGCTGACAGCTGTTCCAGTTACTGTTACGTTGGAGACTAACTCGAATAGAAGTGTGGGCTTCCGATAAGTTTGACCGTCAGCAAAAGCTTCTTCCTTTCGATCAATGTTGGTGCCAAAAATATTTTAAACATAATAATTTTTCAGTGTATTCACTGACTTTATTTTGTTCTTCAATCCCTCCACGATGCAACTATTTACCGCATACCATTTACGAGGAGCATTGTCTGTTGCTTGAACTAGTCCCACAGTAACATATTTTAACCATTATATTGATGACAGTTTCGTTTTCTGGAAGTTGTTCCCCGTTACATGAGGACTGTCCCCACCTCTTTTTCTTTTTTGTTTCTAAACATTTATGCTGGTGTCTGATTGTTCTATATCGTGTCTCCCTACCACTTTCGCGCAACGACGCTCTGAGCGTGTTTTTTAGGGAATTAACTAGTTTGAACCTGGGACTTGTTGCTGGTAAGGAGACGCCACACCACACATGACATGTAGAATTCAGAAGAGTTCTGTGAGACTAGCGATGATATAACCAAATACTAAATGATCTCAGCGTCAGCTCCACTGCACTCCCTGTAAAATAATCTTAATACTAACTAAATTTAGTGGAAGGGTTTCAAGGCTTCCCCATTTTTAGATAGCTGGTAAAATAACGTCGAAAAAAGCAGGTAAATTTACCATTGGAAATTTATTCAAATCACAAAACATCGTTTATAAATTGCACTATTGATAAAAGGAAATGTTTTAATACAGGATGGTAAAAACCAACTGCGTTCAAAAAAATGTCAACGAATATTCCCTGAATGGGTTTCCAAGTTCTACAATCGATCGAAGGATGACCTATGCCATATCACATCTACACTCCTGGAAATGGAAAAAAGAACACATTGACACCGGTGTGTCAGACCCACCATACTTGCTCCGGACACTGCGAGAGGGCTGTACAAGCAATGATCACACGCACGGCACAGCGGACACACCAGGAACCGCAGTGTTGGCCGTCGAATGGCGCTAGCTGCGCAGCATTTGTGCACCGCCGCCGTCAGTGTCAGCCAGTTTGCCGTGGCATACGGAGCTCCATCGCAGTCTTTAACACTGGTAGCATGCCGCGACAGCGTGGACGTGAACCGTATGTGCAGTTGACGGACTTTGAGCGAAAGTGTATAGTGGGCATGCGGAAGGCCGGGTGGACGTACCGCCGAATTGCTCAACACGTGGGGCGTGAGGTCTCCACAGTACATCGATGTTGTCGCCAGTGGTCGGCGGAAGGTGCACGTGCCCGTCGACCTGGGACCGGACCGCAGCGACGCACGGGTGCACGCCAAGATCGTAGGATCCTACGTAGTGCCGTAGGGGACCGCACCGCCACTTCCCAGCAAATTAGGGACACTGTTGCTCCTGGGGTATCGGCGAGGACCATTCGCAACCGTCTCCATAAAGCTGGGCTACGGTAACGCACACCGTTAGGCCGTCTTCCGCTCACGCCCCAACATCGTGCAGCCCGCCTCCAGTGGTGTCGCGACAGGAGTGAATGGAGGGACGAATGGAGACGTGTCGTCTTCAGCGATGAGAGTCGCTTCTGCCTTGGTGCCAATGATGGTCGTATGCGTGTATGGCGCCGTGCAGGTGAGCGCCACAATCAGGACTGCATACGACCGAGGCACACACGGTCAACACCCGGCATCATGGTGTGGGGAGCGATCTCCTACACTAGCCGTACACCTCTGGTGATCGTCTAGGGGACACTGAATAGTGCACGGTACATCCAAACCGTCATCGAACCCATCGTTCTACCATTCCTAGACCGGCAAGGGAACTTGCTGTTCCAACAGGACAATGCACGTCCGCATGTATCCCGTGCCACCCAACGTGCTCTAGAAGGTGTAAGTCAACTACCCTGGCCAGCAAGATCTCCGGATCTGTCCCCCATTGAGCATTTTTGGGACTGGATGAAGCGTCGTCTCACGCGGTCTGCACGTCCAGCACGAACGCTGGCCCAACTGAGGCGCCAGGTGGAAATGGCATGGCAAGCCGTTCCACAGGACTACATCCAGCATCTCTACGATCGTCTCCATGGGAGAATAGTAGCCTGCATTGCTGCGAAAGGTGGATATACACTGTACTAGTGCCGACATTGTGCATGCTCTGTTGCCTGTGTCTATGTGCCTGTGGTTCTGTCAGTGTGATAATGTGATGTATCTGACCCCAGGAATGTGTCAATAAAGTTTCCCCTTCCTGGGACAATGAATTCACAGTGTTCTTATTTCAATTTCCAGGAGTGTATAATCTAGGTTTAATTTAAGTTTCACAAAAGAGAAAACTAACAAAATGATCTACAGTGACCCTCAATCATCTTTAATTACTTATCTAACTTGTCGTAAATTACAGTGGCTGATGTGGCTTCTCAATAACTATATAAAAGAAAAATCATCGCGTTTCAGATCTGTTCTTCAAGTGGCAAATGTGAACACCATGAGTTTTAATTAACGATCGACACTAGTATTACGCAAAAAAGGGGTGTAACAGATGAGTCTTCTGCAGTTCTAAGTGAAGCCTTATGTTCTCAAAAATGCGGCATCGCGTGTGTTCATCACCTTGTCGGTGTTTAGGCAGCGTCAGGGCGACAGCGGCCGGCGCACCAGCCATCCAGCTCGCCGTCTCGGAACTAACTCTCCTAACTTCTCCTTACTACAATTTACCGAAGTAGATTTAAAAAAAACTATCTGGCTGTGTTTTCATCTGACAAATCAGGGTCTCAATGTTAACCTTAAGCTCCGCCTACAAAAATTCTGTCAATCCAATGAGAAACGTTATACTTTTCGTGGTGGGGCAATGTTTTTAAAGTTTTGCAACGTAACAGAGACGCTAAAAAGTCTCACGCTAAAACCTGCAGCTGGTGCGGTCCTTGTAGCGTTATTGTAAGATCTATACTGTTCTTCTGGAGGGCTCTATCTTTTAAAATGGGCTGGGGAGTGGTCCTTGACGTACCTGAGACGCGAAAAAGTCTCACGCTAAAACTTGCGGGTGGTAGTGGCCCTTTTTGTGTTATCGTAAGATCTATACTGTTTTTCTGGAGGGCTCTAGCTTTTAACATGGGCTGGGGGTGGTCCTTGACGTAACAGGGACACGAAAAAGTCTCACGGTAAAACGTGTGGGTTGTGTGGCTCTAGTGGTTAGCTGGCGACGTGGGTGTCCAGTCCGTCCCTTATCGTAGGGCCTTCTACTTAACACGACATGCATTTAGGTATTCTTGTGTTAGTCTGTGGTATTCCATTTGCTCACTCGTTACTCGTGTTACTTTGGTTAATTTAATGTCACGATTTATTCGGAGCTATGTGACATACTACTAGATTTGCTCATTATGTCAGGGTTTTCATGAAAGGTGTTGGATTTGCCTGACACCTTACAACTGCCTCACTGATTTTTAATCAAGGATCTGTTTATGATTCTAATTCTATTCCTTCGTTTTTAGACTGGACATTCATCACTGACGATGGTTTTTATCAATTAAGGATGGTTGAGAATTTTGCTTAGCCACGCCAACTGTTACTCTGCGGCATTCTGTATTATCTCCATGTACCTCATGACATTGCAGTTGTGAGTAACCTCCTTCTGGTATGAAATTACAAATCTTATTTATTAAATACGTGTAGGCCCGTTGTTTGTGGGGCGTATGTAATACATAC
Organism: Schistocerca gregaria; assembly: GCF_023897955.1. NCBI lineage: Eukaryota > Metazoa > Arthropoda > Insecta > Orthoptera > Acrididae > Schistocerca > Schistocerca gregaria. The sequence goes on from NC_064922.1 coordinate 834,829,214, forward strand.
CTAGTTTCCTAACTAGATGCGTAATATTTTCTTCCTTGTTCGATTCTATTCGCTCAGTATTTTTAAGATATCTCAGATAGCTTCATTTCCTCTTTATCAAAGTATAAATTTATAAAGTTTTCTGCACAGATATATACCAGAAGATGCAACGTCCAAGTTCGGAAACATAAATACAGCTACAGCGGCCTGCTGGACTTTCTACTGTTTTATATTTTAATAGTTTTGAGGGGCCCGCATCTCGTGGTCGTGCGGTAGCTTTCTCGCTTCCCACGCCCGGGTTCCCGGGTTCGATTCCCGGCGGGGTCAGGGATTTTCTCTGCCTCGTGATGGCTGGGTGTTGTGTGATGTCCTTAGGTTAGTTAGATTTAAGTAGATCTAGGGGACTGATGACCTAAGATGTTAAGTCCCACAGTGCTCAGAGCCATTTGAACCATTTTGAAGTTTTGAGAGCTGTATTTAAACATCTGTTCTACTGTAGGAACTGGCCAGTCAATAATGTACAAATTGTTTTACACTTTGTCAAATTAAAATGTAGTATACTACATATTCACTTTTGTTTAAATGATTATATAACAATAACGTCAACATTCGTTTTTAATTTAAAGTGAATGTAACAATGTAATTTTAGACAGAAAATACGGTATATTGTACAATACTGGAAAATAGGCTACAATGTAGGGTAATTAAATAAATACTGAAGTGCTCCGTTCACTAAATGATCATAACAACTCAGGAACTGAATAATTTAGGAAGATTTAATGAAAGACTCCAATGGTGTGTAACAAAAAAAAGTGAAGAAGAAAATGAGGGGGAATATGGGATAGGAGGTAGTACAAACATCGCAACGCTAAACGGTGTTTTCGTTAAATAAATTTAGCGACCATAGCTACAAATGTATAACGTGATAAAAAAAGTATCCACAGGCACTCCCAGGCTGCTGTGCTGACCGGCTTTTTCCAGACTCAGATATTCAGCTGGGGACACGATCTGCACCGAAGAGGCAGGCGAATGAAAGGCGGTCGTACGTACGCTTCCGACTGATACTAAGACCCACCGACCGGCCACCGGTTATTAAAAAAATTGCCCGTGCGCATGGCTGGCTCACCGCTCCCTTTTTTTTCGGCCCCTTGCGAATCGTTTTACCACCAATTCTGGCGCATCGTACAAAGTCCCAGGCACGTGGCTCTTTGAGGCGCTCTTAATACGAGTGCGGGAGAAAAAAAAGGATCGCGGCAGTGGATTTGCACCCCGTATAAAGTTTATCGCTGCAGTGCGGCTCTGATACAGAAGAGAAACGGGCGATACGATTTGCCCGTTACCGGCTTAAGCTCTCACCCTACGCGTACATTTCGCTCCTGTGTTAAAGACATGTTCTCGGAAAAGTGGCCACTTTCTGCTAATGAAGGAGTAAACTGTCCGCAGTGAAACCAATATACGGCCGCGCTCAAAAATCAATATTTCCATTTGGAGTTAAATACGCACTTACACTAGCCGAATGAGCAAGAGAGAGAGAGAGAGAGAGAGAGAGAGAGAGAGAGAGAGAGAGAGCTCAGTAGTTGTAAGAAAAAGTATAGCGTCAGCCGCCGAGCCGAGAGGACGCGCAGCAGAGCAGCAGCAGCACTTGTGTACTTGTGTGATAAACTATAAATTAATTTTTTTTCCACGCGCTTCTGCAAAGAAGCGAACTGTACGTGTGTATTTTACTGTGTAGACTAGTGGTTCGAAAATTAATCGTAGCTTTTGTATTTCGTGTAAGTCTTGAGTGTATTCTTGTGTATGACGGCTTCCGTATGGAGAAATTTATTTCTGTTTAATAGCTTGCGGTCTCAGAGTTCTGTTAGAAATTCGCGCCGGCCAATGTGGCCGATCGGTTCTAGGCGCGTCAGTCTGGAACCGCGCGACCACTACGGTCGCAGGTTTGAATCCTGCCTCGGGCATGGATGTATGTGATGTCCTTAGGTTAGTTAGGTTTAAGTAGTTCTAAGTTCTAAGTGACTAATGACCTCAGCTGTTGAGTCCCATAATGCTCAGAGCCATTTGAAAAGAAATCTGCACACCAACTTTTAGTGTTACTTTCTTCTCCTTTGGAATACTTTCAAACTCAGTAGCGCCACTTGAGGCCTTACATCTATTCTATACACAGTACGATGTGGCTAGGGACTGTGGTTGTTGTGAGCGGACACAAGGAGAGTTGGCTGCTGTCCGTAAAGAGCTGGAAGCTACGTTGGCTACCGTCGACAAGCTTCTAGATAATGCTCGAAGTTGCGGTGACGTCGGGGCACCAGTGCCGAGACGTGCGATACCTTTGATGTCACTGGAATCCCCTGGTGGCCCGGACGTCACTGCGGCTTCCGATACGCAACATCTGACTGATCCGTCCTCACTCTAGAGTGGGTGGCAGACAGTGGTGGGTGCGAGTGTCACTAGACGAAAGGCGAAAGAGGGAGCAGGCCGTGCGGCTGGCTCCCTACGTCTCAGCAACAGGTACGCGGTGCTACCTAGTGTTGATGATAGCTCTCAGCCAGCACGGGAAGCCTCTCCTGTTGAACCAGCGGTCTATTTTCCTGTCCAGTCCGGACAAATAGAGAGGGTGGGTATGCTAGTCATTGGGAGCTCCAATCTTAGGCTGGTGATGGAGCCCCTCAGGGAGACAGCAGGCAAGGCGAGAAAGATTTCCAGTGCGCATTCGGTATGTTTTCCGGGAAGTCTCATCCGTGATGTGGAGGAGGCCCTCCCGGCGGCTATCGAGCGCACTGGGTACAACTGGCTGCATGTAGTGCCACATGGCGGCACGAATGACGCCTGCCGCTCAGGTCCTGAGGCTATCCTCGGCTCCTTTCGGCGGCTGGCTGTTTTGGTGAAGGCAACTGGCAACGCACGCGGGGTGCAGGGTATGCTGTCTATTTGTATTATCGTACCCAGGGTTGATAGCGGTCCTCTGGTTTGGAGCAGAGTGGAAGGTCTAAGCCAGAGGCTGAGACGGCTCTGCGACGGTATCGGATGCGAATTTCTCGACCTCCGCTATCGGCTGCAGAATTGTAGGGTTCCCCTTAATAGGTCAGGCGTGTACTACACGTATAAAGCAGGTACCAGGGTAGCGGAGTACCGGTGGCGTGCACATAGGGCTTTTTTAAGTTAGGGGACCCCTCCCTTCGGAGCAAACACGATTTACCTGTTAAATCAGCCATAGTGACCTTAGAAAAACTTGGTCCTCGTAGATCAGAGATAGAAAAGATTAATGTGATTTTAGTAAACTGCAGGAGCATCCAAGGAAAGGTCCCAGAATTAGTATCGCTTATTGAAGGTTATAATGCACAGTTAGTATTGGGAACAGAAAGCTGGTGGAAGCCAGAAATCAATGACAACGAAATCCAAAGTTCATATTGGAATGTTTATCGTAACGATAGGTTAGTCGCGAATGGTGGCGGCGTGTTCATTGCAGTAAAAAATGCGATAAAAGCTAGCGAGGCTATCACGTATTCCGAATGTGAATTAATCTGGGTGAAACTGAGTATCAAAGAACGGTCAAAAATTTTGATCGGATGCTTTTATTTTATAGATCACATGGGTCAGGATCTGTAATTGTAGAGCCGGCCGCGGTGGTCTCGCGGTTCTAGGCGCGCAGTCTGGAACAGTGCGACTGCTACGGTCGCAGGTTCGAATCCTGCCTCGGGCATGGATGTGTGTGATGTCCTTAGGTTAGTTAGGTTTAAGTAGTTCTAAGTTCTAGAGGACTAATGACCACAGCAGTTGAGTCCCATAGTGCTCAGAGCCATTTGAACCATTTTTTGTAATTGTAGAGCGCTTCAGGTAGTGCTTTCAGAATATCGTTAGTAATTTTCCTGATCATGCTGTTGTAATAGGGGTGACTTCAACTTGCCAGGTATAGAAAGGTAGGAAGACATAATTGCTCAGCAATGGTGACAGAATACAAATTTCAGAATATATCAGCTGTCAGTATCAAATATTCCGTGATGAGGACGAAGATGGAAAAAATTCAAAGGCATCGTTCAATAAGCCCTAGACAAGTACGTTCCGAGTAAGGTTTTAAAAATGGTTCAAATGGCTCTGAGCACTATGGGACTCAACTGCTGTGGTCATTAGTCCCCTAGAACTTAGAACTACTTAAACCTAACTAACGTAAGGACATCACACACACCCATGCCCGAGGCAGGATTCGAACCTGCGACCGTAGCAGCAGGGCGGCTCCGGACTGGAACGCCTAGAACCGCACGGCCACCGCGGCCGGCAGTAAGGTTTTAAGGGATGGGAGCGATCCACCATGCTTTAATAGCTGTGTTAGAAAAGCGCTACGTAAACAAAGAGCACTTAACCTCCGATTCAAGAAACGTGAAAAACCTAGCTGACAAACAAAATCTGAACGAAGCGAAAATGAGCGTAAGGAGAGCAATGAGAGAAGCGTTCAATGATTTAGAAAGTAAGACTTTGTCAACCGAACTGAGTAAAAACCCCAAGAGATTTTGGTAGTATGTAAAATCAGTAAATGGGCCAAAATCATCTATTCATTCTCTCAGCGACCACACCGGCACCGAAACGGAAGATAACAGAGAGAATGCTGAAGAACTGAATTCCGTCTTCCGAAGTTGTTTCACCACGGAAGATCGTAACACTGTCCCTCCTTTCAATGGTCGTGCGAACGTCGAAATGGCAGATATGGAAGTAACCGATCGTGGAATTGAAATGCAGCTACAATCGCCTAGTAGTGGAAAGGCTTCAGGACCAGATGAGATACCTATTCTACAAAGATTATGCGAAAGATCTTGCTGCCTTTCTAACATTAATTTATCGTAGATCGCTTAAGCAACGAAAGGTACCTAACGACTGGAAAAAAGCGCAGGTCATTCCCGTTTTTAAGAAAGGCTGTAAGACAGATCTACACAATTATAGACCTACATCGTTGACGTCAATCTGTTGTAGAATTATGGAACAAGTTTTATGCTAAAGAATTATGTCGTATTTGGAAAATGAACAGCTCCTCTATAAAAATCGACATGGATTCCGCAAACAGAGATCCTGCGAAACTCAGCTCGCTCTGTTCCTCCATGAGATGCACAGCGCAGTGGACAACGGTGCTCAGGTTGATGCCGTAATCCTTGATCTCAGCAAGGCATTTGACACTGACCTGCATTGCTGTTTAATGCAAAAAATACGAGCTTACGGAGTATCGATTGGATTCAAAACTTTCTTGCAAGTAGAAATCAACACGTCGCTCTTAGCGGAACAAAATCGACAGATGTAAAGATAATATCCGGGGTGCCACAGGGAAATGTGACATGACCGTCGCTGTTCAAAATGGCTCTGAGAACTATGTGTTAAAAATTGTTCAAATGGCTCTGAGCACTATGGGACTTAACTTCTGAAGTCATCAGTCCCCTAGAACTTAGAACTACTGAAACCTAACTAACCTAAGGACATCACACACATCCATGCCCCAGGCAGGATTCGAACGAACGTGAGACCGTAGTGGTCGTGCAGTTCCAGACTGTAGCGCCTAGAACCTCTCAGCCACTCCGGACGGCCACCGTTGCTATTTACAATATATATAAATGATCTAGTAGAAAGCGTCGGATGCTCTTTAAGGTTATTACCAGATGGTGCAGTTGTCTAAACCATAGTAGCAACGCCAGAATATAGCAAGAATTTGCAGAACGACCTGTGGAGAATTGATGAATGGTGTACACAATAGCAGCTGACCCTGTACGTAAATAAATGTAACATATTGCGCATACATAGGAAAAGAAATCCACTGCTGTACAGCTACACTATTGATGACAAACAGCTGGAGATTGTGTCTGCCGTAAAATATCTAGGCGTAACTATCCAGACCGACCTTAAGTGGAATGACCATATAAAACAGGTAGTGGGAAAAGCAGACGCAAGACTCAGATTCATCGGAAGAATCTTAAGGAAATGCAAGTCATCCACGAAAGAAGTGGCTCATAAGGCGCTTGTTCACCCGATTCTTGAGTATTGTTCATCTATCTGGGATCTCTATCAGGTAGGACTGATAGAGGAGATGGAGATGATCCAACAAAGAGCGGCACGTTTCGTCACAGGATCGTTTAACTGGCGAGAGAGCGTTACGGAGATGCTAAACAAATTCAACTGGTAGACGTTACAAGAGAAACGTTGTGCATCTAGGTGAGATTTACTATTGGAGTTTCGGGACAGCCCATTTCAGGAGGAGTCAGACAACACATTATTTCCCCCAACATACATCTCGTTTATTGACCACGAGGAGAAAATTCTAGAAATTAGAGCCAATAAAGAGGCTTCCGTCAACAATTTTTCCCACGCCCTATTCGCGAGTGGGCAGGGTTAGAGGGATCAGGTAGTGGTACCGAAAGTACCCTTCGCCACACACCATTATGTGGCTTTCGGAGTATAATGTAGATGTTGATGAAAACGTAGGTAACACCAGTCTACAGGAGGACAGTAAAAGGGATCCACAAAACTACCGTCCAGTATTACCCACATCCATTTGTTGTACAATCTTAGAACATATGCTAAACACATATGTAACACCGTATCTCTAACAGAATGACCTCCTTCATGCCAACCAGCATGAATTCCGAAAACACAGGTTCTGTGAAACCCAAATCGCAATTTCCTCAGATTAGCCAGGAATCCATGGAGTAACATAGTCAGGTAGTTGGAATTGTCTTCAATTTCTGAATCACATTTGGCTCAGTGCCTCATCCAAGCTTATTGTCAGGAGGTGGTTGGTATGAGGTATCAAACGAAATTTGTGATTATTTTGAGCGGTTTTTGGCAGGGAGGGCTCAGCATGTTATCTTGGATGGGGATTCATTGACAGACTTTGAAACAACTTCCGACATACCCCAGAGACCCATATTGTTAATTTTGTGTATTAATTTCCTCGAAAACTGTACAAATAGAAACCTCAGACATCCCACAGATGATGCAGGTATCTGTAAAGGACTACTCTCTGAAGCAAAACTGCACAAATATTCATTCAGATTTTGGTAAGATTTCAGTGTGGTGCAATTACTGGCAACTTCCATTAAATGATCAAAAACGTAAAATTATGCACTTCATAAAATAAGAAAACGTAGCATCCTGTGGCTACAGTATCAATGATCCACAACTGGACACAGTCAACACAAACAGATATCTGGGTATGACAGTGGATGGTTATGAATGGAATGATCACATAGGCTCAGTCGTAGATAAAGGGGGTGACAGACTCCGTATTTCTGGTAGAAACTCGGGAAATGCAACCAGTCTTCTTAGCAGTTTGCTTACATGTCGCTCGTGCAACACGCATTACAAATACATTTGTGAGGGACGCGTGCGAGATAGGATTGACAGGGATACTGAACATACAGAGAGAAGAGCAACACAAATGATCACAGATTTCTGTGGCCCATGGTAGTGTCTTAGAGATGCCGAAGAAAACGAACTGGCAGACTCTTGATGATAGACATAAACAACCCCGAGAAAGCCTGCTTACAAAATTTGAAGAAAACAGCTTTAAATTATGACTGTAGGAATGTACTAAAACCCTCTACGAATCGTTCCCTAGAGGATTATGAGGACAAAATAAAATTAATTACAACATGCACAGAGGCATTTACACAGTCATTATTCCCATGCTTCATAGGTGAATGGACTGGGGAGAAGTCCTAATAACTATTGCAATGGGGAGTATCGTCTACCATGCACTTCACTGTAGTTTGCTGAGTGTGTGTATGTGTAGATGTAGACGTAGGTGAAGGTGTTGTCGCATCTAGATAACCACTTCGGCGTGCCACCTAGTTGATCTGTCAACAGATCCTGTGTTGTCTGTCAGCGTGACAGTTGGTGCCAAGATAGGCAAAATGAAGGATTTCTGTGTGGTCTATCAGTCTTCAGACTGATTAGATTCAGCCTTTCACCACTTCCTCTCCTGTGCCAATTCATCTCAGAACATCGCTTAAAATTGCTGTTCTAGTCTACTTCTTAGACATACAAACAATGAATTGCGAAAGGTGCAAGGACAATAGCGAGAGAAACTCGGGCAAAAGTAGGAAAGGTCATGTTATCAAGGCTAAAAAGTCGGATAAAACGTGTTGAAGAAAAGCAACAAGAGCAACCGGACATAGGGCCTAACGAGATGTTGAAAGAGGAGGTGGCGATATTAAAAAGAAATTTAGAGGACGAGGTAAAACGTCTCATTACAGAGACATCAGGAAAGGAGAAGGGTGTAATTACTGCATCGTCTGGACCGTCACTTGCCGGATCACAGATAACCGCTTCACGGTGTGACAAAGTTGACACTATAAGCAAATGGAGCCACGCCTCCATTCACAGGTCTGAGGCAACGACCGAGGTAAACACAGACAGCTCGCAGCAGTCCGGTGAGCACAATTGCTGTCAGCTGATTACATGTACCGAACAACTGTCGAACATACAGAGGGGGAGAGATGACGATAGCGTGTCGGAACGAATTATTCCACGTCCCGAAGTTCATACGAATTGTAAGAACGGTCGAAATGATAACTGGAATGATGACCGGTTTGACTACAAGCATTTTGTATCAGTCCGAAAGTTACATCACTACAAGGAAGAAGGTAATAGCTTGCATCCAAAAACTTTTATGGGACAATTCGAGGTAGCTTTGCCCCCACACTGGCCATTGATGTCCCAGCTGAATTTTGTGTGCTCCCATATCGAGGGCGCGACCGCTGAGTACATGAGAAATGTAGCGAAGACGAGCGTCTCGTTCGAAGAATTCCAAAAAGGCTTCTTGGGCAAGTACTGGTCTAAAGAAACCCAAGATAGGATCAAACTAGAAATTATGATGTCCAGGTATATGGAAGGGGCAGGGTACCGGAGTCCGGTCAAACTGTTTTGAAAATATGACAAAAAGGAACCAGTACCTAGACAGCCCATGTAGCGGCGCGGAAATCGTCAGATTATGCTACATGAAACTTCCCATCTCGTATCAACAATCACTTGACGGTCATTGCGGTAGCGCTACTGAGGTATTTGAGGGCATTTTGCGCGAACTGGAATTCGCATTTCAAGAGCAACAGGCGCGGGAGAAACGCCGACAGCGTGAAAAAAATAACAACCGTCGCAATAATGGACCTCAGTGGGATAGTAGGCCAGTGCCGAACTACAACGGCCACAATCATAAGAGTAATGGAAACTCGAAAAGAAGGTACACGGAAGAAGAGCGACACTCTCCGATGCAACATAATAAATTACAAAGGACTTGGGGCGGTAATCAGCAATCGGGAAGGGACAGGAATAATGGTTACCAAAATAACAACCAGGACGAGGTCGAAGTCCGCCCTCCGAAGCCTGGTGCATCCCACCTTAACGGGCAGGATTACGAATGACCAGACCAGAGCGCACACGTAGTAAATATAGGCTCAGAATAAGGATTTTTGCTAACGTGTCTTGTTTGTTTGTATATGTACTGATCTTAGTGGTAGAATGTCTCGTTTATATGTGCTTATATTTTGTGTTTTTATTATTAATAATGATATCTCGCCTCTGGATGTTGAGAAAATGCAGTGCACTAGATTATTTTGTAAAAACACATGATTAAAGAATGGAAAACACGTAGTTCTGGGCATACCCCTAGAAAAAGATAGATTAGGGACTTATGTTAAAATGAACCGGATGAAATCATCTATAGGGCGAATAGCAGCATTGATACGCCAGAAATACTTGTTGATACCAAGATAGTGTAACAACTGCGAGTGTGAGCAGTGAGCTATATTTGTGTTGTGCCATTGTGACATTGCTAATCCGAAACATGTTCACAGGCCTTATAAAACCATTCGTGACGAAAGGAGAAAACGGGAAGAAAATAGAGGAGAGAAGAAGTGTCGCAATAGAACACGATAAAGGACGCTATCCAAACTTCCAACAAAAATCTTGGTAAGACTGAGACATGTCTAAGTTTGTTTTGTTTTATACATGTTCGCAGGCACAATAAAAGGGACGTCTCGCCACATAAGGAATTCAGAAGAAAAAAACAAGTTTAGAGATAAAAAGTAGTAAAACTTTCTGGCAGATTAAAACTGTGTGCCCGACCGAGTCTCGAACTCGGGACGTTTGCCTTTCGCGGGCAAGTACTCTACCATCTGAGCTACCGAAGCACGACTCACGCACGGTACTCACAGCTTTACTTCTGCCAGTATCCGTCTCCTACCTTCCAAACTTTACAGAAGCTCTCGTGCGAAACTTGCCCGCGAAAGGCAAAGGTCCCGAGTTCGAGTCTCGGTCGGGCACACAGTTTTAATCTGCCAGGAAGTTTCATATCAGCACACACTCCGCTGCATAGTGAAAGTCTCATTCTGGAAACATCCCCCAGGCTGTGGCTAAGCCATGTCTCCGCAATATCCTTTCTTTCAGGAGTGCTAGTTCTGCAAGTTTCGCAGGAGACCTTCTGTAAAGTTTGGAAGGTAGGAGACGGATACTGGCAGAAGTAAAGCTGTGAGTACCGGGCGTGAGTCGTGCTTCGGTAGCTCAGTTGGTACAGCACTTGCCCGAGAAAGGCAAAGGTCCCGAGTTCGAATCTTGGACGGGCACACAGTTTTAATCTGCCAAGAAGTTTCATATCAGCGCACACTCCGCTGCAGAGTGAAAATCTCATTCTCGAAAAGTAGTAAATAGTAAATATGTAGTCAGCTTGGCCAACACCGTGTTAGTCGTACGAACTGGTAGTTAGAAATGGTGATTGGATCCTGTCCAGATAATCTTGATTCCCTATCCCTTGATCGTGTGGGTGTGAATGACTGTGAAACTAGTTGTCTTGTACATTTTTTATGTTTACGTATAAAAAAATGTATGGTACTTATGGTTAAACATCAGCACTTTCAATGTACCAAAATTAGTTGTCTTTGTTTGCTAAGGAGGCGTAACTGAGCGAGAGGGAGTTGAAGCTACGACACCTGGCACACCACACCCGAGCTGACAAGGAACGATGACGACAGCAATGAGGGGAGCACACAGCTGACGATGATGATGGCATGCAGACCACGCCCTGAATCGACAGGGCCGGTGGTCAACTCAGCAGCCAAGGAGAGGTGAGATCCAGCACCGCTGTGTACAACAAAGAGGTCGGTTCTGGTCTCTGTACACAGTGCAGATCGGCGGCAGCAATGAAGAGGTCCAAGAAGGTTTCTATATTTGTTGCTAGTCACATCAGGTGGAGCGACAGCCCAGCTGACCTTTTGTGCCTAATGACACCAACTTTGAGGGCCTGAGCTAAAACGTCTATAGAAGGAGCAATGGCCTGTGGCTGAGCCGCGAGAGGTCACCGATCATAGATGCACCGGTGAGGTCTTGTGCTTGTCGGACTAGATGTAAACAATGAGCTCTTAGGTGAGAGACATCCTGCCTCAAGAAGATGCGGATGCCTGTGGCGCCATCTCCGTAATCGACGTTGCTCTCTTCTCAGCCGTTAGCCATCCATCAACTTGCTAGCCAGAACTAATGTCACTTCCGTTCCTGCAAGAAACTTGTACCGTGTTTGTGAGTGTGTCAGTGTGGATTCAAATGAATAACATGCGCTTCAACGAACGTAAAGTACTCATTTGTTCTCTTTATGAGTTATGTTATAAGAAGGTCATAATTTGATAAATGTTCCATTTGTTAAAACGTCATATATTTGTCATGCCACGTCTCTTTATGTTAGAATAAGATTTCATACTTAAATCTTGTAATAAATACACAACAGTGGTTGCTCAATACGCAATGATTCTTGTCATTGTGGTTGTGTGTACACATTCCAGACACTGGACTGGGCCAGACCTTGTTGAATTGTGTGAAGATGACACTTACATCATGCGCAGTATAAACATCCAGAGAAAATGAGACACAAAAAACCTTTATTTATAAAATGTCAAACGGGCGTTCACATATTGAACGAGAGCAAACACTATCAACTTCTCAAAATGTTACACGAATATTGTTCATGTATGATTTTAGTAATTTAAGTCGAGTAGGGATGGATAACAGAGTGAATGGACCTTAAGTTATAATTGCGGGTCTTGCCATTCAAATAACAAGCACAGAGGTGCTTACACACGTGTATTTGCCCTTTTCGACGTGTGTCCTTGTAATAGAATCGTAGTTTTCTTTTGAATACTCTGACCAGTAATTGTCTCCGAAATCAGCAGAGATTAAAGCAAAATTAAGACTAAATAATGACCACGTCTTTACCAGTAAGTCCAGTCATTGAAGGCAGGTACCCTAGGAATGAGTGGGAGTTTGCATCAGCCGGCCGGAGAGGCTGATCGGTTCTAGGCGCTTCAGTCTGGAACCGCGCGACCGCTACAGTCACAGGTTCGAATCCTACCTCGGGCATGGATGTGTGTGATGTCCTTAGGTTAGTTAGGTTTAAGTAGTTCTAAGTTCTAGGGGACTTATGACCTAAGAAGTTAAGTCCCATAGTGCTCAAAGCCCATTAGTTTGCATCAGAGAGTAGGCAGTGGTAATCAATCACCTGTAACTAATCACGCGAACGGATTAAAAATACCGGTTATGGAGATATTAATTTTGTACCACAGGTGGTAATACCATAGGAGTCATTACCTGTACAACAAAACTGATTTGAAGAGAGGGGCTATGTAAGATGCCAAGAACTATGCCCCTTACATGAAGTCATTAAAGATCACCTAACTAACGGTGAGCGGACAGTAGGGCTGAACAAAAATGACTGACGAGGAACAAGGCATCTTCTAGAGGGTATAGGATGGACGTATGGAATAATTAATGTCGGGTGATGGTTTTAAAGTAATTCACACGACATGAAAAACTTTGTGGAAACCCGTTGATTTACTGGATTCTAGTTTATCCCAGGGAAGTATACAGAGTAACCATGGCTGGCCAACAGGGGAGTGGAGAAGGGATGCGACAATAGGCAGCTTAAAGCACTTACGGGGTGTGGCCTCTGGCTGCCTTAAGATGAGTGACAGTGAGTGAGTGGTTGACTCCATGCTGGTGGACCGGGAAGCAGACAAAGAACTTGTATGCCTGTTGATAAATGTCCGTCGTCCCGTTTTCATGCGAGAAAGCCGCGCAAAGGTACGCTGGAGTGGTCAACAGAGGTCAAAATATGCGTGTTCGTGACTAGAGCAACTTCACGCTGAATTCACGGTCCACAGAGCCTAAAGTAAATCAGGTGAAGAGCGACAGAATGAAATACGCCAGCCTCCAATGGGAACATAGGACCAAGGAATTTGAAGTACTCTCCTGGGAGTCAGAATTCCGGAAAAATTGGTGTTTGTGCAGACACTAACATTGATGGGTGGCCTGGGAGGAGCTAAATAGCAGAAGTTGAGAGGAAGGGAACTTTTGTGGTAATTTGTTCACTTCCCAGAGCAGGCATTCATCGGCACTGGGAAGCAACACATAATTAACGCGGCTTGCGCTGCAATTGGCATAAGCGATTTTGCTGGAGGGGAAACCAAGGCGAAGAGCGGACTGTGAGAAGTCTCTGTACTGTCTTCCGTTGCCGTCTTTACTCAGCTTACCTGGGAAAGAGTGAGCATCTCTGGAGTTTAGGACCTAGCAAATGGAACGATTGAGCTTGGAGATAGGAAGTTTTGGTTCACCTATGTACTGAGCAAGATAGCTATGAGTGAACAGACGCGCACCCTTGCAGCACCACGAGGTCGTCTGATGTCTGCACAACGACGACGCTCCGCCATGCTGTATTCAGTTATATTGCACCCTCTCTGGCCACTGATTAATTTGTTGGATCACTTCAGCAAAGTTTCCACGGGTTTCATGGGCCATGTATTGTAGAATTCTTTTCGCACTTCGGATTACGCCTGGGTCAGTCGGTAGGAATTACTTTTGAGTTATCGCGCCTCACTCCATGCAAAAGCAATTTATTACCACTGCCTGTTAGGAGACTCATGTAATGTAATGATTGAAGGTCGTGAGTTAGAAATAAATCTGTGCTAATCGACTGCATCTGTTTTCAATCAAGTAATTGAAATCCCAAGTCACTTTCTTAATTAATTTTATGTTCAACATTTGCGTCTGGTGTTCAATATCCGAATATAACATCTATTTGCACCCGTTTTAATTAAAAGGGATCAATTCTGAATCAATTAATGTCAACACTGCCACCGCAGTTCAATCAGAAGTCACAGGGCCTTATTACTTACTTTGCGTTACTCGACATTGCGGCAGTTTTGCACTGTCTGTTGATCTGTTAGTCAATTACCTGCGGTGAACACACACCAAAACCAGATAAGTGACGGGTGGGGTGTTACAGTTCCAGCACCTGTTCATAAAAGCACGGCCTGTGTCGGAGTGGTTACACGACAGTAACATCCCTCTAATGGACTATCCTGCATGGAGTCCTAACCTGAATCCTACAGAACACCTTTGGGATGTTTTGAAACACCGACTTCATACCAGGCCTCACCGATCGACATCGATACCTCTCCTCAGTGCAGCACTCCCTGAAGAATGGGCTGCCATTCCCCAAGAAACCTTCCAGCATGTGACTGAACATATGCCTGTAAGAGTTGAAGCTTCATCAATACTAAGGAGGGCCAACAGCATACTGAAGTGCAGCATTTTCGGTGGAGGGGGGCCACGAACTTGTAAGTCATTTTCAGTCAAGTGCCCGGATACTTTTGATCACATTATGTATTAGCAATACAAAAATGTTTGTCAACAAATTTCGTCTTGTGCATATTTTGGGCAGTAAGTGGATGTTAAAGATTGGCAGTCTGGCAAAACCGTAATCACCTATACGTTGCATACCTCTGTCAGGACACAGCAGTAGTCCAATGCTGCTAGTGAAGTTCATAGCGTTTCGGGTTAGCATGCAAGGAGACGTTGAGGATTCGAATCTAGGCGGAGGCTTATTTGTTTTTATTTGCTAAATCTGCGTGGTACGGTATCTGGCGTCTAAATCGTCATACGGCGATTACAGTGGGTCTTCTAGAAAATATTTGCAGTTACATACTACGAACACAGAAATGGTCAGCTTTTAAAGAAACCTTTTGCAGGTTTCGCACCACTGCATCTACTAGATGCCAAACTTGCTTTGTGTGTGCACTCCCCAGTGGTCCCATTGATTAATACCAACTATTATTATTCTTGCCACGTTGAGCTCCATTACATTTCGTTAGGGCCTTACGTCACCAGTAGAGCTAGCAAAGTGCTTTACAGATACTTTCGATGGGACCATTCTTCACCCTGTATATGCAGACTGAAGCGACGATTGAAAATTTGTATCGAGGCCGAGATTCGAATCCAGGTACCCTGTTCACTATACAGACGTGCTAACCACTACACCACCCTGTCACGATGGTTTTGTACTCCTGCACAGGCTATCTTAGCACGCCTCCCTCCAAAACCAAATTACCATTCAAGTCTCAGCCCACTCTGTATTCCCCCTAAACCAAGGAGGGAGGCGTGCAACGGTAGTCGGTGCAGCTGTGCAAATCCACTGTGTCAGGGTGGTAAAGTGCATAGCACGTCTGCATAGTGAACAGGGCACCTGGGCTCGACTCCCAACCTTGGGACAAATTTTCATTTGTTCCTTTAGTCTGCATATATTTATTACAGTAGGAACTTGAAAAGTTCTCTGGAACCGTATAGTTTCATTGTTTTAGAAAAAAATCCGCTGAAGGTTGTGAAATTTGGTGATGCGTTAGCCTTCCTCCAAGTATTTACCCCTTGAATTCGTCACACTTTTCCCAATGATGGAGAAGCCTGCTCTTTGGCTGTTTAGGAAACATTTGGCCTCGAAAGCGACCTTTCCTCATTCTGGTAATGCCTGTCACGCAATGGTTTCTTCACCAGTTGGAAGACCAAGAAATCGCTTGGAGCTTTGTTAGGATAATACGAGGGTAGGGATATATTCTGATCGCTAAAACAAGCAACACACATGGCCCACACATGTGTATAATAATAATGGGACGTTTGATGCAACAAAAACAGCTTTCCATGACCATTCGCCTTAAAATCCTCTTATAAACTCGTCAAGATATTTTTTAGTACTCTCCTGTCACAGTTTACCCCTTAAAAATATAATCTGGTTGCATTATCACCTTTCCCAATGGTGGTTTATTCTTCGCCATTGCGAAGTATTGAACCCACATGTTTACCAAGCTTGCTTTGCTCCCTAACCTCGTGGCCATAGTAGTACGCCAAGCACTCATCCATGGTGATTATGCTGTTAAGGAAGTCATCAGGATTGGACTAACACTGCTGCCAACTTTTAAGCTTCTGTCCCAGTTCAGTAGGCTTTTAAAATTGGTGTAAAAGCGACCATTGCCATTTCGAAATATGGTTCATGACGTTGTTAACATCTTATCCATGACATATTTTCACTTGCTCTACGTCATACGCCGGTTTTCGAGCTTCGTGATTTGTCAGTTCTTCACAGGGAGGTAATCTCCCTCTTCAGTTCGCGTTGTTCGTACTTATTTGGGAACATTGCAAGCGACTGTGGAACCTACCCACTTTGTCACAATATGAAGGTGCATTGTTGCAATACACTTCCATTAATCAGCGGCTACTGTTGCATCGTTGTTCGCCTTTGATATCTGAATTACCACAAGATACTTGAGAAATCAATTACGGAATACAGACCGCCTTTCGAAGTCCCTTTCAACACGTTTTCCATTAACTGTCTTGAGCAGCTAGTTCGGAAGCCCACACGCAATGGAAACATTTTAGATCTTGCAGCTACAAACACGCCTCACCTTCTCTATGGCGTCATTATAGAAACGCGGATTAGGGGATCATAGCACCTATGGCTACGAAAGTTAATAAATCAGTCTTGAAGGCTAGGAGACCGTTTTTGTCAGATAGCATCTCGTTTAGGCAATGAATTGGCGTCATTTAGGTCCAGTATGATGAACATAGAGGAAGTACGGGCAAAGTTTAAAGAGTGTAAATCGTGTCATGGACAAGTAAGTAGTAGTAAGTGGGTTAAATTAAGGATGGACAAACCACTCATGGTTTAAGAACGGAATTCAGAAAATGCTGAGGGGGGGGGGGGGGGGGGGAACCTCCCAGCCCAAAAGAGAATGATCAAATGGCGACAGGAAAAGGTACGTAGAAATTCTTGCGTCTGTACTCTGGAACCATAGAACGAATACCATTGTGATACCTTAGCAGAAGATCTTGCTAAGAACACGAGAAAATTCTGCTCCTACGTAAAATCGCTAAGGGGGTCTAAGGCTGTTTGATCACTACCGAGTCCCGTGTGGACGAAATAGTAATATATATCCCTGACTTAGAGAAACAACTGAAGGTGTTGTAAGCAAATAAGTCATCAGGTCCTGATGGAATCTCAGTTTGGTTTTACGAAGACTAGTCCACGGCATTGGTCCCTAACTTCCATTTATCACGAGTTTCCTGCCCAGCTCAAAGTCCCAAGCGATTGAAAGAAGCGCGGGTGACTCCTGTAGGTAAGAAGGCCAAAAGAATGGGTCCGCAAAATTACAGACTAATATCCTTAACAACGGTTTGCGGTAGAATTCTAGAAAACAATCTGAGTTCCAATATAATAAATTACCTATAGACTGAAAAACTTATTATCCAGAATCACCACGTTTCTAGAAATCATCGCTCGCATGAAACTCAGTCTTCCCTTTTTTCACTGAGATCCTGCGAACAGGGGCAACAGGCAGATTACCATAAAGTGTTTGAGCCGGTGTTCCACTACTGACAATTAATTAAGGTACTAGCGTATGCATTAGATTCCCAGGGATATGAGTGGTTCGAAGACTTCTTAAGCAACAGCACCCAGTTCGTTGTCCTCGACAGCGAGTGTTAGTCAGAGACAAGGGTATCGTCACGACTACGCCAGGCAAGTATGATATGACCGCTACTATTTTCTGTACTCATAAATGATCCAGAGGACAGGTTGGGCAGCAATCTGTAGCTGTTTGCTGATGATGCTGTGGTGTAGGCTAATGTGTCAAGTTTGAGTGAATGTAGGAGGATACACAATGACGTAGACAGAATTTTTAGTTCGTGTGATGAACGGCAGCTAACTGTAAACGTAGAACGATGTGATTTAATGGAGTTGAGTAGAAAAACTTAACCCGTAATATTCGAATACAGCATTAATAATGTTCTGCTTGACACGTCAAGTCGTTTAAATATCTGTGCGTAACGTTGCAATGGAACGAGTACGTGAGGATTGTAGTTGGCAAGCAGAGCAGTTAAGTTTAGTTTATTGGGAGAATTTTAGGAAGTGTGATGCACCTGTAAAGGAGGCCGCGTATAGGACGCTAGTGAGCAAATTCCTGGGTACCGCAAGTACTGCGGAGATGTTTAGGGTTCAAATGGCTCTGAACACTATGCGACTTAACTTTTCAGGTCATCAGTCGCCTAGAACTTAGAACTAATGAAACCTAACTAACCTGAGGACATCACACACATCCATGCCCGAGGCAGGATTAGAACCTGCGACCGTAGCAGTCGCGCGGTGATGTTTAGGGAACTCAAACTGGAATCCTTGGAGGAAAGCAGACGTTCTTCTCGAGGAACACTATTGAGAAAATTTAGAGAACAGGCATTTGAAGGTGAACCGGCAGATGTAGACTGAACGTTAAATCCTGATCTTCATTCGTTCCTTCCTTCCTTGTTTACAACGAGAAACATATGAGAGGGTTATACGAAAATTTGAACATGATACAAGGACAAGAAAACATTGAATGTGCAGAACTTATTTTACACTACATCGTCTCATAATACAACTCATGTAATACTGAAATAACCTGGGCGTAATTGAAGTCGCAAGCAGTAGAAATTACTTGTAAAAAAATTTTCTCCCTCAGCGAAATGTAAAAGTTGCGATGGTGAAAATAAACCATAGAATACCGTTTCCTGCTCACTATTCGGGATGAAATCGATACGAATTAGATATCAGCAACAACTTGTGATGTTAAAACCAACCGTTAGTGGCCTGTACAATTGCTGTATGCATCATACACAGCAGATGGGCCATCTGGAAATTAGTCAGTGATCTGCCAACAAGTCTCCTTACTGTGTAGGCCACTGTATCCCCACGGACGTTGAACAGCACGTCGATATGTCGTTATGATCTTATACGGTTCAGTTGGCCTGAGATGAGAGAAATTCTGCTGCAGGAAGTCTCGATCGTGTTCCTCCAGCACAGTGACACGTTTAGCAGTCAGTTTGCTTCAGTAATAGACACGGTCTTCATCAAGGAAGATGATCATCAAGGGCTAGTGAATGCCATTCCGACGAATCTTTAGTAAGCAAATAAATGAAAGTTCCCTGTCCCAGTAACAACTCACAAATTAATTTGGAATAAAACGCATTAGTTAAGTCAAAAGTTGAAGTATTTTTGTTTCGATTCATCGGTATACAAAGCCGTTACGTGTGGAAAACAATATCGGACACATGTTCGCCAGAAATTTGTTTCCACACTAATGTTAATCATGCTTTTGAACATTTCTGGAACGATTTCTGCAAAGAAGTATTGAATTTGGTCCTTTAACTGAGAAACTGTCCACGTAAACATGTGTCTTCGCTTAACCCCATAATAGATATTCAGAAGCCGTCATGTCGTCATACCTAGGTGGCCAGCTCTAATCTCCATGACTGGAGATGACGCGACCCTGTAATAGACTCTAAGAAAGAAAACAAAAAACGACACACCATGAAGGAATTTTGCGAGTGGAACGCAAATCGGTAGATGTGATGTACACATGCAGACAAAAAAATGATTATAATTTCAGAAAAATTGGTTTATTTATGCAAGAGAAAGAACTTCACAAACTGAGCAAGTCAATAACGCGTTGTTCCACTTCTGACCCTTATGCAAGAGTGATTGAGCCTGACATTGACTGATAGAATTGTTTGATGTCTTGCTGAGGGATACCGTGCCAAATTCAGTCCGATTGGCGAGTTAGATCGTCAAAATCCTGAGATGGTTGGACGGCCCTTCCCACTATACTACAAACGTTCCGAACTGGATAGAGATCGGACTATCTTGCTGGCCAATGTACGGTTTGGCAAGCACGAAAATTAGCAGTAGAAACTTTCCCCGAGTGTGGGTTGGCATTATCTTGCTGAAATTTAAGCCCAGGATGGCTTGCCATGAAGGGCAACAAAACGGGGCTTAGAATGCCCTCAACGTACCGCTGTTGTGTAACACTGCCGCAGGTGACAGCCAAAGAGGACCTGCTATGGAAAGAAATGACACTCCAGACAATCACTCACTCACAGGTTCATCCATCGGCCATCAAAGTCTGTACTTTTTATGAATATCAGTTTGTTATGCGTGCATCGTTTTCTTTGTCTTAGCCGTGTATCTGCAGCAACAATGAGCGAGATTCGCGTTCTGTGACAGGTTGCTCCATATTGTTGGAGACTCTTGTTTTCGAGGTCCATCCCCGCCCTTCGACTGATACCAAAGAATCTCATTTATCGTGTTGCGATAACGTACGTCGTTCTCTATCACTGTGCTTCTGACGGGTTTCTCGAACATTAAGATCCAGTGACTTCATCCTCCAAAAATCTTCACTAAACAGTGGATCGTTGTGCATGCATTGGCTGTTGAGGCTTTATGAAAGGATTGTCATTGCTCCAAGCACGACAGTTACGCTAGTGCAATTAATTGTCCAGGTGGAATTGCGCCTCATAGTTAAAGCTGACATCCACCGCAGTATTCCCATCCTCTTCTTGGTTTAGCAAGACACAGCCAACAAACTGATGCCGTTGAAAATGGTCTCTTGAACCGTGTAAGGATATAGGTGATTAAGTGCCTCTGTCACAATTCGCTGCAGAGAGTACCTTGAAATTTCTTGTAATCGACAGCGAATGGATGTTTGATAACAAAGTTCCAGTCTCTTGAATTGCAGCAATATTTTCATGTCACATCTGGTGACCTGACACCTGCAGCTATTTTTCTTACATGTTTTCGATTATTTGATGAACTGTTGACGAATCACGGACTTTTCGCCGACCGAAAATTGTACACCACCTGCAAAGTATCTCTAACGGACTATCAAAGTATTTGTTCAGAGGACGACGAAGAGTCGTTATGCGGTAAAGAGATGATTCACCCACCGCAGTATCTGTAGACGAAAACTGCCCAGTAACAAGCGTTGCCAACCGATCGGAGCGAAACTAGCTCACAATTTAAGCTGATTGTTCGCGCTGGAGCACCCTATATTTTTTTCTTATAGAATAGTAGAAAAGCTTTCAACACTTCATCATTGTCTTCCTCATCACATTGTTTCCTCCCCACTATGGCTGGGGTATGTCGTCCATCCACTCTGTGACGAATAAAGTGCAGCTAACCCAAAACGCTGTCCATCGGCAATTACGAGGCATGTTCAAAAAGCAAGGCTACCCTAATCATAACGGGCTGTGAGGTGTTTTATTCATTTATTCATTTATTTATTTATTTTTATTTTTATTTTAGAATTGGCTAGAGGGAGCCCCTGACCAGAGCGAGCATCGCAGGAACACTGTAGGATGTAAACTCAAGATTGTAGTGTCCAGATGCGTGAAAGATTTCAGTCAGAAAGCCTGCGAAGTGGGAGCCACGTATTGTGATAACGCTTCCTACATGCGGAAGGAATAACACCCACCGAACTTTTTCGCGAATCAAGGTTTTGTGACCATAACAAGTGTGTTTAAATGGAATAGGGAGTTTAGTGAAGGTAGAACAAATGTCCATGATGAACAGAGGACTGGAATATCTTCCATTTTGTATGACGAGTTAGCACAAAAAACGAGGAAACTGTTCGTGAAGACCGCCGATAGACAGTGGGTGAAATTCCTGCGATGCTTCCACAATTCTCAAGTACACCCTTATACGAGACATTCACAGAAATACTGGAACGCTGCGCACAAGATGGATCCAAAAACAGCTGATAGGGCGGCAATGGAAAAATCGAATCAGTTGAGCCGGCGAGTTTCTTGAGCGACTTTAATTGGAAGGTTTTCTTTTTCTTTTTGGCTCTATTTTGACTTGAGATGAAATGTGGATGGCTGATTACACGCCTCAGACAGGAAGACAGTTATAACAGTGGCGTACTAGAAGTCCTGTTACGTTTCTGGTATCCCAGCTCAAGTCTCTCCCTTAATGCGGCGGATTGCTAACCGAAGAGGCCCATGGTCGATTCCTGGGTGGCTCGGGAATTTTCTCCGGACGGTGCTAGGTGTTGTGTTGTCTAATCTGTAGCTGGTATTACACTTCGGAGATGGCTGTATTGGTACGTACCGAAAACCAACAAATTAAAAAAAGTCTTTCCTTTATGCAAGGATATTAGCGTAGTTGCAGACACCATACATGTCCTACAGAGCTGTTACAGTAACTGTAGGGAGTACTGCCACGTTTCGTGTCTAAATGCAGCGATATTGTACTCGTTACTCTTTGCTGGTTTCTGGGACTTTTCGATGCTCTGTATGCTTTTACTATGACGGGGCCATTATTTTGCTATTACCACCAGCCGAAGAGTGACTTGTGTAGAAAGTCAAAGCTGGGGTTATGTACGGAGCATTAGAAAACATGAATATAAAGGTGAAACATTACGTCCGTTAAAAGAAAAAGTATTTCAGTGATTCGGTGTATTCGCGGCGATCAGTGATTACCTGTTAAATTAATGTGGAAATGCAATACAGCAATGGTTTCTCCATTACGAATTTGAAATGAGCTTTGGTTTTAACAAAAGTGTGGATGAGTTGAGGCATTATTAGGGAGTGTATGACACACCAAAAGTATAAGGAAAAATCGGAAGAAGCTCTCTCTTGCAACTGTAGAGTATGCAGTAGGAACAATTTGATTGAGGTAAGGGAGGAAAACCTGTGTCCTTCAGACACATTTTGTGGAAGCAAGGAAGGAACTCATCAATATCATGGGAGATAGAGGAAAGGAGGGTGACTGGTATCTGGCAGTTGGTGAGAAAATATGGAGAAAGAGAATGCGGTATGATAGTTTCATTGGCAAGGCTACTACATGTACCTCCAACTGTCAGCTGAGAAGATTAAGCCAAGACAAGGAAGCCTAGGGATGTACAAAATGTTAGGAATACGGAAGTGCTGCTGCTAGGTAGTATGCGTGGGCGAGGTGTTGGCCCTCAGCTACAGGGAAGGTTAGGGGCAACGTACCAGGCCAGTACCATTTTCGAATTCAAGATAAAGTCAGGTGACAGATGTTTCAGAGTCTTTATGTAACCATTTTTCAGAAGATGACCATGTAGTTACAGTGGGTGCAATGGGAAACAGTTCGGTCAGCGATTTAGCATATGAAGTAGGTAGTGACCTAGACAAGAAGGTTTCCCTGGCTGTGGCACCTGTACACATTGTTGTTACACTCACACCTTAAAGACAGGTTGGAAACAGCGCTGATGGCAACCGGATTTGCACATATTGCTCTGATATCTGCCGGAACTATCAATAGATGGGGCTCCACTATACGCAGGCTACAACTAAACAGGACTGGGAAGAAAGACTGGTACAGCTGATTCATGGAAGTATAGGGAGTTGATCTCGACGGATGCATGGTCAAATACTTGTCGTTATGGGGAGGAAAACAGTGTGGGTAGGAAAACAGAGTTAGTTTTTAGGATAATTCCAGACAACAGGTTCCTCTGCCTAAAGAGTGTCTCCAGCAATTTAAAAAAATCTGTAACAATCACCCACAAGATACATTCTAACACCAAGTGGCACACATACTAAATGTCATAATATAAAAGATAGCACTGGAAAAAGTAACATGGGAAATTTCACAGACTTAACAATCCTTCATCAAAACATACAACGAATAAAAAATAAAATACAACAATTTGAAGTTGAACTCCAGTCTTTGAGTAGCACGATAGTTTGTGTCACTGTGCATGGGTGTAGAGACAAAATCATCTGACATGTAGTATTATCATTGTGTGAAAGGGCAGACTATTACTGTAGAATTACTTCAAAGGGTGGAGGATAATGCATTTATACCAGAAAAGAAACACAGCTCAAATCAAGACATGATCTCAGTACAATAAGTGAAGACAACCACTTTGAAACTATCAGGCACTGAATTAACAAGGCTTGACATCACCAAGAAGTTAATCAGTCTTTAATCTCCTAGTGGTAGCGTGGACACCATTTTTAATAAATGAACGGAAGTACTAGAAAAAAGTACAAAAGTCAACATAATGTTGTCTACAACCATAAACACGACCACAAATATCATAAACTAGTACCACCCTCATAAATGTCCTTCAGAGTTTTGGTATATCCCTGTTGGTCAGTAGTGTAACAAGGTTTAGTACAATGACTGCATCAGTAATTGGCCATACGGCTACAGATATGTCCAGGAAAAAATGTGGCGTAGCGGCAAAAGTTCTTGGACAAAACTCCCTAAGTCGTAGGTGTACAGAAGGTATTTATCAGAAGTCAGAAGGCAAAATTTTTCAAAGGCAAATCAAGTTAGGTAACTGCGAAATTCTCTAAATTCTCAATATTATTCAATATGAACTTTGAAAAGACGTACCTAAAAGTACCCATACCTGTATCAATGTGTCACAAAAACAGAGGGATTACAGTAAGTATTAGAAAGTCCTCCCAAGTTCCTAAGTATCTCACTTCCATGAAAAGAGTCATAATGAACCAGGGTTCTTAAATTTCTGCTGTAGATAAAAAAATCAATAGGAAGGCGTTGATTGCTGCAAAAAATGTCATCCAGTGACAAAAAGAATACAATGAAGAGAATAAAGGCAAAGGAGTCTGGGATGTCATAAAAAAAGAAACAGGGAGACAGAAAGAAAGGCATACTGACATACTGATAAGGGAGGGGCATAAAGCAATAAGTGATCCACACCATCAACTATTGCAGAGAAGTTACAGCAAAAGTTTCCAAAAACAAATTTAACACCTTAAGCAATCGTGCACTAAGTACAATGATGTTATTGTTAATTGCACAGATGAAGTCAGCAAAATTGTACAATAAATAAAGAAAAATAGTCAGTAGGCTTAGATGAAGTTCCAGTATACATACTGAAAAAATGTGTAGAGAGTATAAAACCATCTTAACAAACATTATAAATGAATCCTTCACATCAGGGAAATTTTCAGAATATTTAAAATAGTAGAGAGTTATACTTCTGATAACGAAAGATAATACAGAAGACATAGAAAATTACTGACACATTTCGCTGCTGTCACCATACTCAAATATAATAGAATCAGTTACGAAAGACAGATTAATGATTTACTCAGATAAATATAAATTTTGAAGTTAATAACAGTTTGCTTTCTGCAGTCGTACAAGTGCAGATTCAGCCATAATATAAGTCACAAAAGTAGTACTTGATGCTCTTGACAAAAATGAGTGTGTCAAAGCATATTTTTAGATCTTACTAAGGCTTTCGATACCGGTGACCATAAGATCCTACAACATAAGCTAGCGACATTATGAACAACAGGAACAGCCAATGACCGGTTCCAGTCACACTAGCAGACAGAGCACAAGGGGTAGAGATAACACGTAAGTCTAAAAAAGTCCAACAAATAATCTTTCACATTTAGTAAGACACGTTTCAGAACGAAGATACACGAATATAGCAGTTCCTTGAGGTGGCATATTACGAACAATACTTACACATCACTAACTCTCTCTGTAGTGCCAGTCATGGGGCAAAAGTTCTCTTTCCTGATGACAGCAGTGTTACACTCAATGCGTAAAAAGAGCGCTCCTTGCAGAGAAAGAAAATGATACCCTCGACGATGTTTACAATTGGTCAATAAGTAATGAAGTTATATTAACGACAAAGGAAACTAATGTTGTTAATTTCAGTTGAGAGAAGGAAAATGAGACTGCTATATTAGAAGAAGATGACGCTTCTATAGACTGTTCAACAGACGCGGATTTTCTAGGAATGAATGTGGATTCTTAAGTGAAGAGGCATGAACACACAAAAATACTTGCAAACAGAATATATTCAGCGTATTGTGCACTCAAAGTCCTGGGTTCAAATGGCTCTGAGCACTATGGGACTTAACATCTAAGGTCATCAGTCCCCTAGTACTTAGAACTACTTAAACCTAATTAACCTAAGGACATCACACACATCCATGCCCGAGGCAGGATTCGAACTTGCGACCGTCAAAGTCCTGATATCAGTGTGTAACAACCAGTGTCTCTTACTTACATACCATTCACATGTGCACTCAGTTCTTACCTCTGGCATTTTTTTTCTGGAGAACAAATTCACAAAATATGAATACAGTTTTCAAACTACAGAAAAGGGCCATACAAATAAGACAAAAAGTTATAGCGGAGGTCTTTGTAAAGATCAATTCAAAATACTGGGCATTTTAACTGCACCATGTAAAAACATTAACAAATCAGTTGTACACATCAAAAGTAACATTGATAATTACTGCACAAACAGGCTCTGTCCATGACGAAGCTACACTCTCTAGACTGAAATTACATTTTCCAAGAAGCAGTAAAAATAAAACTGGAAACATTTTCTACCAAGGAATAAAGCGGTATAACTGATCACTGTAGATGGTTAAAGAAACTGCTAAAACAAAGTTATTTAAAAAGGCAGTTAGAAAGTACGTGTTAAGCAACACGTTCTATACACAGAAGAATTGCCTAGATAACAGAGTGTAAGGATTTGTTAAATAATATAACGCAGATGAATAAGAATAACGATAGTAAAGTGTCTACCATTCCATATAACACTTTCACACGAATAAAAACCTACTCCCGTAGCTATGTGTAACACTAACACCTTTATCCTCTTTCTGAGCTAAAATCCCACTCGTTATGGACGGGTTTTTCAGGCTAGCAAATGGGAAGTTGCGATACACAAAATCGTACTGATGTCAGCCGGTAGTGTATGTAATGTAGGCAGTGTTACGAAAAAAGGTGTTCTGGTGTGTGTAGTGTGTGCAGTGACTCGGGGTGCGAAATGAATGAACATTATAGCATTAGACTTTCACATTATTGAATAACTTATTTGTACACTACAGATAAACTGAATGAGATAACTGTTTAAACAGAGTGGGCCTGTATCCGGGAGGTTGGAGGCTCCAGGGTTTATCCAGTTGTAGTGTCTCTTGCAGCGATCTTTCCGCGATATTTTCAGAAATTTTATAAATTATATAACTCAGTACATATCTCGAAATATCTCTTCTTATCTTACCGATTCCTAAACTTTAATATACGATGATTATCAATGCAAAGTAGTTTCAAGCCCTATTATTCCTTGCAGCGTCCATTTACTCCATGGAATAGCTTCTCTGCTATCTGTTTTCTCTTATGAAAAGAATGAGGGAGTGCTTGCCGATTAGCCGTGAAAGGACGAAGATGTATATGTATGTATTGTTGAGCTAGTCACCATCTTGATGAGGTTCTGTATGAGAAGGAATTTAATATATAAACCAAACTAAAGTAAGTGTGTTCGCATATTATTTAACTTATTAGTATTGACAGAGTCTGCTTACTACGCTGTGTTGCACGGGATCAGTGGGGAACGTCTGATTTACACTGGACGAACCTGCAGTTTTGTATGCTCAAGATATCCAGTTTATTCCTTCAAATAAATAGCCTAACACGGTCTTACCAGCAGATCTCCGGTCTTCTCCATGTGATCACCGAAAGTTAATAAGTATTACAAATGTTTTAGGAAATCGTCGCACCGAGACTTCGAAATTGCTTCACTGCCTTATGGAATTTAAAGTTAAGCTCAATTTAATCAGGATAGAACAGTATTGAACTGCGTAAATGTGATAAGCCTGCTTTGTGAATGAAAATTCCCTTAATATACGCATGTTTTTACTATCATGAGCAGTGAAGCTAAATCAGGCTGGTGTGAGAGAGGTTTATAAATTTTAGATCCCACAAAAAATACACTCGTGGAAATTGAAATAAGAACACCGTGAATTCATTGTCCCAGGAAGGGGAAACTTTATTGACACATGCCTGGGGTCAGACACATCACATGATCACACTGACAGAACCACAGGCACATAGACACAGGCAACAGAGCATGCACAATGTCGGCTCTAGTACAGTGTATATCCACCTTTCGCAGCAATGCAGGCTGCTATTCTCCCATGGAGACCATCGTAGAGATGCTGGATGTAGTCCTGTGGAACGGCTTGCCATGCCATTTCCACCTGGCGCCTCAGTTGGACCAGCGTTCGTGCTGGACGTGCAGACCGCGTGAGACGACGCTTCATCCAGTCCCAAACATGCTCAATGGGGGACAGATCCGGAGATCTTGCTGGCGAGGGTAGTTGGCTTACACCTTCTAGAGCACGTTGGGTGGCACGGGATACATGCGGACGTGCATTGTCCTGTTGGAACAGCAAGTTCCCTTGCCGGTCTAGGAATGGTAGAACGATGGGTTCGATGACGGTTTGGATGTACCGTGCACTATTCAGTGTCGCCTCGACGATCACCAGAGGTGTACGGCCAGTGTAGGAGATCGCTCCCCACACCACGATGCCGGGTGTTGGCCCTGTGTGCCTCGGTCGTATGCAGTCCTGATTGTGGCGCTCACCTGCACGGCGCCAAACACACATACGACCATCATTGGCACCAAGGCAGAAGCGACTCTCATCGCTGAAGACGACACGTCTCCATTCGTCCCTCCATTCACGCCTGTCGCGACACCACTGGAGGCGGGCTGCACGATGTTTGGGCGTGAGCGGAAGACGGCCTAACGGTGTGCGGTATCGTAGCCCAGCTTCATGGAGACGTTTGCGATTGGTTCTCGCCGATACCCCAGGAGCAACAGTGTCCCTAATTTGCTGGGAAGTGGCGGTGCGGTCCCCTACGGCACTGCGTAGGATCCTACGGTCTTGGCGTGCATCCGTGCGTCGCTGCGGTCCGGTCCCAGGTCGACGGGCACGTGCACCTTCCGCCGACCACTGGCGACAACATCGATGTACTGTGGAGACCTCACGCCCCACGTGTTGAGCAATTCGGCGGTACGTCAACCCGGCCTCCCGCATGCCCACTATACGCCCTCGCTCAAAGTCCGTCAACTGCACATACGGTTCACGTCCACGCTGTCGCGGCATGCTACCAGTGTTAAAGACTGCGATGGAGCTCCGTATGCCACGGCAAACTGGCTGACACTGACGGCGGCGGTGCACAAATGCTGCGCAGCTAGCGCCATTCGACGGCCAACACCGCGGTTCCTGGTGTGTCCGCTGTGCCGTGCGTGTGATCATTGCTTGAACAGCCCTCTCGCAGTGTCCGGAGCAAGTATGGTGGGTCTGACACACCGCTGTCAATGTGTTCTTTTTTCCATTTCCAGGAGTGCATTAAACTGTCATCGTGATTTACGCTTTCCATGGTTTCTCTAAATTGCTTAAGCCAAATGCCAGGATGGTTCTTTCTACAGGCTGGGGCAAACAAAAGTGATCGAGACGAGTGGATACGATTGGACGTGAATGTATGCGTATAACCACGCCCTGTGACGCGTACACCATGTGTACGCGCGCCACGTGGTCCAACGCCGGTTCAGAGCGTAGTGAGGGCTGTGTCGCTGTCAGTGCATCAGTGCAGAAGGGACGACGGAGCAGTGGGTGTTCGTTGTGGAAAGTTACGTGACAACAAAGTCATGGAAATGGTATGGTCAGTTGTATGCTGAGAAGTTTAATGGTGTCAAATTGGCAGCAAACAGTGCAATAAACGGATAGTCCGAAAATGGCGTCAGACATGATCTGTTTGGATTAAGTCAAAAAAATTCTGCACGTCAGAAATTGTATCTTCAGTTCACCAGGAAATGCTTCAGAATCCTACTAAATCAACCTGATGCCTGTCGCAAGAGACCGGCATACCACGTCGATGATGCGAACGAATTCTCTGGGCCACTTCTATTTGCCTCACCCTGAATTACATACACACTGGCTTACTTTTAGACCTCTTAGATAGAGTTATTCATAAGTGCAGGCTGGGCTTCAGAAGACGACTGCTCGAAAACTTCAAGGCATACAGAAAGGTAGTTGCAGAGCCTGCGACTGTGGCGAAGACATGTCGGAACGTCGGAACGTGTAGACCAGCAGTAGTGAACCCAGCCCTTGGAGTCCGCTAGTGATTGTTGCAGTTTTCAATCTGGGCGGTAGGTGATAAGAGTTTTAAAAATATTTTCGTTAGGCTGTAACAAAGTTTGTCCAGAAATTACACCCAAGTTCGGAAAAAAAACAGAGCACTCTGAACGACTAGAGATAGGAAGTTCACATGCGTAGGATTTGAACATTCGTAAGTTCTTCACGAATTTTCATCATAGAACCATGTCGGCCCGCTGGTTCAACGCCAACATCGATATAGTGGCGAACACCACCTACCGCTAAGCCGGCCTGAGTGGCCGAGCGGTTCTAGGCACTACAGTCTGGAACCGCGCGACCGCTACGGTCGCAGGTTCGAATCCTGCCTCGGGCATGGATGTGTGTGATGTCCTTAGATTAGTTACGTCTAAGTAGTTTTAAGTTCTAGGGGACTGATGACCTCAGACGTTAAGTCCCATAGTGCTCAGAGCCATTTGTACCATTTGCACCTACCGCTAAACTGAGCCTGCGGCTCTCGTTGTCACTATGAACCGAGTGTAATGGATCAGTGTGACTTGAGCTGACGTGAAGGATGCCTTGCAGACGTATGCGCAAAAGCATGCCATCATCAGAAAGTTTGAAAGACGGCGCATTATTGGCATGACAGAACAAGATGCATCCATTCAGGATATTTTTTTGCGAAAATGTGTGTGTGAATTCCTAAGGATCCAAACTGCTGAGGTCATCGATCCCTAGACTTACACACTACTTAAACTAACTTATCCTAACAACAACACACACACACATGCCCAAGGGAGAACTCGAACCTCTGGTGGGAGGAGCACAGTCTGTAACATGGCGCCTGAGACTGCGCAGCCACTACGCCGGCGATTGTGTGAGACGAAGTGTTTCATCAGAGCAGCAGAACAGATCTGCGTCCTCTTCTGCTGCGGTGCATCAACAGAACAGTGAAATACATCACATACCACTATGAGTGACAGTCCGTCACCGTTTACTATGGCGCAGGTTACGTGTGCATTGTCCACTTCTCCGTCTACCTCTGATGAATGTGGAGGAACACACTAAACGGCATTGGTGTGTGGAACGATCTGACCGGTGTGGCCATGCGGTTCTAGGCGCTTCAGTGTGGAACAGCGTGATCGCTACGGTCGCAGGTTCGAGTCCTGCCTTGGGCATGGATGTGTGTGATGTCCTTACGTTAGATATGTTTTTTAATTAGTTCTAAGTTCTAGGCGACTGATGACCTCAGTCGCATAGTGCTCAGATCCATTGGAACCATTTTTGACTGGGAATAGGAATGGCATCAAATGGTGTTTTTGGACGAATTCATGTTCTGTTTGTTTGAAAATGATGGGCGAATTTTGGTTTGCTGCAGACAGGGGGAGCAACATCACAGTGGCTGCATTTGCACAAGACATAAAGCGCAAACTAGAGGCCTTATGGTGTTGGGTGCTATTGGGTACAACCACAAATCACAGCTGGTGCACGTCCAGGGCACTGTGACCAGTGTGGTCTTCGTGAATGACATCCTTCGACATGTAACCATAATCTTTCTGCACAAGATCCAAGACGCCTTTTCTCAGCAAGGCAAGGCACGCCCTTATGTTGCTCCCCAAACACGGCGTCTTCTTGGTGTCACATGATGTCAGCCATATGCGCTGGCCCACCAGATCACCAGACTTCTCGCCAAACGAAAATGTATGAAATGTGGCGAAAAACGAAACGAAAGATGCAGCGTTGTCACCCAGTGCCAACCACCAGAGATGAACTTTGGAACAAGGCGAGTGCAGTGCGTTGCTAGTATTAGTCTTAGTCGTAGACAACCCCTTTTGTTAAAATTCAGTAAAGACCCAGTTGGACGATGAAGTCTGGGGCTGCTGGCAGTGTGTGGTGATAATTGGCAGCCAGTAGGCCAGACAGGGTAAACGTGGCGCAGAGCTGTAGTGGCCGGCCAGAGTGGCCAAGCGGTTCTAGGTGCTTCAGTCTGGAACAGCGCGACGGCTACGGTCGCAGGTTCGACTCCTGCCTCGAGCATGGATGTGTGTGACGTCCTTAGGTTAGTTAGGTTTAAGTAGTTCTAAGCTCTAGGGGACTGATGACGTCAGATGTTAAGTCCCATAGTGCTCAGAGCAATTTTTTTTAGAGCTGTAGTGGCGTATTGCACGTACGATTTGTTTGGTGTGAAGCAACAGCGAGGTAGGGAACTGCACTGTTACTTGAAGTTATTGTGATGTATGAGGTGGGGGCACTAGGCCAAAGCCAGAACGGCAATGTGTAAATGGCTGACGTATGGGAAATTACCCCTGCGATACTTTCTGTCCCATTCTACGTCAGGAGCGAGAGGAAAAGTAACCATCTGGCAAGCATCACTAGCGGGAAGTTGTGGCACCGCATCCAGGAGGGCGCAGGTTCGAGTCCAGGCCTGTCCTGGGAACAGCGGCGACCGAGGGCCACGGGTGACCAATACAACCAGCTTCGTCCCATGTTCGGACAGAGCACGCCAAACATGCCGGAGGGTGGCGGGGACCAGGGACTGTAACAGTCTCCGTACTCACGGGCAGTTACGCGGCGCAAGAGTGCGGCAGACTGCCAGCTGAGAGACCCTGTGCTCGCGGAACAGCATTGCGGCCCCACGCCGACACTACACTGCACCCATCGTAGTGCTGTAAATCATGTGAATAAGGGAATACTTCCGAATACCGCTGTATCACTCTGCACTGCCCCTTGACGGTATGCCGGCCGCGGTGGTCTCGCGGTTCTAGGCGCGCATTCCGGAACCGCGCGACTGCTACGGTCGCAGGTTCGAATCCTGCCTCGGGCATGGATGTGTGTGATTGTCCTTAGGTTAGTTAAGTTTAAGTAGTTCTAAGTTCTAGGGGACTGATGACCACAGCAGTTGAGTCCCATAGTGCTGAGCCATTGGAACCATTTGAACCTTGACGGTATTGAACTTGCTCAGCCTCCTGACGAGAAGTGGTGCTGTGTGCCCCAGCATTCAACCCTGCCAACTGGAATCTTAGGTTCGTCCATCGACACCCCGCAACAGTGGGGTCAGAAGTAGTTACTACGTGGGTACCGGATTTCCTCTCCCACATCTTATGTAGAGCAAGTAGCATTGAGGTATGCCTGTGTAGAGGGGTAGTTGAGGTGTTTGGTTGAGTTCGTGATGGGTGGTCACACACTTCTTGTTACGTCTTGTCGTTCGGGAAGTGTTTGTCCATACCAGTACAGGGAGGAAAGCAGGACTATCACCTGTGCACGAGCACGCTGGGGATGGGTGAGTGACATTTGATTGTCTGTTTATGTATCATTCTTTTGTGTTTTAAGGGTTAAGTGTCCATTAGGATGGACTTTTTGAAGGTGTCTTTTGTAAGGCCAGAGGTGCCTGTAGATTTACGTGAAAATGGTGGGGCATGACGACAGAGCGCCTGAGCGATGTAATTTTTGTAACCTATCAGGTCATGGATTACCGTGTACAAAGTGGGTGCCAAAGAGTTGTTTTATTTGTAACAGGTTTGGACATTTGGCGCGCAATTGTTCAGAATGTAGATGGGCGCTGATTCGCCACAAGAACTAAGTTTTGGGAGTAGCTGAATGGAAATAATACTAACAGTAGAGCTATAAACAAGAATAGTGGGAACACGGCAAGCAGCGGAGGCTGCGGCAGTGACTACACCGAAAGATGTAGCGCTCTAACTGCGCAAATTCGGGTATTGTCGGAGGCAAGGATAAGGGACCAATATATATAATTTGCAGGGAGTTTTGAGGCACTGCAAGTAGGGGAAGAGACGTCGGGTGAAAGTAAATTTCAGGTCAGGTAGCGTCATAGACCGTTTGACCCCGCAATCGCAGCACTGATTAACCCCTTTTCGGGTAGAACAACAAATTACGTGTCGGTATTCCTTAATGACATTATTGGCTGAGGCCAATGAGTAGTTGGATGTTGTAGTGTTGAGAGTGGAGAAGTTTCGCCTGATAGGGGATGCCAAGTCGTACGTATGGTACCATGAAACGTTGAACAATGTGGGGACGTTTGCAGAGCTTGAGGCTGGGTTACGCCACAGGTACCAAAAACAGAATTTTACCAGGTTTTTTGGGAAAAAATTAAGTGCGTTAGTTATGAGAAGAAATTGTGGAGGTTTTCTGAGACAGGGTTGGACAGCTGAATGCACAAACGTTCGAACTGTCACAGAATGGGGAGACTAATAAAGTGCTGTTACAAGAAGCCGAGAATATGGCTTAGATGTGTTTTTGAGGTGAGTACTGCCGGAGATGTCACGTTGAGTGAGAATGGAGAATCCCAGTGATCTTGCGGTGGCTTTCGGGATTGCCACATACTTAGAACAGGTAGATTATGCGACAAAGCAAAGGGTGGAGCATTAAGTTCAGGCAGTGGAAAACTGATTTCAAGTGGTTCAAATGGCTCTGATCACTATGGGACTTAACTTATGAGGTCATCAGTCCCCTAGAACTTAGAAATACTTAAACCTAACTAACCTAAGGACATCACACACAGCCATGCCCGAGGCAGGATTCGAACCTGCGACCGTAGCGTTCGTGCGGTTCCGGGGTTCCGGACTGTAGCGCCTAGAACTGCTCGGCCACACCGGCCCCGGGAAATTAAGTGCTTTGGTTGTGGTCAGGTAGGGCATTTTAGGAGGCAGTGTCATCGTCAGTTGTGGTGTTACTCATGTGGGAAAATGGGTCACCGGGCAGTGAACTGCAGGAGTAAGAGTAGGGGGGAACCCCGGCGACAAGAGCCGTCAAACGAGAGCGAGACTGCTTCAACCGTCGGAGGGCGGTCCCAGTGAAATCAGGTAACGCTCTTATAGGTGCACAGACGGAATGCTGCTTATTAGGCTTGGTGAACGGGACGGAACAGAGTTTTCTGGTTGACATGGAGCACACTGTCTTTTATTAGTCTAGACTTGGTTACCAGGAACCACCACGTTATAGGTTGCATGGGGTAGGCGATAATAAAGTGGAGTCATTGGGTACGACGGTACTTCAATTCGTGATCGCGGGAACTAAGTTTAGTGAGCAGGTAGAGGTGTTACCATGTGTGGGTGAGGGGTATCCGGTGATTGTCGGACTGGACTTCCTTAAAAAACATCGCTCGAAGATAGATCTTTGGCAAAAAACTCAGTGGAACAATGTTTTGCATGGGGGAAACGGTTGCAAATGGTCGAATGTTGCAAGGCGCACTTAACGAGAAGGTGACGCCAGCTAAACTGCGAACGGATTCATTAAAGGTCGATCAGCAGGATAACATACTGGCAGGTACAGGGAAGGTAGTCTGGGTTTCGATAAATACGGACTTACCAAAGGAAACGTTGTACATGGTGGTGCCACTCTAGAGTAATGAGGAGTTGAATAATGCTGACTGTTTTGTGAGGATTAGTTTAGATCATGCAAGTTATGTGGAAGACTATAGGTTTCCTGTAAGTATAGATAACTTCGGTAGAGCTGATTTTAGCTTGTCGAAAGGGTTGTTATAGGCAACATTGGGTGTTTTTGCTGAAGATGATCTTGATAGGGAGGATTTAGAGGCGAGCCATAAGCAAAACGTCGATGCAGCGCAATTAAAGGGAAAATTACAGCATTTGCAGGGAGCCTTAGAGGAATTATTATTGGCATTTAGCGATTTATTCGGAACGGAGGGTAGGCTACTGGCAACGCCGATTACGAAGCTTCACATATCAAAGGAGGATAATACACCAGTGTTTAGGAAACCATATAGGGTAGCACGTCACATGCAACCGTTACTAGAGGAGTCTATAGAACAACAACTACAAAATGGAATCATAGAGCATAGTGATAGTCCTTATTCAAGCAATGTAGTTCTCGTGCCTA